>NC_135584.1:4807500-5481500 GCF_965152235.1 Eretmochelys imbricata | reverse complement strand
AACTGAACCACCTCTGAAATGGAGCCCTGGTTTATGAGCGAGCTCCATGTTCTAAACCATTGTAGAGGGATGACTCAGACTAACCAATTTGACCTTTTGTGGACATAATTTTGGAAACTGGCAGAACATTTGTCCCTAATTGCATAGGTCTTGTCATTGATAATAAGAACAAATTCATTTGATGCTGAGGATGAGATCTACACAAAGAATAGACAAGCTCTAATAATGTATTTTTAATGTATGGCGTTGTGCAGAGATGGCTGCGTTGGAGGAGGTGATAGAACCTCCTCTGTTACTGACTAGACTATTCAACGTAGCTCCAGCAATCAGGCGTTACTGCCAAATATTGCTGGGTAAAGCTCGTCTGAAAAACTGTGACAAAACCATTTTCCTTTGAGAAATTCAGTTTCAATTACATGGAAATATTTTGCGAAATCCTGTCGGTTTTGCCAAAGTTTCATTTTGGAGAAAAATATCAGGAAGAAAAAGTTCTGAAAAGGGACTGTTTTGATTTTTCCTTTCAAAATGATTTTTGGCTTCAGAATTTTTTATTTTGTATTACATTATAGATTATTGTTGAGATAAAATGTTTTTTTTTCCAAAATTTTCTTTCATGGAGAATTTTGGGTTTCGTTGCTCATTGGAATGAAAACAAATGTTGAACTCTCCAAATCTTCTGTGAACTGGAATTTCTGTTCTCTGGACAGCTCTGCTGCTGGACATCCCTATGCTGGGGTGTTGTTTTATTCTTTCATGGGGACTTTGACTGTAAGCTCCTTGAGGCAGGGCCTGCCTTTTTTTCTGTGCTTATACATAGTACAGTGGGGTTCTGGTCCATGACTAGGGTTCCCAAGCGCTATGGTAATTGAAATAAATAATAAAATAATAATAATAGTGACTGTGTTTGTAATGTTTTTGACTCCTAAAGGAGAGGACAGCTATAGAGAGCCAAGTTTCTCTCCCTCTTACACTGTTGCTGCTGAATTGTTCAATATCTGAGTAGAAAAATCTGTTTTCTGAAAGATCAAAAGAAAAAGAGTAATTTAAGTGGGTGAGCGAGCAGCTTTGAGCTTTTATTGTTGGGTAGATTTGTGATAGTTCGGATGAATTTTAACCACTTCTTCCACACAGCTGCATTAGGAACATTAAAAATAAAAGCAAGCAACCACCACAACAAAAACCCCACTAGCTATCATTTCCTTCTGTTAATGTTTTATGGAGCTCTCTCATTCTGTCATCAGAGGAAATTCTCAGACACACTCATCTGGCATCAAAGGGATTCATTTTGTTCTATCCTTGGCAGAAGCTGGGGGCTGCAGCTGAGAGGAGAGAAGCAAGTTTGAATGAGGAAAGGGATGCAATTCCCATGTGAGGATCAGGTGGGCCCAGAGCCCTTTAAGTTCCATGTGCAATTCACATGTATTGCTTTTATTCAGGTTACACTCATTGCCCCGAGAGGTGACATTTTTGGTTCTAACCCTCTACAAGGCTATATGTGGCATCTACATCTTACTGCCTTGCGTGTTACGAGAGAGATAAGTGGAAAGTGTCTCACCATGCCCTTTCAGTGAGTGGTGGCTTGCGTCCCTCTGACCCTTCCCTCTCCACCTTATTTACCACTGCAGTAACCCAAGAGGAAGTGAGGAAATAGGGACTAGTGAAAAGGTTAAAGTTGGTGTCTGTGAGTCTGCAAATAGGTTATAGCTTCTTTTGAGCTGGATCTGAAATACTAGCTGTCTGACAGGAGGAACTGCAGAAGGCTGACCATGTCAGTCTGGAACAAGCATCCTAAAGTTTGGGTGTTTAAAACCTACTTCTTGTGAGATTTTCAACATCACTTTTCAGACCCAAGGTGTTATGAATAGTTGGAATCAGATTTGATTACCCATTCAAATTTCTGGGGGCTTCTTTAATTGAAATCTCCAAGTCTTCCCCCCTCCCACCCCAAAGTTGTCCATTATAAATGGAACAAAAACATTGACTCCTTTGCATGATTTGCGAAACTGGGGTTTGTAAAATGACGTCAGACTTGGAAAATTCTGGGTGAAAATCTCCCACTGCGTGCATGCCGACAGACTCTTAGCGACAGATATTTTGTGTTGTTTCTAGCAGATATTTCACCAAAAGCTTTCACAACTAATCCAGGGGCTGAATCAGCAAAACAACAAAGGTAAAGCAACTTTTTGGAAAGGCTGCTCAATGCATTGTATTCTCGTTTCTGGCACTGCCCAGCAAATGAGATATCGAATCACATGCTGCTCAGAGACATTCAGTCTTAAATTTCTGCCTGAGTGCTTTCTGCACATTTTGGATTTTCTCAGTGATTACTGTGTCACTCAGGTGGTCCCCAAACTTCTGCTTCAGTAACACCCTAATGATTTTGATGCACCGCTCATCCATCATGGGCTTAGCCTCCCGAAAGGTGTTCCCTCTCCTTCCTGTGATGGAGTGGCTCTGGATATAGTCAGACGTGAACAGTTTGTAGAGTAGTGTTTTGCAGGCAGTGCTGATTTTCTGGTCGAATCGGATGGCCTCTTTCAGCTGCTCTTTCGTGTATCCATTAAAGAGTTCCACCACGTCGCATTGCGGCCTGTGGGGTTCTTCCTGAAAGGACAGTGATTCCAGCCGCTGCACCTTCCGTTTCAGGCAGAGAATCTCTTGGTGGAGATCTACTATGATTCTCTCCAGTTGCTCAATCTTCTCGGTCCTAGAAAATAAAATAAAGCATATAACATGCATGCCTGTCACAAAGTGCCATTCTCCTTCAGCTAGCAATGGGTGTGACATGTCAGTTCAGCGTGCATTGCCCACTGAATACCCAAGCTACCTGAGTCTGAAAAACTGGGCTGGGAAGAGCAGACCTGCACCTTCATTTTTCATTAATTACCTTTCCATTTCACCAGGGCCAAAATCTTTCTGAACTACCTCAAAATCATCTGTTTCTGGGGAACCTTCAGTCTTTGGTTCATCACAGCTAGAAAAAAACAAACAGACCAACAAGCAATGGAAGATGGTTCATATTTATTTCGTAAGTGCTCTGTGGTCTAAAGTGTACAACACAGCATTTTGTGAAAACCCAGCCAACTCCAATATCATGTGGCATCCCAAGTAAACGAGGTAGATATCTTGTAATACTTTATGTTAGTGGGCAAGCATTTCAGATAAATGTCCCTCCCTGCGTTTTACATAGAAAATATCAGCTCCTTAAATACATGTTCTATATTATGGGCTTGATTCCCCACTTGCTTACATGTGTATAGTCTCTTACAAAACAAGTGCAAAGGAGATACAGAATACTGCCATTCATGGTTTGGTTCACACTTAAATGATTACATAAGGGACAGGGCAGTGGAAATTCAGGCCCTAACTATGACTTCAACTGAGTTATTCTGGATTTACACTGGTATAACTGAGGGCAGTTTCTGGCTCTATGTGGAGGGCAGGAAGAGCTGCCTCAATTTCGACTTTGTCCTTCATGGATCCTTTGTGGTCAGAATAGGCAGCTCTCCTCAGTTGCCCCAGATCCCCTGGAACTCCCCTTTGTCCTCAGAGTTGTGTCAACAAGGCAGGACAAACCAATCTATATGAAGCAAGCAGCATCAGGAAATGGAACCACAGCTAGTGAACCAGAAGTGGAGACTATGAGAGGCACTTTGAAACCTTCATTGTCCTTACGGCTTATGGGAATATTACCTGTTGGTATGGATGTGCTGCTGACACTTAGCTAGAATGCCATCTGACTTCCTTTTCATTGTCAGGGTGATGTAATCTAGAAAGAGGGTCGGAGCAGGAAGCAAAAGACAGATGTGAAATTGTCATCACCTGGATACCTTGGTCTCCAGAGCATGTTCATCTAAGTACTTCTGTTTGATGTTCCCAAGTTCCCAACAGCATGATGTTCCCAACAGCATGACTCAAACATGCTGTCTTTGGCTTGAACTGTTGGAGTTTTGTTACAGGCAGAAAGAAAAACCTTAATCACAATATATAGTTGTAATTCAACCACAATATCCTTAGCAAGGCACAGTGCCATCAGTGAAGAAACTGGACGGGGGGAACATGGATCATGAAGGTGAAAAAGTCTATGGACACTAGTGTAGTCATTAGCACAAATGACAAACACACAGAAAACAAGACGGTTACTTTCAGGGAGTTTTAGTATGTGTGTATGGATGAATTGATAGGTAAACCTGAAACAGGTCAGATGTTCAGGTCAGCACACTTTTGGGTACTTTACAATTAATTAAACAAATAAATTATATTAGGAGTGTGCTTCACTGGCTTGTGTGGAAAGAATTGTGAGCATATGAGAAAAGAGCTGGTGATCTCAGCGTGCTTTGGATCACACAAAAGCCACTACCACAGAGTTGTCACCTTGGTGAGCAGCCCCACTGGAGAACAGACACCAAGGATGGAAAGAACTCAACTCTCACCATTACAGTTCTCACTCCCAGGGAAAATACATGTGCATTGGTCTGCAGCCCACACTGCAGAGAAACAGGAATTCAGAGCCTCTCTGACACTTTTCACTAACACCAACATTAAAAGTTAAAAATAGCCAAGCGTGGAATAAAATAAAACATTCGACTCATTCACAGACAATAATCCCAGCTGGTTTACCTCTGGTAGCTGTGCCAGGCCTTGCTTCTTCATTCTGGGATGTGCCAGGCACAGCCAGGGTCAAGAACGGAGATGGTGATTTGAAGGCCGTGGAAGAGTGATAAGGTGCTGACATGGTGCAGTGGGATCTAGTCGTGCTAGTCAGGATGCGCCTCTCCTTTAAGACAGAAGAGACGGCAGCATCATTCTCGAGCCCTGCTTCTTCATCCCTGACCAGCGGTTTGACATAGACGCTCCTGTCATCGTTGTATTTGCGAAAGGAGCTTCCTGGCATCCATTTTGGAAAAGTCTTCCTTGATTTTTTAGTTTGGGATGGCAGCCCACTGTGCACTGCTGGTTCTTCTTCTGAAAGCAACATGGGGTATGTATGGTAATTGGCAATACCACAATGACATATATTGCAACATTACACCTCTAGAGCCCTACTGCCCACAGCAGTGTTCTCAGTCCTTACCACATGGACGCTGTCGGATGGTTCATTAGGCATGGGATAAGGATATATTTATGATCCATCCATTAAAGAAAAATGCACCGGGGTATAAGGTTACTATATTGAATTACTTTCCTCCAGAAATACACTGCCTGCTGAATATTAATCCTCCTGTGCAAAACCCCACACTTACTTAGCTTCTCAAAGAGTTGTCTATTTTCCTGCAGCCTTTTCTCTAAGATATCTTTATGCTCTGTTGGAAGAAAAGGGTTTTCAATGTTCATTTCACTTGTTTCTAGAGGCTGCTCCCAAGAGGCATAAGTCTAGGATGGATAATGATCACTTACCGCTTATGCCTTCCACGACCCCCCAATACAGACCACTGAAGCCAGGGCAGCGGGCTAGCACCTGCTCACCCACCGCATACAGATGAAATGGCTTTCGGGGTTCTTTGATGTTTTCGATGTTGATCACACGGCTGCCGTCTGGCCAGCTGATTAGAACGTAAAGCTTGGCAGCCATTTGGACCAGCACCACCTAGAAGAGAAGATAAGGAACAAGAATCCATGCCAGGGGTATTTCACCCTTGCTGGAGCTATGTTCCAGAGCACACCCACTTTAATTATTAGGGATGCAGAGGAAACTGCTGATTGCCTAGAACTTTTGGAGATCAGGCCTCTCATTTGGGTGCCTAATTTCAGATTTAGGTACACCCATCTTTGAAAATCTTGTCTATTATTCACTGTGAATAGTGTGTTTAGCCTCAGTGAAGTGCTTGCTTACAGTGTTATTATGATGCCTTTTTAATGTCTGATGAATGCGGCGTGTTTATCAGCAGCTTATGGTCATTCATTAAAAGGAGTAAATTCAAATATTGTACATCTATTCAAGGACTTGCTTCAGGGCAAAAATAATGCTAACAGCATGGTTGTCCTGGAAATAATCAGGTTAACTGGGAGCTCAGCTGCTGTAGTGGTGAGTGCTCTGATAATGCCTACAAATCACTAGAATTACAAAAATAACCAGGCCAGAGTGTCTGTAACCACTCTCCAGTTCCTGACAGCAGATGGTTTTTGCACTGGTATTTGTAATCTGGCAATGCTGGGATCACCTTGCAGTACAGAAGCATGCCAAACCGCTGCCCGCTGTGATCAGGAGCAGCACAGAAACAAACCCTACCTGGGAATTTGTATTGACAATGAGAGTAGCACGTGAAACACTTGCCCCCTGCAACAAATTCCCTTCCCTCCTTTCTGCTGTTCCCCTGATTCTCGGCGTCGCTTGTACTGAACTCTTCCAGTTTTCTCCTGGAGATTGCTCATTGAGGGGACTACATGTACAGGCCTGCGGGGATGTCATTGTTGTTGTTTGGTATTTTTTTAAAAGAGAAACTGCAGTTCCAACAATGACATATATCGTCTCAAGCCATCCAGGGCTGGCCGGAGCAGTGAGAGCTATTTGTCAATGCAGAGAATTTTATACAGCATCAGACTTCAATGGAATCATGGCAATTTCCCATCTGCTGAGACTCAGACCCACTGTACATGAAAGGCAGCACAAAACCAATAGACCGTTCGGACTAAAACAAAATAACCTAGGAATGAGAATATTATGGTCTGAAGGCATGTTCTACCCCAGCCGAGTGAGAGCCATACTGCAAACAACATTTGAAAGCTAAGTTCTTTGGGGGGGGAGCCAATTAATTCCTTCAAACCCAGAATTTCAGGAAAGTTCATGCACTTTTGTGTGCCTGGTTTGCATGCCCGGGTGGCGTATCCGCTCTCATGACAACTGCAAAGGAAAATTCGGACATGTCACTGGTCATTTGCACAGGCGGTGACAGCACTGCATGGAAAGCGCCCAGCCCCCTACCCAGCACTCAGCACACTTTGGGCACAGACAGCCCAAGCCACGCACCGCCCTCTTCCAAAAATCAAAAGTTACTTTGAAAGAAGTTCTCTTGTGACCGGCCAGGCTAGGTGGTCAGTGAAAAGACCATGTGGCCCAGTGGCTAGCCATGAACTAGGAGACAGGAGATTTGAGTTCTATTCGATCACTGGCCTGCTGGATGAGCTTGAATAAGTCCTTCCGATCTCTGTACCTCAGTTTCCCCATCGGTCAAATAGGAATAATGACACTGCCCTCCATTGTAAAGTGCTTTAAGATGCATGAATGAAAGACTCTCTATAAGAATACTAGTATTATTGCACGACTTGATCTCTTTTTAAGCACGCTGGAGAAAATGTGGGTGTGGCTTTTCCACAAAGAAAGCCAACTCTGTATGAACTCCTCCACAGGCAGAGTGGAAAGTGTTGGTCACGTTAAAACTCGCCTGCCGATGAGAGAATTTATAGGCCCAAAACCATCGCTCCATGCTCTTCTTTAGCTTGCAAATTCTGTCATCTGTGCACACAGCAGGAATTGTGCTAAACTTCTTTCTGCCAAAGGACCACACACTTCATGGACTAGAACCTCAAAGTCATTCTACTCTATTTAAAACGGATGACTGTTTTCTCTTAAATTTGCTTAGAATACTCCCTGTTAAAATGTTATGTAGTCTTTCCTTTACAACTGGAACTGCACAAGTTAGTTTCCAGTGTAAGTGGACATCCATTGTTATTATTATTTGTATTATAGTAGCACCTAGAGGCCTGAATCAGGGTCCCATTGTGTTAGGTGCTGTACAAACACCTAACATGAGTCAGTCCTGCTCTGAAGAACTTACAAACAAAACTGACAGGACAGACAAAGAGGACAATCTGCAAAGTACTCCACTTAGGAAGGAACAATCAACTGCACACATAAAAATGGGAAATGACTGCCTAGGAAGGAGTACTGTGGAAAGGGATCTGGGGGTCATAGTGGATCACAAGCTAAATATGAGCCAACAGTATAACGCTGTTGCAAAAAAAGCAAACATCCTTCTGGGATGTATTAGCAGGAGTGTTGAAAGCAAGACACGCTCTACTCCACGCTGATTAGGCCTCAACTGGAATATTGTGTCCAGTTCTGGGTGCCACATTTCAGGAAAGATGTGGACAAATTGGAGTAAGTCCAGAGGAGAGCAACAAAAATGATTAAAGGTCTAGAAATCATGACCTATGAGGAAAGATTGAAAAAACTGGCTTGTTAGTCTGGAGAAGAGAAGACTGAAGGGAGACATGATAACACTTTGCTAGTACATAAAAGGTTACAAAGAGGAGGGTGAAAATTATTCTTGTTAACCTCCGAGGATAGGACAAGAAGCAATGGGCTTACATTGCAGCAAGGGAGGTTTAGGTTGGACAACTTGAACAAACTGTCCAGTGAGGTTGTGGAATCTCCATGGGAGGTATTTAAGAACCAGTTAGACAAACACCTGTCAGAAATGGTCTAGTTGTTGCATAGTCCTGCCTTGAGTGCAGGGGGCTGGACTAGATGAACTATTGAGGTCCCTTCCAGTCCTACACTTCAATGATTATATGATTTAAAAGATGAGAATGTGAACCAAAGAGAGATTAAGTGACTTGCCTGTGGTCACACAGGAATGTATGGTGGAGCTGGGATTTGAAGCCAGACGTCCTGAGGGCCAGTTCAGCTCCTTAACCTCAAGGTCATCCTTCCTCTCCAGTATTAGAATTATTAATGGCATTTCACCGTAGTGTCTGGTACTCTGGCTTGGATCGCTGTAACATAATAGGTGCCCCAGGAGTAACTGGCACAAGGGGAGGAGCTGGTGGGGCATGTACAGAGCTGAAGCAGTGGTGTTGCACCGCTGGCCTGTGTACATCCTCCAAATGGGAGTTTACAGAACAATACGGCAAACACGAGGGGAGCCCAAGGCCCTGCTGGTGACTCTGATCACACAGAAAAATGGAACGGTAGGGGAGTCTGGGTTACGCCCTGAAATGGAAAGTTGGGCTGTTTTTGTTCCAAGCATTATTGCATTGCATGGTCCCTGGATATAGGAAGCCTTTAACAAGCTCACAAAGATTCTGATGACCTCAATGACACTCAGCAGTACTGTCCTCCAGAAACACACCCATTTGTTTGAACAGGAGCACTTGGGGAGGAAGGTAAGCCCCATTGTCTGGTGGTAAAAATCTATGGCAGACACCAGACAGGTTTATTGGAGACAGAGGATAACCCAGAGCATTTACACATGGGAGCAAAGACTTGTTACAGCACAGAACAAGAGGGAGAAAGGAGCAAACAAAATGCATAGGTCAGACCTCACCCAATCCAAGCTGGTTTCCTCTGGTTTCATGACCACCACCACCCTCCCCCGATTAAAGGCTTGGTGTTTTCTGCCCCATCCACATTGATCCCTTTCACTCTGGGCGCTGAATCATTCTTGGAGAATTCAGAGTAGCAGCCGTGTTAGTCTGTATTCGCAAAAAGAACAGGAGTACTTGTGGCACCTTAGAGACTAACTCATTTATTTGACCATAAGCTTTCGTGAGCGACAGCTCACTTCATCGGATGCATACAGTAGAAAATACAGTGGGGAGATTTATATACATAGAGAACATGAAACAATGGGTGTTACCATACAGACTGTAACCAGAGTGATCACTTAAGGTCTCTAAGGTGCCACAAGTCCTCCTTTTCTTCTTGGAGAATTGTTTCATCTTCCACCCATTCTCAAAAGGAGTTTGCTTGCAAAAGCAACTAACTTTCCGAGTCTTATGTACAATAGCTGCCCTTCTAGTAAATACTAGCCCCTGATTCGTTCCAATTCCACTCCCTCGGCTAGGCCGTGTCAATGAGTTTTTAATATGGTATAATATTTTATCTTGTGTTAATAGGCTTGTCTCCAAGCCCCGGTCTGCTATCGCTGTACAGCCTTAGAGCTTTACAGCACTAGGCTGCAGATAACCCTGCTCTTTAGACCACAAAAGGTTACAAAGAGACTAAGCTACCGGTTGGGATGAATGCACAGCTGCGACTTCACCATCCCTTAAATTAACAAACAGGTTTCCAGATCTGTTTTACCGCAGCTAATGATCCAAGCAACTAACAACTCCAGCCTGAAAAGGAACTTTTAAAAGATGTTTTCCTTTTCACTAATCTTCAGAAGCGGCTCTTGTCCCCTCCAGCCCCACTTGCTCTCCTAATTTTTATTTCATTTTAAAGAATACAACTAAATGAACAATCCACATAGACAAAGAGAGAGAAAGAGCAAGAGAGAGAGAGAAAGAGAGAGAGAGATCAAATCCTGATAACAATAGATCTCAGTCCTTGCCTGGTTAGCACTGCTTCAGTTGCAGAGTCTTGCAAAATGTCTCCTGTCTATCCAGCTCTCAGCTGCCTGCTGCAGAAGAGAAGGTGATCGTAAAATTCTTTTGCCTTGTGTGTGTGTCCCCTCACCACAACTCCTTGCCAGGTTTCTGTTGTCTGGATAAGGAGCCCCACACTGTAAAACAAATATCCCCCCCCTTTCTTTCTTTAGCCTCTGTCAGTCTGTTTCTTACACGAAGAGTGAACAGAAAAGGAGAGGAAAAAGCCTTGGGTTTTTTGGAGCATGAATAAACCTTGCATTTCCATGAGTTATTCATGAATAATTCATGAAAATACATGATTAATTCAGGTTCATGAATTATTCAGGCATAATTCTCGAACATTCCTGGTTAATTCATGCTTGCACAGTGAGTAAGGGAGTCAGGATTCTTTTCTCCCCGAGAGGGAAGAAGAAGAGGCTCGCAAACCTGCATGTACACAGCCCGTTTCTGCACTTATAAGAAAACATTCTCCAGGCCCTTTGGAAACGAGAAGAGGAGGGAGAGCATTAATATGCCTGCAGCCTTCTGGTTGTGGGGAATAAAAGGAACTTGCACACAAAAGAAAAGAGCTTGGCAGCTAGTAACTCTCTTTCAAAAACACCGCACAAGTCTGATTATGCATTTCCTTCTATTCCTGCTGCCGAATCCTTCCCTAGCTGAGATTCCTCTCAGTCATCTGATTGGGTTACATAGTAACCTGCCATGTAAGGAAAACAACAACACCTACAGGCCTATGGTTGAGGAATCAATGCCCTTGCAAACTTGAAAAACAAATTGATTTATTTTCACAGTCCTTCAAAGCTCGGGCTCCAGGTTGTGCTTGGCTTGGCTGAGTAATTGTGTTATTCTCGGTCTCAGCAAACAGTGGGGCACCCTGACTTACACATCAACCTATCGGACATATCTAGCTGGCAGCTCGCAACTCTGCTGGGAGTCTACCATTACAATACACTGGGTTCATTTACAGAGAACTGTTGACACTCAATTGCTTTAATAACACAGGAAGTGGCATACATCCCCTATGTGAGTCAGGCTTACAGCGGGTGGTAATGACCTCTTGGCTATAGTCAGACAGCTAGCGTGTGATCTAGTGGTTAGATCAGACAACACACTCAGGACTCCATTCCCAGTTCTGCCAGTGGCCCTCTTGGATAAGTTACAATGCACAATCTTACTCACCCTGAGAAGCACTTTACTCCTCAAGTAGACCCATTGAAAGCATGAATAAAGGTACTACAGTCTGGTCCTAACCCTGTTTGCACCTGTGAAATGGGTGTAATAATGAGAGATCCAGCTTGCTCTGGATTTGGGGTTTGTCTTCAAAACCCCAGATCCAGAATTCTCCCCTCAAGGGTTTTGCGTCTGGGCTGGCTTAGGAAGTAGAATTGGTTCAGGTGTTGCCAAGGATGTCCAAAAACTCATAGGACGAGCTGATTTCACATCCTTTCTGGCACTGTTCAAGGTGGCCGACATCCCGTGAGATCGACTGGCCTCCCAGGATTTCCTCCATTTCAGACTGAGAATTCAGGAGAACAGCTTGTGAGATTTCTGCTCAAGTTGATGGGCGAGTAGCACAGAAAGCCCCTTTCAGAGGGAACCCCTGTCAAGATTATCTGGGTCAACAGTGAGTGATGATCTCTGGGAGGTCCTGGCTGTGACCTGAGCTCAGTTCTAATATCAGTGGCAGCTTCTGGTATCAGCAATAGCTCAGAATGAGGCAATTGGGAGAGTCAGCTGAAAAAATGCCAGGAGTCAGCAGATAAGGATTCTACAGACACTTTTAAAGGCAGGGAAGTTAAAGCTTACGTATGTGTTCAATGTTCCCCCCAACACACACACAGATTGGTCAGTGGGGACATGCAGCATAGAAAGCTATGCTTCACTCAGCTTGGATGTTTGAGGTGACTGAACTCTGTAACAAAGCTGGGAGTGGGACCTATAGCCACTAGGCAACACCCCCTCCAACGTAGGGGACCAGATAGCAAGTATGAAAAATCAGAACACTTTTTTTCAGAGGGTGGGGGGGGGTAGTTGTGTATGTAAGACAAAGCCCCTAATCTTGGGGGGCCTAGTCACCCTACTCCAGAGTCACTGAGTCCTGCAGTTCTTGGGGGGGATATATCAGAGGGGCATCTTCCCTTGAATTTATAGCAGCAGGATGAAGCGAGCCTTGTACATGCCAACCCCAGGGGCACAGCTTATTCAAGGGATAGACACGCCATTACCCAGCATTTAGAATTCATCCGACCTGCCCACTAGCAGTGGCATCATGTGATTGCACAAGCTAGCCCCGGCTATCTGTATTGCTTGGAGAGGTGGGCTTTCCTGTTTTGGGGTAACAGCTACCTACCGGTATAATGGTCTGCCTCTTTTTCATGCTCAAAGCCTCCCTGCCCACCGACAGTCAGGGGCCAAGCATGTGTGCTCATGGCACTGTCTGCGAATGAATAATCGATGGCTCACTGTCAGCCTGGGACTTGGTCATGAATTATTCATTGCCATGCCTGGGTCATTCACACATGCAGAGCCAGGCATGGGTTCTTCACATGATGTCAGAGTGACAGGACAAGCCATCCTTATGTCTCTGTATTCAGGAAGGAAGAGGGTGCACAGAGAACATAAGAACAGATGAGTGTTGGCCATCCTGGAGAAACACTGGCTGGGTCGGATAGTTAATGCTATTTCGGATTGTGTACCCCGAGCATTCAAAAATCATGACTCTGGCCCCAAGATTGGAAAAATAACACATTTGGGGCACTATTTATTTGCCTACTGGTGGCTGAGTCACATTTCCAAGCTTTTCTTTGCAGCCATGAGGGCTAGGAAACTTATTTAAACAAAAGCTGAGATTCCCATGAAATCACAGGACTCCAGGAGCTAGAGAAAAATATTTCCAGACCCACGATAAAATAGTAACAGATGTCAAGGGGCCAGCACAAGTTCTATATCTCTTTTAAGTACCACTCACACCCTATTTGAGTGGACAATCAGTTTTGTGCTGCAATTTTCCTTCTTTTGCCATCTGGCAGGCTTCCCCCATCCTATTCATTAAAGTTAAAGCTACTGAATTGATGTCTTTGCTTTGTTTTGACAATGAGTGTCGTGTTTTTGCACTGCCGTCATGGCTGACGTCAGTACAATTCTGGAAATAAGCTTTAGAAGTGAACTCTTCCAGTCAAGCCAGTAGAGAGGGCAGAAATGCACTTGTTCTAAGTCCTCCAGCACATATTGGCTTGCTGGCTACCTTGCTCTTTTATTTCTGGGTGACAGAGTTGGGGATTTTCAAATTCCTTATTCACCCGCTTTGTGGTGGGTTTAATGAAACCTCACAAAAGCTAGAGTCATGTGAAACTCCCTCAGTTTGTGGATTTGTGGCAAAGTCAAAATTCAGCTGTAGCTCGTTCATCAAAAAGTGACACCAGTTTAGTTTCTAGACTTATTGCATCTTGCTTGCAATTCGTTTCACCTCTGAATTTGGCCTTATGGTAGCACAGCTGTCAGAGTTTAAAGTGATTTGACCAACACAAAGCTGAGAGCAATGAAACTGTGACCGCATATAGGTATTAACTGGAGAAAAAGGCTAACACAGTATTTTACCTCTGCTCCTGATCCTTGTTAGGCTTGGCTTATCATTCTTTGGGGGTGACTTACCTTAGACAGGGCCAGGAAAAGACGTTTCCTACCCATACCGTCCTGGAATGCAGATGCTGCTATTCTGAATGGCCTAGAAGTGTCTGCAGCAATGTGGTGTGCATCAGTGGGGTTTACTCAATTCGTTTTGCTCATTAAAAATAATACACTCTCATTAACTCGCTGGGCAGCACACAAGCTTCCACTGCTAACTTTGTTTTGCTTCTCAGTTTTCATCTCGCTCCCCACTGCAGTGACATGAGACAGGGGATGGAGCGGAATCCAACGTATAGCTCTGTCTCGGCATCTGTATTTCCCACCAGATAAACATCCTGATTTAACAATCTGAACGCTCTGCAGGAGGAGTTAGTTAGGGCTAGGCTGTATCAGGTAGACACATTCTAACAGTAGGGGGCAGCGTGGAGACATCACCCCAGAGGGAGTTCCCCAAAACTTCATGGCTCAAGCAGACAAAATGACTGTGAGCAGAGGAAACATGGTCCAAAGTGGCACAGCATAGATTCTTCCCAGGCCAGGCACTCATGGACCCCAGAGACAATAGCTGCTGCCCCGCCATTGAAAAGGGTGCAATGTGGGATCCCACCCAAACAGCATGGTGCTATCCAAGGTAGAAGCAATATACAAGAACTAGAGCTGGTGGGAGGCGGGGAGCAAGGATCCTTGCCCTCTCTCTCCGCTTTGTACCCATCTAGGGGCTGGGCACAAGCTTGTTCTAACTCCAGCAGGTAAGTAATGATGAGAGCAGATATGGTAGCAGTGCAGTTGCTTTAAAATGCCCCCATTCATTTTGAAAACTTACATCCCATCTACCCTGTAATTCCTATTGCGATGAGTGACCCGACATGATAGCCTCCTAGTGTAGCTCGTCATCGAGTAGGACCAGAGCATGTGCTGAACTGTGTTACCATTCTGCCAAAGCTCAAAGCTGTAGTATAGTTCAGTCCCACGAATCCTTGTTCACCATGAGGAGGTGGATGAGGCATTTCTAGAACAAATAACAGAAGTATCCAGACCACAAACCCTGGTACTACTGGTGGACTTTAACTATCCATACATCTGTTGGAAAAGTAATACGGCAAAACGCAAAATGTCCAGTAAGTTCTTGTAATGTACAGGGGACAGCTTTTTGTTTCAGGAAGTGGAGGAAGTGACCAGAGGGGACAGACATTTTTTACTTCATTCTGGCTAACAGGGAGGAATTGGTTGCAAATCTGAAGGCAATTGGAGTGACAGTGATCGTGAAATGAGCGATTCCATGATTCTAAACAAAGGAAGGAGTAAGAGCAGCAGTCTGAGGACAATGGACTTGGTAGGTAAGTTTAGAAAAACAGAAAAAGATAGAAAAATATAAACAATGAAAGGGTGAAAGACAAGAGACAAGATGTGGGCCTTGGATGACTGCACCACACAGAGCAGTGTGGGTAGATAGAAAAGCTGATCAAAGCACTGTGATAGCAAACAGTTGTCTGGATTGCTTGTAAATTCAAATGAAATCCAGGACTGCTGGAATACCTGAGAACCTAGTGAACAAGTGGTAGGGATCAGATGAAAACATGGTGCCAATCAGTGGCAACGTTCAACTGAAATTCTCAGATTCATTTGGATCTCGCCCACCTTATCATCAGCTCACTTTATACGGGTAAAATTTGCATCTATCATTTTGTGCCCTCGAAATGAACTGTGGTTGTGTAGCCAAGTATTTGCCCCTCTTGTCTCCCCCCCTGACTTGTGCCCTCAACCAAGAAGCAGAAGAGTCTGCATGTAGATTTGAGCCCACTGCTGCAATGAAGGGGCAAATTCTACACCCACACCTTGCAGCCGCAAAGAGGAGGCAGCCCTTTGGAAAATTCAACCCACCGCAGATGAATGAAGAAAAGGGTCAGCTGGCAGTCTGTGGGGTTGAACAGTGCAATACACTGGCGAGGTTGGATGGAAATAAAATTGGCTGGAGATCAAAGCAACACGCAGGCAGAATGTTGATGAGTGCCATAAAAATGCCTGTAAATAATTAAGGCCAGGAAAGAGTTCAGCTCCCAGAAGAGCTGCAAGATTTTCTAAAGGACTCTGTATGCTGGGTGAGCCCCTAAAATTACTGCTAGCGGATGGAGATTCACTATTAGCTGACGTGGGTCTGTGTTATGTTCCAAAGACCCATCGCTCTTGTGCCCCTGTGGCATTTGTTCTCTCCAGCTCGGGGTCTATATTTATGCAGCTCACAAATCCATTACAACAGATGCTGCTCAACTGCTGTGTTTGTTTGGTTTCCCTGCTGCTCCATATAGGCAATTTGTTTAATCAGATTTTGGTCCAAACAGATAAGCATGGAATAAGGGTTGCCATATGGCTTTTTTTTTTTTCTTTTAAACCTTCTTGTGTGCTGGGGTTTGGTTTATTTGCTAGGCAGGCTGACTGCAGCTTAGCTGGGATGTATCAGATTTTATTGTCTTTAAATATTAAAGATTCTGCAGCATGTGAATAAAAGAGAAAGGCATCTCTGGATATTTGTGCAGTTTGCAAAAACAGTCTCAAGTCTCCAATGAAGTTAACATCCCCTCAATTTCTGTGAAAAAATTCAGCTCAACAGAGAAGAGATTTGCTACCCATGTTGCTCAAGCCATCCTACAGAGAATTGTGGGTGGGAAATAGTTTTCATTCCTATGGAAAGGAAGAAATCTTATATGAATCCTGGGAAACCTTTTTCAGGAAGCATTCAGAGTGGCTGGTGAACTTAAGGAGACATCTGCTCACCATATTCCATGGGAAGAGGATTTGAGAAGGAACTGACTATGCTCTGTGCTTTTTGGGGTTCCATATTCGGTGTTTTACAGTGATCACCTTTCCCCAGACTATTTTCTTTCCTACACATTTACCTGCTATGTTGGTCAGCTGTAGCGAACAAAGGGACTAGATTCCTAGCCATGCTTTACCCACTTTGCATCAGTCTTCAGGCCCAATTCTATTAACCTTCCTCAGATGGAACAATATTTTACTCCATACATAGTCCCACTGAAATCAAGGGAGTACCGTGAGGAGTAAGGTCCTATTTAGACAACAAGAGTAGCCCTGTCAAAATCTGACTGTTTTTTCAAGCAGACTCTCATTAAGTCTTTCCCCTTTGGGACATCAGAATGCACGTTCTCCAGGGCTGGCTTCATCTGATTCAATACATAAGGTATGAAAAACCTGAGGATCTCATAAATCATATGGAATCATAGAATTATAGGACTGGAGGGGACCTCGAGAGGTCATCTAGTCCCGTCCCCTGCACTCATGGCAGGACTGAGTATTATCAGTATCAAATATAGTATATCACCATAATTTCTGTTGTATTCTTTAAAGTTCTGCAAATTCTATGCTTACATTCATAAATATACAGGATTCCACTTCAAAGAACCTAAATCCATTTCCACCTCCTCAACTGCCAGCACATGAAAACGAAGAATTCTATTCTAGGTTAGCAAAAGGGAACTCTGAATATTGGTAGAAAGCGTGTATTTATGCAGACTGTGACATATTAAAAAATGGAACTCTATTTCATTTACAAGTGGATTAAGAAAACACAGTGTCCAAGATTTGCAATATTGACAACTCAAAGAATATTTCAGCCCCAGCAAATAGAGAGAGAGAGAGAGAGAGAGAGAGAGAGATATTTTTCAATGTTAGAAAAATATATCAGTGCAGATATGAGTATAAAAGAAGCAGTATCTGGATTATATGAAGCTTTGAATAATTTTGCTAAAGAGTAAGAACTGACTTTCATAAAGAGATGATACGATAAAAATTGAGGGAGAGGCAGGGAAATAGATATGGGGTCTGATTCTGTTTTTATGCAGGACCCAGTCCAACTAACACATGTTTGCATGAGTTGCTTTACTCAGATGCATATTCCCTCTCTTCCACTGGAAAATCAACAATATTTAAAACATATTGAATTAATTCCCCACCCCTTAGCAGCAGTTAGATGTTCTGTTGTAAATCTCTGGATGGGAAAAGATGACATTATCTTACTCTAACCAAAATTGGCAAATATTCATGATAGGAAGCCTTAGTAACTAAAAAAAAAGAAAGTGGAAACATATTTTGAAATGTACTTAACATTTATTATAATAATTGAGGAAAAATCTTTCCAGATGTCAAGTCCACAGAGTTTCAGTCAATTAATGGCAACACTGTGGTCTTGTTCAGTAAATTTCCTTTGTTTTGTTTTGATATGAAAACCTCAATAAAGGTACATAATTACCAAAAATCAATAATTATTTGTTACCTAACTGTAACCTCTTCATTCCCTGACTTTTAAAATCAGACTCCATACAATGGAACACAGATAATAACACAGACATACATATTTTGCACGGAGAGCTATACTTTGTGAAACCAGTATTTAAAATTTTGCAACCGCAGAATGATGACTTCATTTTAAGGTTGTCTAGCAATGAAATGAGCAAACTGAGTTCTGTGTTTTGGGAAACCAAGATCAGGAGTTGTTTGGATGCAGATCCTATCTTTATCAAAAGAGACAAAAATGATGGTTGTAGGAAGGGAGGTTTGGATAAAAAGCTCAAATTTTTATCATTCGCTGTGTAGAATTAATGTTGCTTTAACGTATTGTTAGCAGCAGATACACCCTCACTACTTACTAAAGGCAGCCATTTTAGCGTGCAGTAATATTTCAGTAATTAACCCTGGTGAATGCTGGGAGCTACATTGCTCATTAATTTTTTCTGCTACTGTGCAGAGGAGTGAGATCCATAAAGCTCCTGCTGTTCGTCAACCACCAAACTGAGATCCATGCTACAACACAGTGTCCTCAGCATCTTATCATAGAGAGCAACCTGCTGGCTCCTCATGTCCTTCTCAGAACACCACCACTGGGGAGTGAAAAGGGGAATGTTTCCATCCAAGCAAAAATACAGGCTATTTCCCAGACCAGTGAAGAGGCCAGTACGACAGTGGAGCATGTCTGGAGGCCTGTAGTGGGGGTATACACTGCAGAAGAGGCTGGCTGAGTGTCTGGGATGGACCAATGATGAGGAACATGTCTACTGTGGCCTGTGCTTGTGGCATAGCATCCCAGCCTGTGACTCAGTGAGTCCACCCCTGGGTAGAACTGCTCACTGTGGATCACCAGGGAAAATGCACCGCCGTGGTACAAAGGTCAGGCCCACAGAGAGCCCAGATACAAGATGGGGAGGGATACTCAATCGATTAGCAAAGTCTACTTGGTCTATCTCCTCTTTCAGGTGGAAGACGCAACAGACAGATTCATTAGGAATGTAGAATGGAACTCAATTATTATTTATGGGCCATGTGCCAGACATTACAGAAGTCACTGCTTGTACCATAGAGAGACCACATGGTGGCATATTACATTTGTAATAAATGTAGGAACCGAGGCTTACATTGTGGGGGAAGGGGGATGCGAAGCAAAATTTGACCTAGATTAATGAGGCTGGACTAAGCTGTGTTTTAAGTACAGTTGACAGTATACTCTATCAGAGGATAGCGAGCACATGTTCAATAACCAGCAATGGCTAATAAGGACGTCGCTTCTGATTCAGCGAGCCAGCCGTACTCAGCAAAGCATTTAAGCGTGATGTGGAGAATGAGGGCAATATCTCAACTGTTTGTATAGCTATCAGGCACATCTTTATTTACCTAGTTACTATTATCCTGTCTGACTGCACAGAGTTAAATCAAAGGAGGCTGTTGGGGGAAACAAACAGGGAATTAAACAATGATAGAGGTAAGATACCTTAACGAAACAATGGGGGGGCGGGGTTGGAGGGGAGCTATTAATTGGGAAATGCCTTTGCCTGGGTCCAACCAGGCTAGCAAGATTGATCCTTCCCAGATCCAAGCTGAGGCTCCAAGGGGTAACCAAACCTTTCTAGGACCCTGGACCTAAAACAGGAAGGTGTTATGTGGCCAGCAGTGGCTGGAGAGGAATCTCTGGCCAAGAGACATGGAGAATGTTTCCAGGGATTATCTGTTATCCCCAGCCCAGGAATAGGCTGGTTTAGGCTAGTGAAATTTACCAACCCTGGCAGGGAAAGAACAAAGTATAGGTAAGAGGCAGGCATTGTTCTAACTCTTGTCTCTGATCACCACATACCTTGGATGAACAAATAGCTCATGCTTTGTTTTGCAGGAGCTGTTTTTGAGTAACTTTAATTAGCTGGTCCCAGAGTAAAAGGGCGTACAGATGTCAAAGCCAGTTGGGCTTGTCACATTAACACAGCTGGAAAACAGAGGGCTGCCCAGCCCCAGAATGGCTGAACTGCAGGGCTCCACCCTTGAGAGAAGGGATGGAGGCAAGGCCTGTCACTGCACAGGGGGGCACTCGAAAGGGACAAAATGGAGTCTCACCCTGTAACCTGTTTGCACATATGCTTAACCCACTGGCTTCAGTGTGTTTAAGTGCTTTGCTGAATAGAGTTGGATGTAAGCATCTGTTTAAATGCTTTGTTGAATTGGAGCCCCACTTACTACTATTTATTATTTGTGTTATAGTAGCATCTAGAGGCCTCAGGTGAAATCCAGGCTTGGTTGTGCTAGGCTCTCTGCAGACATTAAGGTTTCATGTTATTAAAATTCCTTCTTACTAGCATAGCATGCCCCCCACTGCACTGCTTATTCTAGCATTTCCTCAGGCTACACACAAGCCTCCTGCCAACCCAACACTTATCTGTATTAGTTCCTTTTGTCACCTTCCAACTACTGACAGTGTTGGACTAACTTGTAAGCCTCTAGTTTCTAATGCTGTACCTGTCTGTCCTGTGTGCTCACCACCCCCTTTCCTCCTGGGGAAGGTGATTCCAATGGAGGAATGTTTCCCTGCTAGTATTTTAATGCACAATTACATACCGTGGCAGTTGGTGATTTTTATGTCATTCTTTAATTATTGCTGGAATTGATATATTCAGCAATCACAAAACATCTTGGGGTGGCTCTAGTATTAGAAACTTAAGAAACCCAATTCTTCTTCTTATGTGATGTCTCCATTACTGGAGGCTTGCTACCATAGTAGCCCATTCTGTATGATCCTCTGCTAAACTCTTTGTGGATGAATAGACCTTTAGACCCACCCAGGACACCATGCTGTCCATCCAAGATCTTCTTTTCTTGTCTCATGTTCTTCTGACATCAACTTTCCCTTCCAGTGCCCATAAACATGCATCGATCCTTAAAATGTGCCCTACAGATCAAAACTCTCTTTTCATACGATCTCCAACTAGCGTTTGCTGAGTTCCAGTCAACCCGAGTTATATACATTGATTTAGCTTGCAATCTAAATAGATAAAGAAACAAAATCCAAGAATCCTGAGTCTGAAACCACTGCCCAATCCACAGAGCCACTCTGCCACTATTATAGTGAGTGATCACGTCCAGGAGATTCAAGAACAAGTCCAAGTTAAGATTCTAATCCAAGTTTCGTGTTCAATGGGATACTTGCATTTAGGATTAGCAGGACTAGCCCCTCAGGGAGTCTTTTCATTGACCTTACATGGAATTGGATAGGAATGTGAGGAGGGCTTTAAACTAGGTTCACCGGGGGAAGGAGACCAAAGCCCTGAGGTAAGTGGGAGGAAGCACAGGCAGGAATGTCTGTGAGGGGAGGGCTCCTGCCTCATACTGAGAATGAGGGGCTATCAGCAGGTTATCTCAAGTGCTTATATACAAATGCACAAAGCCTTGGAAACAAGCAGGGAGAACTGGAGGTCCTGGTGATGTCAAGGAATTATGACGTGATTGGAATAACAGAGACTTGGTGGGATAACTCACATGACTGGAGTACTGTCATGGATGGATATAAACTGTTCAGGAAGGACAGGCAGGGCAGAAAAGGTGAGGGAGTTGCACTGTATGTAAGGGAGCAGTATGACTGCTCAGAGCTCCGGTACGAAACTGCAGAAAAACCTGAGTGTCTCTGGATTAAGTTTAGAAGTGTGAGCAACAAGGGTCATGTCGTGGTGGGAGTCTGCTATAGACCACCGGACCACGGGGATGAGGTGGATGAGGCTTTCTTCCGGCAACTCGCAGAAGCTACTAGATCGCACGCCCTGGTTCTCATGGGTGACTTTAATTTTCCTGATATCTGCTGGGAGAGCAATACGGTGGTGCATAGACAATCCAGGAAGTTTTTGGAAAATGTAGGGGACAATTTCCTGGTGCAAGTGCTAGAGGAGCCAACTAGGGGGGGGAGCTTTTCTTGACCTGATGCTCACAAACCGGGAAGAATTAGTGGGGGAAGCAAAAGTGGATGGGAATCTGGGAGGCAGTGACCATGAGTTGGTTGAGTTCAGGATCCTGACACAGGGAAGAAAGGTAAGCAGCAGGATACGGACCCTGGACTTCAGGAAAGCAGACTTCGAGTCCCTCAGGGAACGGATGGGTAGGATCCCCTGGGGGACTAACATGAAGGGGAAAGGAGTCCAGGAGAACTGGCTGTATTTCGAGGAATCCCTGTTGAGGTTACAGGGACAAACCATCCCGGTGTGTTGAAAGAATAGTAAATATGGCAGGCGACCAGCTTGCCTTAACGGTGAAATCCTAGCGGATCTTAAACATAAAAAAGAAGCTTACAAGAAGTGGAAGTTGGACATATGACCAGGGAAGAGTATAAAAATATTGCTCGGGCATGTAGGAATGAAATCAGGAGGGCCAAATCGCACCTGGAGCTGCAGCTAGCAAGAGATGTCAAGAGTAACAAGAAGGGTTTCTTCAGGTATGTTGGCAACAAAAAGAAAGCCAAGGAAAGTGTGGGCACCTTACTGAATGAGGGAGGCAACCTAGTGACAGAGGATGTGGAAAAAGCTAATGTACTCAATGCTTTTTTTGCCTCTGTCTTCACTAACAAGATCAGCTCCCAGACTGCGGCGCTGGGCATCACAGCATGGGGAGTAGATGGCCAGCCCTCTGTGGAGAAAGAGGTGGTTAGGGACTATTTAGAAAAGCTGGACGTGCACAAGTCCATGGGGCCGGACGCGTTGCATCCGAGAGTGCTAAAGAAATTGGCGGCTGTGATTGCAGAGCCATTGGCCATTATCTTTGAAAACTTGTGGCAAACGGGGGAAGTCCCAGATGACTGGAAAAAGGCTAATGTAGTGCCAATCTTTTAAAAAGGGAAGGAGGAGGATCCTGGGAACTACAGGCCAGTCAGCCTCACCTCAGTCCCCGGAAAAATCATGGAGCAGGTCCTCAAAGAATCAATCCTGAAGCACTTACATGAGAGGAAAGTGATCAGGAACAGTCAGCATGGATTCACCAAGGGAAGGTCATGCCTGACGAATCTAATCGCCTTCTATGATGAGATTACTGGTTCTGTGGATGAAGGGAAAGCAGTGGATGTATTGTTTCTTGACTTTAGCAAAGCGTTTGACACGGTCTCCCACAGTATTCTTGTCAGCAAGTTAAAGAAGTATGGGCTGGATGAATGCACTATAAGGTGGGTAGAAAGTTGGCTAGATTGTCGGGCTCAACGGGTAGTGATCAATGGCTCCATGTCTAGTTGGCAGCCGGTATCAAGTGGAGTGCCCCAAGGGTCGGTCCTGTGGCCGGTTTTGTTCAATATCTTCATAAATGATCTGGAGGATGGTGTGGATTGCACTCTCAGCAAATTTGCGGATGATACTAAACTAGGAGGGGTGGTAGATACGCTGGAGGGCAGGGATAGGATACAGAGGGATCTAGACAAATTGGAGGATTGGGCCAAAAGAAATCTGATGAGGTTCAATAAGGATAAGTGCAGGGTCCTGCGCTTAGGACAGAAGAATCCAATGCACCGCTACAGACTAGGGACCGAATGGCTAGGCAGCAGTTCTGCGGAAAAGGACCTAGGGGTGACAGTGGACGAGAAGCTGGATATGAGTCAGCAGTGTGCCCTTGTTGCCAAGAAGGCCAATGGCATTTTGGGATGTATAAGCAGGGGCATAGCGAGCAGATCGAGGGACGTGATCGTCCCCCTCTATTTGACATTGGTGAGGCCTCATCTGGAGTACTGTGTCCAGTTTTGGGCCCCACATTACAAGAAGGATGTGGATAAATTGGTTTAGGTTGGATATTAGGAAAAACTTTTTCACTAGGAGGGTGGTGAAACACTGGAATGCGTTACCTAGGGAAGTGGTAGAATCTCCTTCCTTAGAAGTTTTTAAGGTCAGGCTTGACAAAGCCCTGGCTGGGATGATTTAATTGGGGATTGGTCCTGCTTTGAGCAGGGGGTTGGACTAGATGACCTCCTGAGGTCCCTTCCAACCCTTATATTCTATGATTCTATGAATGGACACAGTTTGTGAAAAACCCTCACATAATATAAAATTATTACTATCAGTGAGTGAGGACGATGTGTTTGGTGCTGTACAGAACATGGAGGGAATCCCATAAAAAATCTTGGATCCAAGAAGCAGAAAAATAAGTTCCATCTGTCAGAATGTTCACTGTGAATTTTCACTCATCTTCCCATGGGATCTTTAATTATCACAAGTGGGCAGGACCATAGGTTCATAGTCACACCTCAGATTCAACGACTTCAGTAGCACAGCATCCCACAATGTCTCTATGGTGCAGTGGTTACTTCAGATTCAGTGGGAAGAGGGCCAACTTGTGAAACACCAGCACCACTAGAAGCCTTGCATCTCAGGACTGATCCATGTTGTTCTTGCTTATAGTTATCCTCTCAGAAAATCAATAAAACTCCATGTTAAGTGTGTGATACAACTCCAGGGGCCAATTCTCCTCTCACATCAGTTTTACACGCCACTGAAGCCGTTCCTGATTTACACCAGTGCAAATGACGTATTTCCAGAGTGCAATGGGTAGAACAGAAACAAAAAATATCCAGCTGCAATATCTGACAGTCTAAGAAATATTGTGCCACTAAAGGATACAAAGGCTAACAGGCAAGTCACTTCATTAATGCTATGTTTGTTTTTTTCACATAAGTAATGCTATGCGCTAATGTTGTCTCATTGTCAGCTGATAACAGTACCACCAACCTGATACCCCTACTGCAACATATCACTAATGTATGGAGTCCTGAAGAGGATGTCGTGTGGGGCATTCAAGACTCAGTGAAATCCATGTGCTGAAGCATCAAATACAATTATGCTCAGATTCTGTAAAAAAGGCACTTTGTTATTAAACAATCCCTGGGTGTCTTGCAGGTCATATCTCCCTAGATATTGACAAATCTAGTTGCTGGAATTGTTAGAAGCACCACAGAGAAAAAATAGCAAAAGAACAAGTTGTTTTGTATCCCGTCCCATGGGCCACCAGCAGAATTTTAATTCCAGACTCTGTTGCCACTGCTAATTAATGAGGTATAAATGGAAAGTACACACCAGTGACTTGTCACACAGTGAGTGCCTGAGCCTGGAACAGAACCCAAGAGTCCTGGCTTCAACTTGCAAGAACCCCATTATAATGACTCCATTAAAGAGAGTGAGCTCACCTATAATTATGTTTAGCCACGTTTCCCTGATTCTTTCTTGTTCTGGTGGGGGATGTAGAGGACTGTAAAGAACAGAAGTATTTTACATTTAATGAAGCATTTTCTTTCATCAACAGTAACACAAATCTGCTTCTCGAGTGCCAGGATTTCCCTGCAAACAGCAAACGCAAATCACAGGCTGGGATGGCTGGATGTGATTAGGAAGAAATTAGCACTGTCTGTGGAGGGAAGAGAAAGGAAAGGCAGAAGGGATATTTTGAGCAAACCGGTGCATTATGAGTCTATCTGTGGCTCTATCCGTTGTCTGAGAATTGTACTGGTCCTGGGTAATTTGCAACCTTAAGCAAATTTGAAAATATCAGTCCTCATGCCCCCTTCATGTCACTCCTGTGCTAAAGCACCCCTTGGGATTTTGCAGCCCTTGACAGCTGCCTGTTTTATTTGGTTATGCTTTGTTCACAGATGCTAGGACTAGGGGTGCGTGGGTGCTGCCGCACCCCCTGGCTTGAAGTGCTTCCCATCATATCCAGGGTTTACAGTTTGGTTCAATGGCACTCAGCACTCCCACTGTACACATTGTTCCAGCACCCCTGTCTTGGTTGTTTATTCAGCATTAAGAATACGAGGAAACACACAGACACAAATAACTGTATTTACTAACTCAACACAAACATACAAGACCTGGCTACATATGTACACGGCTGCTCTGGTAGGTTCTGGTGGCTTCTGCAATATTATGCCAAAATATTGAAAGGGATATGACCTAATTCCTAGACACAGTAGAGTTTGGGGGTAAAGAGAAATCGGTGGAGGCCTCTGCAAGCTGGAGATGTGGTGTTCAGGGATCACTCTGTGCTAAAGGAGCTCGCAAAAGCTCTGCTTTATTCTGTGGCCAGTTGCAACTGGCTGTGTCTAACCCAGGGATTGGCAGCCTTTGGCATGCGGCCCGTCATGGAAATCCACTGATGGGCCGGGACTGTTTGTTTACCTGCAGCGTCCGCAGGTTTGGCCAATTGCAGCTCCTACTGGCTGCAGTTCGCCGTCCCAGGCCAATGGGGGCTGCCGAGGGATGTGCTGGCCACCACTTCCTGCAGCCCCCATTGGCCTGGAACAGTGAACTGCGTCCAGTGGGAGCTGTGATTGGCTGAACCTGCGGACGCTGCAGGTAAACTAACCATCCCAGCCCGCTAGCGGCTTTCCCTGACGGGCCACGTGCCAAAAGTTGCCGATCCCTGGTCTAACCACAAGAGCTCCACAGTGCCTCTGTCTGGGATGCTCTCTGTCTGGGATGCTCAGCCCTTAAAGGTGCAGCCTCCCTCCCCCATATACCACAATGGCATGTCCAATGCCCCCCATTCAAAAGCCATACTCAGATTTGGGACAGTTCTGGACAGGATCTGCTGGCAAACTTCACAGATGCCCTCTCAGCCCTTCACGCCACCCCAGAAAGGAACAGAGAGAGAAAATGGATCCAAACATCCCTAAACTTTGGGGGAATGTAGTTCTGGATGTGCACGGCTACCGATGTTCATTGCCTTGTCCTTTTCCAACATCTAGCCACAGTGTCATCTCTATAACACTTACGGCAATGAGTCTGTAGGCTGATTATACACGTGGTCTCCAGCCCTACCTCCTCCCATGCAGGGGGCAGTCGGAATGCTACTGCTCATGCTACTGGGTATAAGTGAGTGAGTGTGGTAGCCAGTGCTACAGATCTTAAAGGGGATGTGCCTAACCTTAACCATGCCGTGGTCCCCAGGCAGCATGGCTAACCCAGTATAGCCAGAGTCCCTGCTCAGTGCCCTTGCTCCAGCACCCGCTAGAGATACCAGAAAATGTATCAGACAAGTGCTTTGTCAAATATTATTTGGCCTGCTCTGTCTACTTTAGACTCAGGACCGATTGCAAACCCCTTCCATGAGTGAACAGTTGCTCCCATGAACAGTTCCATGGAAGTCAATGGCTTTTCTTGGGAAAGTAACTGCTCACCAATGTAAATGGTTCCCAACCTGGCCCACAGATACCTCATGTGCCAACACTGGGGTATCAGCATGCTTATCAGGTACAGGCAATATGCTCCTGAATTTGCTCAGTTGACAACATTGATTTCTTCATCTCAGGAGACAGCCTGGCCCCCACCTCCAGCCTTTTCAGTCTTGCAAAGACGGTTCATAGCAATGAACATTTTTCTCTTTTGTTTTCTTCCCTGGGACCCTCACTGACCTTTGATTTTTAATATGACAGCTATTTTCACATTGCCATGTTAACTGCAGAAATTCACTGCCTGTCACATCAACGGCCAATTCAATAGCACCTGTTTCTCTGCTCATGAGGATCTCCCCAAGGAATAGCAGATTAGTAAGCGGGGAAGAGTGGGTGGGAGAAGCGAATTGACCGGAATAGCTTCTATAGATTCCCTCTTCAGAGGAGTGCGTGGTAATCTGAGGAAGAGGTGGAGGGAGCAGGGGTTGAGGAGAGGCTATTGGTTTAGCATTCACACTTACAAAACACAACACAGCATGTGGGGATGTGTGGGTGTACACAACACATCTGGTGCGTTGACACAAGCCATCACCCTCATGAATGGGTCTGGCAATCTGGGCCCCAGCTTCTAATCTTGACTTGCTGGGTAAATTACTAAATGTCTCTCAGCCTCCCTATTCCCTTGTGTAGAATGAGGACAATGATCCTCGCCTTATTCACGTCCGAGGACTGTGGAAAGTGTCACACTTCTAGGGTAGCTGCTCCTGTATTCCCCTTCTGTGGTCCCTCGAGAACACCCACTTAAGGTTTCTGGCTCCCAGCTGCCACCTAATTTGGGTGGAGACCTGTTTCTCTCTCCTTCCTGTCCAGAGGTTTTCAGGCTGCACAACTCCCTGCCTTACACTGTGATAACCCCAGCAAGTCCGTCTGCCTAGTGGTCAGCGCCCGTGCTTTGCTTTGCGAAGACTGTGACCAGTATATAGCCAGTAGTTACAAATTACCACACAGCTCCTTCTAAGCAAGCACATTTGTTGTCGAGGTAAAAGGATTACAGAGAAAACATGTAAAAACAATGGAAGTTCCAATATGCCTGCTAAAAGCTCACCAGAGATCACCCGTCTGTCTTGTGGGGCCCTAGTAGGCCAGAGTCTTCCCAACACTTCTGCAAGGGTTGGGACCCCTTGCAGAGAAGGCCCTGTCTGTTTGCTGGATCCGAAAGAAGGCCCTGAGCCATTTTAAATGCAGCCTTTTTATGCCCAAAAGTCCTTTCTTTGTCCATTGGTCTCTGGAAAACTCAGTTTGAAACAGCATGTGCAAGCCTCCCCACCTCTCTGGAGGTGTTTACAACCTCAGTGATTCACCTTAATCACCACCCCCCCACACACACACACACTGTTTTTAGCTCCTGGGGGAAGCTGTGGCAACCCTCCCCAGAGTTGCACAGGATCCCTGGCCACAGAGATACAAACACACACCAGTCACAAAGGTAAGACCATATGTTTCCCCACAGACACTGCATGTGGTTGCAATACCTGTCACATAAGACGTAACCAATCAATGTTTGTAAAGAGCATAGTGTTAAGGCTAGTCAGCGGCAGAGGAAGGAATGGAACTTCAGTACCTCCTAGAACCAGACCATTGCTCGTTGCCCTGGGATGAGACCTTGCAGTCCTACCTCATCCTTGCTGATAATTCCCAAGAGTGGATGGTTGAGGAGAAAGGGTTTTTCATGCCTGCATTTGGATTCTAGCAACACGCAAATTAACAAAAAATAATTCAAAATTCCATGGACACTGAAATTTTGTGATACAAAAGCTGCTCAAAACAATAAGGGGAAAATATGTGGAATCAAGCTTACGAAATGTCAACAGTCGCACCCAGCTCTCAAAAACAGTTTAGTAAACAGAGACAGAGGATTTGTCGTGCCAGTCCAGGTTATTAACCTATGTAGCCCATTATCCTGCCACTAATTATCTAGGGATCATAAGCAGGTGAAGTATGTATTGTTTTTATTCCCAGAGCAACTAGGGACCCTATCAGTATTGCATTAGCACCTACAGGCCCACATCAAGCTCAGGGCACCATTGTGTTGGACACTCGATATATGGGGACAGTCAGTCTTTGTCCTGAATAGGTTGCAATCTAAACAGACAGATAAAGAGGGAGAAAAAGGGACACAGCACATAACTAGAAGATTGTGAACTGAGGCACAGACAGATTAAATGAACTGCCCGAGGTCAGACAGGAGCCTGTGGCACAACTGGGAATTGAGCCCAGCTGTCCTGTGTCCTAGTAGTCCATGCCCCATGCACGAGACCATTCCTCCTCCATGGCAGGGTACATTTGCAGGAGGGCATTGTTCCTCACTGTGGGTACAATTTGCACATATAGAATAATTGGCATCTATTCAATTGTGCAATGCTGTACAGAGGGGAGCAGTCAGAAATTCCTTTCTGCCCCCTATAATTCATACCTTCATAGATTCCAAGGCCAGAAGGGCCTATAGTGACCAACTAGTCTGATCTCCCAAATGACACAGGCCGGAGAACTTCCCCGAAATAATTCCTAGAGAAGATCTTTTAGAAAAACATCCAATCTTGATTCTAAAATGATCAGTAATGGACAATCCACCATGATCCTGGGTAATTGTTCCAACGATGAATTACTCTCTCCATTAAAAATGTACACCTTATTTCCAGGCTAGCTTCAACTTCCAGCCATGGGAGGACGTTATACCTTTCTCTGCTAGACTGACGAGCCCATTATTAAAGATGTGTTCCCCATGTAGATATTTATCGACTATAATAAAGTCATCCCTTAACCTTCTCTTTGTTACGCTAAATAGACTGAGCTCTTTGAGTCTATTCCTATCCGGCATGTGTTCCAGTCCTTTACCTTTATCTTATTCCCTGCAGCATGAGCTTTGAGTAGCTCCAACTGCTGCTATTCATCACAAAGTTACCCATCCTTTCCAAGCATTCTAGCCATTGTGTCTGACTCACATTCAGGCTTGATATCACATTCATCTGTTTGAGAGAAGTGACTAATGAGATGATGGGGGGGGGAAGAGGGGAGACCCTTCATTAGTCGCAAACAAACAACATTCCTGGAAACTGTCTGTTTTAAGAATGGATTTAGTGACAATGAAAATGAAGGACTAAGCAGCATCTCCGAGGGTGGGCAACTTCTGTGCTATTTACCTCCACATAGCTCTGTCACTGCAATTCATTTATGGTCTGCAAAACCTGCTGCTGCTACAGTTCTGCCCTTGTGCCCCACTTCCCTGTCCCACACAGTTTGGTCCTGACTTTCAATTCCCCAAGTAATTCTGAGTCCCCTGTTTGCCGATCAATGATGCTGTATTGTGCACACACAGATGCCTGATGATTCCATTTGTTATGATGGAGACCAAAAGGACATAATGATTTGCTGTTTATTGTAAAGTATGGCAAAGAAAAATCACCCCTTCTGCCAAAATAGCTGAAATTGCCTTATTATTTCTGACTGATTTTGTTTCCCCCGATTCTGGGGCAGCTCCTCGGCTGCTGTTAATAAGCAAAGCTCCACTAACATCAATGGAAGGCAAAATGATTTACTGCATTTTGCGTGGGTAGGGAACTGACCCATTCTGTCCAATCATTTGCATGTTAAATAAACAAATACCCTTAGAACAGTTTTAACAAAACCTATCACTAAAGCTGCTTCTGTCAATCCACTTTCTTACCTGATCACACAGAAAGCAAAATTTTATCTTTAGATTGATTAAAGCATTAAAAGAAAGCAGGAAGTGGTTTGTTTCCTAAGGATTTAGAATGATGTGAAGCAGCTGGAAGGAGTAATTTTTACCTAAGGCCGGGCTGTCCTTATTTACTGTTCTTTCAATTATTTTGGCATCCTGTTGTTTTAAAGTCTCTCCTTTTATTCTGTTCTTCAAATTTTGATTGATCTTTTCAGACTCCCATAGTTTGCTGATAATTTAATGCTCAATAAACGGTAAATGAAAATGAAAGCTGAGCTAGAGATGAAACAACCCATGTAAAGAACTTAGTACCTGCTTTGGAGGATAGAGTTGTTTGGAGCCGAGGATTTGTGTGTGGTCTATTTGGAGGTGAGGTTGTTTTGCTGACAGAACCCTTCCATGCTTGAACTGGGGTCACCAATATTTGATGCCTTATTCAAAGAATCCTGCTTCCAGTCTGCCCTGGAGAATGACATCACAGCACTGGAAATGCGAGTGGGCTGTTATTAGAATATAAATCCTGGACGAACTGTACTGTGCCTTTCACATAAGATTGAGGGTCCAATTACAGCAGAGAAAATATCTTTTGTAAAGAAGCATGCTGAATGTGATAAGGACAGTGATTATAAAGCTCTGTAGAACCAGATCTGTGCCAGAACATTAGGGGGCAGGCCCGCTGGAGGGAGAAGAAGCAGCTGATCTGATCAAGTTCCTGGAGAACTTGGTTCCACGCACCCCACACAACTGATATAACCAGGGATCCCACAGACAGATGTAGGATGAATCTATTAAATAAATTAACCACACAAGTGCATGCCTAATTTGTGCATACAACTCCTGGGAGTATTCAAGCAAATCAGGCAACTGGCACACAAATGACAACCACAGTCCATTTGTGCATGCAGTTGTCCAGGTAGTTTGCACAGGCACCGTGCTTATGTGCAAAATTTAGGCACAGAATAGCACCCTTAACTTGTTTAAAAATATGGCCTGTAATTTCAATGTCTCCGAGTCCTATCCAGGCTGACACTGGATCCAGTTCAGGTGCCAGACAGTGCTTAAGATCCTCTTTTAGCACCGTGTATTAGAGACCAATTAGCCATCTAAAAATCAGCTGTTGTCTGTCACATCAAAGGGACCTAATCTGGAAAGGCACTTCCCTCTTCGTTTTTTATAACAATCTATCTCATCCTTAAAAGCGGCAAAGAGTCCTGTGGCACCTTATAGACTAACAGAAGTATTGGAGCATGAGCTTTCATGGGTGAATACCCACTTTGTCGGATGCATGTAGTGGAAATTTCCAGAGGCACATATAAATATGGAAGCAAGAATCAGGCCAGGGATAACAAGGTTAGTCAGGGAGGATGAGGCCCTCTTCTAGCAGTTGAGGTGTGAACACCAAGGAAGGAGAAACTGCTTTTGTAGCCAGTTTTGTAGCTGGTTGCAAGTATAAAGAAAGATTACAGAAATGGCAATGGAGGATAAAACAAATGGCTTCCACTTTAAAAAGTGAGAATTTCAAAGTCTGTGGACAAGGGCCACAACAGCACTGTCAAGAAGAGATGCAATTGCTAGCTCTGGCTGTAATGGAGGTATTTGCTGTCCTGAATGACTTATGATTCCCTGAAGAACAGAAGGATATGAACTATGAAGATTTGATTGAAGTTTGTACCCCAAACTAACTTCCCAGCGGAGAGACAGTTCAGTTCTAAATGAACTGGGGTCATTCAGGAGAAAGACCGTTGGTCACTGCGGACAGCTCAGAGAAACTATAGGCTCAATCTGCAGAAGCAGTCAAAAGAGCAAAAAAATGCTCGTATGTACATACACAGGGATAGAAAATAATATGGAGCATATTCTAAATGCTTTCGGCACACTGATGATAAACCCTCCTATCCTCATAGCAGGAATGATGCATTCAGTTCTGATCAGCCCATCTCTAGATAGCAGAAATAGAAGGGATTTGGTGAATGGCAACAAAAATGAATAGAGGCATGGAAAGAGAGTTGGAAGAGATTGGGATCGTTTAAATTAGAAAAGGGAAGGATGAGGCATGATAGGATAGACGCATGTCAAATACTAAATGAAATAAAGATAAAACCGATGCTGCTGTTTAGCCTTTAATCACAACAGGAGAACAACAGAACATCCAGTGCACCTACACTGCGGGGGGGAGAGGGGCGAGGGGGGGCGGTGAATGACAAAACAAAACACATCCCGCAGCAGCAAGTGTCAGATCCTGGATCAACTGACTCGGGCTTGCAGGCCTTACACTCTGGGGCTAAAAACAGCACTGCAGACATCCCCCCTCAGGCTGGAGCCTGGGCTCTGAAACCCAGCCCAGGCAGTAGGTCTCCTAGAGAATGTCTGCACGGCTCTTTTTAGCCCTGTAGAGCAACACTTGTGAGCCCGTGTCAGTTGACCCAGGAGCTGAGACTCCCTTATGCTGGGTTTTTTTGTTTGTTGTTTGTTTGGTTTGTAGAGTATATGTACCCAATGAAACGGAAAGGAAATACTTTTTAAAACAACCCATAATTAACCTCTTGAATTCACTGCCCCAGGGCACCTTGGACCCAAAGGCTTAGCAACATTCAGAAACAGGATTAGACATTTCTAAGGGTAATGGGAACTTCACAGTTACCTCAGAAGGAATACTTTGGGGCAGAAGCCAACCACACACTGATGAGTGGAAAAGTGTAAAACAATTTGGGCCTGTCTGCGTGGCTTGGTATTGACTCAGAGCTGTTTGTAGTGCAGAATAAAATGGAATCAAATGCTCCGCATTGGACTCGAGGTCATATAATTAATGCAAAATATGAGAATGAAAACTGATAAAGGTGTTACAGTGTTATTTCTGAAGAGGCCTACAAGACAACATTTGCTAATGCTATTCTGGCAGCAACTGATACAGTGTTGAAAATCTATAGTCAAGGTGAAGTAAAGGCCTTCAGGTAGCTATTGGTCAATGTAAAGGAGAAGGGTATTTGGTTGCAGACTGCCATTCATTGATACAGAAGGCGAAGGGCATTCACTAATCAGCAGAAATTGGCTTAACAAGATAAAGTTGGACTGAACTCATGTGAACCATGTGTTTTTGATTGAAACCAGACTTGGGCTTAGTGAAAGGCAGAAGAGCCTAGCTAAAGGTAGCATCAAATGCCAGTCTGAGTTTCATAAAAGCTCTGTAAGCCACAATGCGCTCTTCACGTTGGGCACCTGAACTCTGCCTTACACCCTGATGATGATTTCTCACTGTGGGGAAACCTGGCCCCAGCTCAGAGCCATTCTTCTCTGTCATTGCAGAGAATGTCACTTGCTTTGATCCAACATTACCTACATTCCTCCCAAATCTGGAGCCACAATTCTTCCATTGTCAAAAATCAGCCATACAGAATCATGAAAGCAGGACTGTAGAAAAAGCTGTTTACACTAATGGAAGGAATCAGGCTGCATTGTACCTTTCCTAAACGTTTTTTGTCTCTCTGATTTTGGAGCTTGGTCATGCAGTTGCACCTGCATTGGGACCGTGGTGAGTTGAGATGTATGCTCCCAATCTTGGTATAGTGAGGCAGGATGGATACATATAATGGGCTGGATTCGCTATTGAGACCTATCCCTTATCTGTCATTTAGGGGGTGCAAAGAGACTGTAAACTGGCTGCAAATTGCCAGCAGACTTTCCTTGTGTAGGTGAGCTCCCTGTTGGCAAAAGTGTCAGCTCCAGTCTGGTGTCTGATGCTCCTGATCTAAGGAGCATGTCGGGGTAGAGTACCAGGGAGAGGTCATAGAGCTCTTCTCTGCATCTGTCTGCTGCTCCAGAGAGTCCGTTAAGGATTCCAAATCAGAGGTGGAACTTACAGCCGACTGGCAGTCACTCTAAGTGGCATCAGTGGGGGTGAGGCTAGTCCCAAGAATCAGGGAGATGGAACCAACACCGGGAGCTCCCCGACACCACCATCACCCCTTTTCCTGTGTGGAGCAGAGCCTGGGCACCGGACAGAATCGGCCTCAGGGTCTCCTGTCCAAGGAGAGTGCTGCAGTTACTCACAGTCATCAAGCTCCACAAGAGCTCTCCTGTCGACATAATAAAACCTCCTCTGCAAGAGGCAGTAGCTATGTTGGCAGGAGAAGCTCTCCTGCTGACATAACGCTGTCCACACCAGGGCTCATGTCGGTGTAACGTATGTCGCTCCGGGGATTGGTTTATTCACAACCCTTAGCGATATAACTTCTGCCGACATAAGCTGCAGTGTAGACATACCCTCAGCCTCTTTTCATTCTCAAAACTTCCGACTGACAGTTCTCCCCTTCCCTCTCATTAGTGTCCATTAAATGGCCCTGCTTACTCTACCCAGCTGTAACATTAACAAGCTGCAACAGACTAACTTAATGACCAGGCCTCAACTCGCCAGGCCTCAGGCTGGATGCACGATTCTGGTTACCATGGATGCAGAAGCTTGCATGCAGTTGACAGAATGAGATAGCCCGCAAGAAGCAGGGAATGAGGATTCTCAAGGCTTGTCTGGGGTTTTGCCTGTCTCTGTTTTTTACCTCACATAAGCCTCTTCTTATTTCATCCACCTCACATACTCTCTTTCCTGCTCTGGGACTTGATAGCACCTGAAAAATTTGCATGATCAAAATACAGATAGTGATGTAGGAAGCTTCCTCTCATTCCCCTTCACAGCAACTGAGATCCTCAGGCCGCTGGATTAAGAAGTGTCTGTGGAGGTGGTGGAAGGGCATTCTCACTTCAGCCAGATAGCAAATGACTTTTAAATTTGGAGTTTTCATCAAAAATCAGCAGAAAAAACAATTCCTCCCACACACCTAAGATTATTGGTTTGAGAAGTGAAACATGCAACTTCTTCCTGTTTCTTTCAATATAATTCACTGTAGGTCACACAAGGGCCTTTCATTTGTATTGTCACATGGTACCATGGATACAACACCTTTCCAATGGACTCTCCATAATGCAGATTGTGATAATGTATTTATGAGAAAAGGTTATGGATAGGCAGGATTTATAATTACTGAAATCTTTAGCTTTGCTGAACATACTCTCCAGAATGGAGGAACTTCTCTTGCTAGAGCCAGTGGGTTTTCAGCTCACCTTCTGTGGAAGTGGGGTTACAATGAAAGACTTGATCAAGGCACATCAAGAGATGGAGCCCCAAGAGATGTGAGTAGGTGAGCTAAGCTTCTCTAAAATGTCCTAGACAACCAGGCAGCGTGTCCGTGTTTGGTTTTTGCAGTCACTGCAATCTATGTGTGCTCGCGCATTAAACAAAACTCTATCTGCACAAACATACTCTTAACAAGATGCTCCATGTGTGTGCACACAGGGCAATGTCCCTCTGCGTGTGCACAGGCTAAGCAAGATGGAGGAGGTGTGTGTGTGTGGGCACGTGCATAACCAATTATCAGACTCTTCCAGCTCTGCAAAATAAATTAATAATCCAATGTACAGAGTGACAGAAAAATGAGGTCTCAGCTGAGCAATGGGCTGTTTTGAATTCTCCTCATTAGGTCATTAATTATCGGCTTCTTCAAACTGCATGTGGACAAAATGTAATTGCTTCATTGACACTGCACATTCAATAGCCATTTCAGTTTATTAGTGTTCTTCCTGCTGTGGATGCTAACACTAAAAAGTCTTTTCAATATAACTTGTAAAGTTTATTTCTGCTCTGGAAGAAAGAATGCCTGGATAACGTTGAGACACTGATATCCCAAAGGAATGCCTCCATAGAAAGTGGTATAATACACGGCCCAAAACCTACCCAGGATTTCTGGGTCTCAAAATCTGTTGCAGACTTTAATCCTCACTGAGATAACACTCTTGGAAACCACTAACAGAGTGCATGTTGCAGCTGGTCCACTGCAGGATAACTGCCTGGTACTGCTGCCACCTTGTGGAGCCTCTTCTTTAGCTGAAGTGATAGAGGCCTATGCTCTGGTAGTGAAGGTCTACAGATCAAACACTGCTGACAGCTGATGCGGGAAGGAGGGTCCCACTGCAGTACCATTCATTTTAGTGGGAATTATATCTCAGTGAGGAATTGCTTTGTGGGGGGAGTGGTGAATACCTTTCATCTGAAGGATCCCAGAGCATTTCACAAAATTTGTAGTGCCCTATTTATTACTGGGTCTGTGCTGATTTCCACCAATACAATTTCAGCCAGGAAAACAGACCCAACAGTGGAAGGTCTGTCATGGGGAGAGTAGTGTGGATGATTTTCAGTTTGCTGGCCGTTCTGAAAAAAAAATTGTTTTGGATCAACACAAAAAAAATATTCAAATTTTTCCCTGAACCAAAAACTCAGAACCCGAAATGAAATGCTTTGTTTTCATTTTGAAATTGACACATTCTTTAAAATAAAATATGTAAAAACAACTTGAAAACAAAAGTTTTGAACTGAAAAATCAACACATTTAGAATCTTAGGAATTTTTTTGTTTTGTTTTTCAGCTAAAACAATTAGTCAAGTTAGACATGTGGCAAAACATTTAGCTCAACACAAATCTGCATTTTTGGCTAAAAATATTTTCACACAGCCCTAGTGTGAGGCTATCACCAGCAGAAAGCAACAACAGTGAATCCTTTCTGGGGCAAGCAGTACTTGCTAGTGCAGAAGGATACAATCTGCAAATTGCACCTTCTTGCACCAATGGGTCTTAAGACTGGTGGCTCTTATTTACTGGGGAGGCAGAGAGGCTGGTAGAGGCAAGAGAGGCTGGTAGAGTTCTGTTTAAATCAAGAAGCTCTTTAATTGACATTGGTCAATGTGTTAAATGTGATTTTATTATTTTACATTGGTATTTAAATTGTGCTCTCAGTAAAAGACTTTGCCTAAGTCCCACCTGCTTTTCCATTCCTTTCGATATTAGCCTGTTAGTTGAGTCTCAAATCTGCCAAGGCGGAAAAGGGTGAGAAGCATGTTCTTTGTGCCATACATTCCTTGACATGCTACTACGTTCCAGCCTCACCATAAACTCACACAGATGGTCTCCTGGAGACTTTCAGAGCAGTTGCTTGGAATTCACTGCATAATCCAACAGAACATGATTGCTTGTACATTAATCATAGCAAGGATCTCAACTCGTGCTTGGCTGTGCACTTACAAGACAAATTTCTTAATTATTACTCTTCCCTTTTTTGTTTTTATCTTGTCCATGAGGAAGGGAGACAAATCTTCCATTAAGGTGAATACATTTTTCTACTCACTGTGTTGGATAATGGTGTATAATAGACTTGTCACTTATCAGCCTGTTCCCTGCCTGCCTCACACTCAAAAATTCAACAGTCACTTACAAACTGAACTAACTGATTCCCAGGCCTTCCTGAGAGAACTCCTCCTCTTGTCAGACTTATGAATTCATCCCAAAACTCCATTTCGCATCTCATCCATGAAATGCAAAGAATACGCCGGCTTGTTTATCTTCCCTACGCAGGAGCCAATGGAGTGTGTGGAAGGTCCTTGAAGGTAATGGAGTCAGTCCGCAAGCCAAGGGGGTAAGTGATTCCATCAGCGCAGTCTATTACCTCATTTACAGAGAAGAGAATATCTGGAAACTATGGGATTTACAGGTCACTAGTATATTTTACAGGAGACTCTAGTAAGGGTTAGAGATGGATGCATGGCCACAAAGCTCCGATCCAGCCCTGAGCTCTCACAAACCTCAGAGCTATTCAAATGGAATGTTCTGGTTGGAACCCACCTCTATAAAGCACCTGTTCTTTTGGTTCCTGTTTGAAGAGGACTACATTAATGTGAACTAGGAACCTTTTAGTAGGTGCTCAGAGCATCCACATGGGGGAGTTACACCGCAGCACTTTGGAGCGCACTGCTATTCACACCTCCATAGTGTGAACTGCGGGGCAGTGTAGACAAGCCCTTCATCGAGCACTGTATTAAGGGTCACATGAGTTGGGGAGCACTATCTAACATGCTGGAATTATTGGAAAGGGTGCTCCAATCAAGACACTCAACTATTGTTTCAAAATATTATCTGATTTAATCAGAATAAAAATGACCAGAAATCCATACTGGCCCACTTCACCGGTCCATTCACTAATGGTCCCAGTTCAGTAATGAAGAGGAGTGCTGTGTAAATTCTGGTGTACATGAGGGAATAAATTATTAAAAGGGTTTTGACCAGGACTTCTATTTTGTGTGCAAAATTTGCACCTGCACTAGGGTTTCTGGGGCCATGAAAGGTCTCTGAGTTTTTAAAAAAAAAATTAACAATTTTTTCCCCACATTTCATTTACTGACAGAGAAAGATTGCACATACACATATGCGAAGTAGAATTAATCCTGCTCTAGGTATACTTACTCCAGTCTCAGTGTAGGGGGATAGACTAGATGACCCCATAAGGTCCCTTCCAACCGTACATTTTGATGATTCTATGATTATCTCATGTTCAAGACATTCAAAATTTCTTTCTAAACTACATGACGCTACATTAGCTAAAGATAGTCCAAACCTTCATTGTAACTCATTTTGAAGAGACATTTGTATTTCCTTTTCCTAATAACAAGCACTAGAACAATTAAACTCAGCCCATCAGACCTTTTATGTTTGTTTCCAGTGGTGCATACGGTGAGAGTTTCCCCATCCCTGTCCTATGCCATCTACATTCTGCTTTCGTGGCTTTTCTGAATCATTCATGAAAACTAGAATGTGACCCTTGCTCTCCCTTGTCTTCATCTGCAGGTGTCTGGAGCTGAGTCAAGGTCAGCCAGATGAAACCAAAGCACAAAAGGACAATTAGTTGTTTATTAGAAAGGTGGGAGGAGGGAAGTCTTTGCTGTGCCTACCTCGTTAAATCATCAGCAACATTGCAGAGATAATGGAAGGACAAGGTGATGACTCTTCTCCAAACTAGCTTTGCAATGTCGTCATTACTGTCATTAAGACAAAGATGCAAATATCACAGTTGGGTCACAATGGCCTCTCCTCTCTGTCTGTTGCCCAGCATCTGCCATGATGAAAATGGTACCTCAGCCGTCAGAAAGAGGTGTGTTTGTTTGTTTTTTGCTGGAGCATTGAGTCTGGTTTTCCAGCTTTCTCCTGAACAAGGAGTATTTTGTAGGTGGTGAAAATGAGGGTGATATTTGACCCAAAATGAGTTTTTTTTATCTGAGGCTTGGTTTTTCAAGTTTTGTAGACTTTCTACTTTTCTTGGGCTTCTTTGCTAGCCACATCTCCATGGATTTCCTAGGATTCACTTTATAGTTTTATGCCTGGGGGATCACCTCTCCCCCCATGAGGTACTGCCACACCAGCAGTCAGCAGAGGTGCATGAGCTGGATTCTCTTCACTATAAAAGAGAGGAAAGGAGCTGGCAGGGAATACTTTGTGAGGAGCCCTAGAACTTGCTCTTCCACCTTGGTCTGAAACAGCCTGAATTTGCTGACTTTCCATGTGTCCTGCAAAGACATTGTTCTCTCTGCATCATAAGCACCATGGAAGAAAGAGGTGGAATGGACAAACAGCCAACGTACACATCACCATCACCACTTGCTGTTGGTATCAGTCATTCAATGTCAACTGCACTGTCCCTAGGACAGTGATGGTTATGAGAGTAGAAAATGGCACAGTTGAATCCTAGGATCTTCTTTTATTTGTTACCCTTTTTCTGCCTGAGGTTATCACAAAATAGCCTTTTTCTACTGGCCTAGACAATAGCTATTGTTATCTTCAAAGGCTCTGGTCACTGGCTCTCAATGGGTGAGATTTGCCCCTGTGCAGAGATCACACACAAGGCCTTTGCATTTTATTGATAGAATCTTAAAAGATGCTCATGGCTTGTTCACAGGGCAAATTTCACACTACTTGAAATAGTTGCCAGGAAAGGACTGGAGATACCTGTGTTGGCAGTGGAATAACTGATATGGTCCTTACAATACATTCCCTCAATTCAACCTCCCTGAAATGAAGTGGCTAATGTAACTTTGAAGAGTTGGCTAGACAATGACAGAAGCGTTACTGCTGTAAGAAAAAGCCCTCATTTCATGACCATGTCCTCAACACCAAAACTTCATCCCTACAGAGCTGTGCAATGAAGCAGACATGTCCAGGGAATGGGGTTCTGAAGTTAGGTTAGATGGACCTAGTCCATTCTGAAGCTTCATTGAGAATAACTGCTGACACCTATGTACGTGGTCCAGCAGCAGTGAGGGAGTTAGTATGAATATATCTAAGAAGTGACAGTCAGAGAACAAATAGAAAATTGCCTTGGAGAATTAAGGGAGAAAAGAAAGAGAATACATTAAGTAATAAAACACAATAAAAATGCATTGTTCCAAATGGCTGGGAAGAATGCAGATAAAAAACCCAAGAGAAACAAATTCAGATCATAGCAAAACTAGCCGATAGAGACTGTGGCAATCAATGCAGAGACAAGCCTTTCAGATGAAAGGCATCAGAAAGTGTGCACTCCATACAATGTGTCAAATTGAAGAGAGCTCATGCTAAATAGAAACAAAGTGGGCTCCTGACAAGTCAGTCCACCTTTCCATTATAGAAGAGACAATGATACTTGGGATGATTTTTGATATCTCCAGGGGTATGGATGGGGTATAGATAGGAATCTCTCCTTCTTCGAAGTGCCTGAACCAGAATGCCTGTGTTTGCTCTTTATGTTTTTTGTAACTTGCGGTTTCCTATATTATAACTAAGAGAATTGTACCTCGGTGATTCATTGAGGTTCAGTACAAACACAGTGGATAAAAAAGACATATTCTTCAAATGTGTGATATGTACTAACAGTATTGTCCAATATTCATGTTCCTCCTTTCATCCTGATGCATCCTAAAATATTTCACAAAATGTATTAACGACTCAGTCAACTGTTAACATGCAGCCACCTCTGGAGTGGAGTGTAACTGCTAGGCGCACAACTAGATCACAGCACAACTAAGAAGGAAGTGAAATTTCTGCCAAAGACATTGCTACACATATGAAGAGTGCTCTGTGGTACCTTTAGCCTTAACATCAGTCCCCCAACCAGGGCACCTCCTTCCCTCTGGCCTCCGGTTGATTCTCACATGTGCTACAAATGCACAGTAGCCGCAGAACCAGGCTGATCCCTGGGCCTGGCCCCCACCCTGAGAACAAACCCTCAACTTGCCCAGCTGTGCGCCCACAGCTGGGGCAACAGCAGCGCCGCATGCCCCGTCCAGTCCCTTCTCAAATGGCAGTCCCATCCTCCAGTCAGATGAGAGCTGGCCTGGGAAGTAGTTGGGGGGGTTTTCTGCTAGCTCTGTAGTCAAATAGGGTTCTGGCCAATCCCCTAACCACTCAGGGCTCTAAGACAGGGTCAGCCTTAAACAGTTGCCAAGTTTCTACTCGCACAGAGCCAAACACACTTGCCCCACCCCCTGCCCTGCCACTCCTCATAGGCCCACCCATGCCCCGCCCCTTCTTTGAGGCCCCGCCCCTGCTCACTCCATCCCCCCTCCCTCTGTCACTCACTCTCCCCACCCTCACTCACTCGCTCATTTTCGCCAGGCTGGCTCGGGGACTGGAGTGCAGGAGGGGGTGAGGGCTCCGGCTGGGGGGTGGGGGCTTCAGGGCGGGGCCAGAAATGAGGAGTTCAGAGTGCAGGAGGGAGCTCCAGGCTGAGGCAGGGAGTTGGGATGCAAGAGGGGATGAGGGCTTCCACTGGGGGTGCAGGCTCTGGGGTGGGGCCAAGGAAGAGGGGTTTAAGGTGCAGGAGGGGGCTCTAGGCTGGGGAGTTCAGAGTATGGGAGGGGGCTCTGGGATGAGGCAGGGGGTTGGGGTGTGGGAGGAGGTATAGGCTCTGGGCTGGGGGTGTGGATTCTGGGGTGGGGTCAGAAATGAGGGGTTCAAAGTGCGGGGGGGACTCTGGGCTGGGGAAGGGAGTTGGGTGAGGGCTCTGGCTGGGGGTGAGGGCTCTGGGGTGGGGCTGAGGATGAAAGGTTTGGGATGCACGAGGATGCTTCAGGCTGGGATCGAGGGGTTCAGAGGCTGGGAGGGGGGATCAGGGCTGGGGCAGGGGGTTGGGGCCTGGGAGGGGGTCAGTTGTGCAGGTTTTGGGCAGTGCTTACCTCAAGCAGCTCCTGGAAGCAACGACATGTCCCCGCTCGCGCTCCTATGCGGAGGCGCGGCCAGGCAGCTCTGCACACTGCCCCGTGTGCAGGCACTGCCCCCGCAGCTCCCATTGGCCATGGTTCCCAGCCAGTGGGAGCTGCAGGGGGGTGGCACTTGGGACGGGAGCAGTGTGCGGAGCCCCCTGGCTTCCCCTATACATCGGAGCCGGAGCAGGGACATGCTGGCTGCTTCCCGGGAGCTGCGTGGCGCGGAGGCTAGCAGGGTGTCTGCCAGACCCGTTGCACAGTGCCGCCAACCAGATAATCAATAGCCTAGTCAGCAGTACTGACTGGAGCCGCCTGGTCACCTTAAGCCTTCACAGCACTGCTGCCGATATGGAGACACCACATCGATAGCAGTCTTGCCGTAGAATGTGGTGCTCTCTCGGTTTTATTGGCACATAAGCTTGAGATGACAGCATTATTCATGAGTGGCGAAGGCAGGACCGAATTATGCAGATGATTCCAAATGGCCGTGCTGTTCTGGTTAGACAATTGTTGGAATTGGTATTTTTTTCATCCATTCTGCACGGGAAGCCAGGTTGCCTGTGTTACTCCAGGCCACATTTTAAAAGGACAGTCTCTATTTTGCAGCCTCTTCCTGTATATTATAATGTGTATTGCACAGGTGTCGAAGAAGGGGACTAGGTTTCATTTATCACTAACTATCCTAATTAGTTTCCACAGTGATGAAGTCCAAGAGCTTTCTAGTGGACCAGCGAGCATACAGGAAAAGTCCTGCTGAATCAAACCCAGAGACAGAGAGGTGGATGGAGACATTTCGCATCTTCTTAACACATAAACGGACACATGGCACTTTCCTTGGTTCATCTGAATATCCTATAATGTACAGCTAATCCAATTCACCTAACATCTCAGGCTGGAAAGGATTCTATTTATGTCTGTATCTAACAGCAAAATTGCATCTATAGTCAAGAACTCTGTCTTGAGGAGGTATACGCCTGGGGATTAAACCATCTCTTTTTCTCACTTTCAGTAGTGCTAAAATCATATCATATCAACTCAGCAGCAGGCCTATAATATGTTTATAGATATATCTACGTTTTTCAAGGAAGGAAGATACAGAACCCTCTTGTTGATAACCATCTAATCAAAATTTTCACATGCTTTTCAGAAAGAGTTGCCATCAAGTTTTCTTATTTATCCCCTTGTGGTGGATTATTTCCTTTTTGTTTTTATTATCTATACCAGTTTAATTCGAGAGCCTACTGGGGCCATTTAAAATTGCTTGGCTATATATATTAGGGTGGCGAGAATTTTAAAATCTGTGCTTGCCGGGGTAGATCAAAGTGTTTCTGTCACTAAAGGTCTGGAGTGCCCGTCCTCTACTGAAATGTCATAGATGTTCCTAAACCCTGATGATTCTTAAGATATCAGACATTCAGACTGATAGTAGTCTAGGATGGAATAGAGCAAATGTAGTTTCATAGCTCTGGTTTATCTGTTCAACAACTGGAAGGAGAAAGAAAGAAGGAAAATTCCAATATTTATTACAAAATAGCTTTTCTACATGTCAGGGTATCACAGATGTAAGCCGCATACCTACAAATGCACACATGCATAACTTTACTCACTTGAGTGGTCCCATCAACTTAAATGGGACTACTCATATGGGTAACATTAGCCACATTTGTCTCTCACCATTGGTTCATCAATAAACAACAATAGCAGCTGCATTCCCTTCCCCCTCATGAAATGCAGAAACAGGGTTCGGTTTGGTTTACATTTTTCTTACTGTTCTAAAAGGATAAATTTCAATCCAAAAAGTTAAGTCAGTTGAAAATCATACTTCAGCTAGTCCACTTAAATAATTACCATTCCATTCTTCATACTTGGTCCGTTGCTCATAGGGGTTCCTAATTCTGTCCTCTATTGTTCATCCCAGTCTGAATTACTGAGAAAACATGCCGACCATGTGTTGTTTCTTTTGGCGCTACACATTCTGTGTTTGTCTTTTTAATGAAAGACTTTAACTGGCAACCAGATACACAGTGGATATAAAACTAGAAATCATTCAAGACTGGAGGATAATTCTTTAATTCCTGTTCTTGTTTGCTTTCATTTTAAATGTGTGTTATAAGGGGGAAAAATAATGAGACAATGAGACTGCATTAGATTTGCCAGCGCAATTAGAGAGATTCTTTATGGGCCCAGTTCTGATCAAATTGAAGTCTACAGCAAAACTCCCACTGACCAGAGTGGCTTTATAAGCAGGAAAAGAATCAAATTAGTTCTAATTAGGCAAAAAGTCAATTGCCCATGTGCAATTAGCAGACTTCATGACAGCAGATGTTTATGGAGGAAACTTAAGCGAGTCTGCTTGTGATCTATGGATGTACAATACAGGGCACATTTTTTTGTAAAGCAGAGTCTAGTCCTGCTGTATTGACATTGTGCTGTGAAAATAATTGCCTGACCATATGGGAGAATGACGTTAGAGGAGAGAGAACTGTGTTGTGTCCGACAGCTTCACATTCTGCTGCTGCCAGTAATGGCCAGCTGCATTGGAATGCTATGTTATATAGGCAGGTATTTTAGTGAATGCCAACTAGGAGACAGTTTTCCCAATGTGCAGCTCTGCATAAGTTCCTGTTGACCTTTACAACCATCTGGAGTGGGATTCATCCCTGGTATCACAGAAGGAGAGAGCAAGTGTTAACTAAACAACCAGCATTTGCAAGCCAGAAGAGAAGATGAAGCAAGATAGATAGTCTGGGCATGCAGCCACAAATCTGAACTCAGGTGCATGGTCCTAAAGAGGACTTAAGTCCCAGCAAGGGTCATGAGAGTGCCTGATAACAGTGATCTACCAGATTGCATTCCACAGTTAATGAGCAACAGATACCCATCACAGTGAAATTTCCATGATGGGAGACTGAACCAGTTCAGGATGATTTGCCTCTGTGCAGACTTTATGTATCATCAGAATGGTAAGTTGTCTGCTTAAGAAGAAAATCCTTGTCATAAATATAAAGGGAAGGGTAACCACCTTTCTGTATACAGTGCTATAAAATCCCTCCTGGCCAGAGGCAAAACCCTTTCACCTGTAAAGGGTTAAGAAGCTAAGGTAACCTCGCTGGCACCTGACCCAAAGTGACCAATGACGGGACAAGATATTTTCAAATCTGGAGGGGGAGGGGACAAAGGGTTTTGTCTGTCTGTGTGATGCTTTTGGAAGGAACAGATCAGGAATGCAAGCCTTACAACTCCTGTAAAGTTAGTAAGTAATCTAGCTAGAAAATGCGTTAGATTTTCTTTTGTTTAATGGCTTGTAAAATAAGCTGTGCTGGAGGGAATGTGTATTCCTGATTTTGTGTCTTTTTTGTAACTTGAGGTTTTGCCTAGAGGGATTCTCTATGTTTTGAATCTGATTACCCTGTAAAGTATTTACCATTCTGATTTTACAGAGGTGATTCTTTTACCTTTTCTTTAATTAAAATTCTTCTTTTAAGAACCTGATTGATTTTTCATTGTTCTTAAGATCCAAGGGTTTGTGTCTGTGTTCACCTGTACCAATTGGTGAGGATTATTATCAGCCTTACCCAAGAAAGGGGGTGTAGGGCTTGGGGGGGGGGATATTTTGAGGGAAAGATGTCTCAAAGTGGTCTCTTTCCCTGTACTTTGTTTAAAACGCTTGGTGATGGCAGCATACTGTTCAAGGACAAGGCAAAGTTTGTACCTCAGGGAAGTTTTTAACCTAAGCTGGTAAGAATAAGCTTAGGGGGTCTTTCATGCAGGTCCCCACATCTGTACTCTAGAGTTCAGAGTGGGGAAGGAACCTTGACAATCCTGTTTTAAAGTAGACTGCTCCTGAATATAGTTTAGAGACAAAGAGCAAGATTTGCAAGACTGGGCAGGTGTCAAACTCGCATGAGCAAATACAGAGTGTGCATGCAAAAATCAAGTATTTACGCGCATAAAGTAAGAGCCTCAGCTAGCATAGATCAGCATAGCCCAACTGAAGTCAATGAAGCTGGGCTGATTTCAATTAGTTGAGGATCTGACCCACATCAATGTCCAACCAGGATCATACTGTATCTGCCCCCATGTGTAATAAACAGATACCTGGTCTGTATGAGCACACTGGGTCTTTATGCACAGGGGTTTAAGGAGGTTGAAATAGCATGGGGAGCTCCCCTTGGCACTAGCCAAGGAGGAGAGGAAATGTGAGGGAGCCCAACTTACCCACACCAAGGCAGATACGTGAGAGCACTTACTCCACTTTTTAGCAGAGGCAGGGAAGCTATGTTCCTTCCCCGCCAAGCCCTGTTTCCTCTTACTCCAACACTTGCTTGTGCATATAGATTAGGTATGTGAACCTATACTGACAGATGTAATCTTAAAAATCTGCCCCCCCAAATGACTCAGCAATGGTATGTGGGGCATTAAGTGGTCCGCCGAGACCCTCGGCAATTTTCGAGTGGTCCGCAAAAAAAAATGTTTGAGAACCACTGTTCTAGCAGAATCGTGTAGTGTACACCCCCTTTTCATATTTAAGTCACAATGCATGTACGAGTAGTACAATGACTCTACAGACCCAGGGAGTAGTTATACTCCCCAGCAAAACCTCACACAATGATGCTGTTTTTATGAAGGGTGGTGTTGTACCAAGATCCAAGGCCCTGGGCAGTTGTACAAAAAGATCCATGGGGTCTTTAGCAGCCATCTAACCCCCCTGAGAGAAGCAGCGAGATGTTGGTGGTTTCACATATCATCCCCCAGGATGGCAACTCTCACGGTGCCACCCTATAATAGACCACAAAGGTTGTAGGCCTAACTCCTGAAATATGTGAACCCAACATTTCCATTTCCCAAGGTGAGAGTGGCACTAGCTGAACCCCAGGGCCACTACTTCTGCACTGATGAACACTACTTAAATGGGGTAACATTTACCAGCTGTCTCACTTTATCTAAAGCCAAATAAAGGCGGGAATGGGAATGGGTTTAATCAAGAGATTAAACCACAGGTGACTGTCCATGGTACATGATGTAGGGTGACTGCGAATGCACCTGTAGGCCCAAGTAAAAGAAATAACAACTCAGCCTGTTGCGCTGCCAGAAAATGGGGAGGAATTTTTAATTTCCAAGCTTCGTTTCCTGGGCCAGATTCTCCACTGTCATAAATCTTCAAAGCTCCATTGAAGTCATTACACCAGCTGAGGCTCTGACCTTATGTTCAGACAAGACACAAACAGATTAAGGAAATTGCTTTGGGGATGTTTACATAATCTGGTTTTCTTCTTTTGCTAAGGGGAAAGGAATTTGCCCAGCTTTGTGCCTTCAATTCCCTGTTGGTTATCAGCAAGGACACCTAACTAAAGTTGTGCTCTAGGGGCATTGTTAAGCAAAGATAGCATCTGCCATTTTTTCTTCAATTAGCACTGGTGCCAATATGTACTGACTTGTTGCAGATGGGTTTCTTCTGTTTAGTTCTACGGTTTCTGGGAGACAGCAGTCTGGTTACAAAGAAAGTGGCAGGCATAATGGCTGAATGCCACGCAATAAGCTGGAAGGATAATGCAGAAGAGGGGACACCTGTGTGAAATGTGCTTTCTCAGTGCTGTCTGCAAAAGGACTTAGGAGAAATAAATCAAAGGAAAAGCTTGAGCTGTTCATCCAGTCCCAACAGTTTGGGGGTGATTAGAATGGGGGCCAAGAGCAGGATGCACCCATGGCAAATGCCTGCAGGCTAAAGTAAGATAAAATTGACTGATGAACTATGCACCAAAGTGTTTTTGGGGGCGGGTTAAATCTCTGTTGTCTTTGTTCCAAATCTCTTTCCTGTTAATGAGGTTTGTCGATCACTAGGAATTAGCTAATGGGGGATAAATACAGTGGGATTTGCTTTCTCGCCATACTGCTTGCAAGAGCACAGCACAGATCAAATTTGGCTCCCCAAAATCCAATTTTCACTCCTACTGATGAATTCGCCCTTGTTCCCATTGAGTGGTGCAGCCGCATTGTGTCATGCTGACTCAGTTACCCAATGTGCTGGAAAGTGGAGACAGACACGAAGGGGACACAACATTTGGGGAAGGGTGGATCTGTTTGTAGGGCTGAACAGCTAAACAGCTGGCTGTAGCCCATCTCTACTACAAAGGGAAAAGAAAGGAAAATGAACGAACCTAAGAGATGAGCTTGTCGCAGCCTCTGCTCAGTCATGCAGGGGCATAAGAAGAAGTAGAGTGCCCTTTGATCCTCCCGTAGCAACCCGCATGGAACCTGGAGGGTTCAGCATGTGAGCACATGGCTAGAATACTAGCTCCATTTGCAGGAGCTCTGCATGGGCCTCTTAATAAAAAGCCAGTTTAGTTTTACAAGCATTGAGTCCTTTCATGTTATTCCCTTGCGCAGGATACACAGAACACAGCTTAGCCTTCTCAGATTGGGAATGCAACCATGAGGGGCAGAGCAGCAGCTATTCACCCCATACTTCCCCTTCCCAGGCAAGTAGTTGGGGTGGGAGTAGAGAGGGAAGAGGAGCAGAAGATACTAACAATATTAATATGTCCCCTCTTCCTTGGCACTGAAGTTCATGTCGTAACTGGTTGTCAAAAGTATCCTCTTGGACTGGAAAAAATATTCTCACTTGAGCCCATGAAATGGCTCGTCTTAACTCTCTAGTTTGTCTAATGACTTCTACAGTAGCACCTGGAATGCCATTAAATCCAGAAGAATGGTATTCTCTGCTGGGTTAGAGGAAAAAGTAGCAAGTTGAACGTTGTGGGTGGGTGCACACAAATAACCATGTTAGCAAAGAGGTTATTATAAAGAAGATGGTGATCAATTGTCCTCTGAGGGTAGAAGAAGAAGAAATCAGTTTAGTTTTCAACAAGGGAGATTTAGATTAGATATTAGGAAAAACATTCTAACTATAAGGATAGTTAAGCTCTGGAACTGCTCATCTAGAGAGGTTGTGGAGTCCCTGTCACTGGAAGTTTTTAAGAACAGGTTAGACAACCACCTGTCAGGGATGGTCTAGGTACATGTTATCCTGCCTCAGCCCAGGGGGATGGACTGGATGACCTCTTGAAGTCCCTTCTAGTCCTACATTTCAATGACTCTGTGTTACCAGAGATTTTAGAGAGTGGGTTTGCATTTTGGTCAGAAATGGATAAATGAAGAAAAACTATGTGCCATTGTGATGCTGTATGATTGAAATATGACCACGTATGTCACTGATGTGACTGGCTCATGTGACCTTGGACTCCATCTTCTTCCTGTACGTTTCCACAAACTGTACTCGGGGCTTTGTTTGGGACGGTAAAATTCCATCCACATGGAAGAGGATATAAAAGACCCTGCTGGAAACATCTCCATTTTGTCTTCATTTCCGGCTTCATTTCTCTGGACAAGATTTCGAACAAGGAAGCTCTAAACAAGGACTAATGACCCCCAGGCTGTTTGGGTAATTTCCAGAGGGAATTTTTGCAGATTAGCAGTTTATTCCATCACTGCTTCAAACCTGACACAAGAACTTTGCAATGTTTCTATGTGTATGAGTGCTTTAGCCTTTTTAACTCTCTATTTCTTTTCTCTTATATTGTAGCTATCAAAGGATTGGCAACAGCATGACCATGGGGTAAGATCTGAGTTATATATTGACCTGGCTATGTGGCTGATCTCTTGAGATCAGAAGAACCCTTTTTTGATTAAATATTTTTCAATAACCGCTCATCATAAAATCTAGTGTCTGGGTGGTAAAATAAGTGCTGGAATGCCCAAGGCAACTGCATTCTTGACTTCTTGTTAACCAGTGTGGTGAGACAGCAGTTTACTTTTGTTACTGGCTTGGTATATCTAATGGTAGAATAACCACCAGTTTAGGGTGAGTCTGCCCTATTTCGCAGCAGTTTGTCCTGAATCTGGTATTCTCAGCTGTGACCCACTGAGGCACAGTGACAACCATGATTCTATAATAATCATTCAGACATTTCTAAATCATGAAAATAAATAAATAACAGGCAGCCTAAAATATGTATTGATTTTTTTAAATTGGTGCATGCCAGTTCATCTGATTTTCTAACCATTTCTCCCCCTCTACAACCTGACAAAAGAAATAGTTCATGTCACTCAGGAAATCAACCAAATCAATTTCAATTATCAGCCCCCACTAGACACATCTATCACTCCTGAGAAGAGAAGGCAGCTGGAATATAACTTCAGGACTGACCAGCAGGCTGCACTTGAGTGACAGTTAAAGTTTGAGGATGACAGTCCTTGTCTGTGTTTGCGATATTCTGTCCAGATTCTAATAACTGAACCCTTCAATGCACAAAATAATTAGAAAACCTCTCTCCTTGTGCAGATGGATTTAGCAGCCCAACTGGGATTTGCATTAGTGCTGGACTAGAAGCGAAGATCAAGGAGCGCTTCTATCATCGAACTTCTCCATGGCTCAGTGATGATAAAGCTTAAATTAGGAAATGAGTTCTGAGTTTGGCTTTAGTTTCCACTTGGAATTCAGTACTTCTGAGTTTGCCACAACCATTTTTCTCCCTTCAGAGGCCTAGTGAGCCGCTCATGAACAGCTCATAGGAGGAAACTTGTTTGCAGATGCTGTGTTCATTCATTGAATAACTATCACTGGTGATTAGACTCATAGAAACTAGTCTCTTTTGTGAATGAACTGTGAGCTGATAAATGGGACTAAAAATGCAATGATATTTTTCGCTTGCCCAACTGTAGCTGCCAGACTGTCATTCATACGAGCCCCAAACATGCCCACAATTGTTAAGAGATCCCTTAAAATCACAGCCAAATGTCTGCAAGCTTGAGTATGGTTTACTCTCCAAGTATGGAATCAGTCTCTTTTTGGATGTGAAGCTGTCTGGATCTGAAATCTTGCCATTGGAAATAATGTTGGATTAGATTTCTGCCAAACTGACACAGCACAGTGCTACAGAGACTCTTGAAGGCCAGGTGCATCCATCAGAGTTGGCCCTTATCATGCTAACTTTCAGCAGAAGACAGCGGCTGTGAACAGCAGTGACTGAATGGGGGTTATAATGGTATGCAATTAGGAGAACCATGGAGTGTATTATCCCAAAAAGCCCAGGTAATTCTGTGAAATGGCAAATCACGGTCAAATTTCATTTGATAATGGGAAAGCAAAGACCTGATTGCAAAATTGTGGGTTTTAAAGGAGTTTCAGAGGTTATCTGGGGATTTTAAATCTCCTTTATTCTCCATTCTTCTGAGGTGAGGATCAGCCACTGCAATAAACTCCACGGTCTACTGGGCCCTCTCCTCTTGGAACTCTGTGGCAAAGGATGAAAGGGTGGAACCAGGGCATTCTGGGGGAAAGTAGCAAAATTGCATTGGCAGAAATGACAATGCTTGTTGAGTTAAAATGGTGAAAAGACTATAATAAAAAGTGAGTGGTCTCTGAAAAGTATGAATGAGTTAGATAAGATCCATGACAATCTTGCTTAACCCTCTCCCAAAAGACAAGAATCAGAAGGCTCAGAAAAATATTAAAAGGCAATGTATTTAGGATGGAATATATATATATTTACTGTGTGGAATACGCTTCCTGAGGTACTAGGTCAATTGGCTTAGGGTGTTCTACCCTTACAAAATCGTATCACAATAACTAACTTGGTGTAAAACACTTTAAATCAAATGACACTAAATCAAAATAGGACACTTTCATTTTGCAAGAAGGTTCACACCCAGACTTGCACTGAAAGAACACAAAGTGTGGATTCAAACCAATTCAGTTATTTCCAATGCAAGTTTGTGTGTAGAGTAGCCCTTAGTATTTTCCAGAAAGGGAATAGATATTTATATAAACAAGGATATTGTCTGAAACTATACTATCGAGAAAATAAGAGGATTATTAATCTTCATGCTTCAGGACATTAACTGGAATCAAGGGAGAAATTTCACTGCAAGGTATAATGTTGCGCAATTCGACTCATAGGGGAGTTTTACTCCTTTCTGAGATACAGTCTTGGAAGTGACTAACATCGATCCCTATCAAAGATAAGACACTAGACAAAATGAACTATTTGTCTGTTTCAATAAGCCAGTTCTTATGCCCCCTTCAACAAAATTCACTGGTTTTGCCTCATGTGTAGGGCCCTACCAAATTCACAGTCCATTCTGGTCAATTTCACGGTAATAGAATTTTTTAAATAGTAAATTTAATTATTTCAGCTATTTAAATCTGAAATGTCACGGTGTTGTAATTGTAGGGGCCTGACCCAAAAAGGAGCTGTGGGGGAGAGGTCGCAAGGTTACTGTAGAGGGGGTTGCAGTACTGCTATCCTTACTTCTGCGCTGCTGCAGGAGGCGGGCTGCCTTCAGAGCTGGGCAGCTGGAGAGTGGCAGCTGCTGGCCGGGAGCCCAGCCCTGACGGCAGAGCCGCTGCCAGCAGCAGCGCAGAAATAAGGATGGCCAGGTATGGCATGGCCACCCTTACTGCTGCACTGCTGCTGACGGGGAGCTGCCTTCAGAGCTGGACACCTGGCCAGCAGCCGCCACTCTCCTGCCGCCCAGCTTGGACAGCAGCGCAGATGTAAGGGTGGAAATACCATGACCCCCCTAAAATAATCTTGTGACCCCCCCCCCCGTGACCTAACTTCCTTTTGGGTCAGGACTCCAATTTGAGAAACGCTGGTTTCCCCTGTGAAATCTGTATCGTATAGGGTAAAAGCACACAAAAGACCAAATTTCACAGGGGGAGACCAATTTTCACAGCCCGTGACATCTTTTTCATGGCTATGAATTTGGTAGGGCCCTACTCGTGTGATAGTATTTTCCCAGGCAACATCCATGGCCCTTTTGCCCTAGAAATTTCAGATTGAGATTATCATAGAAGGTATTGTTGAGTCAGAGATTTGAAGGGCAGAAGGAGCCATTAGATCATGTAGTCTGACCTCCTGAATAGCACAGCCACAGAATGTTATCCAGTTACTAGTATTTGGGAGCATCACATGGACAGCTCATTAACGAAAGAACTGAGATACAGAAATATAAAAATGAATGTCAATGGGAAGACGGTATCTACCTCCCTTTGGTGCTTTGGAGAACCTTTCCCCTGGAGAGTGAAAGCCAGCCTGCTTTTGCCAACAACGCATTCCTGTTTGCTTCCCAAAGCGGGGGTTGCACTCAGAAATTATCCCTATTCATCAAAGGGATTTGATATTGCACTGTGCAAAATTATACAAGCCACGTCCACAAAATAACTCTTTAAAAATACAGTGTTTAAAGTTCTGTACGAAGTCATTTTCCAGACAAATGCTGGAGAGACTTTCAAAGGTTAACAGCCCTCCATCAGCCACTGGCGTCCTGGGTTTGTTGTGCCCCTGGGATGCATGCCCCATTTCAGCAGCTGCGTTTGTATTCACACCAGTGCTGAAAGGCTTGACACACAAACTTCCCTCCCCACTGGCTTCCTTTCTCGACAACAGAACACGTTGTGCATGGAGACACCAGACAGTGCTCATCCTAAGCTGTAACTGAGACAACTATAGGGCAGAAGCCATCATATGATTTTTAAAAGTCCAGACAGAGGACTATTTGTGGAGAGCAGCAATAAATGTGTAAAGCTACATCATTCAAAGTCTGTTACAACCGATAGCTGTGAGGAATGCTCAATTAATGTTTGTAATGTGCTATGAACATAACTATATCAAGTCCCAGAAACACAGAACGAGAACCAGGGAAAGATCACGGTCCACCAATGCCCAATGCAAGCAGCTGATGGAACTGAATCATGTGATGTGTGTTCACTTAATCCTAACGGATAACCCCCCACTCCGTGTTCCAGAAATGGAAAGAGCAGGATGTTGACAAATTGGAAAGGAATTAAGAGAATCCAGAAAAGAGCTAAAGACTGATTTGAGGTCTTGAAAACCTGCTTACAATGAAAGATTAAAGAAGCTCCATCTGTTTATCTAAGAGAAGGTTAACAGATGACTTGATCACAGTCTACAAGTATCTGCATGGGGATGAGATTTCTGATAGTGGGCACCTCTCTAATCTAGCAGAAAACATCATGCCAATGGCTGGAAGCTGATGCTAGAGAAATTCAGACTAGGAATAATGGCACAAATCTTTAACAGTGAGGGTAACTGACCATTGGAACAACTCACCCAGGGATGTGATGAATTCTCTATCATTTGAGCTCTTTAGATCAAGACTGGATGTCATTTTAAAGACACACTACAGCTCAGATAGAAGTTACTTGGCTTGATGCAGAAATTATTGAATGAGGTTCTCTGGCCTGTTTATGCAGGCGATCGGACTAGATGATCATAATGGTCCCTTCTGGCCTTAAAATCGATGAATTTATTAATAAAACTCCTCACAGTCCTGGCCTATGTGCTGCAGGACATAATTCTTTCCCAACTTCAATTTGGCAATCATCCCACACTGGTAAGGCAGCAAGAGCAGCCAAGGTTAAGTGTTTCCTCCAGTGGATACCCACCTTGAGAAGCCATTTGTTGAATGAATACAATGATAACTGGAGGTATTAAGTTGTACTAGTCTGCATGGCCTCTACCCTGTTATCGTCCAGCAATTGCACACCCAGCTGTGGTGGCAAAGGCTATTTGGGAATCTACGTACCAATGAAAAGATAAAGGGCTAAGATGCCTTTTGTGTTCCCCCAGCTCTGGGGCTGTCTGGAAGTTGACCCAGCCCACAGAGTAATTAAAACCTCATTGGGTCTGCCCTAAATTCCCCGCCACCAACAACCACCTCAGGCCATTCTAGCAGTTGGAGGTCACCGAACTGCAGGGATACCCTGCCACATCTCTTACGATGAGAGCAAGGAGAGTGGTTAGTATAGTACCACTGTGCTGGGTCTAGCCCCTTAACACACCAAGACTCCGCGGGGAGCTGTTGAAGATGGATTTCCAGTTGCTTTGCACTACAGGAGCAGTCTAAAGCAGCTGGAACGGACCCAGGAATCGGGCCCATCACTCAGATGATCAAAAAACACAGAATAAAGAGATTTTCTCCCCTTCCATCTACTTCAGCTTTCAGACTAATAATATATTCCTCATCCAAACTTCTTAATACCATGAGAAATTATTATCAGCTGCCCTTCTGTCATTCGGGGACTGCTTGACATCTGCAAGTTATTCTAAAGGCTGTGTTGGGGTTTTAAAGATTTCCCCCCGATAGTTTTTTGAAAGATGTCATTTCCTGGTAAAAGACGGTCTCTCTCCAGACTAGGCAAAGAACTTCCTCCATCTCTCCACTGCTTTGCATTGAAAACAAACTGCCTGATCCACCCCCCAGCTGCTTCAGTGCATATACAAACCCTCTGAACAGCCTGTTTGGTAAAGGTGCGAGCTGATTGTGTTTCATTTGGGTTTTGTAATTTTAAAGAATTGGTCAGGTGCTCAAAGCCTGTGAATGGGACCTTTTATTGATTCCAAATCAAAGTAAAACAATAAATCATCTGGGATGGATTTGACCAGTAACCAAGAATTAAAATACTCGGTATCCCAATTCCTAATCCAATCCTCATGGCTGTCTAAATCACCATTCCCACTCTTCACAATGTTTCATCCAGGTGCTATGAATGACAGATACTGAATGCTCACCTCGTCAGTAATCAGTCTGATTCTTCTGCTCTGGCTCTGGCTGGTTACTTGGATTGATGGCTCTTTTTTGCCGTTCATTTAGGAGGAAGGCTGAGAGTGGTAAAAGGCATCACTCTTTGTTCTGTGAATTCATTCCCTGTCCCATTCTTCTGACTGGTACGGCAAACCATGTGACGCCCGGTGTTCCACTAATTCATTTCATGCTCTAACTTTAGGCAGAGGAGGAGGAAAAGTGGGAGGCAGCGTGCTGCTATGACAGACAAAAATCTACAGGATTTTAAGCAATTGCTTTTGCTGGGGGCTGATCCTCAAAAACAAGGGCTGGAGGTTCGAGCTGGTTGGGATTTTTTATTTTATTTTTTATTTTTATCTCATGAACATTTCCATTGAAAACAGACCCATTTTTGACCAGCTCCACTGGAGGTCCATGCATCTTGCCTCCAATGAATGCTTGAGGAATGCTAATGCAGTTCTGCCACCTCTATGGAAACATACCTCACAGAGAGACACCACAGGGTTAAGCAGAGCTGTCGCTAGGTGTAGCACAAAGGGGATGAGGAAAGGGTTGCTATGACCCAGAAGCAGATCTCAGTCCCAGTATCGATAATAGCCGTATCACACAGGGAATGTTCCCATGCTGCCAGGCTATGGAAGCTTGGGAGTGAGACTGGGGAAAACGTATTTATTGCCATGCCAACTCAGATCATGGTCAAATTAATCCAATAGCCAGTCTCAACAGCCCAGCTGCTTCAAAGGAAACCTGCAGAAGGCAATTATGGAATAACCTGCCTATAGGGAAAGTTTCTTCCCAACCTTTATTAGTTAGACATCAGCTTATGGCTTCATTAGTGGATATAAATTATCGCCTACCATGAGGGAACTTTCCAAGGTGTAGTGGAATGACCTCTGTCAGGCAATGTATAAAGGAAAAAAAAGGACCTTGAGATGCATTGTAACCTTTTCATGATAATAAATAATGTATCAGTACATTCTGTGAATGTTAATTATATTCATATCTGGAACAGCTTGCATGCAAAGCACTTAATTCCCTTTCAATTATTAGGCAAAGGAGCCAAACAGAAAAGGTCAATTAACTGGGTGTGGCCAAGAATCATTAGGGATCTCTCAAACCTAAGGAAGATCTGAGCCTGGCTGGACATAGACCCATTGACAGTTAGAGTCCCTATTACATAGGACACAGGACTGCCAATGACATCCTGGGTCATCAAGTCCAGTGCACTGCTATCATAGGCAACCCCGTCATATAATCCTGTTAAAAAATTCATTGAGCTCCATCTTAAAACTAGTATGAAATTGTTTGCCCTTCCTACTCCTACTGGGAGGCTGTTCCAGAACCTCACTCCTCTGATTTCCAGGCTAAATTTATTCATGGCCAGTTTATACCCATTTGTTCTTGTGCCAACATTGTCCTCTAGCTTAAATAGTTCTTCTCCTTCCCTAGTATTTACCCCCCTGGTCAATCATATCCCCTCTCAGCCTGCCCTTTGCTAGGCTAAACAAGCCAACCTCTTTGAGTCTCCTCATGTCAGATAGGTTCTCCATTTCCCTGATCATCCTAGTTGCCATTCTCTGCACCTGTTCCCATTTGAATTCACCTTTCTTGAACATGGGTGACCAGAATTGTGCACCGTATTCCATATAACATACAGGAATGTTTTCTAATAGGTGTTGTCACCACAACAGATGTCTGTTGGTATTGCTCCTGCCTCCAAGAATTTGGCTTGTGTTAATGCAGAGGCTAGAGTGCAGGTCTAGGCTTTGTGGACTGCTGAACTGCTGGACAGAGCTCCACAAGGACAGGGTCCCTTCCACAAGGACCCCTTCTTGAAATGTCCCATATTCCAGGGGTCTGGAGCTGAAAATGTCCCCAAAACTGTGCCCTGGTTTCCAGCACTCCTTTTGCTAGCCCCAGCCAGACTCAGGAAGCTCAGAGGCATAAAAAATAAGCAAAACAATAACAATTGGGGCGGGGGGGAAGTAATCTGAACATTTGCGGTCCTCAGTGGATTTTATTCAGCGTTTTGAGGGAAGGTTCTCGTGCTGAGGCCGGTTTTCATTTCAGTTGCATTAACTTCCCCATTCACGGTGATGAGCACTAAAATTATGTCGCAAACACAGGACATTACTCTCTTAGGTGACAGTGATGGGATTGTTGTGGGAGAAACAGAACCCTGAATCTGGATCTTGTCTCACCAGAAACTTCTTGCTTCACCTTTAACAAAGCTGACCCTATTGTCCCAACATGCAGGGGAGCTAAGGAGCATGAGATAAAGGCCAGATTTCTCTACATGGTCTCAGCACAACTGGTATCCACTACATTGCACCGTAATGCAAGTTGAGATGCTCTGCATACAAGACACTGACATTAACTGAGCCAGTCTGGCACATCCTCCTGGATCACTGACTCTATGGTTCAGGAATGCTCTCTTGCATTGTACCGGAAATCCTTTCGTCTGTGAACATTTGAAGTAACTGACAGTGCTTCTCACAGGAATCTGAGGAATACAAAAGTTATTCCACCCACCCACAATGAAAAAGGCAATTCACAAACATGTGTATTTACTGGATAAGAAAGTGATTGGAAAACAGAAGCATTCTTGCATGGACAGGATGAGTCTTCTAACTATGTACCACCCACTCCTATAATCAACAGTGCATCAAAAGCAGGGAGTCTTCAATGCAAGGCAAAAATAGCTCCTATTTATCAACACAGTGTTGTCGATAGCCGCACTAGTCATGTATCTTTGGGGGAGGTGGACATGGGGACAAGAGCAGCTTTGCGCTCCATGCAACTGCTTAACGGTAATTGCCAAGGTTTCACTTAGTATCTTTGCAGCTCTATCCTCTAACCCTAATTAAAGTTTAAATTCAGATTCCAGGCTGAATTCATCATCTCCTTATGATTCCATTCCATAGAAATGGGCAGTTAGATAGCACAGTTGAATGGCCAGAACCTCCGGACTGGCCCTTTTGTGCCCAGAGCTCACTGGAAACGGCTTGGCTGTGAGGTGGCTTTAAACTACCTCAATGTCCCACACAACTTGCGGGCACTAACTGGGTCCTGAGACACAACTAAGAGCAACCTCAGAGCTACTATAATTTGGGTCAGCTAGCAATGGCTGCTGGGATTGACTGGGTGTAGCAGCTTCTGGCCATTCTCACATTCCCCCCTCACACATCCCCCAAACGAGGGGGAATCCTCAGGCAGTTAGTTAACCCAGCTTTCAGATAACCCACTGCAAAATTTGTCAGGTTCTCCAATTCAGACCTTCTGGGATGAGGAAAAGTGGTTGAGAACTTTGCTTCTCTAGCACAATGGAACTTCCCATTCTAAGGATAAATCTTGTCTGTGCAGGAGACAGAAATTTCTTGGGGGCCAGCCTAAGACTGAGGAATGAACTCCTAGAGGAACTAAGGACTATCACAGTCCTCACCATCTTCCACTCTGAGTGCAAGGTGCATTTCTTTGAACTTGCCTTCTAACATAAGTATCTAGCAATGTGTGCATGTCTCTGTGTGTATGTTTATACATGTATATTATTTGAAAAAATCCCAAACAAAACATTCCCCATCACACATTGCTCCCCCTTTAAGAGAGGAGGAGAGAACAAACATGGGACAAATGTTAGTGAGTGTTTCTTAATGCGCAGTGGAAAGCACTCAGATACTGCACTGACAAGCATGCTATTAGAACCTGTCTAAAACAGAACCAAATTAAATACAGATCTGGTTCCAAAACCAGATTTTATAAATCACCGCTTACTTTACAGGGACTCAGTTGAAGCCCTGGTCTAAGCACTCTCAAACAACAGGTGTCTGAAATGCAGATTTGGTTATAACATTTGAACCATTCTCTGGGGTTCTATATTTTCTACCAATCAACGTTAGAAAAGCCTGTCTGGTATATTAAAAACTCTCTCTTTCTACTATTCACAGAAAAATTTGTGACTAAGAGCAGCTATGTCTCTGAAAGAGGCATGCAGATTCATAGAGATCTTTGGCTTGTCCAAGGCAGTGGTTCTCAACCAGTGGTCCTGGGCCCACTGGGGGGCTGCGAGCAGGTTTCAGGGGGTCCACCAAGCAAGGCTGGCATTAGACCTGCTGGGGCCCAGGGCAGAAAGCCAAAGCCTCAACACCTGGGGCTGAAGCCTGAGCACCTTAGCTTTGCAGGGCCCCCTGTGGTTGCTACCCCCTAACACTGGCCCTGGTTTTATATGCAGAAAAACAGTTGTTATGGAACAGGTGGGCCATGGAGTTTATATAGCATGTTGGCAGCGTGGAGGGGGCTCAGAATGAAAAAGTTTGAGAATCCCTGGTCTAAGGTGTCAGTCTAGAGGTAATGCACTGTATCATGTATGTTATAATTCATGCACTAGCATGTTGAACATTGCAGCGTACATTTATTAGGATTTATACAAATTCTAAATAGATTCTACACAAATGATTGGGGCACCCGAGAAATATATCACAGATAATGCCTCAATATAACTGAAGTTGCAGCAGTACAAATCGATACAACCCACCACCTGCAAGCTATTTTAAAAGCTCCAGCCCCAGTAATTTAATTCAGATGCACCCTAAATCTTTGGCTTGTTTGCTTTGTGGGAATCTGATGCACATTGTCAAGGAGCCTTCCCTTGATCTCTGAAAAAAGCAGCACTTTGGCATTAGTGACGGGTGAGTGTGCATCAACACTAATGGCTGGCAGTGCGTCTGTTTCCCTCCAGTTCTGATCCTCTCTGAATGGCAACTAAGAGAATTCAGGGTCCCAAAGAGCAGACACCGTTTCATTTCTCCCAATATGTGATCAGAATTCTCCACCTCTGCAGCCGATTTCTTTTTTGCTGCTGTTGTTCTCCTCCTTATTCTTTGGGAAAAGACACAATAAATCTCAGGCCCTGGTCTCGAAAGCAAGTGCACTTTTAAATCTCACATGTTTATTCTTCTCAAATGTTTCCTTGTTCAGACCGCCTCGGCATCCATGCCCATTTCAACCCATGACCTGCTAACTCCAATACGCAGCTGGATTTTCTAAGGTTTCTAATTGGTTAATTTAGAGCAGGATGTCTCCCACTCCCCTCCTACAGCTGCCCTGTACCTCTCTGGGGTCAGTGATCTGAGCTAGACTGTAGAGAAATGGATAGTCAAACCCCCAGTGTGTGGCACTTGTGTAACTCTGGGGACATACACTGGTCCCAAGGGCTGTAATTGCTTGGTGGCAGAGGGAAATGGAGCTGAGTGCAAAGGAAGATTCACTTTTCTTTCTTTGGGGAAAAGAAACTTTGCTATTTTTCCTATTTATCCTGAGGCTTGTTTGGCCATGGAGACAACTACAATGGTTGGAGGTACTGCTCATGCAGAGGGACCTAGACAAATTGGAGGATTGGGCCAAAAGAAATCTGATGAAGTTCAACAAGGACAAGTGCAGGGTCCTGCACTTAGGATGGAAGAATCCAATGCACGCTACAGACTAGGGACCGAATGGCTCGGCAGCAGTTCGGCAGAAAAGGACCCAGGGGTTACAGTGGACGAGAAGCTGGATATGAGTCAACAGTGTGCCCTTGTTGCCAAGAAGGCCAATGTCATTTTGGGATGTATAAGTAGGGGCATTGCCAGCAGATCGAGGGACGTGATTGTTCCCCTCTATTCAACACTGGTGAGGCCTCATTTGGAGTACTGTGTCCAGTTTTGGGCCCCACACTACAAGAAGGATGTGGAAAAATTGGAAAGAGTCCAGCGGAGGGCAACAAAAATGATTAGGGGACTGGAACACATGAGTTATGAGGAGAGGCTGAGGGAACTGGGGATGTTTAGTCTACAGAAGAGAAAATGAGGAGGGATTTGATAGCTGCTTTCAACTACCTGAAAGGGGGTTCCAAAGAGGATGGATCTAGACTGTTCTCAGTGGTGGAAGAGGACAGGACAAGGAGTAATGGTCTCAAGTTGCAGTGGGGGAGATTTAGGTTGGATATTAGGAAAAACTTTTTCACTAGGAGGGTGGTGAAACACTGGAATGCGTTACCTAGGGAGGTGGTGGAATCTCCTTCCTTAGAAGTTTTTAAGGTCAGGCTTGACAAAGCCCTGGCTGGGATGATTTAATTGGGGATCAGTCCTGCTTTGAGCAGTGGGTTGGACTAGATGACCTCCTGAGGTCCTTTCCAACCTTGATATGCTATGATTCTATGATCTTCAGAAGCACCTGCTCCTTCAACAACTCCTCCTTTGTTTTGAGACCCGACATAACGTACCAAAAATGCAGCATGAAGAGGGATGTCTCGGCTGGAGGAGAAGCACCCTCAATGTTTTAGACCTTTTGTGGGGAAGAGGAATGCTAAAGGAGATGATGATATATGATATCACACCACTCATGGAAGAATATGAATGGTGGTGCATTTCCCACCGTCCATTTTGGATGGTATAACAACTTTCTGGCAATGGTATAAGTAACACCAGTATCAGAAGCTGACATTTTAAACAGGGAGGCTTGGTTACCCAAAGCAACTCGAAGGTGGATCAGTGTAGCACGCCTATCTGCAGCATTATGCAGCTCTTAGGGGGCTTTCATATTATCAGACGATTCGAGGTGGAACAATGGATCTTTATGCTCCCACTTACAATTGCCCCCTGGCGGTTTATACCTTTGGCATTTCCCTTCCTATCAGGCCTCTGTATGCTTCAGCTATTTCTAAAAAGAGATTGGGCAGAGTCATGAAGATTGGATTCAGATTTGCACTCCTCCAGCTTTTAATGTTAAGACAAACACTACTCCTAAGGCACCATATTTATATTTGGAGCCATTTATTCCTTGTTGCCTTCATTTTTTCTCTTTTAAAGTCTCAGTTGTCTTTAATTAATCTCTTTCTGGGCTCCCACGCTGAAGAGATGTGGCCTGGGGAGAGCACTGTGTGTACAAGTGTCTATCCCAAGTCCTTGTTGCTCTCCTCAGAAGTCTCTTTGCTTGGGGCTGAGCTTTCATTTCGACTTCCTTTCAGGTGAGAACAAGAATGGAAACAAAAGGTGGTAATCAAGTATGAGTGCAACGGGGAAAGCTGCCAGGCTTCTGCTGTGTGGAATAAGATTATCAATGCACTGAGCACTAAGAGTCCTGGGCTTACAGTATTTTGAAAATGACCCATTACAAATCCGGTGTTAATTTTTTCTCTCTGGTTCTGAAATACGTTCAACCGCCAGTGCAGAGCTGAAGATTAAAAGCAAAATGGCAGTTGGTTGAAGAGTTGACCTGAACCAAGGTCACCAAACAGTGTCAGAGCCAGGAACACAATTTAGAGCCCCTGGCTCCCAGTCCAATGCCCTAGCTGCCAGGCCACGCTACTTCCCATTCCTTTAACAGTCAAGTTTAATTCATAAAAAGACACTGATGTTCACTTCATTCAAGAAAAATTGAATATTCAGATCCTTTGTAGCCAAACACCAATAGAAGCCCTGGTCATTAAGACATTGTGATCCTTGTGATAATATCAGAGTTTTTTTCAAAATAATTCTGGAGCTTTGACCTCTTTATCTTTTTCCCCTAAGTAACTGCACAATGAATCAAATTACTCTCACTCCTACTAAACAAACTGCCTTTTTAGCCTGGTGTGTAGTTTTATGAAAAGGACAAAGAACAAATTTCAATTTAGCATATGAAAGATCTGAACATTGCACAGACATGACAAAAAGCTTTGGGGAACTGAAATCCTTTGTTTCTTTGTCTCTGACATGTTGTCATTGTGATAGTCAGTGCAATTATTGCCTTTTCTTGCCATTGATGAGTGGCCAGGAGACATTCTTAATTGGATATTTTGCTCCTTTTTTTTTATTTCAAAAGCTTGATTAAACTTTTGAAAACTTTTCTTCTTAAAGCAAAATATTGTATGTTTTCTAAGCCCTACCTAAGGGACTGTCTTTTTGGTTTGTGTTTATACAGCATCTGGCACAATAGAGATGTAGGCACTACCCAATACAAACAACACTAATCTAATAAAGTATCTGAGATATTTTCTCTCTCATCCAGGAGTCAAAATGACCAGAAAGTCTTTATCAGACCTAGGCAAAAAATATAAATAAGCGTTCTGCACTTAGGGCCTGCTCCAAAAGCCATTCAAGTCAATGACACTGATCAGACCCATAATGTAAAAACAACTAGGTGTGACTGGTGGGCTGATTTTCACAAAAGAAGAGCATACAGATGTAAATTATTTCTGGCTGGGGCAAGTTCATCAAGGTTTCCAATCATTGCTGTTTCTATTCGCCAGCAGAAAAGGGAAATGTTGCAAAACACATCCCTGCAAAATGAGGATGAACGGATTTAATTTTACATTGGACCTTTTTGCACCTGATGCTAAAAAGATTCTCACCAAGCCAAAACAAGATAATTTTTCAGCTCCTCCACTGCATAGCAGGCCATCATCATAAGACCAGAACAGTTAGCAGTAGAAAAGACCTATTAGTTCATCTTGTATCTTCTTTCTAGTGCATCATTGTTCCCTATAGCATATGTGGCTGATTGCTTCATTTTGCATACTGCGCACACCCAAAACTAACATTAACATGAGTAACAGTTGAAGTGAGCTGTAGTTCATGAAAGCTTATGCTCTAATGAATTTGTTAGTCTCTAAGGTGCCACAAGTACTCCTTTTCTTTTTAGTTCTCAGTGTGTATGGATATAGGGTGAGATTGCACTGGTGTGCTTGTAAACTTAGATCTGAAGCTGACAGGTTACTCAGTGGGTAACTTGATGAAGATTTCCAAATACGAGCATGAAGAGAATTTGCAGCAATCAAGAACTGTCTCATTCTCTACCTTCTACTGTTTCTGCCCTGTTCTACTTCAGCTAAATGTTTCTAACCCTCTGCTCCTGCAACTAAGCAGACTTCAGCTGCTCTGATGAAGCTCTGCTCTGATGAAGCTCTGATGAAGCTGCAGGTTTTGAGGCATAGGGGGGCGGTGTTACTTTTCAGAGTTTATGGCCAACTCAATGGCATTTGTATTTTCCTCCTAAAGAGCAATTTAAAGCGGTTTGTTGAAAACAGGATCAATTAGGATTAAAATAAATAGGCTATAAAATATACCTTAAAAAACTACCTTGCTTGTGGAAAGCTGCTTTGCAGATATAAAAGCCTAGCTTCTCTGAGCCTCTTCATCTAATACAAGGATCAGAGAGCTAAGTGGGTGCAGCTGTGTTAATTGCCAGTTTCCACTGGAGTCAGTTATAGTGATTAGATCTATTAACCTTTACAGTATTTGTGGCCCAGGCTCTTTTGGGAGACCCAGAGCCAGTGGTCAGGACCAGAAGAGCAGAAGGAGGCAAGCTGGCTTTATGACAAATTTGCAGTGTCCTAATCTTGGGGACAGTGCAATTTGGAGCAGCTGCCCCAGCACTTCTGTACACCGTCCCTATTGGCTAATGGCCCCAAGTGCGTGTTCTGGTGATCCCAGTTAGCTGTAGCTTACCCTTTTTCCAGCACAGCTATCTACATCAGGATCCGGGGAGGGGTGGCTTAGTGCTATGTCAACTTTGCACTACCCAGAGAGTCTCCTAATGCAAGGGAAATCCCCCAGTAGTTGGTTAAACTGGCTTCACAGATGCCTTCCATCACTGATTTGTAGGAGGGAATAAAGGGCCTATATTTTTAGAAGAATAATCGTATTTGTATCTCCTTTAGCATCTCCCTTCAAAGCACGTCGATGAATCAAACCTTACAATCTCCCTCAGATGTATCATGATCCCCTTTTATAACTGGAGAAACTGAGGCACGGAGCAGTCAGTGACTTGCTCAAGGTCATATAGGAAGTATCTGGTGAATCAGAACTAGGCTGTGCTTTAACCACTATGCCATTCTTCCTCGCCCCTTTGCATCACATAATGTGTATTCCCTGCAAAGGCATGACAGTGAAGCACTGAGAAGTTAGGAAGTGACACAGTTAAGGCTGCCTCTGGAACCTTAACTCTGCTGTGTGCGTAACATGATCACATACTGGTTTTCCCACAGAACCCTGCCTCACATACGGGCTGAATGGAGCTGAGCGGACAGGGCAGCTGTTCCATGTTTCTTTGCATCTTCATCGCTCGCTATCTGGCCCTCTGCCTCATTGTACTATGCACAATCCAAACACACTGCGAATAAGGATTTATTTTTCTCTTCCTTTGTAAACCATCCCCGCAGCGAATGGATGTGTGTCCACGGGAGGTCAAAAGGATTACCAACCTCATCTGGTGATGAGGATACTGAGATACAGAAAAATTAGGGGACTTGCCCAGTGGCTGAATAGGAAGGCGGTGGCCCAGGCATGACAAGTGCTGAAGCCACACCATCATCCTTCCTCTTCCACGTACCCCAGCCTCATTGACTAGAGGCCATAGAGTTCCTGCAGTGCAGGGGAAAGTAGTGCTCACCTAGTCTGACCTCCTGCACGTTCCAGGCCACCGAGCCTCGCCCACCCACTCCTGTATGATGTGCCTCAACTTCCCCATCTGTCATCTTTCCTTTCTCCCTCGCTTTGTCTGTCTGATCTGTTCAGATGGTCAGCTGTTTGAGGCAGAGACCACCTCTTACTATGTCTGTCTGTACAGCGCCTAGCAGATGGGGGCCCTGATAGCAGCTGGAGCTTCTAGGCACTGCTGCAACACACATAATTAATAATAATAGAATTATCTATTCCCCCTATTTCTGCCCCCCCCCCCCACCCCATCCATTTCTGCTTGGATCTTCTTCAAAGTGCTCCTAGCTTTACTCGTGTCCGAAGTAGTGTGTGATTTCAAGAGGGAACAGAAGTGTGACAGGTGAAAAAACACCACCAGTGTAAAGGAGCAGAGGTTACATCAATTTGTGGATGCTCATTTGTGTTCCTATATTATTAATTTCTCTCTCGAGTGCCCTGTCCTTGCCTCACAGACAAACGGGCAGTTCAGTTTATTGGGGGCCCATTTATTTAAGCTATTATTGCCTTCATTTCCCTGCGGTGCCCTCTTAGCTATATTTTGGGACCTTGGTTTCCTTGACGAATCATAGAATCATAGAATATCAGGGTTGGAAGGGACCTCAGGAGGTCATCTAGTCCAACCTCCTGCTCAAAGCAGGACCAACCCCCAACTAAATCATCCCAGCCAGGGCTTTGTCAAGCCTGACCTTAAAAATATCTAAGGAAGGAGAGTCCACCACCTCCCTAGGTAACGCATTCCAGTGTTTCACCACCCTCCTAGTGAAAAAGTTTTTCCTAATATCCAACCTAAACCTCCCCCACTGCAACTTGAGACCATTACTCCTTGTTCTGTCATCAGCTACCACGGAGAACAGTCTAGATCCATCCTCTTTGGAACCCCCTTTCAGGTAGTTGAAAGCAGCTGTCAAATCCCCCCTCATTCTTCTCTTCTGCAGACTAAACAATCCCAGTTCCCTCAGTGGAGGCAGAAAGTGTACTCGGTATTATTAAGGTTAACAACCCACTCATGTACAAGATGAGATACATTATTAAGGCTCATCCTTTGTATGGTTTACTTTTGCTGAGCATCAGCTGCGTGGATTAGGCTTTTCTTTGCTCTCCCAAGTGGTGTGACTGGCTGCAACCAGCTCTGTTGTCTTTTGGTAATCGGCACTTTGAGAGTTATTTCCTGTACTCGGGCCTGATTGTAAAAGGCAGTTTGTTGATTTAAAATGAAAAACATTTTTAATGAGACAGGCAGGCGAGGTGAAGTGAAATCTCTTATTGGACCAACTTCTGCTGAGGAAGGAGACCGAGTGTTCTAGCTACTCAGAGCTCTTCTTCAGGTCTAGGAAAGGTGCTCCGAGCAACCAAGCATTTTTAATAGCACTGAGGAGAGCCTGGTGGACAAAGCAATACACACGGAAGACAAAGGAAGGAATTAAGTCTTCTTTCTTTTTTTCCCGGAGACACTGAGAGAAAGAATCCAGGGAAGGAAAGAGAAAAAGGGCCAGACTTAATTTAAGGCCAGAAGGGATGGCCAGCTCATAGTCTGACCTCCTGTGTGTATCACAGGCCACCAGCATCCCCCAGCACCTGCATGCTAACCCCAACAACCAAAATGTTACAGCCCACAGGAGACTAGATATGTGCCACAGGCAGAGAACAGGAGGGACCGAGGTGCACCACTGCCCCAGGCTGCTGCAAGGAAAAGGAACTGATTAAGTGAGATATACCCAGCCGATCCAGGCAAGCAGCTCATGCCCCAAACTGCAGAAGAAGGCCAAAAAAAAAAAAAAAAAAAACAACCAAGGTCACTGCCACACTGATCTGGGGCTACCCAGTGGAGCTATGCAGATTTACAGCAGCTAAGGATCTGGCCTAAAAGGTTTAATAGGAGTAGAGGCCACAGGCCATATTTATCCCCACCGCTCCGGCAGTGACTCAGCAAAGTTCCACAAGGGATGTATTTGACCCCATCACTTTAAATGCAAGAGATTTTAAATGCAGCTCTCCAATACTGGCCCAGATCTCTGTCTGCAGAGGGGTTTCAGGCTGTAGCTATTTTGTGCTTTGTTGATTGGAGAGACTGCATTTAAAGCGTTTTAAGCAGCTTCACAAGTTCATTCTGATCATCTTGACTAGAATTGGGGAAACTATTTGCAGTGAATGATTAATCCAACAAATTCAGCCCTTTTTCTGTGTGTGAGCTGGCCTGGAGTCAGCTGTGATTTTTGGTGTATTTCTGTGTGTTTCCCAATCGATTGAATACTTTGTGCTGCCATGTTTTAGCCCGTGGCCTATTTGCTTTGACTATGCTTTCAGCTCTCTTCTAGTTGGTATCTGTGATGAGTGCTTAGTCTCATATTGCTTTTCCCCTCGGACTTGCTGAAAATTTATAACCAGGAAAGGATCACTTCTGGCCTGATCCTCAATAGTCAACCCTTATGTTTGCACGAGAATGCTCTTGCTCATACGTGAATATAAGAACAGGCATTCCCCTACGTTCAGGTAACCACAAACTCATTCACAGGAATGTGCCTGGAAAAGTATCTGTACTAGGGCATTACTCCAGGGCTCAGGAACAGAGCTGGTTGGGAATTTTTTTCACTAAATGGCCTTTCATTGGAAAATGCTGATATGTCAAAACGGAAACTTTTTGCCGGAACATATCAGTTTAGACAAAACTTTTGAACTCACCTTCAAGTCCCTGCTGTGCATGAGGCAGGTTTTCAGAACAGAGACTTTAAGCTGAGTGTCCTCCATGCCAGGTGAGTGCTCTACCCAGTGGGTTATTGGATATTCTAGGCAGGTGTCTCTCAATCTCTCCTTTCGGAGGTGTTCCACTTTGTATCAATAATCAAGTATGCGTTGGGCCAAAGAGAGAGAGGAATGGTTCTATAGCCTAGTTAAGGCACTCATCTGGGACATAGGAGTCCTTGAACCTGGGTCTCGCACTTCCATGTGAGTGCTCTAAGCATTAGTCTATTGACTATTTGGGGGCGGGTATCTCTTTCTGGTATTTTGTGAAAACTTTCTAGAGGTTTCATCCCAGTGTGGAATGGGAAAAAAACTATTGAAAGCTCAACCGTTTTCCCAGGACAGGATAGCCATTTCCCACCCAGCAGCACTCAGGGGACCTGGATTCAAGTCCCTGCTCCACTGAAGACTTCCCAGGTGGCCTTGGGCAAGTTACTTAGTCTCTCTGCCCCTCAATTCTCTATCCATAAAATAGAAATCATAGCACTGGCCTCCCTCACAGGGGTGTTGTGAGGATAAATACCGTAAAGATTGTGAAGTGCTCAGGCCCAGTTCCTCAAAGGTATTTAGGCACTTACCTCCCCTTGAAATCAATAGGACCTGAAAAATCAATGGGAGTTAAGTGTCTTCATACTTTGAGGAGCTGGGCCTTAGAAACTACAGTAGTGGGGCCCATAAAAGTACCTAAGAGCGAGGGATAGAAAAGGGGTGTGTACGATGAGGAATTCCTCCTAAAAATATTCCACACGTCTCTTCTTTAATGAAGTTGTTTTTTAAGAGTACATGATTTTCAGCCGCACCCGAGTATATTGGGAACCCAACTGCTGAGATGGGCTTCATGAAAGATATTGATAGTACAAGAGATTCCTCAAATCCCTTTTAATAACCTCTCTGCGTGAAAAGAAATCAAGAGACGGGTCTAAACAGCTGCTGCCAAGGGAGCATGCCTCTTCCGCTGTGCAGGCAATGGTGCAATGATATACATGATGAAATGTTATAATCCAGCCCCCAGAGAAGTGAAGCTTTTTCAGCGGAACTGTGTGCAAAGCACTCCCCTGGAGTTCCCCAGCACTGGATTTTGTCTGCAGTATTTTCCTGACCTATGTGTTTTAGCTACCTAAATGTCTACTTGTTTTCATCAGTGAAAAACAAACGAGCAATCAAAACCCTGTAGCCACAATCCCAGCAGACTTCATTAGATCCAGAATTCATCAGAAGTGTATCGTGCCCCATTAGAGCTCATTCCCAAAGGTCGGGGTGTTACATGGCCCCTGGTGAGGGGTGTAGAATGACACCAGTAAATCTCAGTTAAGACTGGTCAGACCTTCATCAAGACAACGGATGAGAAAAAGTGTGTTTAGTCAATTTCTCTGCCTAGAAATATACTACAAAATATTATTTATTCATATTTATATTACAGAATCACCTAAAGGACCCAACTGAGATCAAGATCTCATCGCACTAGGCACTGTACAAATGTAGAGACAATCCCTGCTCAAAACAACTTAAAATCTGAAAGAGAAGGGAGACAAAGAGTACAAGGGGAAACCGAGGCACAGAGAGGTGAAGTGATTTACCAAGGTCGCACAATGGCCACTCAACCAGGCTTCCTTTCCATGTAGTCTCACAACTGTTGACTCTTAGGTGCCCCTGTGATCTCAGAAGGGGTGACTTGCAGATGATAGGCATTGCTGTGATTGTTAGCTTTTGATTATCCTAAACCAGGATTTCTCAGACTTCCCCATAGTACAGGAATGTACTTAGTATGTGGGAGCAGACTACTGGTCTATCAAGTCCAGTATTCAACCTGTATTGGCAATACATACAAGCTTCAGAGAGAGGTGAAAATCCCCATAATGCATCTGGCCAATTGTACAATTCTCTTCAAGAAACCATCCTACTTGAGCCCTACCTTTGTCAGCTGATGCCCTGGGTGATGGATAGGGACTGCCCTTACCTTAGCTTGCATCCAGTGGGATTTTACAATCCAGACCCTGAAGTACAAAATATTACACAATGGTGTTGTGGGAGGATGTCATCCAGGAAATGAATGACAAAGAAGAATGGTGTAACAGTATCATCATGACAGCTGGGTAAGTCTTCTTCTCTGCTGAGTCATTTCTGCTGGTGATTCAGTATCACCAAATACTGCAGAATGGGTAAATATGGGCCCACGGTCACACTCCTGCAACTCCAGTAAACTAAACTGCAAACTCATTCAGATCCATCCCACCTACTGAAGTCAATGTTCTTATACAGATGCAACTTAGGTCAAAATCTGGCTGAGTATATTCAATATTTGGGAGACAGATTTTCAACACAGCTCAGCACCTGGTGTGCTCCAGGCGAGGATTCTCCATTGTTCTCAATGGAAGCTGTCTGCATTGAGCGTTTTTAAAAACATAGCTAGTATATTTAGGTGCATAAATGGGAGCTGAGCTCTTTTGAAAGCTGACCATTTAGTCACAATTCAGTAGGCTACTGTGCTCTTATGGGCTTGCTATTACTGGATGAATTTCTTGGGCCGGTGTTATGCAGGAGGTCAAATTAGAGCATAATAATTCTGTCCGGGCTTAAAACCTGTGAATTTAAGCATTTTGAAGGGTTTAGGATAAAAGGATCGAGCAAGAAGGAAAGAAAAATTCCACCCCAGAGGTTTTCCTATGGGATTGCTTGAAACTCTTGAAAAGCTGAGTTTCTCCCTTGGAAAGCCAGCCACAGAGCTTTTCAATATACTTTGTTTTTACCTGCCAGGGTGAGAACAGAAAAGGTTTGCTTCTCTATAATATAAAGTGCTGCAGAGCCACTGGAGTGTTGACAAAACCTCTCCCTTTTCTTTGTATTTGAGGCACCATATTTTAACACTGTTAAAAATGTGAATGTTTTTAATTCCTCTCTCTGCCCAGCTCTGGCTGCTGTTCACGTTGCTGGATGTGCTGTGCCCACCAAACATCCATCACTAAAAATTAGCTCTTCTGCTTGCCATCTGGGCCAGGTTTTAAGGAGAGCAACACAAGTTTCTGGTGACTTCTAACTACAGGGCACAAATAGAATATCAGCCCATGATAGTAAAAAAGTACCTGTTCCTATACGTACACTTTCTGCTTAGGATTAGTACAATTGTCTCTGAACTGGGACTCAAAATGCATCAGTCTGTCAGCCCTACTGTATATTTAGAAATTTTGTTCAGTGTTTTTACAGCGCCTAACAAAGTGCAGTCCTGGTCCATAATTAGGCCTCCTGTAATACAAATAATAAATACAAATAATAATAGAGAATTTTTGAACACATTCAGCTCTCTTATAGGGTCTCATTCCTAGGAGCTACCAGTTGTCTCATCAGCATGACAGATGGCTTTCTCCACACAGATATTTTGCAGACCAAAACCATGTTACTCATATTGTCAAACAACCTTTAGGTTATGCCTGCATCTGTAATTTTCACTCCACACATCTGAAGTAGGTTTTTTACTCACAAAAGCTTATGCTCAAATAAATCTGTTAGTCTTTAAAGTGCCACCAGACTCCTCATTGTTTTTGTGGATACAGACTAACACGGCTACCCCTCTGATACTTGACAACGTTTAGGAGTAGCAGTCAATGATAATCCTGGAAGTATTTCATAGACAAGTTAGAGTTATCAGAATTCAACACTTCTTCTTGCAGATTGTCACATGTCCCCAAGGAAACAGGTATGTCAACAGGATAAAAAGAGCAATAGTTACTGAGTTAGAGAGACAGTTTAAAACAATGAATTAGAGACAGAATAAATGACCATTGACTCTTAACCTCAGATCTACAAATGATCTTGTTTGGGAGTATTGATTAATACAAAGGATGAGGGTTGTTCTAAAGTCTACCAGAGAAAATGTGTAAGTCACAGTTGCCATCAATTAATAGTGACACAATTGCCTGCATTAAAAAGCTTTACAGCATGGATTTAACACGGATTTAATGTTTATTTCCATGACCCTTGGTTGTGTCTCTTGCAGACCCATTTCTGTACATCTAAAACTTTACCCCACACTTTGACTCACGAGAGAAGATAGTTTGCCAAATGCATCTCATGGAAGTTTGGGCATAATTTTTTTAATGCATTCTTTAGTTCCAATCTGTAGAGCCCTGCAAATCTGAGGCTATATAGGCAAGATGCAGATGTGGTTATCCGCAGACCATGTCTGCAGATCGTGGATGAATGCAGATCCAAATTTTGTATCTAGAGCCCTGCAAATCTGCAGATATCCACTTATATCCGCAAATATCTGTGGACCATGTTTGCAGATTGTGGATTGGATGCAGATACAAATTTTGTACCCATGCAAGGTTCTACCAATCTGTAACAGGAGGATGTCTTAACTTCAAATTCATCCTCACACGTCTTTGATGCTAGCACTGCTCACTTCACCAGTGCACATCTCTCACACAGGGCCTAATTCTGATCTTTGAGCAGTTTAAGCCAAGAGTAATCTACTGAAATCAGTGGAGTTACACCATTGTGAAACCAGTCTACTGGATATCAGAATCAGGCCACAGATGCCACTTGCACTTTCAGCACCACAGACAGAGGCTAATAGTAACATATAAGAGCCCGCTAGTTTGTAGGGCCTCAGCCCGGTCTCCAGTTGTTAATATACTGTACATGCATTAGCACGGCTCACAGCAGAAAGTTTCTAGCACTTGGGTGCGCAAGTGACAGAATTTTCAGGCACAAAATCTATTTATCCAAATGTATTGGCACACATAAACAATCTGTCACTTGCACGAACGAGTGAGAGGGCACAAAAAAGCAGACGCACAAGTATGTTCATTTGTAAAGCTGTAGGCACAGGAGTAATGGCCCAAGTTTGAAAATCAGCCTTTTTAAAACTAAAGGATGGATGTTTAGAAAGATGTGCAGTGTGCCCCAAACTGCACATGCAAAAATGCCCAGCTGTCTAGGCATGCTCAAAATTACAGAATGATTATATGTGCAATTCTAAGCATGTCACTTAGGACAGTTTGCAGTAATCAAAAAGACCCTGGTTGAACACTTTCACACACACACACCCCCCTTGTAAGTGTGTTTCAAAGGACGATTATACTTAAATTAAATAGTTTTAAAAATTAGACCTTTTTGCCTTATTCAGGTAGGGTGGATAGAATTGCATTTTGTTATTGGTAACACAGCTTGCTTTATATTGTCTCAGGGACATGCTAAGCAAGCCTGTCTGACCATCAATTAATGAAAAAGGCATCTTAACCACCTATAATTATACCCCCCTTGTGCATGTGTTCAGATTGCAAGGGATGACAGAGGGAAGGCTGAAACAGCTGGCTTCAAGTGATTTCAACTACTGCCAAACCATGTCTAAGCAAACACTTTACTACCTATTTACACTGTGGTTTAACAGAACTTAGAAATGGGAGCGATGCAAACAACTTCAGCGAGCTGTGCACAGGGCCAGTGATTCAGCATGCCCCCCCACAAAAAACTCAGCCCTAAAGTCACCAGCTCCCATCTGTGGCCTTGACCATCAGACTAACTTGGCATGCCTCATGGGTGACCACCTGTCTTCCACCACTAGGTCTCCATGTCTCATGTCTTCCACATCTTGCACATCTATCTGACTGGTGATCTTGATGATCACAACAAGTTCAAGACCAGATTTTGCAACAAATTAGGTGCTCAGTTGCACCTGATGGCATTGTTTTAGCAGGGGTTGGTTAAAGCCCTTCTCCCAGTAGTATTTAACCATGGATCTAGCCTTAGCGTTCTTATTCCTTCCTTATTTTTTCCTTCTCTCATTTCCTTTCAGTTGTTCTTTCCACTCAGGAACGACTTGATGTCCAATGTGGGTACAATGGATGCATCTGCAAAAGACATACACCCTCTGGGCCTGCAAAAAAATCTTCAACAGTGTGTCCAAATCAGGTAAATGAACGTGCAGACAGAGAGTTAGCCACACAGCTACCTGATTTGCACATGCAAAAGCTATTTTCCAAGTGCAAATAGAAGGAACTATCACAACCTATCTATTTCCACCTCTTGAGATTTCTCCAATTGATGCTCCCTAGACTTCATGTTTCAATCACTGCTTTTCTTGAGGAACAAGCTTGACCCCTTTCCCCCAAGCTTTCACGGTAAATATGTTTGGAACTATAAAAAGTCCATTTTCCTACCTACAGAAAGAGGCAAGTTGAATCACCAATTTATTTTCACATTCTGCCTTGTTTCAGAGCATGAAGAAGAACAGCTAGAAAGTGACTGATTAATAAATCTTCTCCGAATGAAGCCAGTGTGTAGATGAGCCAACTGTGTTCATTTACAATTATCCCTGGCACAGTCATATTTAAAGCAGATCAGATGGAGAAGACACAGCAGGAGCCTAGCTGGCATGATCGGGGTGCCTGGTTTATTAATTGCAGTAAACTGCTTGGAAAATCAGCAAGTGTTAAACCTGGCCACAGGGCATCTTGGCGAACTGATGGAGAGTTCAAAAAAGACATAAGCAGAGGCTAAGTGAGTAGGCCTTCTCCAGCCAAGCTGACTGTAACATCTAATGCACTGCATGGAGCTAAGCCATGGATGACAAACAAGTGTTCCTAAGAGCAGTGAGAGTAAACATTCTCTGACTTGGGTATTAACCTTCGGAAACGATCCACGTGGTTTGGAGCAAAGGAAGGGAATTAGATGGGTTGGGAAGCTGTGTACAGAATTTCATGTTAATGGTCTAGAATTCCACAAGAACTAACAGGCCAGATCCTCAGCTGGCGTGCATTTGCGGCGCTCCATTGATGTCAACGAAGCAGTAGGTGGTGATCTAGCCCAATATTTTAAGCTCTTTTTCCCTCAGGAGCACCAAGTTATTTCTTCTATAACCAACTTTCATACATGGAAACAGGTTGTTCACCCCTACCCAGTTACATATATTTGCATACATTCATCCTTGTCTTACCTGCAGGAGTTGAATCATCCACCGAGCAACATGCTAATGTCTGTTGATTTCTTCCACGCGCTCTCTGTAGCAGCGAAGGAGAGTTCATATACTGCACAGGGGTTTGTGAGCTCAAAGGCTATACACTCCCCCCCTCCCCAGAGGATTGAGATGCCATTTACATATCACTCCATTTACTCAAGCACGCTGTACCATCAATAGCAAACCTAAAGGCCAAACACCCTTTCAGGAAACATCCCTTCACGTGTTTGTCCCCTTATGAAAGCTCCTATATTCTTTCCTGGACTAACTTTTCTAATATGCCTACCTATCTAATATGATACCTCCCATCCCACAGATTTTTCTATCTTGTTGATTGGGCTGCAAGCTCTTTGGGGCCGGGGCTCTCTCACACTGTGTATATGCACAGCTCCTAGCACAAGAGGGCCTCTAGGCCGTGCTGTTATAAAAATAACCAATAACTTCCGTACATCATACTTATGTTCCTTACTGTCACTAGAGGCTAGCACATAAGTGACAAATGTCTCCCAGCATGGGACAGTGTGCCCATTTATTGATCAGCTCTCCAAGATCTGTGACCACAAACAAACTTAACGGCCATGGGTTATAGTCTCCAAAGCACTGTGGGTCCTGTCCTATAGTCTATCACAAACTGACAGAGAGAGTCCATGCCTGCTAATCCCCCTGCTGTATTTAGCTATACAGCCCCCACTCTCCCTTCTCAATCACATAAAGCATCTTAATGAAAACCCACTTCTTCCTTCTTCTGTGCACTGCCTGGAACAAAGGCAGGATTTGCTCATTCTCTATTTGGAAGGCTGGATTTCTAGGCAGTCTGATCGTAAATGTGTTTGGAAGGCAACTCTCTCCAATCCATTAGGTGTGAATCAGCATTTATTTTCTTCCTCTCAAGAACATCTAAATTAATCTCTCCATCAGGGTAGCACATGTATATTCATATAACTGTTCACTGGAAGCTTTCTTATTTAACTCCCTCCCTCTGTACATTTGAAACCCGTTAGTGATGGGGAAGGTACAGCTGACATGGCTCAGACTTAGCACTGCAGATGATGTGTACAGTTATGATGGAGCGGAGAGGGATCTATCCCTGAGCTTGAAAGATTCAAAATGCTAGAAAACTGCTTGCAGGGAGAGGAAGGGGAAAAAACAACAGGACACATTTTGAGGTGCTTTCTAAAGTATTATTTTCTTTCTGTGCATCACATGAGTTAGTTCAGACAATCCTCCCGAGTTACTGAGGCAGCCATAAAAATGAAAATGCTCAGCTTTTCATCCATTCTCTTACCCCATTAGGTCCATCCCATGTTCCTCTAGCTGGATGAGTTACCGGTTAGGTGGGCCTGCTAATATTCTGTCTCTACTGTGTTTGTGTTATTCTTGCTTGAAGCAGGTCAATTGCTTGGACACAAAAATCCTTCTCCCCATAAAGCGCTGAAGGAAGAGAGTATGGACACCGTGTAGAATCACGGATGTGGGTTTATTACGCACAGCGCTGGTGGAGTGTCACCTTGCTTATTAGGTTCAGAGACACTGCCAAACAATTGATTACAATGGATTATATGGATTTTCCATGGGAGGAGGCAAATGATGGGATAGGCAGTCCCAAACCCCTGGATAGGTCTAGCAGCAAGACAAGATAAGCACAGTAGCCAATAGTCAAAGATTACATAATGTCTTCACCCACAGTTTCAGGTTAACAAGTAACATACACAGGTGTTTTCCTTTAAACAATGTATAAACTGTGTTAGTATAAAATATATATGTTGAATTCTGATTTGGGGTCCATAGGAATGAAGTAGCTCCTCTGATTGTCCACAGGTACATACCTAGGGGTTAAAGCAAAGAGACAAATGAAAAGTACATGGCAATAAAGATTGCTTTTTAGTTGCTCATCTGTGTTTCTAAGGCAGGCACTGGTAATGGCTTGGAGGATGGGTGTACATCTGTGAGAGGGAGAATGTCATCTCTCATACTGACATGTTTGAACCTCTTCCATAAACTCAAGGTTGGTGTATAGGAAGGCACCTCTTGTACAAAAGAAACAGGGCCCCTTTCATTTTTTAGGTCTGTTTGCAACTTTTAGATAAAGCCACCAATTATAATTCTCCATCTGGCATCTTGCTAACCAAGCTTATCTCAGCAATAAGCAAGGTTGTCTTTTGTTTGTTCTGCTTCTTAGCTAATATTGTTCAGTATTTGCCTTAGGTCTCTGGCCTCTTGAGCAAACTCTGGACTTTGGGCCTGTAAAAAGAGCTGCCGTGGTCTATGTATCAGGTTGTAACATAAACAGCATATGGATTTTGGCCCTTCAGCGCCCCCAAAAATGTAGAATGCGTATGTCAGATAGAAGCCGCTTCACAATGTGGAGAAAGTCAAGTGGGAAATTACAATCCATAAATACAAGGGGTGACCCTGGGGCTCACTGAAATCAATGGCAAAACTCCCATTGACTTCAGAGGGGCCAGGACTGCCCCCAGATGTCTGGGATATTTTAAACATCCCTTATTCCCCATTTTTCTGTAGTTGAGTGAATTCCTGAGTACACCTGGAAATTGGCAATCACAATTGTCCAACTAATAAGTATGCAAAAGGTCTCTTGATCTTTTGTGCATGAGACTTCCAAATCATCCGTGCTGGGAGTAGAAATATGCAATGTAGCAGAACCTCATCTTCTAGAAGTTTAAGCCACTAGTGTCTTCACTGCAGAGCTAGCCCAGGTGCTCAGCATCCCTGCTAGCCTAGCCCCAATGTGAGCAGCCACACTGCAAAGCACTACTTAAGTAACTGTCCTCGCTGGTACTTCACTCCCCTGTGTGTGTCACTAGGACTTCTGGAGGCACACCCCCTGCTTCTTAGTCCTGCAGTAAGCTGGGCTGCTCTATGACTGCAGGGAATTGTAGGAGAATTTGTCTGTCCTGCTGGGCACACAGGAGGAATTGCAGGAAGACACTGGAGAACTACCAGCACTTGAGAGATTTGGCCTGACGCCTCACTGTGAGACAGAGCTGGCTGGAATACTTTCAATGAAATTGAGAATGGTTTTTCGGGGCTGGGGTGGGGGAGAGAGAGGTGGGAGTCCCAGGTTCGACTCCCTTCTCTGCCTGAATCCGAGTGAACTGGGGCTTGAACCTGGTCTCCCATATTGCAGGCTCGTGGCCTAATCACCACGATGCAAGACATTCTCTTTCGCTGACATTTTGACGACTCTTCCCGAAATGAAAATGGACATTGCCACACAATTCTGTTTTGGTGACAGGTTCTGGTTTTGTTCCCGTGCAGACTGAAACATTTTGAACCTTCAAAAGCTATCGCAAAAGGGAATTGTCATCGTGCGGTCAGCCCAACTGCAAAGTGTGTGAGTGTGTGTGTGGGAGGGAAGGGGATAACCAGCCCAAGTGAAAATGGAACCCGAGCTCTCATTCACCCACGCTCCCAGCCATGCCAGCTAGCCTAGGCTACAAGCACCGCTTAACTCCGGGGAGAGGGGTTTGTGTGTGGATGGGAGCGGGGCTTAGGGCAGCTCCTGAGTAAGAGCTTGGGCTAACTCTGCAATGGAGATGTACCTGTGGGGTCTGTCTACACGTCAAGCTGCAGGTGTAAACTGAAGCCTGAGGAGACATGCCTTCACTAGCTCTGAGCAAGCTCGTGCCCCCAAATACAGTGTAGCTGCAGCAAAGCAAACAGTGGGAGGGGCTAGCCAACCCAAATCCATACACTATGTCCATGACTCTTGGTAGAGTTGAGGGTAGGGAGATATATGCTAGTTACCACAGACCAGAAGGTCTCATCTCATCTTGTGTTTTGCCCAAACGTCAGGTGACATTTAAGCTCTGAAATACAGCGTCAAGTACCTTGTGTTTCTGCTAGTGCTATGCAAGCTCAGTCCTATGGCTTGCATGTGTTCTGACTGTTCATGTTTAATAATTTGGTTCACTCCTGTCTGACTGTTATCACGCAGTAATGCCTAACTGCAGGGTAAGTAGTTGATTACATCTATCCTTTAAATTACACTGTGATTATTTGTGGATCTATGCGTAATTAATTGCCAAGTAACTTGCAGGGACACGTAACAACACTGCATTTACTTGGTAATTTACAGAGAAAAACTAAAGGGTTATCAACACAGGTAGAGAGTGTTTCTGTGCCATTTATGCTCCTGTAACGTGTGGCATCCAAGGAAGAGAAACTGGTTGCTTAGCACTTACAAGGAGAAAGAAATCATTCCCGTTATAAAAATCAACGTCTTAGCGAGGAGCCTCCAGCAGGCTTTGCAGAGCTCTGTAGAAACAGGCCATTTACAAGAAATGTATTTTCAACCCCCTTCAGGTGAAATTAAAAAGCATGTAGAAATGTAGTCTTCTCAGAGACTCCAAGTGTGTTTCCTACTGATAAAATGGCATTCCATTATATTACTTAGAATCACTAGCAGTAGAGATGGAAAGGAATATTTGATTATAATCCGACCCTTAGAGACAAGTGCAGGCTTTCTCCATGAACTACATTTTCTCCGGCTTTGTCTGTTCCTGTTATAAATTAGGCACCTGATTGGAGCTGCTTGCACAGGTGATTAGTCTCAAGCTTGGGAAAGCATTTCCGATATGCCGCCTACAATTTTCTTTTCCTTGGTTCTATCCCATTATTTCTACTCTTTTAGACCTTCTCTCCATCCTGATTGATTACACCCTTCAGATATTTACACGCAGTGGCTGGGATTTCCAAACAAGTTTACGGTAGTCAGGGACCCAACTCAGTTGACTCCTTTGAAAACAGCAGCCCATGACCCCAACTCCATTAGTTAGTTTCCCGTCAGTTCAGTTCCTCTAGGGTTTGACTGGGCTCCACTGAATGGGAGTTTTGCTACTGACTTCAGCGGAAACAGAATCAGCCTTTCCCAATAAGTCAAGTTCTCCTATCCCTCAATCATTTTCGTTGCTCACGTTGAATTCCTTGCATTTTATATATGCCCAGAGCCGAGTATTCCAGCTGTCTCCATTGCCGTATAAAGAGAGATCTTATGACTCAGAGTATGCAGCCTAATGTGCAATAATGATTTTTTGCCACATTGCATTGTATTTAATATTTAAATTTACTTCCATTGCCATGCATTGGTTTGCCCCATCGCTCTATACTGAGAATTTCAACAAGGATTATATGGCTCTATGAGGATTCACTTAACAGAAGTTCTTTGGTCAGGTGAAATAGAGAGCAATGTAAAATAGCTTTGGCAGGCATGGGTTGCAAGCATGAGCTGTAATAAATTATTCTGTTGGAAAGCTACATGGTCAACCTTGGTTAATGCAATATTTGACCTATTCCATTTCTTTTCTTCTGAACAGTACAATTGTCTTAATTAGCAGTCCCTGTTGGTGTGAAGACCATGCCAAGAAGTTGACGATCCCGCTTACTGGTCCTGGAACACATTGTGGCAGGAGACAGATTTTGTGAGTTTCTTTAACAATGAACATTGTAAACATACATAATATAGTTGCGGAAAAGGCTAATATCAATCTGTGGCATATTAACAAAAGAGTCATATGTCAGACACAGGAGGTAATTGTCTCTCTCTACTCAGCACTGACGAGGCCTCAGCGGCAGTCCTGTGTTCAGTCCTGGGCGCCACACTTTAGGAATGAAGTGGGCAAACTGGGGAGAGGAGAGCAACAAAAATGATAAGTCAGGTTTAGAGAAACCTGGCCTATAGGGAAAGGTTAAAAAATCTGGACATGCTGAGTCTTGAGACAAGAAGGTTGAGGAGGGACCTGATAACACATTTGAAGACTGTTAAGGGCTGTTCTCTAGATCTGCTGAAAGTAGGACAAGAAGTCATGGGCTTACTTGGCAGCAAGGGAGATTTAGGTTCAAATCCCCATCATAGGAGGTTTTTAAGAAAGAGGTTGGACGAACATCTGTTGGGGCTGGTCTAGATTTCCTTGGTCCTGCCTCAGCACAGGGGGCTTGTAGCGGGCTGACGACTCCCCGGCATGGCACCTCCTGCTGGTCATCTTGGGAATTAGCTCTTCCAGCTTGGCACGCCCTCTGCAGGCTGGTGGTTTGCCTGCCGCTGGCCCCATGTCCCTCTTGGACCCCCGTGCCTCCTCCCCCTGGGGTGCTGCCCCCTGGCAGTGTCACCACACTCTGGGTCTCCCCTCCCTGGGGAACCCCCAACCCTCTAAACCCACCTTACCTCAGTGGCTACTGCCAGTCATCATCCAGCCCCTGCTCACTGGGGCAGACTGCAGTGTAATGGCCACTCATCATTGGCAAGGGGTTAGGGCCTGCTGCCTTTGCCTATCCCCAGGCTGCCCCTCTGCAGTCCCAGTACCTTTCTGTGCCTTTACCAAGGCCTGAAGCCTGGGGTTTACCAGGCTAGAGCTCCCCAGCTCTCTTTGCCCTTCCCCAGCACTGCTCCACTTAAGGTATCTCACTCCCAGGCAGCTAGCTCTTCCCACTGCAGGGCTATAGTAAGACTCCTTCAGCTCCTGGCCCTCAGCCCTCTTATAAGAGCCAGCTGGGCCCTAATTAAGATGGCCACAGCTGTGGCTGCTATTCCAATCAGCCTAGCTTGGCTGTTTTAATTCCTTTTCCCCACCTGCAGCCCTCTCCAGGGCTGCTTTAACCCCTTCAGGGCTGGAGTGGGGTAACCACCCCGCTACAGGGCTGCACTTGGTGACCACTCGAGGTCCCCTCCCATCCTACATTTCTATAATTTTAAGTATTAAGACATTTTCTAAAACATAGTATTAAGGCAAATGTGAGTCATCTGTCTGTCATAACAGAGCCGGGAAGACTCTGGAGTGAACGAAATGTATCAAAATGGCAAATTCATTAAGCAATTCACACTTACTTTACCCTACCATGATTATTAGGCTTATATACCATTCCGGTTGTGCCACTTAAACAGGTTAGGTGATCCATTTATCTGTTGCTTAGAGACATTAAAGTATATTGCGTTGAATCTGTTCCCTGGCAGTCATCCCAGGAAGTGTGTGTGCTGTTTATCAGGGGGCCTATTTAGTCTATTCCAATGTAGTTGCTTGCAAAGTCTCTATATTTTTCAAAGCAAGTCAGTCAATGCTATAAAAAATGTTTCCTCATGAAAAAAATCCTATTGTACATAACCAGCATGAAAAACCCAGTACTCATTAGCAACAATAGTATAGCCAGGGTGGGCAACCCACCAGCCATGGACAGCCCTTTAATGACAGGTAACATGTGTGCATCCTTGGGGTTATAAGGAACAATTCAATAAGAAGTTGGTGTGTGAGTGGGTGGATGGATAGGGGAAGGCAGAATAGAGAGGAATCCTATTTGTGTTCCATTGATCAAACCTCTCCCCCTCCCATGACAACTCATCCCATTTCACTGTCCTTTCTCTGATATCCCTTCCTGGTGACTACTGAATTCCTTTCACTCCCCTGTTCCATTTCACTTTCTTCTGTTGGATGTGTCCCTTCTGCCTCTTCCTCTGTTTCATCTGTAACTTCATCCAACCACAATGAAGAGGCAGTGAACCAGTTGATATTTGAATTATCATTAGGTTAACACACCACTGAGTTAACACACCACTGAGCTGTTGCTTGAAGCTGATTACAACCTTGAGCAGTAGGTCATCCAGTGAAGAATGTCCAGTGTTGCCAATTTGTGTGATTTTATCTCAAGTCTCACAATATCTGGGGGGGTTCTTATAATCCCAGCTCCTGGATTCATGTGATTATATGAGAATCTCAACTTTCATTCTTTAAAGTTGCCCTTCTAGCCCTAGTGGTTGCAGGAAAAGGCTTGAAAATGTGAACCATAAAAGTTCAAAAACCAGAAGCCAAATACAAAGAGCCACAAATACATTCATTTATAAAATCTCAAGATTTTGAAGCCAGTCTCAGGATATTCGGAAGCCTGACGCATGATTTTTGAATGCTTGGGACTGGCAATATGGTTAGTCATGTCTCATTTATGTCGTGTGTACATCAACCTATTCCATGGGTGAGTAATCCAGGCCAAGACTTAAGCAGACCCTGTGTGGCCACACTGTCCAGCACACACTATGTTCCACAGTCTGTGAGCTACAGAACCTGGGTAACTGAGGGGCTGGGGTGTGTGTGTGTGCCCAGCATGCTAAGTAAAATACCCCGGTTGGGGTCACTGTGCCTGAGTCCTGCCTTTTGTCCGTCACAAGGGGCACGGTCATGTGGAAGATTCATTTCAAAACCGTAAGGGCTAGAAATACAAATTGAGAATGGCTTCATGGTATCACCTAGAATAAGCCTCAATGATTAGGCCCCTGTTGTGTTAGATGCTGTACAGACAGTGAGAGACAGTCCCTGCAATCTAGACAGACCTGACAGACTAAGGTGAGAAGGGAAACAGAGGCACAGGGTGGTGAAGTGACTTGCTTAAGGTCAAACACCCGGTCAGTGCCAGGAACAGAAACCAGATCTCCAGACGTCCAGCCCAGTGCCTTATCCATTACACTGTACTGCCTTCCTTCTGGTCCATTTCTATTTATGGAGAGCCCTGACTGCAGGGGAGAAAAAACATTGCAGAAAAGAAATGGGGTTTGATTTAACTCTTCGAGGAGGTTGTCTGAAGAACTACGAAAAGTGCATTTCTGACTGCATCCTTTTAATCATAAGCATATTTTTAGACTGTAGCTAGATTGGCAACTCTTTGCAGTAAAGACCATGTCTTTTTATGTAAATTACTGGGTACATTTACAGAGCTCTATTAATTAGCAACAACATTTTCTGCTTAAAGTGAAATATCTCCGACAACACTCCCTCACTGTTCAGTTGCAGATGGCTGCGTACAGCAACTGAATAAGTTGAAATACCTAGCATTATCTGGAGCCCAGGTTGCTTCTTGACAAATGTTTGAATCGGAGATTAGAAAAATGGCGCAAGATCCCTGGGATTAGCTGGTCATCTTTAGCCACAGAGGTGACCTATAGAATTAAAGGCCCGCCTCTTCGCTGCACATGTTGTCAGCAACCCATTCCAGGTCTTGGACTGATCATGCTGCAGCTCAGTGAAATAGAATGAGTAAAGGAATCACTTTCTGACGATATTAATAAGCACTTAGCTTTCTCAGAAGAGTTACATGGAGGATACTGCCCTGTAGACTGCAAATGGATAGGAGTCTGTCCAGGCTCATACAGGTCATAATATTGGATGCAGACATATTCTCATACCTTATTTGTGTAAAAAGAATAAACAGATCTAGCCAGCCACGTATCTATACTTATATATATCATTTATTTTCAAGCACTGCTGGTCTGAAATACAGACCTGAAAGAAAGACAGAATTGCTTTTAATTGTTTGTTTGCAGCAGGAAAGATGGGGTCAGCTCTGGCAGAATCAGTTGTCTGGCACACGCAAGGCCATGAGTTGAGCTGCGTGACTCACAAATTTTTCAGTTCAGTGGCTGAAGTGTAAGATCAAATCAAATCCATCATTCTGAGTCAACCGGAAACAAAATAGTTTTAAATATTTTGGCAAACCAAACAAGTTTAAAACAATAGTTTTGGGGCAAACAAAATCTTTTGTTCCATCCGAAACAACAGGTTGCATTTAATTTTTGAGGTCTTTTTACCTTTTTCATTGTATTAAATTCAACCAAAACAAAGTTCAAAATGAAAAGTCATTTCAAATTGAAACGTCAAATCATTTTGTTTTGAAAATGAAACCTTTCCACTTTTACTGATTTTATTTTTAACCAAAACAATTCTGCGAATTTCACACAAATTCATGAAATGTTTCAGTCTACCCGAGTCTGCATTTTGGGGGCAAAAAAAGAAGTGTTGTCTGAAAACTTTCACCCAGCTGTAGCCATGATCAAATGGGTATGGCTCCATGACTCTGCTTTTCTTTAAAGTGCCTTCAGACCCAGGCCTTGTCCACTTGGGCTGGTGATTTCAACATAGGATGATTGATTGTGTTACAGGCTGCTGGGTCTATTACAAAATACCTTTTCCATCTGGAAGCATTATTTTACCCATAGGGGATTGTTCATCAATTTCTGGATTAAGCATGAAGCCCAAATCCTCTACTGAAGCAATGTGTGATCTAATGGCGTTTCGTCTTTGCTTGTGCTTCATTCCCAGTGAGCTACAGTGTGGTATTTTATAGCCATCACCCTGTTAGGGGGGTGTAGAAACAGACAGCCCCATGGGAAGCTCTGGGAGGCACCATGCCCCAGGAACACCTATGACTTCCAAGAGCCGCTAGGAAAAGCAACAGCCTTAATGAGGAGCAGCATGCCTCCCCTTGCACCTAGCCATCTTCTTTGGTCAGTAACGGTGGATGGGGTCATGGACCCACCTCTTTTGGGTAACAACAGCAGCATGGAGCTGGGCATTCACTCTCAAACCACAAGCAGTGCAACTGGGACCAGGCAATGCTTGGGGGCAGAGGCATGCACAGGAATAAAAATTTCGCTGTTTTTGGAAGGGCATTTTCTGTGCCCCTCGCAGCTGGGGGGGCTGGCTCTCCCCTGCCCTCACAGGCCCATGGCTGGGGGAACTGGCTGTCCCCTACCCCACCCCCCTCCAATGGTCAGAGGAGCTGGCTCTTCCCACCACGGCCGTGGGGCCAGTGAAGCTCACTCTCCCACCCCAGCTCCAGAGGAGTTCTCTGCCCCCACTGCTTGGGGGGGGGCATGCCCCTGCTTGCCCCCCCCCCGTCACACTCCCCTGCGTGGGAGCAGAACAGGGAGGACACGGGCCCACCTAGGGAACAAATCGGGCCCAAAGAAGGTGAGGCTCTGCAGAGCGTGGTATAAAATCTGTTTCGATCAAACCCATGTATGACAAGCCCCCTCTTGCCCTCCATCTCATCTCTATTCACCTCACCTGGTGTTAATTCTATAGGACAGATTTGTGACTAAATCTGAACAGCTAATCCCTATCCATTTTAAGATATGTCTACACTGTAGAGAGAGTCCTGGTCTGTGAGACCCAGACTTGTGGAGTTGGGTGTTTCCAAGGCTGTGCTGGAGCATCCACACTGTGTTGTAAACCGGACCTTACGGTTGCTCGACCCAGGTCTCACAGTTCTTCTAACATGTTGATAAGTTCACTGTTCCAACCTTCTGACTCAGGTCTGCAGCTTGAGTGGTGTCCACACTGCAGAATGTGAAGTGGTGTCAACACTACTTGGACCTGAGTCCCAGTGGGACTGGGGCCTGACTCACCCCTTGGCAGGGTCCTAGCACCAGGTCTTGAGTGCTTGCTGACCCAAGGCAGATTGCTATGTGTGTGGACAGAAGGGGGCTTGGGCTCAAACCAGAGACAGAGCCCAGGCTTAGTATGCAGGGTAGACGTATACTTCAGTATTTATATGGCCCCCGTGACTATAGTATCTGAGCATCTCTCAAACTTTTAATAGATTTATCCTGCTGGAGACAAGGAAGTGCTTTTATTCTCATTATACAGATGTGGAATTGGGGCCCAGCAAGACTAAGTAACTTGTCTAAGTTCCCACAATAAGGCTTTGCCAAAGCAGGGAACCTCCACCCTCCCAAATCCAACTGGATCATCTTTGTCATCTGCACCCAGCATTGTAGGTAAGGCAGAGTTCTCCCAGACCCTGGTGAATTGTGGGCACTGAAGCCCAGCCTGACCTGCCCAGGTAACCCACTGCACAACCTAAAGTCTGACTGCCAAATATTCCAATTACAAAACAAACCAACAGGCTGAAAATTTTGGGGTGAAACTTCTGGCCAATGCTTATAAATACACTGGCAGGAATCAGTGCTGGGCTAGGAATAAATCCCTCACTAAGGCAGGGGCTGCATTTCTAATGAATAGTGAATGGCTTGACCAGCCACACTTGGTCCTTTTGTTCTGTTTTTCAGGATGTAACATTTTCAATCCGTTTGCTAGATCAGTTCTAGATATTAAGCACTGCATGTAAAGATGGCTATTGACAAGCCTGGACATCTAGAAATAAATTACCGTGATGGTCTGTGATTGCAAAGTAGCCCTTGGGGTACATTATGTTCAGTGAGAATAGCATATTGATTGCATGTCTTGAAATGAGCTTGGCTCTTTGATGTCAATAACAGCCAAATAAACTAGGATTCTCCCACCTAGTTCATTACCTGCAGGATGTTTTTGTCTACACTGCACTCGTCAAAGAGCAGCCAGTTACAAATCTCCTTTTCTGATTACCACTTGGACTTCCAAATCGTGGATTGCATCAGTGACATAGACTTATTTTGGGCTGGTGCTGGTTAGATTGGCTGATAGAGTGACATTGACTCCCTTGTCTAGGGAAGCTGCATATACCTTCCTCCAAGACTGGGGAAACAAAGCAGTGGTGACCAGCAGCGGGGGTGGGGGGGAAATCCCATAATGAATCAGGTGGACAAGGAGCATAATCCAGGAAAGCAGGAAACAGTCATAGAATGAAGGGCATTGGGAGGTCTCTGACATACGGAGTATGTGCGATTGCACAGGACATTACCACAAGCCATGCCTTACTGCCATGCACACCTGATTAGTGGCTGCTTTCCCGTCAAGCTGGCCCTCCCACTAGGTTGTTTTTTTCAGATCTTCTCATAAACAGAAGCACTGCTCTGATGAAGAGCTGAGCAGTGCTAACACACATGGACCGAGGAGCGAAACCTAATGTGGAAAAGTGGGGAGGGAGACAAATTATGATCGATGAATCCTTTGGCTGAAAGCCAGTCTGCTCATCTCTCCATAGCCAGAACCAAAGTGAGACAGGTGCTCTGGTTCCGACCCCTGAAACAGAGAGGGAGCAACATCCATTTTGCTTTATTTGATGCTCTTCTTGGCATCTCGTTGGTCCCTGGAGGAAGGCAAAAAGACACAAATCTCTTTCAAATGGGGAGAAAACTCCCTGATGAGCAGAGTCTGTCGGCACTGTCTAGCCTGCAAGTCATTATTTTCCCTGTCAGAGAATGGCCTTCAAATGCTAAATTATTTCATTGATATAGAAAACTGTGATGAGCTCTGTAATGATGAGCCACTTAGGGGGAACCAGAGGACAGCCTGTTACTACTTGAAAGGGGAATTATGGGGAGGAGCTATAAATTTCCCACTCGCCTCCTGGAGCTCAGTGCTGGTACTTCCTTGGTACATTTCCGAGTAGAGTGGAGCTATTTGATTACTTATTCATTTATTTTTCTGTTTTCCTTTAATGACCTGATTTATTGCAATTGGTGAGCTTCTCACAGCATCTGGCGGCTTTTGCTTACTAGCAGCTTCGTCAAAGTAAAGTGCCCCCCCCCATGGTAAATGCACATTGTGGCAGGATCTACGTCCTGTGAGCCATTCTATTGTCTGGGGATACTCTGCATTAGAGAAAGGCACCACACACTGCATGCTTTTGGTGTCAGAGGTGTCAGGTGTCAGCACCTATTTACTGTCCTGCATCACTGGGCATGGCCTCTCCAGGTGAAAGTGACAAGTAATGCTGGCAGTAGATGGTAAACCCTGGGATACAGCACATCATGCCAACCCCAAAATCACACCAGGCATTGCCACGGATGTAGGTTTGTTTTGCCTTTAGGTCCTGGTGAACGGTGTGAAACTGATACTTCTTGTCAATCACAGGACAGGTACAGAGCAGTCAGCAGCACCCATGCAAGCTTCCCCAATCCACCTTGCCAATGGTCCCTAGACCCTTGATTTGGCGGAACCACGACAGTTTGGTCTCCATGTCCCATTCAATTCTTGGCCTCTCTTCTGAGCTTGCCAATAAGGGTACAGATTAGTGCCGATGGTTCCGGGAGCCGTCATCCAAGTGCATTTGTATCAAGGAAGACTTTGGTTCCTTTGCTAACAATTGATGTCTCATCACAGAAGATAGTTTCATGGAATGAAGCCAATCATCTCACAGACTTAAAAAAGCCACACACCTGGAATTTCTCTCAAGCGGTCTTCAACCCTTTGACACCACTCAGTGCATCACATCCCCCTTCACATCTTTAGAGAGAAAAGGGAGTGAAAATAGACATGAAAGGGGAAAAAAGGTTGCTTAGAGTGAAGAGAGTGGAGATGAAGAGAGAAAACAAGGAATGAAAAATGCATGAATACAGAGTTCAATGGGTGATTTAATGAGCTATCAATTGAGGAAGCAGATGGCAAGATGACCCTCTGGCCCAAAGGTCAAATTTCTGAAATAGATGTTGGGTTTTCTCTGGCTCACCAGCAGTGAAGCTTCAGAAATGAATAGGATCCATCCATCTGCTTACTCCTGCCTCCAGTGAACATCCAAGAGGACTGGAATAAATTGGGTGATCTGGACGTTTAACACAATGATTCTTTCAAAATCTCATTAAGACGATTGAAAGGTCCTTCATGAGACAGCCCCACAGCTAGCACAATGGCACGTTATGGTCTGGATTCTCTTAGCATCGGTCACAACATGCAAAAAGGGTGAAGGAACTGGACACCATCACTGGCATGAGAGAACATTCTGGTTTAGATGTGCTGCTTGCATGCAGGCGGAGTATCAGGGTAGACAGAGAGTGAGGAGCTGACATGCTAAGGGTCTGCTCAGTTACACCTTCCCTCCAGTGTCATAGGCCCATTAAAGACCTGAAGCCAGCATTGGAATTTAAAGCTGCCTGTCGTGTTGTGTCTTACTTTGAAAATTTGGCTTTGAACGTTCAACTAAAAGCAACAAAATGCTAGTTTCCCTCCTTCTCTCGCTGCATAGGCCCTCCCCTATTGTGTCAAGGTATTGCAAGGCTCTCGGAACACAGCTGATACCACACTGTTTACCCAACATGGGGTCAGACACGGTCACAGTGGGCTGAGCAGAAGTAGCACTTTCCGCCTTCCATTTGACAGCCTGAATTTCAGAAACTGAACTCTTTTGCCTGCACTGTTGTGTGCACCCATCTGAGGCACCTGCATGCTCCATTGACAGGCAACCCATCTGCTGAAAGAAAGAGAGAGAGAAAAAGCGAAGATTGAAAGGAAAGGAAAATGGAGAGTGGGAGAGAGAGAGTAAAAGGAGGGTAAAAAAGGAGAAGTGAACTGAGTTCCAATTTTCAACTGGCACATTCTGCCTGTTTTGAATGCAATTTTAAATGCAGACAGATAGCTTAAATGCAGCTTAAATGCAGGCACCAATCAGATGAATTATGCCTCTGCCAACTTAACTGCAAGCACAAGTCAGAGAATTATTTTTATTCACAATCAATTTTGCAAGAATAAAACCCTTCCATCATTTTGCAGGTGCGGATTGTTCCCAACTGGAGTCTTTGGAAATTGTAGCCCTTGAAAATCCATCCCTTCATGAGCTGTTGGCTGGAGGGCTAGAGGGGAAGCTGGCAGACGCTTGTGGTTTCAGTTCACAGGGGGGGCTTGCAAACTTTTTCTTTGTTTTTGACCTGTGCTAAATTTGCACCTCCTAATATGGCACTGAGTTTTGGCTTTGAAAGAACCTGAAATTTACAGCACACCACCATCAGAACTGGTCAGTTTTTCACCCCTTCAGTGGGAAGGATAAATCAGTTAATTAGTTCCCTCAAAACTGGGCGGAAGTCCGCTGGGAAAGTTTGCAACTCTCAGCTGACCTTTCAGTGATGTTGAACTATGGTTTACATTTGTAATGAAACCCTAACCCTCCCTGTGCACATTTCACAATGCTCTCCGAATCTAAGCTGTCCCAAGGCAGCTACTGTCACCACCATCTTAACCCTTGTCTCTGCTCTGACGATGTCTGTCCTATTGCTGTGGAACTCAAGTCTGGCCATCTGTCTTGGTTTCAGACTGTCTCCCCGTCAGCCAGCACTGCAAGCAGAACATTTTGTGTTTGTCTGTCTGGACAAGAGAGCTAGATGGGAGTTGATAGCACATGCCAGGCTTATGAAGGTGATAAAATGCAATTGATTTGGGCATCACAACAGCTTTCCCCTTCCTTAAACAAATGAATTTTGTTTCTTAATCTGAATAAAGCTGAGCTGTACTAGTGTGGGTTGCAGGAAGCAAAACCTGGCTCTGACAAAGAATGTGCCAGGGATAAAACGTGTGTCAAACCTTTATTTTAACTTGTATCATAATAGTAACATAGGGTATTCAAAAGAATGGGTCAGAACAGTTTTAAATAGTTTTAAATCAAAAAGAGTCTGTAGGTTTTGTCATATCCAAGTATCAGACCATCCTTTCTCCTCCTTCAGTCCCTTCCGTCACTCACTACACACCTTCCAGCTTCTGCAACAAATGAGGCCAGGGTCTTACAGACAAAGTCTCCTTCGCTAGGCACCGCTGATTCATCTCTGGAGCAGGTCCACCTTCTACACTGAATGAAGTCTGTGCTCTGTGGGGAAAATAATCTGTAGTCGGATAATCAATGACCGTGTCATAATGCGTACACACAAGAGGGCCAAATTAAAGTTGCACAGGATTTAGTTTAGACTTAGTCATTCAATTTCAGTGACATCCAATCTGTCTGTATGTCAGTCTCAGCAGAAGGGTAGCTAGAGGGCAATGGAAAACAGGTGCATTAAGTTTATATACCTGGTATCAGCTTGGCCACGCATACAGGATAGGTTGGAGGGTTTTTCAGTGCAAACCTGTAGAGACCATTTTGCCTCGGGAGCATTGCCACTCCGGGGGCAATGAGCAGGGGCAATGAGCAGCATCTGTTGTCCCTATACCTCTCCATGTCACTACAAAGCAAATGCCTCGTTAGGAAAGAGAGGTCTTCTTTCAATGCAGAGGTCTTTAGTGATGGGGGAGGAGAAGTGCAGAAGGCAAACGGTATAAGCATCTGCCTCTAAAGTTCTTCTGCACGCTGCCTGCCTGCCTTTACAGAAATGCAGTGAGAAAGAACAACTAACCAGATCACACAGAAAGACTTAGACAGTCCTTATTTGGTAAAACAGCAGGGCTTAGAACATTCAGGTGCCTCTTCATCATGTTCTTTTCCTCTATGATGAACACACCAACACCACAGGACACCAATTCAAAATGACCATGCACGGCTCACACTGTGGCTAAGCTCCCACAGGGATAGCTCAGTGGTTTGAGCATTGGCCTGCTAAACCCAGGGATGTGAGTTCAAACCTTGAGGGGGCCATTTAGGGGATCTGGGGCTAAAATTGGGGATTGGTCCTGCTTTGAGCAGTGGGCTGGATTACATGGCCTCCTGAGGTACCTTCCAGCCCTGATATTCTATGACCCAGTGAACTGGCTACCTGTCAGCCTACAAACTCTCCTCTGACTTTCAGCAACAGCTAATTGGGCTCTCTTCTGCCTCCACTAACAGGCCAAATATGTTCAGAGAGCAGACAGTGATGTGAGCAAAAGCCAGGCTGGAGACACTTGAAGTATTTTCAGACTTTCACTTTTGTGCATAGCACACAGAAAATAAAATAACCCCTTTGTATAAACCAAGTCAGAGAACTAATTCCAAGGGCACAAAGTAAACTCTTACGATGAGATAGAGAGTTATGTAATTTCTATGGACATGGATGCAAATTCATCCTTTGTGTATTTCTATTCCTGCTGATGAAGTGACACTAAGGATAAATACAGTCAAATTGATTAATTTTCTAAGTGTGTGAGTCTAAATTGCTGCTGATAAGTTGGTGTGCAAATCTGTTCCACCTGCAATCAGGAAGCTGCATGCATAAGTACTGGTGGGCACTACTGTTGTCCATTTGCATTAACAGTTGTCTATTTGCATGTGCAAAATTGGGATTTGGAGGTTTATCTTGGCTAGTCACATTTCATCCCTCCTTAGATATGTTTTCCATCTGTGACTGACCCTTTGAACAGTAAATTCAGTGGTACGTATCTCTGAAATACGCCTTATACTCCATTTCTGTTTCTCTGCGCCAGATGTAGAAAGTAGTTTCCAAACACTGCATTTTCACTGAGCAGTTTAAATCGCATAATACATTGCCTGAATCCAAGCCCATGCCTCTAACTGGATCTTGGATTTAAGGTCTGTTGCCTAAAATGAACACTATTGCAGACAGTGAATGCTATAGCTAATAGAAATTATTATAATTGTTTAGCTAGTAACTGTTATTCATTTTTGTCTGGACTTTAACTGGGGAGGGGGAAAGAAAGCGGACATCATATAAATGGAAGAAGAGGAGACAGAAGAGGAGGAGCATTGTGACACCTGATTCTGATCTCTCATCTTGTAAATAAGGAGTGACTCCACTGAGGTGAATGGAATCACACCAGTGTGAAAAGAGTGTGAGTGAGGTCTTGTCTACACAGGAACATCCAGGAAAGTTAATCGAAATGAACCAAATGAAGTGGATCAGTTAAACTACATTAAACCCATGTGTGAATACCCTCATTCAGAATTAAAGTGGCATTAATTCAGTTCACTTTAATTCAATTCCAAAGTGAATTAAGCTAAACCTAATAAGGCAACTTTAATTCTGAATAACAGCTGTCCACAGAGGGATTTAATGTGATCTAACTAATATACTACAAATTTGCATCTTTGGTTAATTCATATTATCTTTCCTAGATATCCCTGTGTAGACAAGGCCCCAAGGCTCCCTTTCTCTTCCTTTTTCTACCACTTGAAAACCCCAAGATGGTTCAGTTCCTTGCAGGATTGCCAACCCTCCAGGACTGGTCTGGAGTCTCCAAGACTTAAAGATTAATCTTTAATTAAAGATTATGTCATGTGATGAAATCTCAAGGAATACATCCAACCAAAATTGGCAACCCTAGTTCCTTGGGGGCAGGAATCAATATTTGATTCTATGTTTGTACCATGTGTAGCACAATAGGGTCCTGGTCCATGATGTGCTATCCTAAAACAAAAAAATAATCAATCATCTTCTTCTTGCCCACTTTTCATCTCTTCTCCTTTTCCTCAGGACTGGGATGGTCAAGTTCTTATGATGTTTTTTCAGGGAATTCTGATGATCTTCCTAACCCTAGGAAATTTTTCCAGGAAGTTTAACTGCCCACTGAATACTCAACCTTGTGACTTAGACCGGGCACTCGTTTGCATGTAAACATTTTATGTGGCACCCCCATGCTTGTCTATGCTAAGCACTTTTGCACCACAGTAGATAAATTAGTTTATCCCCATTGGCGTAAGCCCCAAATTTCCAAATTAAAGTAACATTGTAAATCTTTGTAGCAGGCTAACGCATCTATATTAGGGGGCTGCAGAGGTGTAACTACAGCAAGCAATAGTTATACCAGAGTATATTTTTTAACATAGGCAAAGCCCTTGCTAGTTTTCATAGATTACATAGTTTATAAAGCCAGAAGCAAGTATTGTGAGCTTCTAGTCTAAGCTCCTGCATAACACAGGCCAAAAGACTTCCCCAAATTAATTCCTGTTGACTAGAGCAAATTCTTTAGGAAAAAAAATCCAATTGTCATTCAAAAATTGTGAGTAATGGAGAATCTATTATAGCTCTTGATGAATTCTTCCAATGATTAATTACACTCACTATTCAACATTTGTGCTTTTTTTTTCTAGTCTAAAATTATCTAGCTTCAACTGCCAGCCATTGGATCTTTCTAAACTTTTGTTTCCGAGACTGAAGAGCTCGCTGTTATCAAATTTCTCTTCCCCAAGAAGGCTCTTATTGACTGTGATCCAATCATCCTTTAACCTTCTCTTCAAGAAGCTAAATAGATTGAGTTCCTTAAGTCTTTTACTAGAAGGCATGTTTTCCAGTCTGTTAATCATTCTCACGACTCTTCTCTGAACCCTCTCCAATTTAAGTTCAGTTTAGTTCACTCTCAATGGCTGCCTAGATTGCTGCCAGGAAATGAATCTTCTTTTCCCCCAGTGTACTCTTTATTTGTTTCTTCATGACCTTGAGCTTCTGTGTTCAGCAGAGAAATAAAAAGTTACCTTCAGGATTTCTACATGGTGCATCGAACTTCAATATCTGCCACAAAGACAATTACCCCAGATGGCTTTAAGGCGTTACCTTCATGTCTACAATATAACATTGCAGTGCACATTCGTGATGCCATTCGTGCTCAGTTACTGGAATGCACTCGAACTTTGTCACGTCAGGAAAGTGCAAATATAAGAAACATGCACAAAAACAGGTGCCCGACTGGAGTTAAACCTGCTCTCTGATATGTGGGGGCAATTCCTGGCTCATGTAAACATGCACGACATTTGTCTGAGCCCAAGTCTGCAAGAAATGGTGGCATCATCCCACTGCCCACAGGTGTTAGCAGACACCTTGCCTCGGAGATTCAAATGATTAAAACACTTTTTGAACTGGCATCAGAAAAAAGGGCAGGCAATTTGGGTCTGGCTGGTCCATTTTTATTACATTAAAGGCCTTTTTCATTCACAGGGGTGTAAATCAGCGGCAACACCATGCACATCAATGGCGTTACACCAGAATAAGATCAATTGAAGAAGAATGAGTTATTGCTTTTACACAGACATGCAAGTAAAGGGAATTAATATTTTTACATTGAGGGGCAGTTATGATGCGTTCTACGCCCCAGAAGGGACCCTCCTTCATGTTGCATGGGCTTCTCTCTCTGATGAAGGCTTTTGCTGTGTTTCCATGCCAGGGCCAGATCACTAGGTGGTGTAAATCAGCTGAGATTCACTGTAGTCAATTTATAGCAGCTGAACATCGGGCAGAGCGTCTCACTGAGAGAGCTGTACTGTGTCTATTGCCCTCACATCTGGACACCTTAGACCAGAGAGAACTGCCAAGTGACTGCTTCCGAGTGAGACATAGTTAAAATCTCCCACATTAGAACAGTCGCAGCCTGACAGCTCTGGTGCTGCTTGTGCATTTCAACATCCCTTTCATTCCTAAAAAGAAGTGCCCTGTTGTATCGTCTGGGGTTTTGGGGGAGGGGGGTGGATTTTTTTTTTTTGTCTTTTTCCCCAGCATCAAGGTTGTTTGTTATTTAAATAGCCCAGTGCAGATATAATCATTTTTTTTCCAATGTGATAAATGTTATTGATCAAACACCACCACCACCAAATAGATCTGATTGCAAGGACCGGTAACGTCAGCATAGCTTAGAAACCCTCCTCCAACTCAGCTTAAAGAGAGAAAAGACTCAACGGTGGAAGGCAGCAGGTGCTGGAGAAAACAGCAAGATCCCCTGTCTTATGCAGGTAAGTGGAGTATACAGCTTTAGCTTTGTATGTTAAAGATTCTAGCTTGGGCATGTCTTTTATTATTGTTGTGTACTGGCAAAATGCAGCTGGCGTCTGGCACTTGTTTTGGCAAAGTCTGCAGGCTAGTTGGTGAACCTTTGCTCTTAGTGGATTTGTTTCTCTGCAGAGGAATTTTTGAAAGTGCCTAGGACAAATCATAGCAACAGAGACAGCGCCGGATAGAAACATGTAAATAGAAGGAACTGTTCCTGCTGTGACTATAAGCTGTTCATTTGTTTGCAGGTGCTTCTTTTTCTTTCTTCTGTATAAATATTGAACTTTGGGGACCAGAAGTTTCAGGCATCTCTCTGTGTGCTGAGTCTCAGATATTATAATATTGCTATTTTTCATAGGGATGTTCTTGCAATTGAATAAGGTCCTAAATGACTCTGGGGCTAAAATTAGCCACACTTGAGGTCTTTTCCTTTTCAAAAATGCCCATTCAATCACACTGGTCTTTTTTTCTTTTTTCAGGGGCTTTAGGAAGTGACAGGGATGCATGCAGTGGCCAGACTCCAGCTGGACTGGGCTAGAAAGCAGACTTCTCATTATCGGTGAATTCGCTGGTGGTGAAAAGATTCTGGAAGCCCCTTGACCTGGAGGAACATACTAACTAAAAACTAAAATGCTCCTGCTCTCTGGTGTGGAAAAGCAAGCGGCTGCCAGTGTGAGTAAAGACAGCAGAACTTCCCATGAATCCTCAGCCTGTTGTAAATAGTTTGCTGGGCACAAAGCTCGCCCCACCTGCAGTGTTTTGCTCCCGTCTAACCGAAGAGGGATCTTTGCTCCAGCCAATTCATCTGGAGCTGCCCTGACTTTTCTAGCACCGCAAAGCTACTACTCAGACTGATGTGCATAAGATTGCAGAGCTCTTGTGTGTTTTATTTCCCTCTCTTATTTGTCTGAGGAACCCCAGATTTCACCAGCGGGGGGGTGGTTTAATGGCATCTTTTTGCCACTGCTGAGCTAAAAAATTTGAACTTTTACAAGGGAACTAGACATCCAATTCCAGCCACGGTTCCCACCTTCCTTCAGAAAATAACCAGTGTCCAACTGAAATGTGAGCCTCTTTTCACCATCAATGTGGTGCTCTCCCTGTCAAGCTGTAAAGATCTGCAATGAAATCTGAATACAGTTCATTATCCCTGAAAGCAGGCATGGAAAATAATTTCAGGGTAAGCAATCTGAACACCACCTGCAATGATACAAGTGATGGCAGGTACTTGGACAATGGCACAAGGTCCAACTTCACCTTCCATGAACAGTCTCCTGACTTCTACGTGGTCCTCCCAGTGATTTACTCTGCGATCTGTGCAGTGGGGCTCACAGGCAATACCGCTGTCATCTATGTGATCCTCAAGGCCCCTAAGATGAAGACAGTGACCAACATGTTCATCCTGAACCTAGCAATAGCTGATGACTTGTTCACTTTGGTCCTACCCATTAACATTGCTGAGCATCTCTTGCACTACTGGCCCTTTGGAGAAATCCTCTGCAAGATCATCCTGTCCATAGACCACTACAACATCTTCTCTAGCATCTATTTCCTCACAGTGATGAGTATAGACAGGTACCTGGTTGTCCTGGCCACTGTCCGGTCCAAGAGGATGCCCCATCGTACCTATCGAGCAGCCAGAATTGTCAGTCTGTGCATCTGGGCCCTGGTCACCATCATAGTTCTCCCTTTCATCATCTTTGCCAACGTCTATGTAGATGGCCTGGAGATCAAGAGCTGTGGTCTCAATTTCCCCAAACCTGAGAGGTTTTGGTTCAAGGCCAGCAGGATCTATACCCTAATCCTTGGCTTTGCCATTCCTGTATCCACCATCTGCATTCTCTATACCATGATGCTGTATAAACTGAGAAACATGCACTTGAATTCAAATGCTAAAGCCCTGGACAAAGCCAAGAAGAAGGTTACCATTATGGTCTTCATCGTCCTGGCTGTGTGCCTCTTCTGCTGGACCCCCTTCCACCTGGCCACCATCGTGGCTTTGACCACTGACTTAGCACAGACCTCTGTAGTCATAGGTATCTCCTACTTCATCACCAGTTTGAGCTATGCCAATTCATGCTTGAATCCTTTCTTGTATGCTTTCTTGGATGACAGTTTTCGGAAAAGTTTCAGAAAGATGCTGGAATGCAGAGCGGCTTAAAAGATGGACCATGCCTCTCTGTTCCCTTCCCTCTCATGGCTTTGCAGGGGCAACCTTACAAACTTTTCAGTGTATGACTGAGGAATAGACAAGCTTTATGCTATTTAACTAAGCTTTTAGTTTGTTTAATTATATGTATGTGTGTGTGTGTGTGTGTGTGTGTGTTTGTTTCTCTCGCATTTTTCACAATTCTAATAATAAATCTTCCACGTTCCTTGTACGAATCTCACAATCACTCAAAGTTGTGGGGTTGGTTTGTTGTTTTTTGCTTGATTGTATCTTGTTTAGGGGGGAAAGCCTGAAATATTAAAGAATGACAACCTTCTTATAGGTTTCAGAGTAGCAGCCGTGTTAGTCTGTATTCTTGTCATCTCATTGCCTTGCACTGCCACCTGCTGTACAATTACAGAAGAACGGGGTCTCTTCAATGGGTGAAGCTATAATGCTCCTGGAAAAGAGAAGCCTTTTAAAGATGAATGTAACTTTGAGTTATTAATCTCTATGTCGTGTAGCCAGATACGGTTGTACATTGTGAAAATGGATTTTAGTGATGAGATAAAACGGTGCATTTGAGAAAAAAAAATGCATCCCTGCCTGTGTGCTTACGTGTCTTGCAGATCATTTGATTTCCGAGGGGAGTCTGTTTTCCCCAAGATTTCTCCTTTCCTGAATTGCTAACGTGATTCACATTGAAACCAAAAATTTAACAAGCATCTGAAAGTTACAATATCCAAACAAGACAATATACAAATATTGTGATGACTGCAGAAAAAATACTGTCTGTATTATCAGTGCCAAGAATTTTCTTTTAATTTTTTAATGTTTAAAAAGACATATACTTTAAAGTGTTTGATGAAATAAATCAAATTGAACAGTGTCTGGCATTTCTACTAGAAGCAACTTTTATAAGAAACTCTGTGTTATCCTCCTTGTCCCTGTAAATTTCGTGTCACCTGATGTGTAACCCTGCAGCAAAGATGTGCTGCAAACCACAAGGAAAGCCCTAGAAGAGGTGGCACATAGAGACCTTCATTCAGCCAAGCAAATGCTTAACTTGAAACAGGTGAGTAGTCCTATTAATGGATGATGCTCAAGTGAAGTACATGTCTATGGGCATATGTACACTGCCTTACCCATGGCTGGCCCATGTAAGCTGACTTGGGCTCGCAGCACTCGGGCTGTGGGCTATAAAACTGCAGTGTAGATGGGACCCGGCGAGGGTCCCAGAGCTCGGGGTCCAGCCTGAGCCCGAACGTCTGTACTGCAATTTTATAGTCCCGCAGCTCAAGGTGGCCAACACAGGCCAACTGCAGGGGTTTAATTGCATTGTAGACACACCCTGTGTGTTTTCCTGAATCAGGACCAGAGAGAGAAAGAGAGATTCAAAAGATCTGGAATCTCATGCTGTGTTGAAGAACTCCAGAAACTATGGGTAATTGTGCTGACAAGCTGACAAGCTGTCCAAGCTGAAACCAATACAGCCCTGAGCCGGGAGTGCTTTATTGTTAGCCCTGGAGAAACTCAAAAGATTCAGAGGTCAAGCTAGGAGCAACATTAAAGAGTCTGCATGCTTTTCAGAACTTCAGTTGCTTTGGGCTGTGCCCAGGGGACAACTCTTGATGTGACAAGGACTCCTCTTCTCTCCGTCCTCTCCCTGCATTTCTGACAGGTGGGAACAAGGAGCACAAGTCCCATTGACTTTCATGGCTTTGGAAAATCTCACCTGGATCAGATAATGTTATTGCAGTACCGTGGACGGTACTCCCCCCCGCCCATTCCAGCCTTAATGCAAAGTTCCAAAGAAGATTTAAAACCCAGAGAGAAAGTGAACGATAACTCCACTGTCAAAGGGTCTTTCTCGGGCTTCAGATAAATTGCTGGACAATTCTCTTTACTCTAACCCGTGAGTGTTTTTATACCAGTTCAGTGCACATGAGCATTGTATGTGTGCCTAATTTGTCCACCCAAGAACCAATATAGCACATGCAAATCAGGTACATTCGCACAAAAATGGGTAATCAAGTTCATTTTCATACCCAGTTCCTGGATTTGTGCACACATTCATGGTGATTATGTGGACAAATTAATAATAGCAATTCCTAGCTCTTACCTAGGACTGATTGGGGCTGGGGTGGCAGGAGCTGACTGAGGCTTCCCCAGCAGCGCTCTGCCACACACCTCCCCCTTAAGCAACTGCCCAGGGCAGGGGGGCCTGCTCCGGCCCCTTCTCTCCCTTCTTCACTCTGGCTTTTTTGTCTAGGGATTTTCTCTGTTGTTCCCTGGAGACCTGGGTCCTCCCCCTCACTAGGGTCGAGTGGTGTAGGGGCTTCCCCTCCCTTCAAGGGGGTCTCCACCCTTTTTGTCCCCTGCTATGGCCTCCTTTCCCCTTTGGGAAGGGGTCCTGATCTGTCTCCAGGATCATGGGGTACAGCAACCCCCTCTATCACCCCTACCCGTTGCCAAGCAAACTGGCCTCTGACCTCCAAGGGCACATGGGCCACAGGGTAGGGCCTCCAATCCCTCTGGATGCACTTAAGCATCATTCTTGCTCCAGGGATCAACCACTGGGGTTTCGCTAGCCCCCTTTGAATGATGGAGTGGGCCAAGGCCCTGTCCACTAAGCCTTTCCGGGGCTTCCTCCCCACTTGCACAGGGATGGTGGCCAGTCCTCACCCCTGCTTCCTCCCTCCACCATTCGTCCAGCCACAGAATTTGGCTAGCCCACACTCCATTTCTGGGCAATCTAACTGCTCATTTGCCTAGGCTTTTGTGTCCCAGCCGCCCACATCGCCAGCAGATCAACTGGCCCGGGTGACTAGGGGCTCCCTTAGCCTCCTCCTTCTTTTTCTCTGGGTTCCTCCCGGGGGTGAGGGGAGGTCTTGGAATTTCTTTCCCGAGTTCAGGTGCCAGCCTGTCTGCCCGTCCCTTCAAGGCAAGTCCACCATGGCATATTCCTTGGTCAGTCTAACCACGGCCTCCACTGAACTCAGCTGGTGCTGCCGGACCCAGACTCAAATGTTTTCCGGGAGGCCCTTCACAAATTGCTCCGGAATCACCCAGTCCATTATCTCCCACACCCTCTGGGTGTCTGGCCTTAACCACCGCATGGCCCAGTCCATAAGTTTTAGGGCAAAAGCTCAGGGCTGCAAACTCCGAGTCCACCGGGCCACCCAAAACTTTTGCCTGTACTTCTCCGCAGACAGTCCCATGCGGTCCAGGACTGCCGCCTTCACCGCATTGTAATCTTCAGCCTGTTCATTACTTAGGGCCATGTAGGCCGCCTGCGCCTCTCTGGCCAAATAGGGGGGCCAGTCACAGGGCCCAAGTCGCCTTGTCCCATCTGGCGCCCATGGCTACCCATTCAAAAGTACAGAGGAAGGCGCTGGGGTTGTTGTCAGGGCCCGTTTGACAGAGTCCCAGCCCTGTGTGTGTTGGGGTATGTAAGGGTTAAAGTAAAGACCTGGGAGACCACTGGTCTGCTGGCATGGTATTAGGGAGTAGGCACAGACACGCACTATTCCTTCGCTTGATAGATACAGTGTCATCCTGTCATAAAGTTCCCTTCTGCTCATTAAGGATTGATAAGCATTGCAGCTGCAGAAGGAATGTGGGGATCTAAGGGATACTCTTTGGGTAAAGGAGTATTATCTCCCCCTCGCTTCCTTTCCCAGCTACATAAACGAGCTCGGGGTCATGGCCCCTTCCTCCCTTCCCTGTGAACTGCTGATCAAGGGAATTTGTAGCTGTAATTATTGCAAAGAAATGTATCTTATCTTCAAGGTAAAAATGTCTGTACAATATGTTTAATGCTGTAAACAATAAACAGGGACAGGTATAATCATATTCAGCTTATAGCTATTAATGTTCATTGTATGGGCGTTCATATTACTCAATAAGAGGTTTGGGGGTGTTGTAGTAAATGTGGGTATTTACATCCTAACTTAAATAAAAGAGTGTCGAGGGGAACAAGTACCACAATAAAGCAACCCGTCTACTCAATCTGCCTCTGTGTCCTCCTGTTCTTCTTCTAACAGCGCCTGATTGCCATCCCCTTCCACGGGACTCACCACCCAGTGCAGGAGCTGCTGTTGTACACTGGCCTGCTCCCGGATGAATTCCTGGAGGGTCTTTTGTTGCTCAGCCTGCCAAGTGAGTAAGGCCTGTCTCTCCGCCTGGTGGGACTGCTGGAAAGGTCTTCTGCAGCTCCTCCTGCTGCTTAGCAGGTGGCCGCCATTCTCGGATTGCCACTCCCTGGCAGTGGCTTCAGATCCTGGACAAGCCCCCACGTGTAACGGGGTTCACAGCGTGGCCCTGTATATTCAGCCCATTGGCCCCGCTCCTCACAGACTCAGGGACACTCCCAGCTGGTGCAATATCCATGCTCTTTATTTGTGTCCATTTCCCACCACCAGTTTCCCACTATATACAGGCTATTTACAGTGGCTTGGCCTAACACAGGCCTGGTCAGCAACAGAGCAGCAGGCTCCTACCTCTCTCTGAGCTCCACCCCCACCCCCAGCTTTATAGCTCCTACCTAATGAGGCTGCCTGGTGCAGTCAGTGATTAGGCAAACCTAGGCTATTGACCCAGCCCCAATCCATTTTCCCTGATTGGGGCTGGAGTGCCAGGACCTGATGGAGGCTTCCCCAGCAGCGTCCTGCCACAGTAGGCCTATACTTACATTGGCGTGTAGAATGCACGAACTGCATGCCCAGCTAACACGGGTATAAGCAGCACTGTGGATGGTGAGGCATTGCTCAGGCAAGCAGAGTAGAGTGCCCAACAGATGCCTGTCCCTGGTGTGTATGCTTTACACACGTCCAAGCAGTGCCTCCCAGCTACACTGCTGTTTTTAGAAGCGGTGTCCTGCTGCCTCCCTGCTGCAGTGTAAGCATAGATATAGCTTAAGAAAGCCTGAAGAGAAAAATCTGTTGCCATTCAGTTTCACTGAGTTTTCCTTTGTGCTAATATCACATTGGCTCAATCAGGATACCTGTTCATTCTCTATACCTTCCCTTATACATCTGTATCATACCTCCCATGGATGGAAGGCACTATTTAAGTGCAGAGTACAGGGGTTACTGTTTGGTGCATGGAAATGCTGAAGTGAACAGCATTGTTTACAATCACTCTCTGCCCCAGCTCTGTCATCAGCAGAGGTGGTCGAAAAATGGAATTTTCCTTTTGTGGGAAATTTCCACATTCCCCAAAATTACGTTCCATTTTAAATGGGAACGAAAAGTCAAAATGCCATTTTTTATTTTTTTTATTTTTGCATACTGAAAAATTCCAAAAAGTTTTAAGTCAGAGATATTAAAACAGAAAATGTAGAGATTTCCAATCGAAACAAAACTTTAAATCAGCTTCTGTACCAAATGACTGGATGATAGGTAATGTGACACCAATTTTTAAAAAGGGCTCCAGAAGTGACCCTGGCAACTACTGGCCAGTAAACCTCACTTCAGAACCGGGCAAATCGGTTGAAACTATCAGACACATAGATGAACGTAATTTGTTGGGGAATAGTCAACATGGTTTTTGTAAAGGGAAATCATGCCTCACCAATCTACTAGAATTCTCTGAGGGGGTCAAAAAGCATGCGAACAAAGGAGATCCAGTGGATATAGCGTATTAAGATTTTCAGAAAGCCTTTGACAATATGCTTTGACAAGGTCCCTCACCAAAGGCTCTTAAGCAAAGTAAGCTGTCATGGGATAAGAAGGAAGAAGGTTCTCTCATGGATTGGTAACTGGTTAAAAGATAGGAAACAAAGGGTAGGAATAAATGGTCAGTTTTCAGAATGGAGAGAGATAAATAATGGTGTCCCTCAGGGGTCTGTACTGGGCCCAGTCCTATTTAACATATTCATAAATGATCCTGAAAAAGGGGTAACCAGTGAGGAGGCAAAATTTGCAGATGATACAAAACTACTCAAGATAGTTAAGTCCCAGGCAGACTGTGGAGAGCTACAAAAGGATCTCACAAAACTGGGTGACTGGGCAACAAAATGGCAGATGAAATTTAATGTTGATAAATGCAAAGTAATGCACATCGGAAACCATAATCGTAATAATACATATACAATGATGGGGTCTAAATTAGCTGTTACCACTCAAGAAAGAGCTCTTGGAGTCATTGCGGATAGTTGTCTGAAATCATCCACTCAATGTGCAGCGGCCGTCAAAAACGTGAACAGAATGTTGGGAATCATCAAGAAAGGGATAGATAATAAGACAGAAAATATCATATTGCCTCTCTATAAATCCATGGTACTCCCACACCTTGAATACTGCATGCAGATGTGGTCGCCCCCATCTTAAAAAAAATATATTGAAGTTGGAAAAGGTTCAGAAAAGGGCAACAAAAATTATTAGGGGTATAGAACAGCTTCCGTATGAGGAGAGATTAATAAGACTGGGACTTTTTAGCTTGGAAAAGAGACGACTAAGGGGGGATATGATAGAGGTCTATAAAATCATGAGTGGTATAGAGAAAGCAAATAAGGAAGTGTTATTTACTCCTTCTCATAATACAAGAACAAGGGGCCACCAAATGAAATTAATAGGTAGCAGGTTTAAAACAAGCACAAGAAAGTATTTTTTCACACAACACACTGTCAACCTCTGGAACTCCCTGCCAGAGAGTATTGTGAAGGCCAATACTATAACGGGGTTCAAAAGGGAGCTAGATATATTCATGGAAGATAGGTCCATCAATGGCTATTAGCCAGGATGGACAGGAATGGTGTCCCTAGCCTCTGTTTGCCAGAAGCTGGGAATGGGCAACAGGAGATGGATCCCTTGATGATAACCTGTCTGTTCATTCCCTTTGGGGCACCTGCCATTGGCCACTGTCAGCGGACAGGATACTGGGCTTGATGGACCTCTGGTCTGACCCACTATGGCCGTTCTTATGTTCTTATGTTCTAAAATGATGAGATGAGTCACAATGACAATTATCATTTCAGTTCTCCCAGGCAGGCAACTGAAAAACTGTGTCAAAACCAACATTTTCCTGGGCAAAATGTCAGTTCCAACACTTTTCCAGAGGGAAAATTTTGACCAGCTCTCATTATTAACCTGTCACAAAATAGGTGCTGAATCCTCATGCAGAGCTAATTGTAGAAATGGACCTGAACTTTAATCCCTGAACTTTAGTGTGTGAAATCCAGACCCAGTTTTCATGGCTTGGTTCCATTCCTAGTTAGCTGTGATGTGCAACTGGACAAGGAGCTGTCTTGTGTTTCATTTGGACAGAATGCTCTTTATTAGAAACCTAAGAAATCTGTCAAAGCAGAGTTTGCTGAGGTCTTGAGTTAGGTAATTTGTGCAAGGATCCCACATTAACTTCAGTGACCCTCAAAGCTCCTGCAGGCGCGTGGGAAGATTTGGCAGATGAGTGAGTACGAGTTGCTTTTTGGGAAGTGAATGCCAGAAGTGTTATGCTAGGAACAAAGAATTAGATAGATAGATAGATAGATAGATTAGATAGATGATGAGCATTTGCTAGGGAAGTGAGGAGAGGCTGAGGGAACTGGGCTTATTTAGTCTGCAGAAAAGAAGAGCGAGGGGGAATTTGATAGCAGCCTTCAACTATCTAAAGGGGGGGTTCCAAAGAGGATGGAGCTAGGCTGTTCTCAGTGATGGCAGATGACAGAACAAGGAGCAATGGTCTCAAGTTGCAGTGTGGGAGGTTTAGGTTGGATATTAGGAAACACTGGAATGGCTTACCTAGGGAGGTGGTGGAATCTCCATCCTTGGAGGTTTTTATGGCCCGGCTTCACAAAGCCCTGGCTGAGATGATTTAGTTGGGGTTGGTCCTGCTTTGAGCAGGGGGTTGGACTAGATGACCTCCTGAGGTCTCTTCCAACCCTAATCTTCTATGATTCTATGATAACATTGCTTACCTTAGAGGCTGAAAAGGGAGTTTGTCACTGGAAATTTGGGGTCTGTTGACCCCGGGTTAATCTTCCAAGGCAGCAGACATGGGAGCGTAAGAGTGTTAGCAGCAGTTTGAGGAAGATTCAGGAGCCTTGTGCAAGGGAAGTGCAGGCCCTTAGGTGACTACGGTCTTTTAGGCCCAGATCTACAAGCAGATTTATTTAACAAATGTCTCAGCCTGAAGGGACATGGCATTTTGGAGGGTTTCCTATTCTTTAGCAAGTATGCCCCCTGGTGGGAAATATATATCTATACTCTGTATATTCCCATATAAAAAGGATCTTCAGGAAGGGAAATAAACCTAAACAAAATGAAGCTTCAGAGATCAAGGTGGAGAAAATTAGCTTGACTCAACCAATGTGTCACAAAGAGAATGCAAGTGCCGTCACTTCAAAAGCTGCTCAAATGGGATGTTGCCCTTTTACCTGCTTTAGCCAAATGTACAAGCACTATGGTATTACTGGTCCTAGAAGGAGATCAGAGTCAAGAAGCTTGAGCCAAAGTCCATTACAGGCAGCGGGCCTAGCCCAAGGTGTTATCTTTACACAGTTGGTAACATACTGTGGTTTAGCTATTATTGTTGAAAAAAAACCCAATATCGACCAGCATTTTAAATGTGTTTGTGTGCCACACCGTTTCCAGTGGCTTTTCAAAGAGATATAAGAGAAAAAAGAATGCCGCTGAGAGCTTTCCCAGCATAACAATGTCCATTGAGAGGAGAGTGATCAGAATCCCTTTAGACGAAGCAAGAAGCTCCAATCTGGGATTCTTGGGCCTGACACAGCGAGAAAATGTTTGCTTGGGAAGCCTGACTTCATGTCAGATGGGGAAAGGACTCCTACCTGCTCTTCATCCCCTTCAAGTAATTCATTAGCAACAAGAGCAGGAGGACTTGTGACACCTTAGAGACAAACCAATTTATTTGAGCATAAGCTTTTGTGAGCTGCAGCTCATTGCATTAGCTACAGTACTTCTCCTGAGACCGTCACAGCTAAATCTCATTCTGGGCTTTCTTGAGATATCTAAAAGGATTCTCCTTAATTATGTCCTTTAAACATAACTAGAAAGAGCCTGCTCCAGCCGTGATTCCTGCATCATGCCCGCAACTTCTGCTTGAGCTACAGCATGTAGAAATTGCTTGCATTTCACTTTTCATTCCACTAAGGGGCACTCTCCTTTCAGGTTTTTGAGCCTTTAAGGCAGTGGCTCTCAACCTTTCCAGACTCCTGTCCCCCTTTCAGGAGTCTGATTTGTCTCGCGTACCCCCATGTTTCACCTCACTTCAAAACGACTTGCTTACAAACCCAGACATAAAAATACGAGTCACAGCACACTCGTACTGAACAATTGCTGACTTTCTCATTTTTACCATATACTGTAATTGTAAAATAAATCAATTTCAGAGCCAGAGGGTTTTAAAATCGGTCAATTTCACATTTTCAGTTGTCTACCTCTGAAATTACCTTTGTCCCAACCCAAAAGGTACCCAGAAGTGGGTCTGATTTCCCCCTACCTCCCCCCCCCCCAGCTACCCCCTCAGAGCTGCCATGCAAGGGAAGGACAAGTCCTGTCACTCCCCAGCACAGCAGGGACTCACAGCTAGGAGCTCCCTGGTTGGGGCACTTCCAGAAGCAGGAAGATATTGGACCCACCTCTACAAGTCTCCTCCAGCTGCAGGAACCTCCAGGGCTGGAGCTTCCTGCAGCAGGGGGAGGAACTCCAAGGTGGATCTGATCTCCCCCGGAGAGCAAGAGTGGCCTTGCAGGGGAAGGACAAGTCCTCTCCCTCCCCAGCCCAGCTGGGACTTGCAGCTCACTCCCAGCAGCAAAGGGGAGATCAGATTTCACGGGGAAGGATTTATTTCACCATCCGAGAAATTGGTAGGGCTGGGCCCTAGTAATACTGATCTGCAATCATTTCCTGTGTGACCTGGGGCTCAGTGACTAGGATGCACAATGAGATAGTCATTATATAGTTATATTGTATATAGTTCTATTGGGTTACTGAGCTATGAATCTATTGATCTACTTAATAGGGAGGCTATTGGAAAAACAATCAGGAAGGCAACACAGTGAATCTACAGAAGCAACCTCCCAAAAAAACATGTGGGGGAAAGTATGAGACAATGGCTGAGATATAAGTGGTGAAGAGGCAACTTCCATAGCTGTTTCGCCAAGGTTAGCAACCTGGAGATTAAAAGGACACTAAATGATTCCAGAGCCTCTCTAGAGAGAGGGAGGTGGGAATTGTCAAGGAGCTGTTCTTGGTGTGAATGAACAGATAAAATGGGACTGTCTGAAGGAGTTAGGGCCTTTCCCAGCTTCCAGAGAATGGAAAGCCGTAAGGAAAGACAGGTACGTGAAGAGGCTGTTTATTTTAAGACTTTTTTTTCTTAAACGATTCTAGATCAATAATGATGATGATGGGCGATCACTCGTTACCGAGTATGACCATCTTCCATGGGAGTTATGGATCCTCAGATGGCTAATAAGGCCAATCCTTGAACTACAAGTTCTATTGCAATGAGGACAGATGTTTTCAGGCTCAGCAGGAGGCTGTTGACCATGACTGGAAGTCAGTCTCTCCTTCCTTCTGCGCCTCTTGTCCTCTTCAGCTTGTTGGCAAACAAGTTCAAAATGCAGGGGACCATCACGTAGGACTTCACTCCATTTTAAGTGATCCTGGGCAAATGTCCCCCAAGTGTCAATGTCAATATTACACTTTTTTAGGTTGTCCTTCAGTAAGTCCTTATATTGCTTCTGTTGTCCACCCATGTAACCGTACCCTTCTTTCAGCTGAGAGAACAGGACCTGTTTTGGGAGGCATCCAGACAATGTGACCAGTCCAGCGGAACTGTTGATGGATTATCATTGCCTCGATACTGGTGGTCTTTGCCTTTTTCAGGACACTGATATTGGTGCACCTGTCTTCCCATTTGATCTTCAGAATCTTACGAAGGCAGCGTTGATGGTGCCTCTCAAAGACTTTCAAGTGTTGTCTATAGGTTGTCCAATTTTCAGGCCCATACAATAGTGTTGGGAGAATAATGGCTTGATAAACAAGAAGCTTGGTGTCTGTTTAAATGTCGTGATCTTCAAAAACCCTGTGCCCTAAACGAGAAAAAGCTAGACTGCCTAAGCTCAGGTGATGTTGATCAATAATACTTTCCTGTAAAAGGCTGTGTGGTCTCTGGATACCACTGGTCACTGCTCCTAAAAGAAAATGACCTTGCAGGTAAGCACCTAAATCAGACAGCTTGAGGTAATCGCAGTTGGTACTTACAGACTGCAGCCCATGGTCCAGGCTGAGAGTATCATGTGATTCCATGCCAGGAAAGGTGACAGCCCAAGACCTGAGTGGAGGTGCACTCAAGGAGAGCAGGAAGAGTCAGAGATGCAGTTCCCCTCGTAACTATGACATTCAGGCTTTAAGAAAAACACCAAATATCACATGACTTGGCATGCATGATAGCCTACCACACTTTACTTGCATCTAAAGCAGAGTCAGAATCACAGTCTGTTAGCAATTCAATAGTCATTAGCATTTACAGTCTACTAATTTAGGTCTCTGAAATCAGTGAAGCTTAAGTAGATTTTTTTCTCCGTTCAGGAAAAGTTTTCATTCATTTTTCTCGTGTTACGTACATTTTAAGCTTGCAAAACCGGCCAAAGCATTTATATCTACTATACACTTGTGATTTGTTACTGTCAGTTATTCTGCTTATTTGAGCATGGCCTTCATTTTATTTTTAAAAAGAGCAAGAGAGTGAATATTTAAATAAACACAATACCAGGAACATAACAGTACTGCAATTGAAAAGCCTTAATCCTTGAACCAAACTGTCCTTTCATGCAGAAGCAAAACCTTATTCTCTGCTTTAACTGCTTTAACATTGGTTAACACTGGGCAATTCCATGGAAGGTGATGGCATTATCTATAAAACCAACACAACAGAATGCAGTTCCAGCCCAAGGAAGCTAGTTGTGTATTTCAGCAGAAAATATCACTTGTCTTTTACTAACTTATTAACATGTGCACACATCTGGGGGGTGAAAATGCTGCCATTGTGTGCATAGAGTCAGAGGTTTGAACACTGGGCACCGACTAGAGAAGACAGCATGGCCCAGTTGATTGGGCTTGGGGAAGACATTCGTGCTCTTCCTGACTCTGCCACTTATCTCCTATGTGTATATGGTTGGGCCACTTCCCCTCCCTGCGCCTCTGTTTCCCTTCCCACTGTTTCTCTGTCTCGTTTATTTAGAATGTAAGTTCTTCAAGGCAGGGGTTGTCTCTCACTATCTACCTGAACACAGTGGGGCTCAGAACCTGACTGGGGATTTTAGCCATCACTGTAATATGCAAATAGTAAAAATGATGACTAATAAGTAACTTTTTACTGCAGCTCCGAAAATGTCTATAATGTCTGATGTCCCAACTGGGTTCCTGACAGGGACTTTGAACCAATCAAAGAAGACATCACCTACAGCAGATTTAGCCCATGTTTGACAGTGGGCCAGGGACACTCTGGGACAGGATTCTGGAAGTTAGTCAATGTTGTCTGAATACTCAGGCAGTGCAGATACGATCAGTCTCATTCATAGCTATGTATCAACTCTCAGTGCTATTGTAAGAAGCCACCAGTGACCGAAGACAACAGTCTGCATTTCCCAAAGGGTCTGTAGACAAAACTCAGAAAGACATATGTTGAGCAAATCTAATAACTAAAACACAAAAATGGGGATTTGACTGTATGGCACTTCTTCTTCTTTTGTTTAATTACCTCTAATGAGATCAGAGATTGATCATTAATAAAGTCAGATTTCAGTGTAATGAAAATGGTCTTCAAAACTCAGCCCTCTGCTGCTTTGTATTTATGTAAATGATTTAGGCAGTTAATTACATTTCACTTCTTATCAGTGTAATTCAGACAATGCTCTCCTTCTGGCTTCTCTCTGACTGAGCTGCAGTTTGTGTTCCTATCTGATTCCATTCAGTCTGAACTAGAATTGTGAAAAGAAATTAATACAAAACAGGTGAGGAGGTGGCCAGATGGCACATTGGGTGAGACCTAGAGAGAGAGATTTGTGGAGCTAAAATGATGTGAGCTTTGATCTCGTGGTAGGTAAAAAATTCTGAGAGGAGACTGTGGTGTATTGAAAACTGTGTTAAAATTATATGGTATTACTTTAAATTTCTGTGGTTTTTCTAGTCCAGCTTGCAGGGTAGGAGGCTCCATGGGGAAGCCTGAGATCTGGGCCTACCAGCAATCAGTCAGCAAACAGCCAGCCTTGAGTAATGTTGGGTGAGTTGTGCCTCTCAGTTTTTAGGGAGCAGCCTGCTTTGTCTCTCTCTGTTTGGGGGTTCTCGTGTGTCATCATTACGGATTCTACAAAATAAAGTTGTGTTACTTTGCAACCTTCCATCCTCATCCCAAAGCACAGAACAGACAGAAGCAAGGGGTAGCAGAGACACCGACCAGCACATAGCAGGAATCCTGGGGTCGGATGGGGCAATTTGCTGTAAACCAAATGCACTTTGCGCTTATCTGAGCTGGAGTAACATGTTCATCATCCACCCCCTGCCAGCCAATGTTTGCTACTGACGGCAGCGTATGTGTTCGCCCTGCATCTCGAACTATCTCATATCGTCCTGTGGACTCAGAAGTGTGGATAGGCCTCAGTTCCCACTGATTTCATATAATTTTTTTGACTTCTCCCAGAGACTTCTGCGCACTGGGGGGTGAATACAATCCCTCTGGGGAAACCTGACTCTGTGCCACTCTTGTGCACCACATGGCAGAAAGTCTTATTATTATTATTCTTTGTATTAACACATAGCACCTAGAAGCCCAGACACAGATCAGGACCTCATTGCACTAGGCACTGGATAAACACAGAACGAGACAACAGTCCCTGTTCCTGGGATCTTACAAATTAAGCAGCCATTTCATCAGGGTGTGCCATGGCTCTGAATCCCACCAGACTCTGACTGTCAATCTCAGAGTCAAGTCAATGGAGTCGTGCTGCAGATGAAAGCAAGCCTGTCACCAGTAGAAACCACTGGCCATGCACTGTCACACACCACCTATTAGGGGGCATCTTCTCTCAGGGAAAAAAGGTGCGTTCTTAACTTGTGTTGGCTCACATGAGATAACTAACCTGAGGTCAAATCCAGTCAAGATGAGGCAGTTTGTAGTTTTCACACATATTAGCAGGTCAAGTTTTAAATGATGAGGGAACCTAGGGTTTGCCTTGACCAGCTAAATGATGTGAAAACTAGAACCAGCCTTGTCTTCTGAAAGAGGTTACCTCATGTTAGCTAACGCGAGTTAAGAACACGGCTTTTTTCCTCATCAAGACAAGGCCTTAGCGTCCTGTACAGGGCTTTGTAATGCACCCATTTCATTGACTCCTGTGAGCCGGAAGTATCAACTGAGAGCCCCCCCACAGCCCACTAGTGCACTCCAGCTATCTTAGTTGCATGCAACCCTTTGAACTGAGGTAAAGCATAGGTGGTATTTACATTGATTCGGCCTCTCTGTCCTTAATGTGATGCTATGAGGAGGGTGTGAGGTGGCCCTGGTTAGTTTGCAATGATCATAGGTAATGAAGGGTTTGATTCTGATCCAAATAATGATACTGTAATCACCACACACCAATCTTCCCAACTGCTACAAGCCAAAAGGCCTCAGTTGCTTCCCTAATACATTCTAATGAAAATCCAGTGGCGGTTTTCCAGCAAAGCGCATTCAAGCTAAGCCATAGTCTGGCAGCTGAAGCAAAAAGGAGGGTATCTCATCATTACAATTTCCATTCCCAGCCTTCCATCTTCTCCAGGAAGAAACGGGGCACAGAAACAATCTCCCTCTGGGTCAGGCTCATTTTCTGCTTTCTTATGCTTATTCCTTGGAGGAGGGTGATTATCTCTCAGAATCCTCTCCGTGGTGAAGCAAGGCCAATACATTGAAACAGCATGATGAGAACAAATCCAAAATATCGTACAAAGGCATGACATTAACATGCAGCGGGGCCACTTCTCATGCTTCATGTTAAATAAACATTCAACAGCAAAATCTGCCAGCCAAGCCACCACCCTGGATTGAGTTTTCACATGGACAAAAGTAAGCCGAACAGCCACTAAGCATGATTACGTATCCGCAGCATTTTTCTGCAGAGTTGAGCCAATACAATGCATCTGGGGCCGTTTGGCACAGTCTCTCCATAAAACAGTTTGCAGAGGATGGAATCTGGAGCCTGTGGAAAGGAAAATGGTCAAAAGCAAGACATTGTAAACTGGGGAGAGCAGGGCAAAATTTTTTTGACAGTTTTCCACCAGAAAATGCTGGTTGAATAGATTCACAACATTCCATGAGCACAGGTCAATTCCATCCCATCCCAGGCTTCCTGCCTTATGGGCTGTTGCGATGTCTTGCGGCCACGCTCGCCGGCTTGTGGCTTGCCCGGCCACCAGGCTTGCAGAACCGATATGTTTTCAGCTGCAAGTTTGGGGGGATTCCATTTTTTTTTTTTAATGAAAACACAGAACATTTAAAAGAACAACTGCAACCAAACAAAACCTTTTTCAGTTTGTTACCATTTTTTGCAGGAATTAAAAAAGCCAATCGGTTCCAGCTCTCATCTGCATGTGGGCCTTGCAGCGAAGGTTCTCCTGACTGCTGACTCGTAAGCTCCCTGCTGCGCTTTTGGACTGTGTGCTCTTATCCCCATTGCACAGAGGGGGAACGGAGGCACAGAGAGGCTGTGACTTGCCCAGGGTCACAGAGGAAGCCCATGTAGAGCAGGGAGTTGGACCCAGGTCTCCCAGCTCCTCAGCTAGTACTCTAACCACTGGACCATCCTTCCCCCAGCAAGGGCTGGAGCATTGTCCAGTACTGCCAGGGAGGGCTTATTACTCATCTGCAGGCTCCCAGTGGGTGTAAACTATCTTCCTCCTGTCTCTGCCTGTCTTTAGCTACATTCTTTATAAGGCAAATACTGCTCCTTCCTCCACTCCCACGGAAGGCCCTGCTGCGGCTGTGTGAATAGCCCAAGTACTTTAGGAGGACTTGAGAGGTGAGGCAGGGGAGTGGGGAGGGGGCGGCACTGGGGGGGCAGGAATCAATGATTACTCAGAGATGCAGCTGTTGGCCCCCCTCACTGTGAAAATGGAGCAGAGGCCCCAGCAGTCCTGTGGCAGTCAGGGCTGTGGGTATCTCCACCCCTTCTCTACAGCCTGGGAAGGCCCCTGATGACTCCCACACCAAGTCCCTGTGTTCTTGCTTGTCACGAAGGACAAGATTTGCCCCTATACGTGAGAGAGGGTTTTCTGACTGTGGCTTGCAGAGTGATAGCTGCTTTCCCCAGGACACATTAAACAGCACGGAGCCGTGTTGGTCCCAGGATATTAGAGAGACAAAGTGGGTGAGGTAATATCTTTTATTGGACCAAGACAAGCTTTCAAGCTCCACAGAGTTCTTCTTCAGGCTGCCTTCTTCAGCTTGTCTCTCTCACCAGCTGAAGTAGGTCCGGTGAAAGATATCATTCCCCCTCACCCTCCATCTTGCCGCATTAAAAAGCAAGCAGACTTCAGCAGCCCCCTTACCCGGCAGGGCTGTGGGGCAGTCATTACACCAAGGCGTATAGTTCCTGTCAGTGTAAAAACAATTCCTTCCATCCTGAAGTTGTGACTGTAACATCTGCAGAACGCTATTTGCATCAGGGAGCAATTCCCAGCAGGCCTGTTACTCAAGCCGAGCAAATTGTGGTCTGAGTGGAATTGGGAGCCTGCTCAGAGAGTAATGAAGTCTGCCGGAATGCGTGGGCGGGTGTCTGGTGCAGAGGGCCACAAGAGCTACAGCAAGGTAACTCTCCTGACACTGTGAATATGAAGAACCAATAAGCAAGAAGCAGAACATGAGCGAGGTGAATATGATCTCGGTTTGTTTCTGATATTATGGTGCACTTGCTACTCCAGGGTGTGTTTAGAGTTTCCATGGTGCTGAAGCAGGAAGCTCAATGTTTTGCCATCAGAGGGAGAATAATTGCTCTGCAGAAGAGACCGTGAAAAGGCCATCTGCATTCCCCTGCAGGTAGAGACTCACTGCCAGGTTTGAACACGCCCGTACCCGGGATCTACTCTTTTTAGGTTAAAGATGCATCACAGTGGATTTATATGATTAATTAATTAATGTAGTTGCCAAGATTTGTAACACCTCTTGATACTATTTCTGTATTAACTATTTCAGGTATATTATGCAACCTACCCAGGAATCAGGGTATTAGAAAAAATGACATGGCAACTGTATAGCCAATATTAGGCATCATTGATTTCTTTAGCCTCAGAATTGTGCACACTGCTGAAAGCCTTTTGGCACATCCCATTTGTATTTGCAGTTACTACCCTTGTGTGTACAAGGACCTAGCTAGACATCTAACTGCTCATTTGCCTGCACTCGGCCCACCATCTCTCACGCCATCACAGGAACGTCGAGTGCCAGTTAGGTACACACATTGTTATATACACAAATATGCACATGCAAGTCTGACTGCCTGGCCCTTCAAACATCAGTCCGAATAGCGACCTTTACATGAAGGGAACCCTTAGAATACATTTTAACAGTGTAGATCTATGGTGCATGTTTACAGGAATTTCTTCCTTTGTTTGCTAGTTGTCATAAACACGTGGTTTGGGATAAGGGTTTCCTCTCTGACAGTTCACCGCCTCCCCTTATCTTGACACTGACTCTGCTCCCATATTTGTGCATCCTCCTATTATTGACTGGTTAGGACACGTCCTCTAATCCCCCACTGAAGTCCACATCAATGACTTCATCTCCTGTCACCTAGCCCATTCCAGTTCACTTCTCCAAGGTTTCCCCAGCTTCCAGACTTCACTGTGACAGATTGCCACTGCCCCAGTTCTCATGTGCAAAGAAGCAAGATCGGATGACTCCAACCTCCGCACCACACCACTGGCTTATCAGTCATTTCAGGAGCTTGCTTTCTTGATGAAGCTCTCCAGAGACTTACGTCAGCCTATCTCATGGACCTCCACCTGTCACCCCTTTTTCTAGCACTTATAATACCCAGCTCTTACATAGCACTTTTCATCAGTAGGCTTCAAGGCACTTCCAAATCTTCAATGTATTTATCCTCACAACAGCCCCATGAGGTAGGGAAGTGCTATTATCCCCATTTTAGAGATAGGGCACAGAGGAACAGAGAAGCTAAGTGACTTGCACAAAGTCTCACAAGAAGCTTGTGGCAGGGCAAGGAAATAAACCCAGCTCTCCTAACTGCTAGGTTAATGCCCTAACTGCTGAACTGTCATTCCCCTCTCAAACATTCTTCCAGCTGTTGGTATGAGAACCTTCCCCTCTGCTGCTTTCACCATCCAGAACACACCTCCAGTTCCTATCTCTTCAATTCTACAGCCAGCTACATTGTCCTTGCTGAGCACAGTATTCATGGAGTGGCACACAGAGAAAGGTAGTGCCTCATGTAGCCTCCAATCAGGGTTTTGAGGATGAGAACTATAATCTTAAATTGCATGTAAGCAATGAAGAATTAATGCAGTCTGCAGAATGTGAAAGTTGTGCTGAATTCTGCAAAGTCATAATGATGAATCTGTGCAAACATCAGCATATGCATAGCAACACAGCATGAAGTCAGGAATACATAGAGTTTCAATTCAAGATGCAGCAAAAGTAAACTCTTCTTTTTGAAGAACAAGGCTCTATTTTTAAACAAATATCTTCAGAAATATACGAAGATGTAAATTTAGAAGATGTATACAGCAGGAACAGGGCAGATGTGGGAACAGACCATGTATACGAGTGATAGCTCAACTGGGAATAAAAATAAGAACAAAGAAGAGATCTGAACAACAGAGATGCCCGCATTATAATACCACGAACCCAAAACAGATTACAACACAACAGGAGTTTAGAATTACACTTGTAAATAAGAACCTAAGAATGGCCATACTGGGTCAGAACAATGGTCCATCTACCCCAGTATCCTGTCTTCTGACAGTGGCCAATGCCAGATGCTTCAAAGGGAGTGAACAGAACAGGGTATCATCAAGTGATCCATCTCCTCTCGTTTAGTCCCGGTATCTTGAGAATCAACACACGACAAGAAATGTCAGTAATGCTTTTTGGGACTGACATAGAAGAGGTCTGATATTTCACCTATCTTGGCAGCATTTTCAGCACAACACCTGAAACAAATTAAAGACCTTAAAGTCAGAATAGTGACAGCCAGACATGCCTATTTCAGAGTAACAGCCGTGTTAGTCTGTATTTGCAAAAAGAAAAGGAGTACTTGTAGCACCTTAGAGACTAACCAATTTATTTGAGCATAAGCTTTCGTGAGCTACAGCTCACCTCATCGGATGCATACTATGTAACTCTAAAGCCGATATGGAGAAACAGAAATCTTGTCCTCCAAACTAAACTTCAAATATTTAACACCCATTGTAAAGTCAGTTTTACTGAAACTTGAAGACTTATTAAGATCTTACTATCTAAACTCCAAGTTTTCATAAGCAGCTGCCTTAGACAATTCCTCAATATCAGATGGCCAGAAAAAGAATCACAAAGAACTCTGCAGAAGAGCAAAACAGAAACCAATAGGGCAGGAAATTACAGAACAAAAATTGAGATGGTTAGGGCATACCTGGAGGAAAGACCTGATTAGCATAACAAGACAGACATTGGACTGGAACTCCTAGGGCAAAAAGCGACAAGGTAGACCAAGGATAACATGGAAACGCACAACAGAAACAGAACTGAAAGCTATCAAAAAGATATGGGTAGATAGCTAAGATTGCAGCAAAGAGGGAAGATCCTATGTTCTGCATAGAATAGAGAGTCATAAATGAGAGAAAGTTCTTCAGAAATCTATGGGGAAATACAGAAAATTAGTGGGAAAGTTAATGGCTTTTGCTATAGCTGATCTCTCTTTTGTTCCATTTTTTAAAATCCCTTTCTGTTTAATGTGAAATAAAAGGGATTGTAGCTCTAATCTTCTTCTGGAGAAGTCTGTTTCATTAGCATATACAAACAATAGCGATCAACTGCATTCACTTTAAATGTGCAGCCATAAAGCAGCAGTCGGTGAGAAGAATCCCAGAGCCTCTATGCACATATTATCACGTCTAGCAATAATGTATCAGAGACTGGAGTGCAGAGGCGGAGGTGCAGTTCTTTGGGGATTTAACAAATCTTCAACAGGAAATCTGAGCATTAATGAGTATTTCTGCATTAACATGAAGATCTTTATAGACTGTGCTTTGTCTGCATCAGAGGATGTTTTCACTAAGGGCGCAACTTTAGAAGAAATATAAATAATAAGCATTCTTCCACAGATAAGCTGCAGCTGTACGTTTTCACAATCAGGTTTTCTTCCAGGTACTATTCCTGTGCCTTGGGGTTTTGGTTCACTGGAATACTGAGAACTCAGTATGGGGGAGAAGTTATTACCTTTTTCATGGATTCATAGATTTTTAAGACTAAAAGGGACCATTGGGACTATCTAGTCTGACCTCCTGAATAACATAGGCCAGAGAAGCTCACCCAGGAATTTCTTCATCAAGCCCATAATTTCTGGTGGATTTAGAGCATATCTTTTAAAAAGATAACCCGTCCTCCTGCTTTAAAGACTTCAAGTGATGGAGAACCTATCACTTCCCCAGGCAAGTTGTTCCAGTGATTAAGTACCCTCACTGTTAAAAATTTCTACCATTTCTAGTTTTTAAGTTGTGAGTCTAGTGCTAGTGAGAGATGACAGACTGCAACTTTGTGCGGGAAAATATTCCATTATCCACAGAGCAGAGACCACCTAAGAAGTGGAAGTTCCCCACCAGCATATCATCTAACCATGCCTTGACCCTGGCCTAAAGGGAGGACCATGAGGAATGAAAGTTCAGTCTAAGTCTAACTATTCTTTGTCCTTCCCACTTGGATTGCTAGTAAGTGACCTAATTTGTGCCATCTCAGGCAGGGAGAGCTCTTGGAATCATCACCAAATTCCATAGTACCAAATAAGGCAGTTGGTTTTATGGAAATGCCAGGAGATCAGATATCCGGGTGCTTAAAATGAAATACATTTTAGGGGGAAATACAAGTGTCGGGGTTTTTTTAATTTTATTTTTTTACACACTGACTTTCGTTCTTCTTTTAGGAAAAAAAAAACAAAAAACCAATACTGACATTTCCTTGGCTTGAGAAGAATATTGAACAGAGTGCTGATAGCAGACACGTTTCTTTATTGCATGTCTTACCAAATGATCCATCTTTCCCAGTTCCAAAGTATTAACATTCTTTCCTATAGCTAGACCAATTACAGTATGGCTACTTTTAACAGCACAAGAGCCAGAAGTGATTGGGTATGACTAAATTTTAGTAGCTGGGATTATCTTGCTTATGGAATGGCCATCTGGTTTTGTCTCTAATGACCAATCAGCAGTTGTGGACTCTTTCCCCAGTTGTACACTATGGGCCAGATCCCAGTCCATGAGATCCTTTCCATTGGCTCCAACAGGTTTTGGATCAGTCCCTTACTGATTAATTTAATGAACAGATACAGTTGAACTTGGGCTGTTAGCATCTAGCTGCCTATTTTCTATCATTTCTATTTTAGCTGTTTCGAAGTTGCCTTGCTTCAAGTGAAGTAACATAAAAAAACCTCCCGTTGACTTCAGTGGGTGTTGGGATCAACCCCATCAATCTTACTGATTGGGATTGACCCATAAATGGCTACTACCCTTTAAATATTCTGGTAGTTCCACTGTGGCAACAACCAGGCAGTTCACAGAATTAAGCCATCACATTCCACATCATTCAAAAGTGCAGGAGTTTATTTTCCTTTATTAAAGCACAAGTAACCATGTAGGAAATTGCCATTTACACTGCAATAGTCATAAGCTCAAATATACCACCACAACAATTTCAGAAGATAATTAAAGGGCTTGCATTTCAGCCAGCCATGATTCTTTACTTCCAGAGGCACAGTACAATAAAGCTTCTATTGTTGTTGTAGTTGCTCTTCTTATAACAAATTCCATTGAGCATAAATCAGAATGTATAACACACTCACGGCAAAGGCCACGAATTATCCAAAAGCTGAGTAGGCAGACACTTACCGAGTACATTGTTTCTGTAGGATTGTTGAGCATAGGTTAAGATAACAAAATCATTTATGTTTAAAAAATGCCACCCAACTTTTAATATATATAAGTGTGCATGTGTCAAATGATTACTTCTCTGCATGCTTGATCTTTTACTATGGGTAATCATATCAGTCCTCATTGCTGTTGCAATTGTTTGGGGGGTAACTATCCATTGCAAAGTACTTACTGGGCCTGTCTTTTCCCCCCCTCAATTCTTAATAGAAAATATTAATTACAAAGTTTTCTACTATATCCCTTTAAATCCCATGACAAATGCTTGAGACTCCTTCTGGTTCCCAGACCATGTTCAATTTAGCATAGTTTACAAGTGGTCTGGTTCCTAGGTGTGTGATTTAGGATTTGTAATGGTTCTCCAAGCCTTGCCGAAAAAGAAAAACTTTACACAGAAATATAACATTGTGTTCTCATCCAGCATATATATAAAGAACAGTGCAGCATTAAAATGTCAGCATATCAACACATTAAAAATACATCATTTCGCAGAACAGAGCACAAGAAAATCTGTACAATCGCTATGAAGTGCAAGAATTGCTGCCTCCTTCAGTTGGAGCCTCCCGCCCCTAGCTCAAACTGGTTTTAAAAGTCCTGTTGCTTTCAGCCATTCAGGAAACATTTTTTTCCACTCTCTGCCGCTCCCAGTCTCCTGGTCTCTTGTGCTACAGAAAGAAAAGGTTCCATTTTCAGAGGCATCTCATGGAGGGAGGGTTGAGTGGTTTATTCTTCATAAACACGTTCATGTTTTAATGACACAACAGGGCAGATGGTTTCACTTGAGGTGACAAGTCTGCTGTGTCATAAAAGCGACGCACAGCTGTGTGGGGGTGCCCACTAGCCCAGAGCACTTGAGGAAGAAAAGGCTCCCTCCTCCAGAATTCTGTCGGCAACGCTTATCTGATTGTAGACCTGTTTGTCCATATTACAGGGACCAGAAGGGAGGACACCAGACGAATTTGGAGTGTTTTCGGATGCCTTGCTGTTAAAATATCAGTACTTTCTTCAGGACAGCCATCATAACTAACTTGAAATGTCTTTCCATATTAAGCCACTCCATTGATTTAACCTCATCTTGACTCCATTGGGAAATGCCTCTGAGAAATGTCTGGCAAGTTGAAATATTAATTATATATCTATATAGATATGTGTGTATATATACATACACAAACACACACAAACACACACACACACACACACACACACACAAAGTACAATCCATTGTTATAATGAAAATATAGAAAAAGCAATTTCAGCTCTTTCCTCTGAATTGACATTGGTTTCATTTGTCTTGCCTTCTACCCCTTCCAAGCTATTGTTTGTCATTTTTTACAATCCCTTCACACCCCTCCCGCCCTGCCGCCCACCTCTGCGGCACACGGTTTGATTTTAGTATGTTCCTTCACTGGAAGTTGTCCACTTCTCTTTAAGTGGCTTTGAGTTGAGATATCCAGCCATGCAGTGACGCTGTCCAGTCTTCTTTCTTTCCCGGCTGGAGTGTCTGAATTCCCCCCACCCATCCCAGTCATAAGTAATTCTGGAAATGATCTTTGTTTTGTTTCACCGCTGTTCCTTGCTTTGGCATCAATGAAGCCTCATTTCAGAGAGATGCTACTGGCCTAAAATTCACACACAAGCACTCGGTAATCCATATTATTTGATGAGCCACTGAAATAACTCAACCAAGAAAAGTTATTAGCATTTTGTCTGCTTTCCAGCAGCAATGGCAAAATAAGCCTCAGGAGCAAAGTCTGAGTTTGACTCTTTAATTCCTGAATTCTTTATAACTGTAGGCAATGTGCATGACGTTAGTGGCTTCTAGGACTTAAGGTGGGGCTGAGTTAAAATATAGTACTTAACGGGGAGAGTGGTGTAATAAGAAAGGTGTCAAAATGGCTCACTTTTCTGCATGCTCTTGCAGTTCCTTTATTTGCCCCCTAGGTTTCCAGTCTCCAATTCTGGGTCCGAAAGCTCCTGCTAAAGAGCTGTTATCTGAGTTAGCTCTGAAGTGGGGGTCGTTGGGCTCTGCTGGCTGACAGCCACCATGGGAATTTCCATGCCTAGTCATGCTGGATTGTTAGTCCCCTCTGAGTTCTTGCAGGCATAAACCACATCTTTTGCAATGCTGCACATCCTGTTGGACATCTGGAGCTCTGTTCTGAAGGCGGTGGGGAAGCAGAACTTTCTGAAGCATGTCTTGAAGTTCTCATCCAAGAAAGCATAGAGAACAGGGTTCAAGCTGCTGTTGGCATATCCCAGTGCAGTACAGAAGCATGAGATGGCTAACTCGAGCTCACTTTCAGCCTTTGCACCCAGGCACTGGACCAGCACGAAAATCTGAATGGGGGTCCAACAAATAATGAAGACAGCAACCACCACCAGGACCATTCGAGTGATGCGCCGCAGATTCCGATCCTTCTCCTTGGAGCCTGAGAGGACGCGGACATTCTTAAGACGCCGGATCATAAGGCTGTAGCAAATGGTGATGATCAACACAGGGATCATGAAGGAGAAGAGAAAGACACAAATCCCAAATACTGGATCCCAGTAATCCACAGGTTTAGGGAGCTTAATTAGACAATCAATCTCTGCAAAGAAAAGAAAAAGACAACAACTTGTATTGAGAACAACATGGTACCATCTGTAAATCCGATAATTCACTTGCAGTCACTTTTGTTGCTAATTTCATTTATTTTATTAATGCTCAATACAGCTCAGGGCCTCGTTGCACTAGGCTCTGTACAAACACAGAGCAGGGGTCAGCCCTGCCCCTAAGGGTTTGCAATTTAAGCAGACAAAGGGTGGGAGGGAAAACAGAGGCACGGTGAAGTGATTTGCCCAAGGAGACATAGCAGCTCAGTTTCAGAGCTGGGAATAAAACCCAGGTCTCTGGAATCCCAGTCGAGGGACCTACCCTTTAAAGCATGGTGCTTTCTATGGGCAACTAGGCACAGAGAGATCGATAAGCAACTTGCCAAAGGTCAAACAGGAAGTTTTCACTCCTTCTCTCTTCCAGCACCCTTTTGTCTCACTGTAACTGTCTTTAAACGAGAAATATCACTATTCCCAGAGAATGTTTTTGTTCAATATCTTCATTAATGATCTGGAGGATGGCGTGGACTGTACCCTCAGCAAGTTTGCAGATGACACTAAACTGGGAGGAGTGGTAGATACGCTGGAGGGTAGGGACAGGATACAGAGGGACCTAGATAAATTAGAGGATTAGGCCAAAAGAAATCTGATGAGGTTCAACAAGGACAAGTGCAGAGTCCTGCACTTAGGACAGAAGAATCCCATGCACCGCTACAGACTAGGGACCGAATGGCTAGGCAGCAGTTCTGCGGAAAAGGACCTAGGGGTTATGGTGGATGAGAAGCTGGATATGAGTCAACAGTGTGCCCTTGTTGCCAAGGCGCCTAATGGCATTTTGGGATGTATAAGTAAGAGCATTGCCAGCAGATCGAGGGATGTGATCGTTCCCCTCTTTTAACATTGGTGAGGCCTCATCTGGAGTATTGTGTCAAGTTTTGGGCCCCACACTACAAGAAGGATGTGGAAAAATTGGAAAGAGTCCAGCGGAGGGCAACAAAAATGATTAGGGGACTGGAGCACATGTCTTATGAGGAGAGGCTGAGAGAACTGGGATTATTTAGTCTGCAGAAGAGAAGAATGATGGGGGGGTTGATAGCTGCTTTCAACTACCTGAAAGGGGGTTCCAAAGAGGATGGATCTAGACTGTTCTCAGTGGTAGCAGATGACAGAAAAAGGAGTAATGGTCTCAAGTTACAGTGGGGGAGGTTTAGGTTGGATATTTGGACTAGATGACCTCCTGAGGTCCCTTCGGACCCGGATATTCTGTGATTCTATGATTCTAATGTAAAGGCACTCCAAGTGTAATTCATTAACAAAGCCATGTCTAAAGGATGATACCCTTTGGGCTAAAACTTTCCTTGTCACACTGAGAATAAATGCACATGTAGGTGATGCAACTGCTGCTGTCTCAAAGGAGCTTTAAAAAAAAAAGAGATGTCATGTTAAGGAAGAGACCCTTTCACCAAATTTGTGAAAGCATAAGGACAGCTAACAGCTCTCGGCATCTTGCCTTAGCATTCAGCTTCCCATGTAACCACAAATTAGGACAAGTGCTTAGGAAGAATTTTAGAAAGTATGTTGATGAAATGCAGAGACACAACTTGGGAGAGATAATATGTTTTATTGGATCAACGTGTGCTGGTGTGAGGGACAAGCTTTTGAGCTACACAGAGCTCTTCTTCAGGTCTGGGACAGGTAGTGAGAGCGTCACAGCTAAATAAAAGATCGACCCGATAGTTTAGCATAAGTACTGAACACATATTCGAAAGGGACCATTCAAGATCATGAAATGTGTCAGGTTTAATTGACCAGAAGTTCATGAAATATGATTCATTGCATTTTATGGCACCACAGATACAGTCTCTTCCTCCTCCTTAATTCCAAAAATTGTGCTGATCATTTGAGTTGCAAGCTAAGGATGGTATTAAAGTGAAAATTACAACCCCAGAAGCCCAAGATTTACCCACCTCATTTCAAGCTGGGCAAGCAGTCAGGAAAGCTCATTGGTCCCTTGAGGCTTGTGGGCAAGTGGAAAGAACGGGCTGAAGATAATGGTCTTTTCGTCATTCTCAGCGTACTTGAAACAAGAATCGGCAAAGGCCGGACCAATGATTTTATTTTATTTTTTAATTAATTATTTATTTGTTTAGAAAAAATAGTCTGGGTGCCAAGATAAGGATTAGCTTCCCTGGCTCAGTAATTGTTATGGTTTCAACAGTGTGGACATGGCAACTGCTGGCTGCAGAGATTTTAAAGCGTGATAGTGTAACCCAGACGCCTCCTGGCTGTGGTGTTCTACCCCATCTAGTGGCACAGAGAGAGGTCCCAGGTTCGATCCCGCCCACCAATGACCGGGGTCTGCCGGCATTACAATAGCTTCTGTGAATACTGACTATCAATGTCGGTGGGCTCTGAAGGGATCCTGCATCCAGCCCCCTTCAGTTAGAAACGTAGTTGCTGTGATAGAAAGCCTTTCAGGGAAAGAGGGGTTAAGTTGTGGGAAACCAAGAGGATTTTCAGAATTTCCAGAAACGGAAAGATTCTAAGGAAATGGGCTAGGAAGACAGCGGTAAAGGTGTTACATTTCTGACTCTCACCCAGCAGCGATTGCTTTGAGATTGTCATTACATTTTTTGATTGGTCAGGATCCACCAGCTGAGCTGCCAGAGAATTACTTCCACCATGATGTATCTGTCCATACTAAAGGATCACAATTAACACTCTTTTTTTAAAGGACCCTCTGTAAGATTGTAAGAGGGACTCTTGCATGCAGGAGGGTGGATAACAGATGCATATGTACTGACTAACATTAGGGAAATCAAGTCTCATGCTTCAGATTGTAAACTGAGTGCCACTGGGGTAGGAAAGGATTATTTTCCCCAATCACATGCAGCATTGCTCTCATCACCAGAGGATAAAAGCCTACTACAGCTACTAGCTAATGGAACTAGTACTTTATCTCAAGTAACATTTTATATTGTGGTGATGAAGATTGTGGTTCAAAACATGCTTCTTGCCCAGGAGGGAAGGGCTGTTACAGTACCAGACTTAATGAGCTAGTGATTGTGGAACCCTGTGCACCTATCACATGGATGCAGAGTCTAGTTTGGAGAATATCCCGTTAGTTCACTTTTACTGACCATTATTTTCATTCTCTGCTGACCCCATCACCATAGCTGGGATACCGAAGACTGAAGCCAGGGCCCAGATGCAGATGTTGACCACTTTGGCCTTGTGGGGGGTACGGATATCCAGCGCTTTGATGGGGTGACAGATGGCGATGTAACGATCCACGCTCATCATGGTCAGGGTGAAAGTGCTGGTGAACATGTTGTAGTAATCAATGGAGATGGCGATCTTGCAGAGGATGTTTCCAAATGGCCAGAACCCTAGGAACGTGTCCGTACCCTGGAAGGGTAAGGTTATCAGACACAGGGTATCGGCCAGGGCGAGATTGAAGATGTAAATGTTTGTGGCTGTCTTCATCTTGGTGAATCTAAAACAAAGGAGAGATCGATATACAGATTTCCACTTGATTTCCAGCCCCACTGCTTGTGATAGGACTAGCATCGGCAATGAGTTACACTTATTCCAGAAGGAACACAAGACCATTTACAAATTGTGACCCGGATCGTGCAATCAAATCCACATAGGCAGAGCCCTGTGCCTGTGTGGATTCCCGCTGGTATCAATGGGACTGTCCATCCAGATCCATTCAGGATCAAGACTTTTATACCTAAAACCTCCTTCCCAATGCCCAGCCCAAATAACCCAGCAGGAGACACCTCTCTTCCTCCCAAAAGGTTTGCTGGCTTCTCCCAAGCACAGTGTTGATTAATACATTTCTAGATTTTTAAATTCCAACGCAACACCAGATCGGAAGGAGAGGACTTAAGCCCCTGCCACGTTTGCAAGCCACCGATGTCAGTGTTCTAGTGCAAGAGAACCAGAAGATAAAACTGACCCCTCTATTTTCATTGTCTCCCCAGGCTAATTGTAGTGCAAAATATAAACGGCATAAACGGTCAAAAGCAAACAATATTTTTAAAAATCTATTTTCCGAATCTAAGGTATTATTATTAAAAGGAGTGAAGAAATGTGCTTTTTGGGGGGATTGATCCTGTTCCATTGAAGGCAATGCCCAAATTCCCAGTAACTTCATGGACAGCCAGATCAGGTCTAAAAATGTTTTAACCTGGGCATCCCACATTTTGGGTTCAACATCTCCATTTTAAATCTCTATTTTCAAATGTATAATTTCTCCGTAAAAATGCACTCAGGGCTGAAATAACAGTGAATCACAACTAGCTAAGGACTTGGAAAAATCAGTGGTTTAACAGAAAAGGCTTTCCAATGAAGGTACAGTAAACTGTGCTTATCATGACAGGTTTCAGAGTAACAGCCGTGTTAGTCTGTATTCGCAAAAAGAAAAGGAGTACTTGTGGCACCTTAGAGACTAACCAATTTATTTGAGCATGAGCTTTCGTGAGCTACAGCTCACTTCATCGTGCTTATCATGTTTGTGGATACTTTGAGGGCAATCTCTTAAGACAGAAGGTTGCCCATTAAGCGGCATCCTCTGTACAGGGGCTTCTAATTCCTTTAGCAGTTTTAGGCTCGTTGCAGGTTTCATTAGAGATCTCCAAACACTCCATTCAATGCAAAGCAAATATGAATGATAATAGCTCAAAATACTGCTTACTTGTGGACTAATAACCTACAAATCCCCAGCTTGGCCTAAGTGTGGTCTGTGGACAGTTTGTTACCAAACGCAAACATCAAATTGTCAGATGCTGGCTTTATGTTTGCATTTGCTACTAATCAGTGTCAAATCATATTTATGACTATAGAGGACTTTTTAAAGCAGATGATGTTCTGGAAATAAACCTCTTTCATCTGTTGGCATTTAAATCTTGACAGAGAGATTAAAAATAAAATAAAAACCTTGGCAGCCTCTTCTAGAAAGGGAAGAAAATGAACATGTGGCGAATTTTAGAAATCAGCGCTGCTAATTCTTGTGAGCATTCTTTGTGCTCAGTATTTATAGCATTGTATTTATTAAAAAATGTTGTGGAAATCAGAAATCACCAAGCCTACAGCTGACTATCCACTCTAACCACGAGGGACCGGGGGAGCCAGAGGTCTCAGAACGGACAAAAGCCAGGACTTTAAAGCAAGGACGCTGGAGCCTTTCTAGAATTGGGGGGCAAGGGCAAGGCCAAAGTGACCCCTCTCTCTCCTCAATTGGCTGCTCTGGTAGTGAGCCAGCTGCCCTCTTTCCTGGTGCCACAGCAGCCCCTGTTGGGCAAAAGATATAATTGCAGCACCTCCCCAGCAGAATTTGTTAATCTGCTGGGGGGTGTGGGGGGAATCTGCTGGGGACATGACTTCTGTGCTTATGTTTCTTTTGTTAAAAAGTGGGGGCACCTGGCCTTCCCAGTTCTGGTGCTTGTGCTTTTAAGGTCCCAGAAAGCCTTACAGGATTTCCCAGGACAGCTACCTAAAAAAGGGGACAATCCTGGGAAAACTGGGACAGGTAACAGCCCTAATAGAAATTGATTTCTTCTTTTTGTTTTGGAGCATGTTTAGATCTGACTCTGACACCGATGAAAAGTTTAGCAGTTCTTCAAACTAGAGGCAGTGCAAAGCAGCTGAAAGTAAATAGTGGTAACAGTGGTAAGGCTCAAGAGTGTTTAGACTTTTCACTGATTGCAAGCACAAACAGCTGTAGACAGTGAGTGAACTGAGAACTAATCGGCTCAGGTGTGAACCACAAGTTCCCACTGGACCAGTAACATTTCCTTAAGCCTGGAAACCATCTGTATGTGATGCAGAAATATGAAAGGGCTTGGGAACCATGAACCGACAACTGCTGGTGACCTGTCTCGTTTTGCTCCCTTGGAAAGTAAGTGTAGGTGGCACTTTTTCATCATTGTTTTCTCAGGCTGATTGAAAAACCAGTAAACAGGTCTTGAAATGGTTTTGAAAATTGAAACGTTGCACCCAGCTCTATTCATGTTTAGTGCTGGTGACAGGTGCTGGAATAACAGCTGTATATACGGAGAGCTATTAAAGAGTAAGTGCTGTAATTTTGGGGAGGATAAGCTGTGTTTTTTCATATATAACTACAGGTTGACTCCCTCTGCATTGCACAAAACGTAACCTTAACTATGGGGCTGCAAATGGCACCTCCATGATTAGCTACAGGGGCAGTGAAAGCACTTTTCCTGTAGAACGTCAGCTGCAGCCTAAAGCACCTTGAGTTCTGGAGCACAATGGAACTTTCTTCCACATCTGTGCAGGAAACAGAGCTTTCTTGGAGGCTTGTCCGAGCCTATGGAACAAACTCCCAGAGGAACCAAGGACCGTCACAAACGTCACGATGCCACTCACAAGGCAAGGCATACTTCTCTGACCTGCCTTCTCTCATGTAGACATGGAGCACCATGGACATACAAAGAAAAAAAGACAAATAGCCTACCATAACACTACGCTGCTCTCATGAACCATGCGTGACAGATGTTAGTTGTGTCACTTATGCACTACTGGAAAACTATCAGATGCTATGTTGATGAGGGTGATAAAAGAATGCATGTAGAACAGAATTTGAAGCTAGAAGTCAAATACTTTGCATGGTATTTTCATTCATTCTTCATTGTATTCAGCCATTCATCCCCCAACATACTTCAATGTATGTAAAGTATATGTACAATACTGCACAACCTCAATCATCCAGAAGGCTCAGAAAATACCAGAAAACATTGGAAAATAAGGGCTTTGGCTGGCTCTGCAGACTCTGAGGTCTATGTTTCAAGCTCTCTAATTGATCGTAGCCTTGAAGGCCCTGAATATTGATGGACTTTGCCTACACAGCTAAATGTCCTACTTTATATATATCTCCTGTCTATATCTGCATGCATGCAGTTAGCACATGACCATGCCTCCCTCAGACTGTCTTATGATTTCTCACTGATGGATTTCTTCACAGGATATTGAAGTTGGAGGTGCATGTTACTCCACAACCAGGAGCCAACAAGCTTCTTGGTCTGACCGGTTTTGCATTAAAAAGGAGAATTTTGAGTCCTTCTGCGGGTGGTGATTAGATCAACAAATTCATGGACACCTACATCCGCCTCTGTGAAGGTTACATAAAAAAGCCACAACTGTATGTCTTGCACCATTGTTGCAGACCACTATGGATAGAATTTGAGTGTTTTAAACAATGTCAAGGGGCATGAAGAAATAATTTGCGTGGCTTTTTTTTCTGGTTGTCAAAATTAACTGGCAAGTGCTGTGGGAGGTACAGCCCATTACCAGCCTCAAATATGACATAATTTTATCTTCAAGCTCAACTGCTCCCTGATCAATTCCCAATTATTTAGTGGTTTATTTAATAGGAACCTGTCTATGCATCTAAATTATTAAAGCCGTTCCGGAACACTGCAAAGAGCTTATATGAATTCTTTTTTAAAAAAAAAAATGCAATTGTGGAGTGTATTGAGATAACTAAAGGTGGGAACATGTTCCAGTAATTTGTAGTAACAAACAGATTTCCATGGAGAGGAATGTTGTTTATAGATTCTCAAGCATCAGAAAAAGCAAAAAGACAACAGAGTTTTGGTATTTATTTCTGCTTCAAAATTCTTTCAGCTCTTTCCTATGGGACTAATTTTACTGTCTGACAGCTAAGAAAAATTGAAACGTCCCCAAAGGCTCTGACTTTTTCATTTTTGGCTAAATATTCTAAAAGCAATAATAATAATAATTAAGACAAAATATTAAATTGTTTTTAACTCCAGTGAGATGAGCCTGGAATTAATATTCTCCCATAATAGAAGCAGTTTTAGATGGAATATCATCAGCTTTTCTAGCTTATGCCCACCAGTGAAAGAGGGGGAAACCCACACTAATACTATCAGCCAAATAAGTCATTCTCCCCCTATCAGACAGGTGGAATTAATCTCTCCCAGTGTTAGGAAAGGATTGATGGTAAGATTCAATCACAGGGGACTTTCAGATCATTTGTGGGGTTTGATTTGGGTAAGATCCCCTTATTCAGATCTCATCCAAACTATTCAAAACCTCCTGACTTTGCAGAAGTGGGCTGGTAATATTGAGAGAGCCATCTCATGGGGTGCCATATATCTCACAGCTGCCCCAGGCATTCTTTTGCTTTGGGGTTCATCATCAGGGATCCTAGAAAACAATTTGCCCCAGAAAAACCTGGGATTTGCATTTTTACAGAGAATCTTTAGTTTTAATATTTTGTGAAAAAATAAAAACACATACAGTAGAACCCCTTGCCACCAGCGCACACATAGGAATATGGGAAATTGACCCAGGTGGCAGGGCTCGGACTGATGGCTCCAGGGTCCCAGACAGTGGGGCTTCTCCAGCTGTTGGCCCCAGGTGGCGGGGCTCCAGATGTCAGATTTCATTTTAATCGCGGAAAAACATGGATTTTTATATTTTTATTGGAGAATTTGGGGGGATGATATCACAGAAAACTAGGACCCCTGATCATCATGCTCATATATTTATGGTGAGTATCCCCGATATCCCAATGGATAATGTATGCATTGTTATGGTGTAAGGGTGACAACCAGCTGATTTCACCCCCATCACACTCCCTTTCAACTCTCTAATAAATAGGAAGGAAGGGTGAAGCAGCTCTGAAGACAGTTCTCCCGAATACATAAGCCAGTTATATACTCTGAGATGGACTCCACGAACAACACACACACACAAACATGAGCCTTCCCCAAGTCTCCCTCAGTACTACCAAACGTATTCACTGCCAGCATGCCGCAATGTACTGATACAGCAAGCACATCCCGGCCAATGGTAAACTGGGTTATTACCAGTTGAGAAGGCTCAGATGACTTCTTTTGAAAAATGACTAAGGGCATCTCTCCACTTGCCATTTAAAGCGGAAAAAGTCCCTTCTTAGCCCAAAAACCGTGGGAGCGTCTACACTTGCCAATGACTTTTTGCAGTGAAACTCCGAAAGAAAGAAAACCACCTCCACGAAAGGCAGACGGCTCCTACTGGTGATGCTTTTGTGGTGATGTGCGAGTGAAGACATGGTCTTCCTGTTTACAGAGCTTTTAACCTCTGCAGGATCTCCCACAGTGCCTAGGTGACCACTCTGATGCCAGGTAAACAGACATCCACCCCTCCCCCTGCAAAGCCCCAGGAACTTTGAAACTCCCCTTCCTGTTTTCTTGGCAAGTGCTCACTTATAATCTGGCCAGGTGACAAATCTTGCTCCAGGGAGCAAAAGATACCTTGCTTGGAGCAATGCTGAGCGACTGGAGCTGATCAGGGTTTGGGAAGAGGAGACTGTGCAGGGACCCAGGATGCCCCGCAATCACCCACCCCCCTTCCCACAAGACCCATCGTCAAAATGGGAGAGCTGCACTGTGGGATAGCTGCCCTAGGGCGCTGCTCTCATCAGCGATGGAAGTGCTGCAAATGCGAACACCCTCTGACGCCTGTGGAAGTAAGTGAGAACACAAACCAGCACTTTTCTTTGACCGGTTCACTATCACTGGTGAAACTGACAGCGCAAAAACTCTGCAAGTGTAGACATAGTCTCAGTAAGGCTTAAGCCAGGAGTTTATCACATATCGCCCAGGTAGGATAATGCTGCTCTGAATTTTACCCGATAAGCTATCTGCAAGGCAGCAAATGGCTCAGAAGTCAGCAGCTTGGCCACTAGCTGAGCTGAAATAGCTAAACAAAGCCTATGATTATTTCTAGTGCCACTTCATTGGCTCACTGGTAAATAAAAGGCAGGCTCTAATCATTTATCACAAAGGCAGGGCAGCATTCCCCCACAGCCATCCTTTCTGCAGACTTAGATTCGGTTAAATGGCATTCTCAGTAGCACTGTCCCTAGGTTGCGTTTCCGAGAATGATCTGACAGCATTCAGCAAGGCTGAATGGTCAGTGCTGTCTCTTAGGCATGAGGAGTAACACTTGAAATGCGGGGGTGGGGTTTGAAACAGATCTTCCTTTGTTTCCACTCATTTTAATAGGCATTGTTCTGGATAACTTCTGCAGGGATTCTTGTACATTAGGGGCTTGATCCAAAGCATGTAGAATTCAGTGGCAATCTTCCCATTGATCTCAATAGCCTTCAAATCAGGCTCTTGGTCAATAGTGAAATGATTATCATAAGAATTTAGTTGATCTAAAGATTACAGGTGTTAAATTCAAATTTTGGGATGAACAAAACTTCAAATTTGGTAGTAACTGATCCTAAACTAAAGATTGCATGTTGGAGCTATATGCATTTACCATCTGCCCCCCTTACCAATTCTCAGCTGGGGTTATATTTCATAGAATCATAGAATATCAGGGTTGGAAGGGACCTCAGTAGGTAATCTAGTCCAACCCCCTGCTCAAAGCAGGACCAATCCTCAACTATTTACGTGTTAAAGGTTCATAAACTGCTTTACTTTAAAAGGAAGAGAGGCCAGTATCATGCCATGGAAGAAACATCTCCTGGAGATTACAAACGCCTTGCTTCACGATCCACAGAGCAGAGCAACACAACAGGATAGAAAGTCTCCTGTTGCAGATGAACGCGGGCTGCTTCTTCCCAAAATACAATTTTTTCACAAACAAATATCTCAAAACAAATCCGGCAAACGATTTCTTTGCACTTAAAGGGCCGTTCCCTCCCGTTTAACAATGGGCAAACACCCCAGCAGCTCCTCTTGTGAAATAAAAATCCTCAGCCCACCACCGCCCTGCACCACTCATGTCATTTAGGAAAAACAATGGCCATCTAGAGAGCTGGCCTATTTCTCAAGGTCCTGTACATTGGTTGTTCTTATACACAGCGAGCCAGATGCTCAAATGCACTAGAGTGTGACCCAGCACAGCTGAACGGAAAGAGAAGGCAAAAGTACCTTCAAGTGAACTTTGCGCTCTCAGGGGTAGCTTTGGCCTCCAAATACATTTAAGAGAGCCTTGGAACTTTTGTAGAAGGAATCTATGGGATGCCCATGCACCATTAGGGCAAGCCTCGGCATCAGGCTTTGCATTCACTTTACATAAGGTCACGGCCAAGGTAATGGGGGTTTGATCATTTTTAAAGTCCTCTTTGTTTATAGCCTCCTCCCACCTTGAAAACGTGAAACTGAAGATTATTGCTTTATTGAAATGTGTTTTCGTCCCTCAGGTACACACCCAACAGCGCCGTCCATCAGGCATGCACCACTGTCCTCACAGATGTGATATTTAGGTTTTTGACTGGGTGCTTTGGCATTCACTCTACTTGGCCCCTTTTAGTCTCCTCTTGTAAGACAGATTTCCCATGCCCCTGAACATCCCAGCAGCCCTTCTCTTTACCTGTTCCCAGTTGAATTCATCTTTCTTGAACACGGGTGACCGGAATTCCAGATGAGGTCTTCCCAGTGCCTTGTACAATGGCATTAATACATCCCTAGCTTGACCAGAAATACCTCGCCTGAAAAATCCTATCCCACACACCCTCCTGAACGCAGAACTCCTGAGTGCAGCACCCTAACCACAAAACCAACTTCTCCTTTAAACAATGACAATCCTAATGTAAGGTTTTAATCCTACCAATCTGAAATGAGTCCTGTCCTGTCCGGCCATCTGCCACACTAATGGGTGTTTGCTGCATCATTGCCTGTTGGTAACAGACAGAATAATGTGTGTTATTAACCAGCGCATGCTCCTTTCCCCATTTTGTTGATACTAATTAGCACCTCAGACCAATCTCTATCTTCAAACAGGAAAGGAATGTCAGAAGGCAAAGTAATAATATCACGACAAGGGTGCCAGAGATGAGAGTGAACCTTTGTTCCCCTATGCTCAAGAGGCTTCAGGTAATCAGAAGAGGCTAAAGTGATTTACACTTGTCTCATTTTGCTACAACCGGATCAATGGGAAACTGAATTTCCAACAGGCTCTCTATTCTTGTTTTCAGTTACAAATGCATAGCTTGCCTCCCAGTGATTGCACAAAGGAACAAAGCTCTTAGCTACACATAAGTTTGATACATAGAGTGCGTTCTGCTAAGTGGCTGTTTGGCAGCTCTTTGACAAACTGGAAAGATTTTCACCTGCTCAATAACCTACAGAAGGGAAAAGCTTCCAGCTACCTCAGCGTCAATTGCATTTGGAGCCCTGACTCCGAAGCGTACTCTCTCCAGGCCTGAATCCCATTTGGGAAGATATATACCGATTTTAATTAATGATACTTTTAAAGGGGACCCTATGTGTTTGCTGGGATGGGGAATAGAGGGTGTAACAGGGTGGTATGGCCATTTAAAGGCCAAGAGACTTGGGGCTGGCCAACCCTGTTTAATTCACCCAGCCCTGCCACACCTGTGCTGGGTGTGGGACTTTAAAAAGGGAGAAGCCCAGCAGTTTGGGACTAGCTGTGGAGGACAGCCAAGCCACAGGAGTGGTGCTAACTCCAGGAGCCAGGCTCCAGGGAGGCAGTCCTGTGGACGGTGTTTTTCAAGAGGAACAGGGAACCCAGGAGAAGCCCTGGAGGGGTGGAAGACCATGGTGGTTTTGGATGTACTTGGACACCCAGTGGGGGAAAGCCCTGGGAGTCAGCATTCTGATGAGAGTGAGAAGAACTGTGAGCTGAGCCCAGAAGAGGCAAAAGAACTTGCGTTCATGTCAATCTGGGACTCTTGTCGAATGCAGTGTTTATTTTGGGACTTTGAGCGCCCCAAAAGGGGAATCCTGCTGGAGGGATCAGCTACATGAACTCCGGGACAGACAGAAAACCCTGGGGAGGAGGAAACTGAGGCAGGGAGCACCAGCAGTGCCACACTCAGCCAGCAGGAGGTGCTCTGTGACAGCCACACTACATGAGAGGGCTAACGCATGCTGAGGGTGGGTCATCCCCCTGCCACATCACTTGGCAGGGGAAGGGAGCAGGAGGTATTCCGATATGCCAACAGATGGAAGGGAAGATATGTTGGTAAATTCCTAGGGACATTAACACTTGGGGAGGGGAAGGATCAGGGCTATTTCCCCCACCCCCCAAATGGACACCTGTTCTGGGGACATAAACTGACAAGGGAAGAGGACATGGCTGTTATGGTGTCACACTGTAAGCCCTTTCAGGGAGGAACTGTCCTTTAATTCTATATTTGTATAGCATCTAGTTGAGGACAGTTTTCCAGCTCATTATATAGCTCGTCTAAAGCTAGGTTTCTTGCCTTTCTGACTGCTTGCTTTCCTGTTCACGTGGAGGTCCTATAGGCAGCAAACTAAACCTGTGGCCTCAAAATTAGTAAAGAAAAGACTGAAGTCCTGTGGGCGACTTGTACAGAACCAAGACAGATAAAATGTCAACCCTGAGGGCCAGCATCTAAATCAGGTTTCTGCTTTTAAATACCATGGGGACTGGTTAGCAGCAAATGGAGAAAGCAGCAAAACTGCAAGCAAATCTGCTGAACAGAGGGGAAGTCTGGTGCAAGATAAGTGGAGTGATTTGTGATAAACAGATGCACGTACAGTCTAAGCTATCTCTATACAAAACCATGGTAAGATCAGCTCTTCTGTACTGATCAGAGACATGGAGGACCAAAGAAAGGCACTTGCAAAGACTCAAAGCCATTGAAAGGAGATGTTTGAGGGCAGTGAAAAGAGGAAAGGAGTGACATTGCTGAATGCTTGTGAAATGATGTCATCAGGAGTGAGACCGGGGTCAGTGGTATGAGAGAGAAACTGCAAGAGAAGAAGCTGAGATAGCATGGGCATGTATGCCAGGATAGATTAAGGGAGTCCTTTTAGGGCACCTTTTGAGACTAGAATTCGCAGGCTGAGAACAAGAGGTTGGCCAAGAAATCAACAGATAGACTGTTTATGGAAGAACAGAGTAGCTATGGAGTGAGCACTGGACTGGCAAGCCTGGAAAAGACTGATCCAGTGACCTGACCCCAGCTAGCTAGGAAAGGGGGAAGAAGTGGTTTTGTATTGCACCTAGAACAATAGGGTCCAGGTCCATGACTGGGACTCCTCGGTGGTACAGTACTACAGATAACAACAGTTATCATTATTAAGTAGGGAATTCACTCGTTAGTTACTAGATTTTCCCATCAGAATGATTTTCCCATGAAAAATGCAGTTTCTGCAAAATCAATATTTTCTATGGGATATTTTCTATGCAGGGGACTGGACTAGATGATCTTTTGAGGTCCCTTCCAGTTCCATGATTCTATGAAAAGAGAACTTGAAATGTCAGAATTTCCTGCAGGACAGAAATTGCAGATTTCACTCAACTTTATTAGTTACAGTTGAATGCTGATGGAAATCAAGGAGCTGACGATGCGGCCTGCAGAAGAATTTTGCCCAAAAAGCTCTGCTAATGCGTCTTAATCTTGATCTGCAACAACCCACTGGAATTCTAATCCTGGGCAGATATTGCCAGGTATCTGGCTCAAGAGATGGAACTGACACCACTAAATTCATTTTCCCTTGTGATCTGAATATGTTTTACAACCAGGTGGCCAGAGGGGGAAAGTTGCTGTATTAACCTACTTAGCTCATTTGAATTGGTGATAGCTCTATTGCCAAGGGAAATTTTCCTGTTCCATAAATGTTCCTGCATCCTCCTCCTGTGCTGGGGCTCTCACCAGCCCTTAGCTGTCTCTTTGGTTTCTTGTCTACAGAAATTCATTGAGCCTGTAAGGCTGTGTGACTGCCTCCTTAAGGAATGTGGCTGTATTATATTGGTCTCAACAATGCAGTCAGCCAGCATTTGCACACTCCAAAAAAACAAGTCTATTTTCTTTTTGGAGAGGGCTCTTAGCTGAGTACATATTCGATGCCAGAGCTTCATAGACTGCAGACGCTTGAAAATGATGCTTATGTGACTGTTCCTCCAACAGAAATGCAACTGAATATGGAAAAAAGGTCTTTGGCTTTAAAAAGCAAAAAGCTGTCAGCTTTAATGCTTGACTGTGATTATCAAAGGAATCTGCCAGGGAGAAGAAGCATTGGACCATATTTGGTAAGCACAAAACCCCTCTTGGTGCAGAAACAGAAACACCAAGCGAGAAGGTAGATTCTCAAGACTCCAGCTCACTTCAGATAGAGCAGTATGACTCAGATCTGCTGGGGAAAGAGATTGGTTTCTTTTCTTTTCTTCAGGGAAACAAATAAAGCTGTTGACCCAACATATCTAGGAGGCAGGATGACCCTGTGCAGTTTGGAGCTTGCTCTGTTTCAGTGCAAGTCTATTTAAAGAAGGATCTAAGAACGCCATCCAATCTGGGGCAATCAGATCTATGGGTAGGTGTAATTTTTTTTGAAATTTGGCATGAATTTTGAAATTAATCACATTTGGGAACCAAGTTAAATTGGAAAATGGCTATAAAGATCAATGGTTCAGAGCAGGCCTAGTTCGGCAGTAACAGAAAATCACTATCATCTGTTGAGCAGTTATGTTGTCCACATGAAGTAAATTAGCAATCTCAACCTGGGATATAGGAATTTATTTCAATTCTTGATGGCAGTCTCAGCAAAAAGGTGAGTCTAGCTGCCTGGATTGTTTTTATCTGGCCCTGGAAAGTCCAATAACTTTCAGACAGATAGATCTAAAGGTCAACCTTGTTCAGATCCAGGGTTTTAGTTCAGGCCCCTCTCTGCTCAAAGGAAAAATTTTTGAGCATCCATCAAACCCTTGATGCCCAAAAAGATGGCACTCCAGCTGGCCTTTTAGACAAAGCTTCCAGAAACTGATGCGGCAAACAAATACCTAGTTTAAGATTAACTTTAACCTTGGTATTTAACAGTCAAAAGTCTCTAGAGCACAGGGTAATTTCTACTCTGAAATCACCTGAGACAGATTTGTTGTGCATTACAAAGCACGTTGCAAAAAGTCAGTGTTCTCTTGCACAATTTGGCCATGATTTTAACCATCCCTGTGCCACTCCATAGGTCAAAGTCATTGTCCTATAGTAGGTCGTCTGTCTGTTCCACTAGATTGTAACAATGACCCTTGATCACCCATCCATTGGCTGACCCAAGGCCTGGAAAAGGCTGAAGTAGACTTCTTACATGAACAGACCATAATTGACTATCCCTTGACATCTTAAGCATTCTGAGAGGGAGGAAAGCTGTCGTGTTCGGGACAGCGGTTTTTGACATCTGAAGGATGTATTTGGAAATAGCCTTGCTGAGTGATAAACCATGAAAGCTCATGCAAGTGATCTTTTCAGGGGAGTTTGTGTTTGAGGAAATTTGTCAATAGCTTAACGCCGCCCTCCCCCAAATCCTTGACCTGTTTTGCAAATATTATCACTTGGAGGAATATTGTTCAGATTCATAACACCTGTATGATACACCAAAGAAAAAACACTACATTACTGAGGGGTGTGGGGGAGCCATTTTGTTTTTCTGTGTGCACAGAACAATAATGCACCTCCCCATACTACTAGCTAGAGTGGGTCAAAAATCTAGCAGAGGTGGGGTTTGTATCCCCATGGACTGAGCAGAGGACATAGCCCCCCAACTCCACCCCTGTCCCAAGACCCACTGAGAAATCCTGTGAGTCTCAAAGTATCCCTGGAGGACTGGTGCTTCTATATAGACAGCCAGACTCTCATTTCTACTCTCTGGTTCCCTTTCCACCTTGCCCAGAATGTTTCCTTCTGCACTTGTGTTGCCAAAGCTCTTCCATCTGCCCCTGGCTGTTGCCCCAGTCCTTCTGAGGGCTTGTGCCAGCCCAGGGCAGAGAGGGGAACAATCAGCATTCATTCCTATGGGCGTTTTCTAGAGGGGAGTCTATGTAGAACTGCTTTTCCCCACCTGTGCCCTTGTCCTGCCCAGCCATGTTTCAGTAATCCTGCAGAGCCCCCCCCCCCCACACACACACATAGAGGTGTAGTCAGAAGGGGATGATACCATATGGGTTCTCTGCCGCCAATCGAATTTTGGGGTCCCTTGTTGTTGGGGTGCAACAATGGACAGAGGAGACGAGAATGAATGATCATCTGGCCCAGCACTTAAAGATGAGTTGGGGAAGCTAAGTGGTTTCTGAAAGAGGAGATGGCATTGGCTGTTCTCTTACAAGATGATCAAAAAATAAAATGAATTAATTCTCACCCCATGCTAACCCAGCTAGCTCACTCTTTCTGCTTTCTGACAGCCTCCAAGAAAGCAAACATCTCCCCAGCTGACCAATGTTCGCAAACACTTCCAGAATATTCAGTGCAAGCAAAATCAATTAATCTTTTGTGGATTATTTTTTGCCAGGAACTCAGATCAACAGATCCTTAAATCTGTCCCAACAAAGGCAGAAATGAAATGTAAGATTTAAGAGATGGAGACAGTTTCCCTTATCAACACAGTCCCTGTGCAAATAAGCATATGAACACAGCTGGGGAAGGAGCAATCAGCCAGAGCTGCTGCTTTTGCATGAGATTGAACAGGAAATGTATTGAAGGGAGCAATGTTTCCACTGGCCAGAGTGAGGTACTGGGAATTCCCAGTTCTGCTACTGATTTGCTGGGTAGTTTTGAGCCAGTCATTTACCCGTCCCTGGACCCCATCTATAAAATGGATGTGGTAATCAGGGGATGGTTGAACTTTCCTAGTCTACAAACTCTCAAAGTCCACAAATTGCTGTGAGGTGTTTTAGTTTTTTTAGATATGGGGGGGGGGGAATTTAGTTGATCTAAAGATTACAGGAGTTAAATTCAAATTTTGGGATGAACAAAACTTCAAATTTGGTAGTAACTGATCCTAAACTAAAGATTGCATGTTGGAGCTATATGCATTTACCATCTGCTCCCCTTACCAATTCTCAGCTGGGGTTATATTTCATAGAATCTTAGAATATCAGGGTTGGAAGGGACCTCAGGAGGTCATCTAGGTTCCTACCATAGCAACTCCAACAGCACTCTCCTAGTTGCCTGCACAGAGGGTATGGCCAGGGCATCCTTACAGTCTTGCAATCTCCAGCTGCTGGAATTGGAATGGCCCCTTGGCTCATTTCCCTAAGAGGTACAGAGGGACCAGCTTTGCCCCATTGGCTCCCAGATTGGTGGAGTGCAAAGTTAGCTCAAAACCACACCCTTCCCGAGCCAGACTTTGTTGTCTCCAGGCTCGAAGAACCACCACAAACCCCTCTATAGCAACCTGCATGGGACCTGGATGGAGGAACTCAGGTTGCAGGAAGGAAGAGTCTGGAGGAGGCACTAGGAAGTCGGTCTGTGTGCACATGGCTGGAATGTTAGCTGCAATAAATCATTCTCTTAATAAAGAGCCAGTCTAGTTTCACAAGTATGGAGTCTTCTGAGGCTATTACCCAACACACAGTACATGAAACACCCACCACCCTTTATTCCAAGTGCACTTTTTCAACCTTTTCTTCAATAACACACAGCACCGCATGCATCTGCGACAGTGGATATTTTTAAAACCCCATGCAACAATTTATCCCTGGGGAGAGAGAAGGACAAAGAAAGAATCACAGCTGGCAGATGTTGGACGCGTCAGTTAATACACTGCTGGAAGGTGCACCGGTGCTACTGTGAGGAGGTTGGGATAAGGAGCTGAAAGAAGATTCAATCAGGAGCTAGACTGGAGTTTGCCAACCTTGTCTTCCTGCAATTTTGTTTTTAGCAAGGTCATTCAATGACTAAGGAGAGGGAAGCTGTGCTATGGGTAAGAGCCCTCATGAGCTCAACCTGATTTGAGTGCAGCCCAGGATACAGTGTATCGACTCTCCCTTTTGCCCTTAGATTTTCTCTTGTCTCAGCTCCTTGCTTGCTTGCTCTCTCATTATTTTTGCTATGTTCCCTGTCCCTTTTCAGCCTATTTTTGCCTTTATTTTTCCCTCTTCTTGTACTGTTCTCCCAATATAACACTCAGACCCAAGCTTTAATTTACCACTGGGGAGGAAATTAAGATCAGGCTCATGTATTGTTCTCGCCACTATTTAAACCGAAGCTCTCAGAAGTAAAAGCCAGGTGCATTAACCTTCAGCTCTACCTCACCCCACCACCACCACCACCAAGCAAGCCCTGAACAATGTTAGACCAAAGCATGTGCGCTGGGTAGAGGTGCAGCTCACAAAGGGTCAGGCGGTGAGAGAAGATGGAAATGTCCCTTCCTGCACCTGTACTTTGAGGTCTTACCACTTTCACAGAGATGCATAATGTATCCTCTGGTGCTCTTTAGCCCATCTCCACAGCATGTTGCAAAGCTTCCTTTCTGACGGCATAGCTACCTTTCCCCACAATTACCAGCCTCAGGGCCTGTTTGCTTAGCGATCAGATCCATGAAGCCCCGTCACTGAACTAACAGCCAGGCTGCAAAAATGAGACTTCTGAACAGATTGTTCACTGACATCAGAGTCACAAACTGAATACAAATGTCTGGGGTGGGAAGAGGCAGGGGGAAGGGACAGACTGAAACCTCTCGCCCTAGGGAGCCATTAGCATTACCGTTTGGCTCTGGATCCTGATTCTCTTGATTAGGTTATTCATAATCCCATCTAACTGAGACCCAGACGGTGCCATCCATCTGCATGCAGCTTGTACGCATTCCTTCCCCCACTAAACCTCTAGCTGCAATGACACGCTTCCTCTTCCCCTCCTGCGGCAGACAGTTGTGTTCAGTAAGGGCTGCAGTGTCTGGAATGACAAGGGATATGAAACAGACAAAAGAGGTCACTGCTCTTTCACATCTCTCAGCTCCATTGGCGTAAATCAGCATAGCCTCGTTGAAGTCAGCACTCCCATTTGAATCAGCCGAGGGACTGGCCCGTGTATTTTGGGTCAGATCTTGGAAACCCTATCACATGCCATCAGCATTATCATTGTCCCATGTCACTAACTCTGGTTTCATCCCTGCTATTACTGGTTGTTACTATATGGCAGCTGTCTGTCTCAGAGACAATGGTTTACGTGCCAAAGCCATTCAGGTACTAAATGTCACGCTGCAGCCATACATGGGTAAAATGCTCAATTCCCGAGCAACAGGTAATGTAGACACAAGGCACAGGGCTAACAGATTAAACCAGTGCACTAATAGTGCTTGAAGCCTACTGCTCTTTCCTCTTCACTCGCTTTGCTTTCCTCTCTCTCAACCACTCTGGTGCAGCCCAGCCCTGCAGTGCAGCCTGTTGCTAGCTACATCTGTCCAGCTTGCCATGCTGATGTTGAAAATTTTCAACAAGTCCTTCTTGCAAATGTCCTTGAACTTGAGCCTTGGCTGGCCCAGTGGCCTTGAAGCATCCACAATACAGGAGATCCTTTAGAATTGTCTATCCGTTGCAAATGGTCACACCAACGGAGAGGTCTTTGAGATCAGTGATCAGACATGGCAATTTTTCTTTCTCAAGTATTTCAGCGTCAGGAACATTGATTTCTTACTTGACATTTAGAATATGGCAAAGACAGTGGGTGTGCAGGGTGTTTAGCCTTCCTTTGTACCTGCCGTAGGCAGTCCAGGCTTCACCACCTGAACAACCGTGGCATGTTTAGAACACACATATGGTAGACCAATATCTTCATGTTCAATGTTAGTTTCCTATTCTCTCCCATGTGTTTGGTCAGTTGACCGTATGTGGTGGCTGCCTTTCTGATGCAAGAATTAAGCTTATCATCTAGAGATAAATCATCCAATACAATTGATCCCATGTCGCATTACCTGTGCACAACTTCTAGCACCATCAACACAACTTGTGCCATAACCATTGTCTTCTTTAGAGTGTTGGTTAGTCCAAACTCATCACAAGCTAGCGCGGAGCTATTGCAAGTTGCTGGAGGTCCTCTTTACTGCATGCCATGAGCACTGCACCAGCAACGAAAAGAAGTTCTCTTAGCAGCAGGAATTTGACTTTGCTTTGTGGTCTGAGATGTGCGGTGTTGAAGTGTTTTCCATCTGCTCTTGTCTGGAGATGTGCAACCTCGGTGCAAAATGAAAAAGCATGATGGAGCAGCAGAGAGAAGAATGTACCAAAACACATCCCTGTTTGACATCACTGTGGATTTTTAAGCTGTCACCATCATACTGGACTATAGCCTTCATGGAAGAATTAAATCAGACTGAGGGTAATTGGGTGGCAAGCAAGTCTATCTAGCAATTGGCAAAGGTCCTTTCTGATGACGAGGTCAAAAGTTGTACTAAGTTCCATGAAAGCCATGTAGAGAGGTTTTCCTTGTTCTTGACACTTTTCTTGCAGTTGCCCTAGTGTGAAGAGCATGAGGATAGTTGATCTACCAGCACTGACTCTATGGATATACATGTTCAGCAAGAAATTGTAGTCTTTTGAGAATGACCTATGCAAATACCTGACCAGCAACAGTAAGGAGAGAGGTTCCTCTGTAGGTGTTACAATCACTCCAATCTCCTTTGTCTTATCCTGGCTACTACTATCACATGACTATCCTGTCCCCCAGATTTCCATCCTATTCAGGCCTGCATGGCAGTTCAACAGCACTCTGTTCCCAATGGGTGTATGGATCCCACACAGAGGCTTAACCATCCTGGACTAAGCAGCCAGATGTCGCAACAGAAACTGCCAACTTTATAGTCAAACAAGACCCAATTAATTACCTAGCTGCTTGCAATCTACTAACAAGGGTTAATGAGCCAGCAGACTCTCCATAGAAGAATGCAAACAAGCACCACTCCTGCACAAGTGTCTTCTTTACTATTAGCTTCAGAAGATAGACAAAGGACTGAATGTGCCATGAAGACCTGGCAATTGACTCTTCCCTCTGTCCATCTCTTGGGGACAGGACTGAAATACGTTACTAGGCCAGTGCACAGGACAATTTCATTGCTCTTACCTGTGCCATGCCTGCTCTGTGGATGAGCAGAGCACTTTAATCCACAGGCCTGGCAACCAGGCCCTTTCAGAAGCGTAGACAGATGCATAACCAGCCATGTGGCACATTATGAGCCACACTGCTTTGGTTTAAGGAGTATGGCTGTTTGAAAATATTCTGTAGCAATCTACTTTCCTCCTGGTACATTTACTAGGATTCCACTTCCATCTTGAACTTGACACCTCTGCCTTTGGCCTCTGGAACTTCTTGCCACTTGACCTGAAAAGTGCTGTGGACTTAGTTCCAATTAAACAGTACTTAGAAACCTCACCAAAGTTTGTCATTTCGGTGTTTTTAGTCTGGATTTTTAACCATGTTTGGGTTTTGATGTGAGATTGCAAGTCCTACAGTGCTTTTGAAAATCCTACTCAGCCTGTAACATTCTTGACATTGAAAGCAGCTGCTGGCATACATTAGGCACTGATTTTTAACAGCACGCATGCACTTGTGTGCAACTGACTTGTGCTCACGTACATCCCAAAGACAGTGTGCGGCCAGGATTTGCATGCGTGACAACCCACCAAACATGCAATACCAACAGGGACAGAACCTTTCAGCTCCAAAAGCACAGGCATCTACCACTTGAGCTAAAGAAGTAAATCCATCAGCTGGTAGCAGTGGTGGGCTATTATACTCTCCATGGGCCATCCACTAGAGGGGAATGTTAGTCATATAGGTATGTGCACATGCAAGCTGTGAGTTGCAAGCATGCATATTTCAGCCTTGATCTTGGAAAAATCAAGTTTCCTTTGCCATTGTACCACAGTAATAACCAAAAGACTTCATTTTCTATCCATTTGTGTCATTTGTATTTCTTGTTCTTCTGCACTCTTTATGGTATAATAACTTTTGATTACTCCACACACTACAGACCACTCAATATTAATTTAATTTCTATCCAAACTGCACCAAGGGAAAAGGAAAGCAAAGGACACAGAGACAGAAGGTCTCAAAGGGTTCATTCCTGTCCACTGGATTTGTGTTACTTTATACTCCGTGAAGGATAGCTTGTTAAACCATTCCCATTAGGGAGCCTTCTTGTAAGACGACACGTAACTGAAATATTATAATTTCTCACAACGGGCCTCTGATCTTGATTCATGCATTAGGGACTGAGGGCCAGATTTTTAAAGGTGTTTAGGTATCTAAAGCTGTAGGTAAAAGTCAATGCCTACAGGTATTTTTAGGTGCCTAAATACTTTTTAAAATCTGCCCTTGAGACACCATTAATAAGTAAGTAGAACTGAAAGGCCATGAACGCGCTATTGAGTTAACTAGGCTGCAAAGGAGTCCAATTCACCATAGAAGGAAGAGAATTAGAGACCAGGTAGCAGACTTGAGGGCTGGGGAAGAACAAGTATGAGCAAACTGGTGGAAGAATTCAAGGAGTTCAGTCAAATGTCTTTACTCAGAGGGCGTGCATGAAATAGGAGCTGCATAGAAAGAAAAGAGCCCTGTAAGGAGATCAACGTTCCGGGCGACAAGTCCTAACCCATCTGAATATTCCTGGAGTTGTGGGAGTAAAAAATTGCACAGGTACTTGTGCCTAAAGCCCCGCGATTAAATAGGCACATGTGATGGTCACCCTCTTGGCCAAAACATGGGGGAGTGACCTTGGGACCTCCAGAGCTACAACAGTTACAGCTCATAGCCTCTGGCCTGGCACATAGGGGGATTCATAACATGCACTCACCAGTGGGTTACACACACAACTGGGTGTCTGGGAGTAACAGGCAATAGGAGGTCACAGAGGCTGGGTGTTGTTTCTGAATCTTCTTGCTTTGGAAGCATCATTAGAAACTGGGTTTTTGTTTTTTTTTGTTTTTTTCCCTTTAATCAAACTACTGGGAAATAGAAGAATTCAGGCAAGTTTAATGTGCCGACTTTTCCCTTCTCAGATAACCCTTTCCTTCTGCTGCTGCCCAACTACCTGCTTCAAATTCATTGGAAACTGCAGGGGAAACACATGCATAAGTAACACCTTAAAGGCACCAAGGAGACAGAGGGGCTGGAGGTGGGGGAGAAATTATCTGAATTTGCAGGAAACTCAAACAATGGTCAGTAATATGAAGCAGCAAGAGGCAGCCAACTTAAACCAATAGCCCTTTGCTGTAAAGGAAATAGAACTCCTATGGAGAGCCCTTTTCAGTCTTCTCCAATTAGTACAGCTCAGCAGTAGAGGTGGATTGGACAGTCATATGATTACAATACCAACAAATTAATCACTTCACCTTTTCAGTCACTCCAAATATAAGAGAGATGTAGGGTGAGCCATATGACGGAAAGTAAAACCCAGAGGAAGCTTTGGGATTTTTTTTAAATGGCTCCAGGTCATTTCGGAAACACCAAGAAGGTTTAGAATCTTCCTTCTGTATCTCAGGAAATTCATCCTCGTCTCCCCTAAAGAGATAAACAGCAAACCACCCTGTAGCCTTAACATTGCTGAAATGTGAGCATTAGAGTCTCTGTGTTCCACTAATAACTGAATAATGGGCAAGAAGTATTCTCTGGCTCGTGATACAGTGGATCTGGGTTCCTTTCATGGGAGATGTGGAGTGACAGGGGGTTTTTGGCTAACTCCCTGGTATATATTATTTCTCAGGTACCACATGATTTACAAAAGTCTACTATGCACCTTTAAGACCAAGTAGCCCCTTGGATCCAGTAGCACAATTATCAAATTGAGAGGCAGGACATCGGGGTTCTATTCCCAGCTCTGCCACAGACTTCCTGTGTGACCCTGGGCAAGTCACTTCACCTGCCGGTGCCTCAGTTTCCCCTATATGTAGCTAATGATATTTATTCCTCTTCTTGTAAAGCACTTTCATATACAGGGGTGAAAAGTGCTATGTTAAGGGCTAAGCATTGCACTGAAAATGGGCATTGGTGTGTGACTCAATGTGAGTCATTGTGAGGATACAAACCCCACTCTTCTTATCCCATGTGATCCCCACACAACTCAAGATAAGGTGATCATATTTCAAGCTGTCAGTGGTTTGACAATGCCTGCATATCAGTGTTATTCGCCAGATTTGAGGTAAGAACAGGTGGACAGAAAGTATGAGAGGCTGTTCCTATTACTTTCCTGGGTGTTTCTCCACAGGAATAGCTATTGGGTGGACTGTGACCAGAAAAGGGGAGCCATGTGCAAACAGGTTCTCTCATCACTTGGGCTATACATTTGACTTTTTATCTGCCTTAGTGTTCTTTCCCATGGCCTTATCTGAGGGACATCAATAAGCAGAGACCAAGATTCAGGTCATGCCTTTTCATGCATGATCTCTTGCCAGCTAGGCCATCACCGTCTATGAGCTTCTTGTGGATGAGTTGCTGGTTCTTGTTGGCCTTATTTAGACATTGCTGGATGATTCTGCTGTCCCTGTGCAGCTCAACGTTCCTTCGCTGTAAACATGTCACCCACAATGTTCATACAGGGAAACACTTGTGTGCATTACAAGATAGAGCAGAGAAGCTTCAGTCACTCAAAATTGCAAGGAGAAATGCAAGCAGAATAATCTCATAAAATTTGGCTGTGCCAGCTTGAACGTGAGCACTGGAACAAAGAGCTTGCTTCTGCAAAAGAGTAGAGATTGGGCAAAATATATTGTTATAACTGACTGGGCTCTTATCTGCCTTTCTGTTCTCCATAAACAGAAAGACTGTGAGTGGGGGCTCACACAAAGGTTATCAAAAGCTGAATCCCGGCTCCACTAGCAAGCACCCGAATTTCAACCTATTAAAGACAAGAGTCAAGTCCTGAAGCTAATAAGCATTGACATTCTCTTCTGTCCCAAGGTGAATCACTTTTCTTGTGTCATCACAGCCATTAGCTATCTTAGGAAATGGTACAGAGCCAAACCTCTGCTTGCCTTTTGCTGTAAGCTAATTTGTCACCATAACTCTTTACAGACAAATGGCCAGCTTCCAGAGTTTGTAAATGCTAAGCCGAGTTCATCCCTGGTGTTGACCTGAGTGGCCTTCTTTGTCTGACCAGCTGAGCAAGCAAATGTACTGCAAAACTTTCCTTCTGTCTAACACTACTGGCTAAGGTGCTTGTTGAAAAACCAAAGAGACATGATAAGGCCTGAGAAAGTGGGATAGATTCGTGACCAGACACGATAGAAGCAGTTTTATTTACCCACTGGACAAGGAAGCATTCTTCTACTGGACACTATCCATTATTATTAGTTTAAAAACAGGATCCTGGAATACCAGTAGATGTCAAATGAAAAGGATAAATTGGAGACAGCAGCATTGCAGGCAAATGTGCAGACTGATTTATGGTTTTCCACAACACACACACTATTCAAGAAACCTTGTCAGGGTCATTCCTTGGAAAACCAGATGATAATATAGGAAAATCTCAGCAAAGAATGGCCAAGTTTGCATCTGTCTAGTTGGGAAGGTAGAAGAAAATTTCAAAGGAAGAGGGAAGAATGTTGCTTAAAAGATACAGCAGAAAATTTCAGAGAAGGGAGATATACATAATGCTGTGGGAAAATCTCATGAGGGAAGAGCTAGAAGCTCCATCTCTTGGAACATTTAAAACTAAACCAAGGAAAACATTGGATTGTAAAGAACAATCCTGGATGAGCAGGGAGATGGACTCATTGATGTATTGCTCATTTCTATGTTCTGTGAGTCTTTGTTATGATTCATGGCTAAGACCTTGTGAAATAGATAGGTTACATAGCCACAAATCATGATCACATTTAAATTCTCCCTGTTGCTCTCCTAACATAAGCAAAAATCTCTGCAACTTTGGCTAAGATGTTCTTTGCAAGTCTCAGTAAGGGACAGTGTTTGTGCACAAAGTTGTTATTGGCCTTGCTGGAAGTTTAGTGTCAGCAGATCATGAAGCAATCTTGAGTGGCTGCTGTACCTAGAAAGAGTGAGTGCGAGGGAGTTAAAGATGTGTTCCATTTGAAAGCTCTTGTCAGAGGTGACAGTGCAGCAAACCGTATATCAGTTTAGTACGAAGGCATGGAAGTATGAGAAATAAACAGCTTCAAGAACAAACACCCTGTAAACATCACAGGTGGCAGAAATTGTTTATTTGGTGCAATTGTCTGCCTGTTTAGTGGGTATGAATGAGACTGCAGGAAAGTGGCAGATTTGAGAGTCTTCATAGGGATGCAGAGCTGCTTCCAGTCACTCTCATGCCTAGTGCTTGAACCCTGTACAAAGATGTTGGGTACTTACGGCTGATTCATAGTGCTGAGACATATCCAACTAGGATATAAGTGAGGTTGGAGCATTTCTAGAGACAGCGGGAAGCAGGGGTTGAGGGCAGAAAGGGAGCTGTAAGGAAACCCTAGGAATAATCAAGCTTAGGGAGGAAACTGAGGTTTGTATCACTATTTTTTGAGTTAAAGTCAATCCTCAGGGAGGGGTTAAGGATGCAATATATACAGTGTGTATATACACTATTTTCAGACTTACATTTACTTACATGCTACCTCCTCAGAACAAACATCATCACCCACTAGCCAGACGCAAATATCTATGAAAACACAAACGCGGGCAAGCCATGAAAATTCCATGAAACTATTCCATGGACCTCTGGGGAGATTTGGGCTACGGCTCCCTTTTCTAGTGTTCATGGTCTTGTATTCAGTGAAGATGGAAGGGTCACTATTGGTCAAAATATCCTGCCTCTGTTTTTCCACACCCCCTAAACAGGGAAAACATAAGCGTGCTTTTTTAAATGCATCATGCTGAGGCTCGCCTGTCTTTTTGTAGGTGCACTTTGCCTCTGAAAAATTTGCATCTGCAATCTTGGATCCACATAGCGAACTTCAGGAGCAAAATGGTGGCCGCCATTTTGAAAATTTGGCCAAGCATGTTTATGTTTCAGGCTGATGTTCTTCTGCCTACACTGCCTGTGAGAGATGAATGAATGAATGATGTTCCTGGTTGTCCTCGTAACACTCCTTCCAATCCAGCCAATATATATTTATTACCTGCCAGGGCACAGGGATGGTGCTGACCAGGACTAGCACAATCTCCTCTGCCTTCTCCTTTTCCTTTATGTGACGGTCGAAACTAGAATGGGTTGTTTCCCCCCAAATTTTCATACATTTCAGTTTACATTAGGCATGAATTGCTCTATTAGCAAGCAGAGAGAATTAGCATCATTTGCTCACATTTCCCAAGACACAAATATGAGATGGCACTTTGCTTCAGTTAAACACAAGCTTCTTAATGGAAGAGGAGTGCGGCGACATCCATGTCTGACAGGACAGGAGACCTTTCCACTGAAATTTTTGATACTCAGTCTTATTATTTCCATCACTGTAACACCTACAAACCCCAACCACAGATCGGAGATCCACTGTGCTAGGAACTCTACAGACAAATCACAGCTCACAATACTGGGGGGGATGGGGTTGTTTGTTTTTAATCACCCTAAAAGAAAGGGTCATTGAAATATACTTTTTTTTTTAATTGCAAGAGTGAAGATGCCCTGGAAGAGGTCATTTATGTGGTACAAATTGGAGCTGGTCAGAAAAATGGGTGAAATTGGAGGGATTCCACTGAAAATTTCAGCTGTATTTTTTTTTCAAAAACCTAGAAGCCAAAGTATTTTCAATTTTCAGATGCCAAAAGCTGAATTTTTTGGACCAAAACCGGAAACGTTTTTAGTTTTACACACACACACACACACACACACAAAGATAAATGATCAAGTAAAGCAAACATTTTCTGTGACATTTTTTTATTTAATCTAAAACCCCACTTTTCACTGAAAAAATGCTTTTATGGAAACTTTTCATCCAGCTTTAGCGCAACCTGAGTCAGTAGGGTGCCTGAGCTGAAGGGATCTAGGTATAAAAGCCTCCCATGTACTTTTTCGTGGGAGCACGACATGTGTCCCTTCGCCAACCAGTTTAGCCAGTTCACTCCTCCTGTGCCCTGCACAGACCCTTCTCACCCCTATTGGAGCGCAGGTTTCCCTGAAGGACCCCAGAATGCTGCATCTGGATTCTGAACCTTTAAACTGCAGGGGTGTTAAGATCTGGGGTTTGGGACTGGCCATTTATCAGAATTGGGGCTCTTTGGATGTGGATTTTGAAACCCCTTCTCCAGCTCCCTAGAGTTCAGGGCTGTTCAGATCCAGGGCAGGGGTCCAGGCCCGTCTCCCGGTATAGCAGGAATATCTGGACTCATAAAACATTCCTACACATATTTTTCACTGGGAGAAGGGTTTGAACTTCCTAGGCAGTTCTTATGCGGGGGTGGTGGGGAAGGGATCCATTTCAGCAGGGAAGGAGTACAGCTTTCAAGGGCCTAGAAAACCAGATCATAAACAAATCACCTGTGCAGCCATTTCGATCCAGCACTTAGCTTGGCTGAGGAAGTAAGTGCATGGTAGTGTTAGCCAAGGCGTGGCACAGAACCTGTGGGGGACCCCTCTCCAGTTACTCAGCAGTGCAGGCAAAATGTGGCCAGCTGCACAATATCACAGCCACAGCGCAGTAAACAAGCATCAAATCGCCTACTTCCATTTGCTCCTGCTGTGAGCCAGAGTGCGGAGTTATGTGAAATGACTGTATCCATTTGCACACCATGCAGTTCTGTGGGTGCGTCTCCTTCTGAATGTTACTGAGACCAAATTTCATCAACAGTCTGACTTTGTGGGGGGAACTCCATGGGACAGAAACCACTCCCCGCAACCTGCAGGCTGCCTTCGGTCGCTGCTTTTAGACTGGAATATTGGCTGCAGCCCCGAGCACATTAGGACACATTTAATGGCCCTGGCTTGCCCCACCCCCATGCTCCTCTTCTGAGCCAGACCACTTGGGGCCTCTGCAACCCCAACTGGACTACATGCAGGCCCTCTGCAGAGGCAACAGATGAGTGCACTGGGGGGGGAGAACACCCGTGTGCCCCATTTTGAAATGACGGTCCGAGAGTTACAGGGTTCTCTTCATTCTAACTTCAGAAGCTCTCCCAAAACTTGTCCCCATTCCCATTTCTGTCACCCGACAGTTCCTCTCCCGGCACCCTCCGCTCAGTCATGCGCAGTACTTAATATGTCAGTGGATGCAGGTCTTCGTTTGCAGACAGGTCATGCAATGAAGGCCCCAGCCTGCACTGGACGAGCTGTGCAGCCGAACAACCCCCGGGGAAGCCCCAGGAGGCACAGCCCTTTCCAGTGCAGGGACTGCTCTTGGCATGCTACAGTCTATGCCCCTCTCCGCACCCAGTCAGGGTGGAAAGGAAAAGGGATCACAGCCCTAGCCCTATCTCCTCCCTGTACCAATTGGAGTGGATTAGGCCCAGGAGGGGCACTGTGGGAGCAATCCTATGCTCCTGAAAACGCAGAGACTTCTTGATCCTGGGGCTTGCACGAGGAGAATGGGGAGGGATGCAGAAGGCCTTGCCTGATTGGCTATCAAAAAGCATCATGCCTAACTCTGGTGCTAAACAGATGGTACTGAATAATAATACTAACAACAACATAAATGGATCAGAAAGGCAAAGATTAGCTGAACACTGATCCCCTCGCAACAGACCAAGTAAACATGGTGCAGCCGCTGCACCATGGCCTCCATGTCTCCACACGCTCCAGGGTCAGCCCCTCCTGTCATGATCTCCTCCTTCCATCCACCAACTTCCCTGCCATAAGAGCACTGAAAGGCTGCCTGCTCAGAAAAAGCAAGCCTTTGCCCTGTTCTCAAAGGTCCGGACTCATCTGAATGGCTGTGATATTTTGGGCCAGGTTCTGCGACCCTTCCTCCTGCTGAGCAGCACTTACTCACAGTAGTCCCATTGGGATTACTCACAAGAGTAAGGGCTTCTGAGCATGAATGAGAGATGCAGCATCAGGCCCAGAATAAAGAAAATATAATCATGTAACCCTTTATTTTATTTCAATAAACATTTTCCATCCTGATGTGCTCAGACCAGTATAAAATAACTCCAGCATTTAGAGCTCCAAATTCAAGGCCAGACTGTGAACACCCTCACATTAGTGAGCAGTTACTCACCCGAGTGACTCCATTCTCAATAGAAAGGGGGTCACAGTCCAGCCCTAAATAAGCAGTGACCTGAGTCAAAAGTGACACATTGGTTTTATCAACAGAGGGGATGCCCCATCTTGATGCAAATTTTTATTTTACTTTACAGGAAATGATTTGCTCTGGATTCATGGGTTGAGGTGGTTTAAATCATGGAAGAAAATGAGAGTTTTTACTCCTTTGAGTTTCTCTACATACAGAATCATCAAAACCATTGATACATTAAATATTAAAGACCAGAAACATGTCACTAAACACTGGGAGATGGACCCTGGTGGGGACAACATCTGCTCATTGCTCTCCCCCCACACACACACACAAAAGTCTTTCTGCTGTAGAAAATCCATTCAATTTATCTAGAGCCGGACGTTCATCTGCAGTTAGAGATGCTGCCCTCATCTCGGGAACATTGTGTTGCATACTATTTCTATGGCGTTTTTAAAAATAGTGACACTCGGAACTTTAGGATTTGTACCCTACAGAGATATGAGGCCACCCAAGCAATTCATTTCCCTTTTGCATAGAACCAAAGGAAGGGATTAGACTCCCTCTCCAGTCTAAATCCAAACCCTAACATGGCACAGGAGCTGTGGTGTGAAACGGGGGCGCCCGTGGTCCCCCAGGGACTTCACAGACTGCCAGCTGACTATTTCCAAATCCTTGCTCTGCCTGCTGACAGCCAGTGCAGCGCCTTACACAATTTGCAGAGTCCACCTTTTGAAATATATTTTACCTCTCTGTTCTGTTCTCTGGGTTAACTCTGCTTCCTTTAGGAGGCACCAGAGGGTTGTTTAATATGAACTGTGGCTGAAAACCTTCATCATCCCTGAGAAACCATTGGGGGTGGGGGGGACTCCTTAGCTAAAATGCAAAGGAAAGAACTTGGAGAAGTGCAAGAGTTTCAAACATGGTCTCTATCACCCAGGGCATCAGTTCACTTCCACTTGCAGTCTAAAGTTACCCCACTGCCCTCTGCTCACTCCCCACTCTCAGGAAGAATAGCGAGGGGAGGGGGGTTGGTGAGATGTGTGCATTGCCTACCTGACAATAACATACATGACCGAGCAGTTGCCCACCAGCCCCACTATGCACACGATGGAGTAGACGACCACGATGGTGATCTTGATGCCCAGTGGCAGGAAGCTGTCCCCTGTGCCGTTGTTAAACCAGTTACTGGGGAAGCTCAGGTTCAGGATTGAGGAGTCGTTCAGCAGTTTCCTCAGATCAGGGTCTTCCAAAATATGAGCAGGAAAGAGAGGATCCATCCTGAACCTATCCAGCCTGTGGCAAAGACCTGGGGCACCAACAGACCAATAATGAAAATGGGATTAATAACAATCAATAAATGTCTAGAGCAGAAATAACCATACACCAGGGGCAAACCCTTCGGGAAATAGATATGGTCAAGCAAGCGGAGCCCTGCTTCTGCAAGACAGGCACCGTCATCTTATGTATGGTTCTGTGTCACACACACAAATGTATCAACAACACACAAAAACACTGCACTCATTTGGGGGTACTGTATGTCCCTATCTACTGTAGCACCAGTCCCTTTGCATGCATACACACACACACACAGCATCTGTCTTGCCCTGCCTGTTTTTTTGCTGCAGAACTGGCTAGATGAACACCTCTGTATTCTGGCAGGTGAAACGACATACAGAAAATACATCGTTGTTTGCAATGCCCATTGTCAGCTGCTGTCTGTCGTCTCCGTTCATTGCTATGGGAGCCCCAAGCTGCCCTTGCATGCAGCCCTAGCGTAACAGAAATAATTCAGCTGGAATCTTGGACTAGGTAAAGTTAAATAAGCATGCTTGCGCCTTACCTCAATGCACACGCTTCCTTTCCCTTCGGTTAGGAAACTAGATCTTCCCCCCCTTTGGCTTCAGCAGTGCTCTGGTCCATCAATTAAATCCGGATGACAAAAGAAAAACAAAGCAAATGCAGGAGAGCTCTCCCAGCCTTCAGTCTCCCTGATTGTGAGATGCTGCTGCTGCTTTAGCAGGCGTTTGAATGTGGTGCTCACAGAGAAGGAAGATATTTCGACAGGGGAAAATCTCACACCCATGCACACGTTTCTAAACTCGGGGAGGTGAGGAGAAGTGTGAGCGGAGCAGAGCGGATCTGCTAACCAAAGCTGCTCCAGGGCCGTCTGCAGTTCTAGGTCTCCCGGTGCAGAGGGACTGGCTTGCAGTTCCAGCCTAGCTCAGTTGGGCTGTGATTTCTCCCAATGTGTAAAACACCTGAGGGGCTTTTTTCCTCCCCCTTCATTCCCATGTATAACTGTCCACCCCAGTCTGAAAGCCTTCTAGTGGGTCCGGCTAAGCTCTGCTTACATCACCTCTCTACCAGTTGCAGAGCGAAGCAAACTTGGGGGAAGCAGTCTCCTGTTGGCCAGTCACGCTGCCACTGCACTGCAATCCACCCTCCTTACCCCTCCCTTTGCAGAGTGTCAATGCATCTCTCTGCCAGCGAACCGCAGACCAGAGCTGGAGCTCAGCGCCAGACAAAGCCACACGAGGTGCTCTTCTAGGGATGGCCACCTTAAAGAAATACAACAGAGTTTGAGATGGGCCGAAAAATCTACCAGACATTGAGGGGAGAGCGGGAGACCAAAGTGGGCCCAAGAAAAAGGCTTATACAAAGTATCAGATTGGATATTAGGAAAAACTTTTTCAATAAGAGGGTGGTGAAACACTGGAATGCGTTGCCTACGGAGGTGGTGGAATCTCCTTCCTTGGAAGTTTTTAAGGTCAGGCTTGACAAAGCCCTGGCTGGGATGATTTAACTGGGAATTGGTCCTGCTTCGAGCAGGGGGTTGGACTAGATGACCTTCAGGGGTCCCTTCCAACCCTGATATTCTATGATTCTATGATTCTATGATCAGACCAATGGAAATGTCCCCATGGTTCTTTTTTAAAATTCAAATGGAAACTGGGTTATTTTTTCTTTTTAACAAATTAACATTCCCCTGCAGTGTTTCCTTGCGATTCAAATATTATGCCCTCTGCTAGTGCCCGAGAACCGGAAGCAGCATAACAAGGGGGAAGTACAGTGTCCTGGGGTTTTTTGTTGCTGTTGTTTGGTTTGTGGATTTTTTTTAAAATTGTTTTGATTCCAGTTCAGGTTTTTGTAACACAGGCCAGAATGTCTGGGACCAGATTAACAATAGCACCTGGTTGCACATGTGCACATGAGTGGCCAGCTGGGGTTGCCTCAGGCAACCCCCAAAATGCGCAAAAGTACCCTCTAAAAAATCTGGCCCCAGGAGAACACTGTCCTTTTGAAAACAACCAAAGCATTAAGAGCAAGTGGTCAGCAGATGCTTGTAAATTTGGCATTTCAACGCTGCACAACAACTGAGAGCACCATCTTACAACCTGACTTCAGTGGGAGATACCGCAGCTGGAGTTGGGCAAGCTGCAGGGGTTTGCCACTCAGATCTATGGGCAGGATTAGGATCTTGTGGGATGGGCCCTTAGTTTTACTTTGATCCTAAACCAGGGACAGCAGGGTGGTATGGGCACTCGCATAAGGAGCAGGATTTTGCTACTGACCTTGGTCAGTTGCCTTCCCCTCCCATCCTTTGTTTGTCTTGTGTATGATGTTTGACGTAGGTGTTGTCTCTCACTGTGCCTTTACAGTCCCCTGTGCTATGGGGCTCTGATCTCCTGGGGCCTCAAAGGATACTAGAATATAAATAATAATGATTTAGGGCTTAATAGCAACTCCTAGACTCCCTGGTCTCTGGACTCAGCAGCAGACATCAAAAGGGGTGGGCTCAAAACAGAGTGGGACACATCTGGGCATGTTTTCATCACATTTTCTTGGTCAGTGCATTAAAAAATGTGTGAGATAAGTAATGGGCTAGCCATTACTTTAATTGTTAATGGATTGATTTTCCAAACCTGCAGGAAGGACAGCGATCTATCAGTGCAAGGAAGCAGGAAGCGCGACTGGAGGCAGGAGGTTCAGAGAAGAACACTTATGAATTCTGCTCGGCTCTTTTCTGCTGGCTCCCAATCTGATTAATGCTTTTAAGTCGTCGGATATTCATTTTATGTTAATTTATGCACCAAATACAGTGTGTTAAAGCTGTTTGGTTTGTCGCAGTTGCTTTGATTTTTGAACTGAGACTGGAGGCTATTCAGGGGGCTGAGTAAAGGGGGTTGTGTGATCTCCACCATGCAGTTGGTTGCCTGAAGTTGGGAGCAAATGATTCTTTGTAGATTCGTTTGAAGGCTTGAGTTAAAGTAACTTGAATCTATCAAGGAACCCCCCGTCCCCATTCGCCTGGCCCCTTCATCCTGCATACCCACCCTGTCTCCCATAATAATCCAAAAGGACACCTTTCCTTCTACCTTTGGCCCCAATTCTGCAAGTTGTTCCATGTGAATAGACCCTTCCACCCACATGGAACCCTAATGAAATCAGTGGGTCTCCCCACAAGTGCAGAGATCTATCCACCCAAAATGGGTCGCAGGATCCGGGCTTTAGCTCTCACCAGGTCTCCTAGGACTAGCTGGGGAGCCTGGGAGGCAGTGTGGCAAGGAGGTCAGCTCTCAGACAGGGGGTATTTGTCACCTTTCCTGCTCCGTGAACATCCTCAGCCTACTTTCACTGAGCTGGGGGCTGAAGTTCACAAGCACACCAAGCCTCAAACCAAAGGCCCAGTTTGAACAGGCCTGAAGGTCAGTGCCAACATTTGGCATATTTCTAGTTACACACCAATGGGATCAGTGTTACTGCTGTAGGGAATGTCAACAGGCAACAAAAAACTTTGTCCTCTGTGAAAGATACTAATGGTGGATCTAGATTAGAGAGATGATGAGGTCCAGTGAATAGGCCACCGGATTGAGTCAGGAAAACTGGATTCTGTTCCCACCTCTGCCACTGACCTGCTGTATGACCTTGGGTATGTCACTTCCCCTCTCTGCAACTCAATTTCCCTCCCTGCCTTGCCTGTTTACATTGTAAACTCTTTGGGGGCAGGGATTGTCAATTATGACACATAGTGTATATATATTGTATGGGACCTAGACCAGTGGCTCCTAATTTTTTCACAGGGGGCGGGGGGATCCAAGAGCAAATGTTTCATGAAAATAACTTAATGGAATATTTACCTTACCTTTAACTGAAATGGCAATAGACAGATGTAGACATGTCCAATGTCAACCTACAGTGTTTGACGCTCCCGATTTATAATTATCCCAAATTAACAACAGATGGCAGAACCAAGTTGTCAGCAAGATGAAATCATTTTATGGGTTATGCTTGTAAACAAATATGTACATGAATAAATGCTGATATTTGAGTTAAAGTCCAGCGCACATGTACAGGATTCCTAACAAAAACATACATCTCATGAATGCATTGAATGCCCATAGCAACACTCATGGAAATTAATGGAAGACGACCACTACCCACTTCAATTTGATCCAACATCAGCGTTGGATCAGGCCCGGCATGACGCAAATACTCTGATAATATGTGAAACAGTTTATTGTATAATTTTAGTGCCAAATCCATATTATCTGAGAGTCTGGCAGTCACTTTAACAAATATTTTGGACTCTGATAAAAATAATGTGCTTGACCTGACTTTTTTGGCTGTGTTTTGACTTGCTTTGTAAAGTCTCAGAAGTTTGCATCATAAAGCATGCTAGAAAAATCACATTTAGGGTAGGATTACATATTCTCTTCTATATACGTTCTTGCAAAGGAGTTTAAGTCTGTCATTAGCACCCTTTGGCAGACATGCTTACGATGCTTCTATATGGTTGTGAGACATGGACAGCATATTGCTGCCACATTAGGAAGTTTGATCAGTTTCATACTCACTATCTTCGGTCTGTTTGGATGTTCAAATGGGGGAACAAAATTCCCAATATTGAAATCCATACTCATTGTCTGATATCTGGCATTCAAAGTACGTTCATGAAAGCTCAGCTGTGTTGGTCTGGACATGTGGCTGACCTAAGAACACCCAAGGCCATATTTTAGGTCAGCTAAAGCAAGGCACCCATTCTCATGGTGGTCAGTATAGACAATAGAAAGGCACACTAAAGTCAAATTTGAAAGCATATCAGATTGACCCTGGCAGTTGGGAATCAACAGCCAACACAGACCAACGCGGTGGTAGATTGGCCATGTTGCATGTTAACCATGTGAAGCAAGGTGCATTAACAGCTTATGGGAAAAACCTGAACAACGCAAGCAAGAATACAACAACCTGCACTGGTCATGAACAGCGTTGGCTGTCCCACATGTAACCATTTTGGTGTTTCTCACATTGCTCTGACCTCTCACATATGTGTTCACCTCTATTGTTTGCTGAATTCTTATACGTTGACACCAGTGTGAGACTCCATCATCATGATGTAAGTTCTTACAGAGCACTCACCACCGTACTATCTGAGCGCCTTCCAGTCGTGCCATAAGCAAGGTCACGACATATCTGTCACATGTAATTTGTTCGCTCATCCTGTCCCCAGAGGGAGAAGCATGTGTGGTGGAGTGTCTTCTTTGGGTAGGGTTGTTGCGGGAGGGGTGTATTAATGTTCCCGTTGTTCTGTGTTTATGTTAGAGGAGGCAGGGCAAAGAAACATGCCTGGCACTTGGAGCAGAAAGCGGTGAGGTTTGTGTGGTCGTTAGTTCTTGGGGGAGTTCATTCCACAGTCTCAGGCCATGCCCAGAGAAGGTTTTGTGTCCTGAACAGACAGGTTTTACTCTTATCTTTGAGTGTTGCATTGTGCCAGGGATGCACAGCTGTCAACCACGGTCTTCAGAGCTTTAGATTGTCTTTTAAATATCCTAGGCCCAGCTACAGAGCACTTTGAAGATAAGGACTGAGACCTTGAACTCGCTTTGAAATTCTATAGGAAGTCAGAGCAGAGAGCAGGGGACAGGTCTGACGCACTCGCAGTAGCCTGTATAAAGCTTTAACCCCAGGAGTAGTCTTTACTCAGGTAAATAGTATCACTGAATGAGTATAGGTTTGTATCATCAGGTCCTTAATTTTACAGTGCGTCTGTATCAGACCTATCTCAAAATCGCAGGAGTTTCAATGCATAATCAAAAAACACCATACCGCCATCTGGGTTCAATGTTTAGCCAGACGAAAACTACCCAGAGAAGAAAATGTCGTACGTTTGTAGCTAATCAATCAAAAGTTGCTGCCAATAACTAAAGAATCTGGCAGTTGTAGAAATAGATTTTTAAATCATAGACAGTATTCCAAAATACAGCAGATGTTTGTTACTTTTCCAGAAAACAGCTCCAACCCCCTGCAATTCACAATGGCAGCAATCTGTAGCTTTGCCTTTTTGACCTTGCTTTTGGGAGGTGAAGATGTCTGTGTGTCATGGCTGTTTTGCCACATTTAGCACATTTTGCTGAACTGTTAATCAAGCCAACCAGGAGCAGAGAATTAATCTTCCAAGGTGTGAAATCATTTTGCACGCAGAGATACAAGTGAGTAATCTAGCAAGAGAGGAAAGTTTATTGAGAATGCAAAGTACATCTGATCGGTTTAAAGGAAAGGTCAGAAAATCCATCTGTCTCTCTTGGATGATGGGTACCTGCAGTGTGTGTGCGGGTTGCAAATTAGCAACGTCTTGCACTGCCTGCTATTGATGGTGGATGATATTGAATCGTTTGTCATTAATCATTGCACATTATGCATCCAGCAACTGGTAAATGTTCACCTTCATAAAAATATAGACACTCAGAAAATCACTTGTCTTGCCACTGCCCACACACAAATTCCGCAGAAGCCCCCAATTACTGTTGAAATCCTGCTTCCACTGAAATCAACACCAAAAGCCCCATTAATCTTAATGAGCCCAAGATTGAGGTCCTTATCCCAGATGTAAAAAATTGCTGCATATTCTTATCATTCCAAAATCATTTCTATTTCAGTGAAATTAGGTTCATAGTAAACTATAATAACTAATAATCTCTATTTGTGATGGATTGTCAATTATTTGTATTACCAAAGCATCTAGGAGGCCTAGTCATAGACCAGGTCCCCATTATGCCAGGCGCTGTACAAACACAGAACAAAAGACAGTGCTAGTCCCAAGGAGCTTACAATGGAAGTATAAGACAAAACACTACATATGGTTACAAATAGACTGATGGGGAAGGCAGGGGAACAGTGAGACAATACAGCAATACAAATAATAAATAATAACAGGCCAACATGACCAGCAGCCAAGTTTTGAAGGCATCGTGGGAAAGGGGAGTTTAAAGGCAGATAATAAGAACATAAGAACTGCCATATTGGGTCAGACCAAAGGTCCATCTAGCCCAGTATCCTGTCTTCTGACAGTGGCCAATGCCAGGTGCCCCAGAGGGAAGGAACAGAACAGGTCATCATCAAGTGATCCATCCCCTGTCACCCATTCCCAGCTTCTGGCAAACAGAGGCTAGGGACATCATCCCTGCCTATCCTGGCTAATAGCCATTCATGGACCTGTCCTCCAGGAACTTATCTAGTTCTTTTTTGAACCCTGTTATAGTCTTGGCCTTCACAACACCCTCTGGCAAAGAGTTCCATAGGTTGACAGTGCGTTGTGTGAAGAAATACGTCCTTTTGTTTGTTTTAAACCTGCTGCCTATTAATTTCATTTGGTGACCCCTAGTTCTTGTGTTATGGGAAGGAGTAAATAACGCCTCTTTATTTACTTTCTCCACACCAGTCATGATTTTACAGACCTCAATCCTACCCCACCTTAGGCATTTCTTTTCCAAGCTGATGTGCTAGGTTAGTGGATGTTTATGGGAAGCACCTCCCAAAATGTGAAGGGCAGTATGAGAGGAAGAACAAAGGTGCTTGTTTGAAAATTGGGTGATGGAGAATGGCACCATGGTGCTGATCAGAGGCGGGAATCAAAATCTCAGTCACAAATAAAGGATGATAGGCAGAAAGGGGCTAGGTTGTGAAGGGCCTTCAAAGTGAGAGCAGTTTGTGGTCTGAAGCAATAAAGAGGTAGGAACCAGTGGAGAGATGCAAAGAGATAATCAAAGTGATGAGCTAGAAAAATGATCTTTGCAATAGTATTCTGCATGGATATGAGTGGGACAAGATTGCATTTGACAAGACCAGGGAGAAAGATGGTAATCAAGACATGATAGGATGAAGGCCTGGATGAGTGTTTTAGCTATGGATAAGAAAGGCCACATCTCAAAGCTGTTACTCAGAAAGAATCAGCAAGATTTAGATATAGCCTGGATGTGAGAACCTAGAGAGAGTCGAAGATGATGCCCAGGTTACAGGCCTGAGTGCCAGACATGATGGTGATGTTGTCCACCATGCTTGAGAAAGGACATAAAGGAGAAGGCTAGGAGCTCTGTTTCAGCCATATTTGAGCTTCAGCTGATGGCTAGATCTCCATGAGGAACTGTCAGAGGGACAGGCTGGGATTTTAGTTTGGACAGAAAGGGACAGATCTGGAGTACAGAAGCAGATCTGTGAGTTGTCAAGCATGGAGATGGTAGTAGAAATTGTGTCAGCAGATGAGAGAAGGTGTAGCAGGAGAAGAGAAGGGAGCTGTCACAGATCCTAGCGGGTACTCCTGCCTGGCCACCCACTAGGACTGCTGCGAGGGAAATCCAAGTCTCTGTGCTATGGACCCCTTGGAGTATGTTACGTTTCTGGAGCCTGAACAGAGTCCAGACATGGTCCCAATCTTTGGGTCCCTGGGCATACTCTCAGGGCCAGACCTTCCATCTGGCACCCCCTCTGAGTGTTGGGGCCCACTCACCAGCCACCTAGCCTCTTTGGACACAGTGCTGACCCTTCAGATTCCCCAGTACTTAAACACACTGCCCTCCCAGAACTCCACCCCAAAGGTGTGAAGCTTCTGGTTCACAATCTAACCTTCTCAGAGGCACAAGGAAATTGTAAAGCAGTCAATGTATACACACTTTGCCCAGTCAAACACCTTTATGATCTTTTATCCTAAATCATGTGAAGTACAGGAGAGTACAGATCATATAAAAGAACAAATATCTGAAACCCAAATGTCCCTCTGTTTCCATCTCACTCATCCCTCGTGAGCCTTTGGGGAACCACCCAGGTCCAGGAAGGAAGGAAGGCAGGCATGGTGAGTGGTCTCTCCCTCATGACTGGAGAAAATGGCCTCCAAGCTGACCAGCCTCTGCCCTTTTGAAACCTTCAACCCCCTGTGGCAGGTGACACCCTTGCCAGCTTTCCCACATGAGCACAGACCCACGTCAGGCGACTTTGCTGCTAAGGTGACTTCCCCCGGTAAACCAGTTCTTCTGGGCAGGAACCAGTCTTTTGTCCAGAATGAATGGATTTTCAAAGACTGGGCACTTAACAGTCAGCTACCCTCTATTGTTATTCTTCTGCCACCAGTCTTTGGAATTTCCAACCCACAATGCAGGCAAACAGAGTAGAACATAGAAAAGGCAAAAGACTGCACATTCAGAATGGAGTTTGCAGCCTTACACAGACAAATAGGGTCCAGAATCTCACTCAGAATTCATAAATTGTACAGATATATTCCCAGTTCATCACAGGGACCCAGGAGAGAGCCCTATGGAAACCCCACATAAAGCTGAGCTCTCCAAAGAAAGACAAATCTGTGTCATGGAAACTTCCATGGTTTTGAAGAGATGTCCATTTCTGCCAGGCTCCTCATGAATAATTTACAGCTGTGATGATAATATTTACAGCATAATACTTACACCATAACCTGGCAGAAGGTAGTGCGAGGTAATCCGATGTACGAGCAAGGTCATATGGCACCAAAGTACAGCACCTCACAGAACAAACCAAGCTCTGAGAATCCCTCAGGAGCCACCAGAGCAATTTCAAAGGAGGAACTAAGGAGGCTGAGACCAGGCAAGCGTCTGGAAGTCAGATACTACTCAAAGCAACCCAAGGGAAGGCAGTGAGGGGCTTAGAACCCCACAAGGTTCCAGTCCAAAATTAACCAACCCCTCACACACACACACACACACACAGAGGAATAGAAGTACTGCCCCTAAGCAGGGCTGGATTTCATTCTGGGTAAGATTAGAGCTGGTCAAATAAGTTAAAAAAAAAAAGAAAAAAAAAACCCTGCCACTCATATGAATAAAGAGCTTGAATTCTATCTGCCACTATTCATGGAATCATATCCCCTGCTAATTGCTAATGTGTGGATGACTGTCTGCTTTTCAGCTTCACTGTTTCCTTGTTCTTCTATTAGGGGATGGGTAAAGTGAACACACCTGAATCCTTGGAAGTACAGTCTATGATATGAGTGTTGCCCCATGATGAGAACATGGATAGGAGAACCAGGAAATGGGTGTATAGAGCTGTGGTGTCTGGAGCGTGCAAGCTCATACAGATCGGAGAGGTAGGTTGCGGGTGTATTTTGTACACGGGTACTGCATTGCAGCCATGGTGAGGACAGTGCTGCGTATTCAGTCACACCTGGGATGCTTGACAAACGGAGGGTAAAACAATAGCAACGTTTCATCCCCATAGCTCTACATAAGCTTCCCACAAGGCTCACAACTCCTTTCTAGCATTACACACAAAGCTCAGGACAGCAGGACAAGAAAGGGTACATGAAGAGACCGATAAAAAGTGGCTTGTGTGGGACGCTTTACCCTCCCCTGCCATCCCCCCATGGAGCTAACATGAGTGCTTCCAGAACTTCAAATGACAACGCTTTCAAGAGACTCTGGAATCAGTTAAAAGGTTTAAGAATACATGACAGGAGGCCATGCAATCTGGGAAAGGCGTGTAGACAGTCATGTTACCAGATGGATTCATTACACACCTCCCTTATAGCTGACAACCCTTTGGCTGCACCAATTAGCCAAAACTTGGGCCTTGCAGGGTTGTTTCTGATAGGATCTGAAATCAATAATATGAGTCAGGTTTATTCTTTGTTGTGATCTTATTAACTATGTTGTCAGACTCCTGTTGCCCTCCACACAGCAGAAAATAACAATAGCAGGCAATCTGCTTGCTCAGAAACCACCCCAGCCTGCCACTCCAGTGAGTTCTGTGCCCCAAGAAACGTTGTCTTTCTACTTCCTCTTGAGATCAAGTTCACTACTGCTTCTCCAGGCTCTCTGGTGGCTTTCTCCAGGCTTTCGGTCTCTGATACATATGGGCTGCAAAACCAATGTCCTATCGCCTGTGTTTGCAATCAGGGAAACACCTCCGCTCACATGGCTTAGCTCAAACCTACCATGTGCCTTGGGCAGTAACCTCCATTCTCTGTAGCTATTACATAATAGGGCTTAATTGCTCCGTCCATTTAACTAGGATCAAAGACTCTCCTAATGGCAGCCATTGATACCTTTCAGCTTAATAATATCTCAAAGAGAGTTGGTCATGTCTTTGCACACACAAAAAACCCTTTTAAAATGTCCTGCAGCTCTACTGATAACAAGAGTGACAGACAGGCTCTCAAATAACACCAGGTGCAGATATTTAATTTTTTCAGTCATATTTGTCATTTACCACGATTCATTCTTTTATCCCAGCTCAGATTTTGTTTTCCAATGTATAATAAATGTGTAACCTCAGCATTCAAACAACACTTTCCTTCATTATAAAATAACCCTCGTCCCCCATCTACTCCTCACTCACCCTCTGCCCCACAGTCCTGCACCTCCACGCGTGCTTTTTACCCCATCTCCTCAGCACACGCTCCGTACGCATCTTTTTTTCCAACTTCTCTCTTCATTTGTCCCCATTTTATTTCTTCCTTCTCCTTAGATCATTTCCCCTTTTCTCTCCTGCCTTTTCCCATTTGCTTGTTTCTGACGTTTCTTTATTTGCTCTCTTTTTTCCTGACCCTTTTTAGTGATCTCCTCCCCTGTCTTTTGTCCTGACTGTTTGCCACCTCTCTTCCCCACTTCACTCTCTGGCTGACTTCTTTTCCCATCCACCATGTCCCCTGGTTTCTTTTGTCCCCTCATGTCTGGTGATGCCTCTTCTCTTTGTTATGTTTGGATCTTAAATAAATGAAAGACGCATCAGCAGCTGCTGGTGAGCAGCACACTCTCTTTCATTATCTCATTTCTTAATACGCTTACACTGGTTTGAGAGGGCATCTGCAGATGAGACAACCCATATTCAACCCCCCTTGGGGTTTAGCACAAGCATAGCCCTGTGTGTTCAGAACTGGGCCCTAAATAATCTCCACCATGCTGGGAACGGATCTTTCGCACAATCTGGTATCCATGAGGTTTGCTACCTTTTCTTATTTGTATTACTGTGATGTACAGAGGCCCCAGTCAAGATCAGAGGCATATAATGTATAAAACACTTAGTAAGAGGCAGTCCTCACCCTGCCGTCTAAACAGTCAAGAAAAAGGGTGAAAGACCAGAAGTTCTAGCTCCATTCTGTAGATGGGGAACTGAGGCCAAGAGTCATTAAGGGACTTACCCATGTTTACACAGGAAGTCAGTGGCAAAGAAGGGAACTGACGCAAGAGTTTTTGCATCCCAGTCTTCACAGGTACCTATCCAGACTCCATCACCCTAATAATGGAACATCTCATAGTTCTTAATTGATTTTGTCTTCATTACAGCCCTGCAAGTTTTCCCCATTTTATTTAGTAAACAACTTCTCCAACTTGCAGAGGTTTGCCATAACGAAAAAACTGCTCATACCCATGAAAGAAACCATTTAGGACTTTCTACTTTACTCTAGCAAGGTTCACTTCCTCTAGACATAGTGGGTGTCCATCAACTCTCTAGCTGTATAATTTGGTGGCTAAAGTTTCGTGATCATAGATTCCTAGATTCCAAGGCTAGAAGGGACCATTGTGACCAGCTGGTCTGACCTCTTGTACAACACAGACCATAGGATGTCCCTGGATTACTTCCTGTTTGAACTAAAGCAGATCTTTACAATCAAATCCAGTCTTGATTAAAAAATTGCCTGTGATGGAGAATCCACCACACCTCTTAGTAAATTGTTCTAGGGGCTAATACCCTCACTTAAAAATTTACACCCTTATTTCCAGTCTGAATTTGTCTAGCTTCAGCTTCCATCCATTGGATCTTGTTATACCTTTGTCTGCTAGACTGTTGAGTCCTTTATCAAATATTTGTCCCCCTGTAGATACTTGCAGACTTAACAAAGAGAAAGTTAAGGGGTGACTTAAGCTAAATAAAGTGAGCTCCTGGAGTCTATCACTGTAAGGCAGGTTGAATCATTCACCTGGCTCTTCTCTGAACCATCTCTAATCTATTAATATCCTTCTTGAATCGTGGACACCAGAACTGCACACTGGATTCCTGCAGCAGTTGCACCAGTGATGAATACAAAGGTAAAATAATCTCTCTGTTTCTGCTTGATATTCCCCTGTTTATGCATTCAGGGATTGCTTTAGTGCTTTTGGCCACAGTATTGCACGGGGAGTTCAAGTTCAGCTAATCATCCACCATGACCCCTGTCATAAATATAAAGGGAAATGTAAACACCTTTAAAATCCCTCCTGGCCAGAGGAAAAACCCTTTCACCTGTAAAGGGTTCAGAAGCTAGGATAACCTCGCTGGCACCTGACCAAAATGACCAATGAGGAGACAAGATACTTTCAAAACTGGAGGGGGGAGAAAAGGGTCTCTCTGTCTGTGTGATGCTTTTGCCAGGAACAGAAAAGGAATGAGGTCTTAGAACTTAGTAAGTAATCTAGCTAGATATGCATTAGATTCTGTTTTGTTTAAATGGCTGATAAAATAGCTGTGGTGAATGGAATGTATATTCCTGTTTTTGTGTCTTTTTGTAACTTAAGGTTTTGCCTAGAGGGATTCTCTATTTTGTGTTGTGTTTTCAATCTGATTACCCTGTAAGGTATTTACCATCCTGATTTTACAGAGGTGATTCTTTTGCCTTTTTTTCTTCAGTTAAAATCCTTCTTTTAAGAACCTGATTGCTTTTTCATTGTTCTTAAGATCCAAGGGTTTGGGTCTGTGTTCACCTATGCAAATTGGTGAGGATTTTTATCAAGCCTTCCCCAGGAAAGGGGCTGTAGGGTTTGGGGAGGATTTTGGGGGGGAAAGATATTTCCAAGTGGGCTCTTTCCCTGTTATATATTTGTTAGATGCTTGGGGGTGGCAGCAATAAAGTCCAAGGGCAAAAGATAAAATAGTTTGTACCTTGGGGAAGTTTTAACCTAAGCTGGTAAAAATAAGCTCAGGGGGTTTTCATGCAGGTCCTCACATCTGTACCCTAGAGTTCAGAGTGGAGAAGGAACCTTGACATGGTGGCAGAGTGGTGGGATTAACGTGAAATCATTTTGAGATCAATTTTTTGAGATTTTTTTGAACCAGAAGCACAGATTTGAAAAGGAATTTTTTTTCCTTTGGGCTGCTGGAAAGCAGGTTTTAAGCTGAAAGCAGTTAGAGTTGTTGTTTTTTATCTCTGCTTGGGGGCCAGAGCAGAGACAAAAGGGAATTGTCTTTTGTGAGCTGGAGTTTTCTCTACCCAAAGGCAGGGTAATTAACCTCCTGCAGGGAAATTCACCAGTCTTCACAGACCTGAAGTTCTTTTTTACCTAAGAGCAACTAGAGGGGTTTTCTGTCTATTTGCCTGGAGACAAAGGTGTTAGGGTTTTGTTTTTTTTGGTGGGGGGGGGGTTAAGGATTTTTCTGTAGGCTGACAATCACTATCAGAGAACATAGGTATCTGGTTACAGAACAGCAAAATTTTACAAGCCAAGTTTTTTGTTTGTTTTATTTCTAACTCTAGGGTGTAAAGTTAGTTAAAAACAGAGAGACAAACATGACAGAAACCAAGACACAACACAAATTGGAGTTAACCAGACTGGAGGCAGCAAAAGAGGCAGAAAAAGCCCTTGAAGCTGCCCACAGGAGAGCTATGGAGGCAAAGGACAAAGAAATGGAGGCAGCGAAAGAGGCAGAGAAAAACCAAGAGGCTGCCCACAGGAGAGCAATGGAGGGACATCGGAGCACAAGTGTCGGCTATCCATGCTTCCCAATTTAATCAACCCAGAGATCCAAGTGACGATTCAACCCTTCAAGTCAAACTCTTTCAATTTGCCTACAGCCAAGTTGCCTGTCCAGTACAAGGGCTGATCAGGAACATGGACTTTTGCAGTCTAGGATGATTATCCCATCCCCATGCTGTTGCGGGAAGACTTGGCCAATCAGGTGAAGCTAGCCAAGAGGGTGGGAATGGTCACCCACAGCCAGGCTAAACAAGCCATCATGCCTAGCTGTATTCCAGAAACTTCTACCAGGCCCCGGTCAGAGGTGAAGGACCTGGATCCCAGGCCAAAGTCTGCAACAGCAGTAGTGGATCCAGTCCCAGAGACCCAGACAGAGCCAGTCTCAGAACCAGAACCGGTGGAACAACTAGCACCAGAACCATTGCCAGCATTGAATCCAGTACTTGCAACCCCAACACTAGAGGGCCCCACCGAACCTGAACCGGTAGCAGCCAATAACCTTACACAAGAGGCTCAGCCGGAGCCTGAACCCCAACATAGTGCACCAGCGGTGAGCGGTTCACAGTCAACGGAAACAGCCCCATCCCTTACATCACTTCCAGAGGGACCAAGCATAGGTCCACAATCCGATGAGGAACTGATGTCTCCAGCACCAAGGGAACAGTTTGAGACTGAACAGGAAGCAGATGAAAGCCTCCAGAGAGATTGGATGGTGGCACGGAGCAACCCACCGCCTTTCAGCTCTTCTAATCAATCCAGGTTTGTTGTAGAAAGAGGACTTTTATACAAGGAAACTCTTTCTGGTGGACACCAGGAAGACTGGCATCCTCAGAGACAGTTGGTAGTTCCAACTAAGTACCGGGTCAAGCTCTTGAGCTTAGCCCACTATCATCCTAGTGGCCATGCTGGGGTGAACAGGACCAAAGACCATTTGGGGAGGTCATTCCACTGGGAGGGAATGGGCAAGGATGTTTTTACCTATGTCCGGTCTTGTGAGGTATGCCAAAGAGTGGGAAAACCCCGAGACCAGGTCAAAGCCCCTCTCCAGCCACTCCCCATCATTGAAGTTCCATTTCAACAAGTAGCTGTGGGTTCTGGGTCCTTTTCCAAAAAAGACACCGAGAGGAAAGCAGTACATACTGACTTTCATTGATTTTGCCACCTGATGGCCAGAAGCAGTAGCTCTAAGCAACACCAGGGCTAAAAGTGTGTTCCAGGCACTAGCAGACATTTTTTGCCAGGGTAGGTTGGCCCTCCGACATCCTCACAGATGCAGGAACTAATTTCCTGGCAGGAGCTATGGAAAGCCTTTGGGAAGCTCATGGGATGAATCACTTGGTTGCCACTCCTTACCACCATCAAACAAATGGCATGCTGGAGATGTTTAATGGAACTTTGCGGGCCATGATATGTAAATTCGTAAATAAGCATTCCAATGATTGGGACCTAGTGTTGCAGCAGTTGCTCTTTGCCTACAGAGCTGTACCACATCCCAGTTTAGGGTTTTCACCATTTGAACTTGTATATGGCCGCGAGGCTAAGGGGCCATTACAGTTGGTGAAGCAGCAATGGGAGGGGTTTACACCTTCTCCAGGAACTAACATTCTGGACTTTGTAACCAACCTACAAAACACCCTCCGAACCTCTTTAGCCCTTGCTAAAGAAAACCTACAGGATGCTCAAAAAGAGCAAAAAGCCTGGTATGATAAACATGCCAGAGAGTATTCCTTCAAAGTAGGGGACCAGGTCATGGTCTTAAAGGCGCTCCAGGCCCATAAAATGGAAGCATCATGGGAAGGGCCATTCACGGTCCAGGAGCACCTGGGGGCTGTTAATTATCTCATAGCATTCCCCACCTCCAACCGAAAGCCTAAGGTGTACCATATTAATTCTCTAAATCCCTTTTATTCCAGAGAATTAAAGGTTTGTCAGTTTACAGCCCAGGGAGGAGATGATGCTGAGTGGCCTGAAGGTGTCTACTACGAAGGGAAAAGTGCTGGTGGCGTGGAAGAGGTGAACCTCTCCATGACCCTTGGGCATATGCAGCAAAAACAGATCAAGGATTTGTGGACTAGCTACGCGCCGACATTCTCAGCCACCCCAGGACTGATTGAATGGGCATACCACTCCATTGACACAGGTAATGCTCACCCAATTAAAGTCCAACCTTATCGGGTGTCTCCTCAAGCTAAAACTGCTATAGAACGGGAGATCCAGGGTATGCTACAGATGGGGGTAATCCGCCCCTCTGGCAGTGCATGGGCATCTCCAGTGGTTCTAGTTCCCAAACCAGATGGGGAGATAGGTTTTTGCGTGGACTACCGTAAGCTAAATGCTGTAACTTGCCCAGACAACTATCCAATGCCACGCACAGATGAACTATTAGAGAAACTGGGATGGGCCCAGTTCATCTCTACCTTGGACTTAACCAAGGGGTACTGGCAGGTACCACTAGATGAATCCGCCAAGGAAAAGTCAGCCTTCACCACACAGGTCGGGCTGTATGAATTTAATGTACTTTCTTTTGGGCTGCGGAATGCACCCGCCACCTTCCAAAGACTTGTAGATGGTCTCCTAGTGGGATTAGGAGAATATACTGTTGCCTACCTTGACGATGTGGCCATATTTTCGGATTCCTGGGCAGAACACCTGGAACATCTACAAAAAGTCTTTGAGCGTATAAGGGAGGCAGCTTAACTGTTAAGGCTAAGAAGTGTCAAATAAGCCTAAACAGAGTGACTTACCTTGGACACCAGGTGGGTCAAGGAACTATCAACCCCCTACAGGCCAAAGTGGATGCTATCCAAAAAAGTGGCCTGTCCCAAAGTCAAAGAAACAGGTCCAATCATTCTTAGGCTTGGCTGGATATTACAGGCGATTTGTACCGCAATACAGTCAAATCGCCGCCCCACTGACAGACCTAATCAAAAAGAAACAGCCAAATGCCGTTCAGTGGACCGAAGAGTGTCAGAAGGCCTTTAACCAGCTTAAAGCGACACTCATGTCTGACTCTGTACTAAGGGCCCCAGACTTTGACAAACCATTCCTAGTAACCACAGATGCGTCCGAGTGTGGTGTGGGAGCAGTTTTAATGCAGGAAGGACTGGATCAAGAATTCCACCCTGTAGTGTTTCTCAGCAAGAAGCTGTCTGAGAGGGAAAGCAACTGGTCAGTCAGTGAAAAAGAATGTTACACCATTGTCTATGCTCTGGAAAAGCTAAGCCCATCTTTTTCGGGACGGCATTTCCACCTGCAAACAGACTATGCTGCGCTACAGTGGCTTCATACCGCCCCGAGAAATAATAAAAAACTTATTCGGTGGAGTTTAGCTCTCCAAGATTTTGATTTCGACATCCAACACATCTCAGGAGCTTCTAACAAAGTGGCTGATGCACTCTCCCGTGAAAGTTTCCCAGAATCAACTGGTTAAAATCATCCTTGAGATGTGGAAAATATTGTTAGTCTTTATATACTTGGTAGTATATTTAGAGGTGCATGTGTCTTATTAACTCTGTTTTCTCCTAGAGCTCCAGGAAGAAATCACAGCCAGCGTTTCACCCTATCTGTGATTTGGGGGGCGTGTCATAAATATAAAGGGAAGGGTAAACACCTTTAAAATTCCTCCTGGCCAGAGGAAAAACCCTTTCACCTGTAAAGGGTTCAGAAGCTAGGATAACCTCGCTGACACCTGACCAAAATGACCAATGAGGAGACAAGATACTTTCAAAAGCTGGAGGGGGGAGAAACAAAGGGTCTCTCCGTCTGTGTGATGCTTTTGCCGGGAACAGAAAAGGAATGAAGTCTTAGAACTTAGTAAGTAATCTAGCTAGATATGTGTTAGATTCTGTTTTGTTTAAATGGCTGATAAAATAGCTGTGCTGAATGGAATGTATATTCCTGGTTTTGTGTCTTTTTGTAACTTAAGGTTTGGCTAGAGGGATTCTCTATGTTTTGAATCTGATTACCTTGTAAGGTATTTACCATCCTGATTTTACAGAGGTGATTCTTTTACTTTTTTTTCTTCAATTAAAATTCTTTAAGAACCTGATTGCTTTTTCATTGTTCTTAAGATCCAAGGGTTTGGGTCTGTGTTCACCTATGCAAATTGGTGAGGATTTTTATCAAGCCTTCCCCAGGAAAGGGGCTGTAGGGTTTGGGGAGGATTTGGGGGGAAAGACGTTTCCAAGTGGGCTCTTTCCCTGTTATATATTTGTTAGACGCTTGGTGGTGGCAGCGATAAAGTCCAAGGGCAAAAGATAAAATAGTTTGTACCTTGGGGAAGTTTTAACCTAAGCTGGTAAAAATAAGCTTAGGGGGTTTTCATGCAGGTCCCCACATCTGTACCCTAGAGTTCACAGTGGGGAAGGAACCTTGACAACCCCCAAATCTTTTTCAGTCATTTTGAGATATGGATGTAGCTACAGATGTTTGACATTCTGGTTTTGGTCAATTTGTTTCACAATTTTGACCCGTTTAAATTTAACTTTTTCATCTACAACTATTTTCATGGATTTGATTGTTTATGTTAATGGAAGTAAAGGGCAGGGGAACTCTTCAATTACTAAGAAAATCCAAATTGTTTCCTATGGTTTCCATCGTGGAAATATGCAGCCGTGTGTGGAAAAATATAATCCATTTGCTTTTTATTTATTCAAGAGATTTGAACACGTGCTTTGAAACAATTCAAGTCTCCCTAGAAAATTTATCATTAGGAAAGGGAAACCTGCATATAGTTCAACTTTGAAACACGAACGGGATACAGAATATTTATATAATGGGTATGCTGTCTGTAACTGTCTTGTGTGTTGCATTCCGTTATGATGCTTGATATGAAGTGCATAAATCATTGGGAAAATTATGTGAAATACATTTAATATTCCTGCGGTGAATATTTTTAAAAGTTGACGTGTAACCTGTTTTTTATAAATATAAAAATATCTGTTCCCTATATCGTTAAGTAGAATTTAGCATCAAATTCTTTGCTGGCATAAATCAACTCCAATACACCTCTGCCACTTTTTAACCAGACAACAAAATGCTTCCAAATCTAGCTAAATGTAATGTATTCTGATGTTTGTACAGATGCACACATTCATTGCGTGGGGGTGTGTGCATACATAGATTTACATCTGGAGCACAGTGTATAAACAGAAAGGCAGACAAGTGTGTATGTTTAAACTTGCTTTTAACCTGCCTGGCCAGGTTTTATAGCTGAGTTACACACATCTTTGAAAACCTGGTCATATTTTTAATTATATTTGGTATAATACACCAAGCCCCTTACCCACAAAGAGACACAGATTAACAATCCTAACCTCAAATGGGAAATGGTTGTCTTTCCAGGCCCACTCCTTTTCAATTCCTTTCCCTAGCTTGCCACATGACACCAAAATCCAAAAGCATTTCTTCAAAGGGCTGAATAATTTTAAATTAGGAGTATTTTCAATTTTTCTTTTATTAAAACGGACAGTTCCCAGCAAGGGATGAACTGAAAACCGGTCTCTCTTCCTCACTCCACATGTGAGATAAGCTGCATTTCTTGAAAGCTGCAGTAATAGTTAGTAACGCAAGGGGATAGATTTACTCCTTCAGTGAAAAGATCTATCCGAGCAGACTGCGGCAGTGTGGGGCGACGCAGTGAACAACAATCAAAAGGGAGAATTAAGTATCAAGAGCTCTCACTGCAGGAGTGGCAGTATAAACAGAAGCATACTTTTCAGAGCATGTCTCTCCCCAGGTCATTGCATCCTATTATTCCCTTAAATGGCCTACTGTCTTTCCTGAAATAAACAACATATAAATTCTGATATTGCTATGTTTACCCTTTTCCTCACATTGGGAGGAACAGTGTGAATTTATCAGGATGCCCAGAAAGTGAAATCTGTTGTGTGTGTGACAGAGCCCAGACCACAGCTTACTCAGTCTGGCTTTGGGCTCTGCTGCTGTCTCAGTTTCCCCTTTCTCCCTAGTAAAACAGTTCCATGTTGCAGATGTTTCTCCCCCTTTAGGAGTGTGGATGATGAACATAAAGTTCAGAACTCCCATACAACTTCCCTAAATGGCTCACACCCTTGGGGTAGGGTTTTGGCCTGTTCTTACAGCCCTCCCAGCTAGCTCCTGTTCCCTGTAAGCTTGCATTCTCCCAGGCCTTTAGCCTGGAAAGTCTCTCTCTCTCTCTCTCTCTCTCTCTCTCTCTCTCTCTCTCTCTCTCTCTCTCTCTCTCTCTCTCTCTCTCTCTCTCTCTCCACACACAAGCATCCCCTTCCATGGAGAGTTACCCACACTGAGCTCATCCTGCCTTTTAAGCTTTCAGCAGGTCTGGTTCTGAGACACATGATCTCATCACACTCTCTGGACTCATTCTGTTCATCTGTGGAGGCAAGCTACACCTGGCACAGGTGAGACTGAGCCCTCACCCTCTTAAGGGCCCATCTCCATTTTTGACAGAGCCCAATATGATGCCTCTTTAAAAATGATTTAGGTTCCTGTTGTTATTTCAGGGGAAGCCCTGTGAGGGGTGAACTTGAAGGGCTTCAGAGTTCCCATCTGATTCAGAGAAGTCTGATCATTCTCTGAAGCTTGTATAAACTATCCACACCCCACGTGTGTGCAAAATTGAGCAAGAAATCTCCTGGGAACAGGCATTCCTGTGAAACAGCCACTTCCAGTCTCAGCTTGAGCCAATATATCAGTGCTTCTCCAACTGAGTGCAGAAGTACAAAGACACTCTTCCTAGGGTGATAGGCATCACATTCACAAGGGCATTTCAGAACTTTGCAGAAGGGTTGATTAAGTTTCATCCGAAAAATGGGTGAAGATCCAAGGTGGGCTGCATATTTTCCAAGCCTTGTACCCACCCACAATGCCTGCACGGATACATAGTTCTTCTGACAGTACTTTGGGATATAGTCTCCTACCAAAGCTGAAAGACTTGCCTGGCTAGCTGCCCTTAGGGTAGCCATATAAGAACCTATGTTCCCCTGCACTGTGCAGCACAGAAGGCTGTTGAAAAAACCACAGCATTTCCACTGTGGGTGATATGTGAGACTGCCCAGAGTAGTCCCTGCTCCATGCAGCGGAGAGACCTGGTAGGGAATCAGGGTGTGACCAGAAAACAGAGGTAGGGAGCCACAGACACCCTCTTTGCACAGAATGTTCCCTCTGTTCCATCACCCCACAGCCACGTGCAGAAGAGTGATTGAATGAATACCCCAGCTGTTGAGGACATTCAGGGTCAGAGCAGTACTCAGGATCACCCCCTCTGCTGCTAGTGCTGAGTGCATTGATTTAGCCCACTCTTCCAGTCCTGTGACTGTCAATTTAAGGATCTATGTGCTATTCGTTTCTGCCCGGGAGAGGCTCAAATACCAACAAGAAAGAATCGTTGCAATCGGTGGCCCAGCTGTCCAGGAGAAGCTTATACACGCTGCATGGATTTAAAGCAGAGTTATGAGCATCTCACTGTCATAAATACTAGCTTGAGTCCTGAAATGTGTGTGTAACTGGCAGCAGATCCTCAAGGTGGTGTGGCAGGGAGTCAGCTGACACTGAGTCAGGATCTGGCTCCAATTCCTTTGAGATGGAGCTTTACAAACACCTTGTGCAAAAAAAAAAATAAAAAAAAAATAAATCCATTGTACCCCAGATCTAGCTGCAACGGACAGTCAGAGAGATGGGGGCCAGGCCTACTCTCAGGGATTCCATTGTCACTTCACTGACTTCCATGGGATTTATGCTGAGACACCCAGGACTTGAATTTGGCCCAAAGGCTGGGATCAGCTGTAAATGAACAACAGGCCAAAACAGCTGCCCAGGTAGGGTGACCAGACAGCAAGTGTGAAAAATCAGGATCGGGGTGGGGGGTAATAGGAGCCTATATAACACAAAGCCCCAAATATCGGGACTGTCCCTACAAAATTGGGACATTTGATCACCCTATGCCCAGGAAAATGAAGCTGGGCATGAAAGTCACTGCTCCTGCCGCTCTACCATGGAATGAGTCAGCCCTTTTAAAAGAAACCTAATTATTTCACTTTAAGTCAATTAGAGCCCCCCCCCCCCTTTTTTTTTAGGTATTTAGGCACCTAAAGCTGCAGACAGGCACCTATCTCCCATTGAAAACAAAGGGAGTTGGGCACCTAGGCATTTTTGAAAATTCCACTAGGGCCCAGGTGCATCTTTAGGCACTTAGGCCCAGATCCACAAAGGTTTTTAGGCATTTCAATCAGTGGAAGTTAGATGCCTAAAGATCTTTGCGGACCTGGTCCCAAATACCTTTGAAAATCTGGCTCTGAGCCCTTGACACGTTCCTGGCACAGAGATGATCCTGGAGACACTGCATGGTGCTTGCTGGGACTAGACAAGAATAGCAGCCGCAAGTGAGAAGAGGCTGGAACCAAGTGGGTATGACAAAGAAGGAAATTTAAAATGAGATGAGATCCAGTGAGGATGCAGGCTTTGTAGAATGCTAGCCCTTTAAAGGCAGTGAATGAGTGGCCCTGCAGAACAACGAAGAGGTTCGGAAAGGTTCCCAGTCAGCTTCTGAGTCATTGGGGGTTTATTTGAGAGAGACCATGCAGCAAGGGAATGAATCTTCATTGATTAGATACGTGCAGAGAGATGTCACCTGGCAGATTAACAGAGGGACAGGCAGCAGCAGGAGGGGCGGGGGACAGATGCTCGCAATCATACGGTAGCAGAGAGACAAAGTCTGATCCTCAGATCACAGCACCAGCAGGGGGAAGAAGGAAAACAGAAACTGCAGTGGTCGATGCAGCAAGGAGCCAGGTGATGCAATCTCTGCAGCAGCAGAAGGGGCAGGGGGTCGATCCTTCAGTCAGACCAACAGGAGGAGGAGCAGGGCAGAGATGCAGCCGGGGTGGCAGAGTCGAAAGCTCATCCTGCTCTTATAACAGCATCAGCCTTGTCCCACCCTGCACTTCCCATGGGACACTGCCAGAACAGGGTGTTCAGCACCGTCACTTGGGCTGGAGCAACCTGCATATTAAAGAGAAGGAGTTTCTGGCAGGGGCTTTTCCTTATGACACCCCCAGCTTTGATATCATCTCCCCCAGTCTGAATGAGCAAGTCCACATATATGGGTTCCTGCACTAGTGGGAGCCACAAGAGTGACAGGCAAAGGACAGGAGCTGAGATGGCAACTAGTGGGCAATCCATCACAGCTGCCGGTGGCACCTAATCCTCTCTTTGCAATAGGATTCTTGTTCCAGCACGAGCAGCAGCTCTGTCTCCTTCCCCTGTTAATCTCCAGCTTTTATGAGCCGGTGTTGTAGGAACAGAAATTGCCCATGGAGATCGTTTTTTATTAGTATCTTCTGCTTATTCATCAATCCCTTCTCTGAGTCTGTGTCAGCCGTAGTCCCTCTGAGGATATTGCAGGCTAGTAACACAGGCCCAGGCTGTTGGCTCCGCGAATAAGAAAACAAAGGGCTTAACATTTATACAGGGCTTTTCCTGCAGAGATCCAAAAGGGCCCTGCAAACTTTGCACACCGGGTGAGAGGGGAAGGAGCAATGCAGGACTGAAACATATTCACTTCCAGGGCCTGATTCTGAGCCAATCTGTGTGAATCAAGAGTAACCCTGTTGGTGTCCGTAGAGCTGTACTTGTGTCCAGCCAGCACAAGTGAGAGCAGAATGAGAAGGTGGAAGGGGACAGCTACATAGTACCCAGTTCCTCTTTATCCAGAGTGACAGAACCTGGTCCCAGGCTGAAGCAACAGGTTTACCTCCATCACCTAGTTAGTAGACCATGAAGGGTACAAGATTACTCATTCCCGTCATTTCTTATAGCTTCCCCCCCACCACCTTGGATCATCAGTGGTCATCTTGTCCGTCTCTATGCCACTCCCCATTCCAACCACCAGGATAGCAGGCATGGGCTTGGGAAAAGGAAGCATAACCTGAGCACTGCTGAGGTCCAGAGGTCCACACCTAGTGTAGTTTAAAGCCATCCTGAGGCCTCTCTAAAGTATGCTAGGGACTAAGTCAGCATAGATTGGCCCCAGGATTGGGAGGAGCACTCCGCAGTGGAGCCCGGTCCATACAGGATGCAGCTGAAAAACTGGCCCATGAAGTTTGAATGACCCCAAATCCTCGAAGTGAGACCCTGGGTATGTCTACACAGACAGTCTGACTGGCTGAATTTCATCTAGCTTTGCGTCAAATCCTTACAAGAAATTTTACATGGTGTGTTCTGTCCATGAAAAGTGGGCCAAATTTCCTCTGGAAACTCTCCCACATTCACTCAGAAGATTCACGAACATCAGCCAACCTTTCCAAAACTTGCTTTCTGATACCACGAAGATGCCCAGGTGCCACACTGCTGAGCAATCTAAAAATGCATGACTATATGAGACTGGCAGACATTTGTGAAACATAAACCCGGCACATTCATTGGCTTTCAAAAGTCATTGCACACTTTTCATATTGTTCCATGAATTAAAAGTGAGGGAAATGGCCAATTCCTTTTCACTCCCCGTAGTCCACGATTTAAAATGTGTGTGTGCAGGAAATCGAATCAAACATACAGAAAGACAAAACCATCGGCTGCTCAATGCTCTTGTTATTTATTTTCCCCTGAGCATAGCAGTTTTCATCCATTTTCTTAGCTGCTTCTCCATCAATCTGCCTAGCTGGTGTGTAGGGGAGTTGGCCCATTCCTCTGCTGTTGGCACGGTATGCATGGTCCCTTCACCTCCTTGTTATTCTCTCCACCAGCTTCATCTCCAGCGGTATCAAGTTGGTACCCCTGTCAGGCACTGCTTAGAAAGACATTAAGACAATGGCTGAGATGTGAGCAGATAATTAAGATGACAGGTACATGGCAAAACATTAATCTGCTGCTTAAAAGAAAAAAAACCAATGGGAATATTTCTATTTAAATAGGGTGCTTTGTTCCTTAGGCTGCACAAAGGATTCCACTTCAACTATGAAAACTCAGCTGATTTCTACTGTGTTGGGGGTAGCTTCAGAAATTGTTTCCTCGCCACTCAATGAGCAAAAGGTATATGATCTAGTGGACGGAGCACTACCCTGAGAGCCAGGATCTCTGGAATTCTAATCCTGATTGTAGCATCTGGCCTGTGGCTTTAGACAGGTCATTAACCTCTCTGCCTCAGTTTCTCCACAAGTAAAACAGGGATAATCATGGTGTTATGTGACTTTGCAAGCTGATTTTGCAAACCACACTGGAGATGAAAAGTGTTCTTATAACAGCAGGATAGAAAACTTCTTTTCAGTTCATCTCTTGCTGGCAGCAACAGAAATTCATTGGGAAAAACAAAGGAGAAGAAAGAAATCCAGGGTGAGATATAAAAAGTATCCAGAAAATTCACAGTTTAGAATGTACTATAAATACAAGAGAACACTGTCTCGTTCATTCCCTGTCCATTGCACAGCCTCTCCCAACCACCTCACATCCATGCTTATCTACCACTTCACCTTTGGGAGTGAAAATGTATTCTTCCAATTACTCACTAACAACATTATCTCATATATTTCCATAGAAAATTTAATGCTGGGGGAGATAAATGCCCTTTACTTTGGAAGCTCTTTCTTATTATATGTGTAAAGCACCTAGGCACAGTAGGATCTGGATCCCTGACTGAAGCCTGTAACCACTACCAAAATACTACGACTACTAATCCATAGACCAGGTACAGACCAGGAAGAAGCCAGTACAACGTTCTCCGACTGTCCTTCCAGTGTATGTCTCAGAACCTATCAGACCATCTGCAGGATGAGGACATGGAGCTATCTTCATGCAGTCGATCTTTGGCATTTCTCCAAGAGTGCCCAATGTGAAGGTGTCACTGCCTTCCCCAAGCTAATCTATTCTATCCAGTCGATTCTATTCCTTCATCCTTTGGAGGAAAAATGTACACCTGACCATATGTCTCAGGATAGATAGATAGATAGATACCTATTCAAATTCCATCAGGACAGTTATTTCCAGTAGGGATAAGGAGGTTTTAGTACTGTTGTACAAGGCACTGGTGAGACCTCACCTGGAATACTGTGTGCAGTTCTGGTCTCCCATGTTTAAGAAGGATGAATTCAAACTGGAACAGGTACAGAGAAGGGCTACTAGGATGATCGGAGGAATGGAAAGCTTGTTTTATGAAAGGAGACTCAAGGAGCTTGGCTTGTTTAGCCTAACTAAAAGAAGGTTGAGGGGAGATATGATTGCTCTCTATAAATATATCAGAGGGATAAATACCGGAGATGGAGAGGAATTATTTAAGCTCAGTACCAATGTGGACACAAGAACAAATGGATATAAACTGGCCACCAGGAAATTTAGACTTGAAATTAGACGAAGGTTTCTAACCATCAGAGGAGTGAAGTTTTGGAATAACCTTCCAAGGGAAGCAGTAGGGGCAAAAGATCTATATGGCTTTAAGATTAAACTCGATAAGTTTATGGAGGAGATGGTATGATGGGATAACATGGTTTTGGTAATTAAATAGTCATGTTAAATAGGCCCAATGGCCTGTGATGGGATATTAGATGGTGAGGGATCTGAGTTACCCAGGAAAGAATTTTCTGTAGTATCTGGCTGATGAATCTTGCCCATATGCTCAGGGTTTAGCTGATCGCCATATTTGGGGTCGGGAAGGAATTTTTCTCCAGGGCAGATTGGAAGAGGCCCTGGAGGTTTTTCGCCTTCCTCTGTAGCATGGGGCACGGGTCACTTGCTGGAGGATTCTCTGCTCCTTGAAGTCTTTAAACTACGATTTGAGGACTTCAGTAGCCCAGATATCGGTGTGAGGTTTTTTGCAGGAGTGGTGGGTGAAATTCTGTGGCCTGCATTGTGCAGGAGGTCAGACTAGATGATCATAATGGTCCCTTCTGACCTAAATATCTATGAATCTATTCAAATTCCAATACATTGTAGAGTTACATAATTAGAAACACAGCACATAATGAGGCTGGGAGATATTTACGTGAGAGACAGGTGACTTGGGCCAGAGCAGAAACTGACAATACAACATATGAAAGAGGAGCTTTTCTGGGCAGTTTTCAGAAAAAGTGGCTAATTCATACATGTGTTCATAATACTACAAATTCAATCTGTGTCTTTGCAAAGTTTCTTCACGGGGGGAAGTTCTGTTATGGTGGCGGGTCTGGCTTTTGGTATCCCATGGAGGAAGTTTAGGCCAGGGTTCTGGTTTGTTGCTGAATCAGGACGAAGATTCAGATTCAACAGCTCCAACATTTTATGGCAGATCATGTAACAAAAAACTAGCCAAACTGTGGAAATCTCTTCCGATCATCTGTTTGTGTAAGTTTTCTGACAGGTTGGGCCAAAATTTCATCGTCTCAGCTATTCATGTAAGAATTTGACTCCATGAGAACTGGAGGAGGGGGCTAGCCCCTGTTGATACCTAACTTGGAACTAAAGCCCTAGGGCAGTTATAGTTCTGGAAGTTTGACTCCATACCTTCCCCTCTAAATTTTAAAGGGAGTTGTATTTAAGATTCTGATATAAACCCACCTCTCATTTTACATTACACAAATGGAATACCAAAAGCTGCATTTTATCTCTTCCTGAGATTCCTCCTCTGTAATATTACATGGAGAATGAACTCTCGACTAATTTTCATTTATCTTCAGACTTTGATCGTGAGGAATAGGTAGACTGGATTTTACAAAGTGCTTGAAGTTACTTCTACATACCTTACACTCCAGAACTGCCTTGTGTGAAAGGCTGTGCCAGAGATAACAAACACAATGGGGCTTAAAGATTTGCCTAGGGAAGGTTTTATCTCATTTTCATCACAATCCTTGGAGTACATTTGCTATTTTAAAATGATGAAGTAAATCCTGCCATTATGCCTGCTCTCCCTGGCCTTCATTTTTCCAATTATGTCCATCAGGCCTGCAGGAAGATGAGCCATTACCAAATAGTATATAGGCAGCCCATTAAAAATCCCACATTCTGAGAAATGGATTTTGTATAATTTCTACCTGTCTCCTGCGTAACACATCCTGAAATCACTACCCGGTTTGCCAGTCCCATTAAGCCCAGCAGATGATGCTGGTGCAGAAAACATGAAGTTCATCTCCTTTTCCCTTAGGCCCTCCTCACAGAAAACATGCAAATGAGAGAGAGCAAGATACCTGAATGCTAACTAAAAAAATCCTACTTGGTGACATGTATCATATAGCTTTGTTCTTACTGTCTAGCCAGCTCTTCAGTCCCAGCTAATCTCCAGCGAACCTTCTGAAAGGCTAGAATAATGCCAGGAACAGCGAGAAAGCAGGAAGGTTTCTCCGATGGATGGTTGGTGCTTTCGGAGCCGTTCCTTTTGCTCAGCTAACTGCAACGCTTACAAAGCCAGACAGTGGTGCTCTCCTGGCCTCTTCCTGTCAATCATATTGTGTAAAAAGGATGCTGAAGAGTGGGTTTGAAGGATATAGATACCTCTGCATATTTTCGTCACTCAAGTCCAAGTAGAAAAATATTCTCTGTGTATGAGCGGCCAGTCTATGGAAGGAACATTCTGGTAGATGCAGATGATTTATTAGGACTAAATAGATTAATATCACTGATGAAATTGATAGATGCATGGCTGGGATAGCTTGGCAAAGAAAACATAACAGTGGTTTATGAATGCTTATGCCAACATGAATGATGAGGAGAGACGGGCTGTAATACCTAATCCAAGCAACCATATACTCTGCTATTTTCCTCATTGGGTTAAATGAAGGTGCCATCATGCAAAATCTCAGCATCTTTACTGCAGTGGAGTAGAAGATTCTCATGGAGTCTGGGCTTCAGACAGGCCAAAATAATGAATGGTCACTTTAAAGAATGCCTGTTGTAGCTAGTGTCTCAAGGGAGGCTTTCCTCTGTGCCCTGACTGGGTTGCTACATAATAACACCTAGCTCTTATTATCAGTGGATCACAAAGCACTTTACAGAGGAGGCAAGTATCATTATCCCCATTTTGCATATGGGGAAACTGAGGCATGGAGACTTGCCCAGGGTCGCCCAGCAGGCCAGTGGCTGAGCAGGTCTCCAGAATCCCAGTGCAGCGCTCTATCCACTAGGCCACTGTGTAAAATAGTACTTTTTATTATTATTTATTATTTGCTCTGCAGTAGCATCACAGACAAGGACTCTATTGTGCTCTAGGCACTGTACACACACAGAATCAAAAGAGTGCATTAAAAGGAATTTATTAGGGTTTAAAAGTACAGAGGAGAAACACATTGGTACTCACCAGCCAATGACAGTACAGCATTTCTCTCTTAGCCTGCCCCATCTTTTATTTATGAATGGAGAGGTTCCAACAGGACCCAGCAATAACCAATCCTGGCTGTGCAACCTTAATTCAGCCCCCTTGTGCATATACATTATGATACGGCCTCTAATTACATGATCATATACTATTTTTTTCATAAGCAACCCTAATTCTGACATTTCCTAACTTTTGAGTGCTTGACCTTGCAACCCTAATAATGTTCTTTTAACAGAGTTTGTGTGTGTGTGTGTGTGTGTGTGTGTGTGTGTGTAATAAGAACCTAGATAGAAGAAAAGGAGGCCTAGTGGCACCTTAGAGACTAACAAATTTATTTGAGCATAAGCTTTCGTGAGCTACAGTTCACTTCATAATGCATCCGATGAAGTGAGCTGTAGCTCACGAAAGCTTATGCTCAAATAAATTGGTTAGTCTCTAAGGTGCCTCAAGTACTCCTTTTCTTTTTGCGAATACAGACTAACACGGCTACTCCTCTGAAACCTAGATAGTTAGACTGTTTCTAAATTAGCCCTTGCAGCATCATTATTCTGTTCAGTTAATGACACCCACAAAGGGGGGCTGGATTCTCTGCTGATGCACCTCTCAGCTGTTTTCACTGTGGACATGCTCAGGGTGTCGTTATACATCGTGCAGTAAGTCGCTGTATTGGGTATATTGAAGACTAACGTTCAGTGTCTTACTAACTTCTAGCAGAATTGCAGGTGGAGTTAGAATAACAAAGTGAATGCTCCAATCTAGAGAAAGTTGAGCTTTCTTTCAAAAGATGTGTGATTTCAGCAATTTACAGGGGTCAGCTTGCTCTTGAGAGACTGCACAGTAAATTACTTGGATGGTCTTCTCTACTTGTAACGCAAGACAGGCAAGGGGATCGCAGGGCTATAAATAGATATTTATATTTCTTTGCTGCTAGCGTTATTTCTGCATCTCCAGGGTTTCGGTTTAAATCCCAGCCCCTGACATGAAAAGAGGAGGACAAAAGTATGCAGTCAGGGCCAATCTATTCCTCAAACTAAATCCTGTGTAAAGTTAAGGTTGTTCAAGTATAAATCAACCTAACGTCATCACTTAATATCAGATAAAGCAGAAGATAAGACAAACTTCATTCATGCACCTTACTGTCCGTACATCTTGCTACAGTACCCCTCTTTGCCATAAAATCTCCTTTGCACTTCTAATAGATAACCAACCGCAATGCACACCCCTAATCCATTCAAATCACACTCAAATATACAGCTTTTACTCCAATCTACTTTTTCATGTGAAAACAACATTTTATACACTTTCCCAGAATACACATCTCTAGAGAATAGACCATAATTTGTTCATTGATATTTGTCTACTAATCAGATATTCACAAAAAGAAAAGGAGTACTTGTGGCACCTTCGAGACTAACCAATTTATTTGAGCATAAGCTTTCGTGAGCTACAGCTCACTTCATTGGATGCATACTGTGGAAACTGCAGAAGATATTATATACACAGAGACCATGAAACAATACCTCCTCCCACCCCACTCTCCTGCTGGTAATAGCTTATCTAAAGTGATCACTCTCCTTACAATGTGTATGATAATCAAGTTGGGCCATTTCCAGCACAAATCCAGGTTTTCTCACTCTCCGCGCCCCCCCCCCTCCCCCCACACACACACAAACTCACTCTCCTGCTGGTAATAGCCCATCCAAAGTGACCACATTCTTACAACTACAATACCCACCTGCAGAAGTGAAGAAACAGATTGATAGAGCCAGAAGAGTTCCCAGAAGTTACCTACTACAGGACAGGCCTAACAAAGAAAATAACAGAACGCCACTAGCCGTCACCTTCAGCCCCCAACTAACACCCCTCCAATGCATTATTAAGGATCTACAACCTATCCTGAAGGATGACCCAACACTCTCACAAATCTTGGGAGATAGGCCAGTCCTTGCCTACAGACAGCCCCCCAACCTGAAGCACTCACAAGCAACCACATACCACACAACAGAACCACTAACCCAGGAACCTATCCTTGCAACAAAGCCCATTGCCAACTGTGCCCACATATCTATTCAGGGGACATCATCACAGGGCCTAATGACATCAGCCACACTATCAGAGGCTCGTTCACCTGCACATCTACCAATGTGATATATGCCATCATGTGCCAGCAATGCCCCTCTGCCCCTCTGTACATTGGTCAAACTGGACAGTCTCTACGTAAAAGAATAAATGGACACAAATCAGATGTCAAGAATTATAACATTCATAAACCAGTCGGAGAACACTTCAATCTCTCTGGTCACGCAATTACAGACATGAAGGTCGCTATCTTACAACAAAAAAACTTCAAATCCAGATTCCAGCGAGAAACTGCTGAATTGGAATTCATTTGCAAATTGGATACTATTAATTTAGGCTTAAATAGAGACTGGGAGTGGCTAAGTCATGATGCAAGGTAGCCTATTTCCCCTTGTTTATTCCTACCCTCCCCCAAGACGTTCTGGTTAAACTTGGATTTATGCTGGAAATGGCCCACCTTGATTATCATACACATTGTAAGGAGAGTGGTCAGTTTGGATGAAATATTACCAGCAGGAGAGTGAGTTTGTGGGGGGGGGGGGGGAGTGAGAAGACCTGGATTTGTGCTGGAAATGGCCCACCTTAATTATCGTGCACATTGTGGGGAGAGTGGTCACTTTGGATGGGCTGTTACCAGCAGGAGAGTGAGTGGGGGTGAGAAAACCTGGATTTGTGCTGGAAATGGCCCACCTTGATTATAATGCACATTGTAGGGAGAGTGGTCACTTTGGATAAGCTATTACCAGCAGGAGAGTGAGTTTGTGTGTGTGTGTTTTGGCGGGGGTGAGAAAACCTGGATTTGTGCTGGAAATGGCCCACCTTGATTATCATACACATTGTAAAGAGAGTGGTCACTTTGGATGGGCTATTACCAGCAGGAGAGTGAGTTTGTGGGCGGGGGGGGAAAGTGAGAAAACCTGGATTTGTGCTGGAAATGGCCCAACTTGATTATAATACACATTGTAAGGAGAGTGATCACTTTAGATAAGCTATTACCAGCAGGAGAGTGGGGTGGGAGGAGGTATTGTTTCATGGTCTCTGTGTGTATAATGTCTTCTGCAGATTCCACGGTATGCATCCGATGAAGTGAGCTGTAGCTCACGAAAGCTCATGCTCAAATAAATTGGTTAGTCTCGAAGGTGCCACAAGTCCTCCTTTTCTTTTTGCGAATACAGACTAACACGCTGTTACTCTGAAACTAATCAGATATTGATATTTTAAGATGGGCCTCTGTCATTTCCAATGTGAATGCCGTTCTTTTCGCCTATTGTCTGTGTTTTCCTCCAGACATTCTAATCGATATGCATTAGAAGGTCATTGATTCTGATTTTTTAAAAAGTGAAACCCCTCTGTTACATAGTTTGTTTCAAGAAAGCTACCCCTGTATTTGAATCTCCGTTAAAGCGGGAACACTTAAAAGATCAGCTGTGTTATAGAGTTCTTATCTATTCCAATGGTACCCCTTATTCCTAAAATGGGGATACCCCAAGGGGCAGTCGGATCTTTAGGAGCAAGATGAGCGTGTCCACTGTATGTAAAGCTCAGTCTTGTCTTTGCTAAGGTCCACAGCTGAGTGGCATCACAGAAGTGAACTACTTAGCATACCCATTGCTGGCCTTGTGCTGCTGTAATTAGGAAGTGAGAGGCAGGATCTTTACACAGATTTGCACCTGTAAATGACTTCTGAGCACAAAAATTCAGGAGTAAATACCAAAGGGCCAGATTCAGCCACTCTTACTCACAGTGCGTACTGTAAAAAGAAAAGGAGGACTTGTGGCACCTTAGAGACTAACCAATTTATTTGAGCATAAGCGTTCATGAGCTACAGCTCACTTCATCAGATGCATTCGATGAAGTGAGCTGTAGCTCATGAAAGCTTATGCTCAAATAAATGTGTTAGTCTCTAAGGTGCCACAAGTACTCCTTTTCTTTTTGCGAATACAAATTAATATGGCTGCTACTCTGAAACCAGTGAGTACTGTGTTACTACTTGAGCAGTCCCAGGGAATTCAGTGTCAATCTGATTCCAAAGGAACTACTCCCAGATTAACCGCTCAGCATAAAGGTGGCAGAAGCTGGTTCTAAAGATGTGACGGAGCAAGTTCCTTTTTAGAGGTAATGTTTAAACTGTAGCCCTCAGAAACTCCCCAAAACAACTTAACTTCCCTAAAAGGAGAAGGAAACCTTCATAAAGCAGGGTCACATTTTGAGCATCATGGTAAGCACTCACCCTCACTAAACACTGAATGGTCGGGTATATACCAATATCTGAATCTTCAGAGATCAGATTCTGATTCTTCCTGGTCAGCTTTGCTACAATTAACATTAAGCACCAATTAACCCAAATACCCATTGCAAGAAAAGCCTTCTTTATATACTAAAAACATTCTATGCCTTTGCTGAAAGACAAAAGCCATCCAGATGATCATTACCAAAACACTGTACCATTGTATATGTTTTTCTGATTCCACATTGCTATGTTGTCTGCACTTGCAGTTGCTAGGTTAACTGGATATTTAATTAAATTATATCAGTGCAAAAACAATTGCCAAAGACAAGCCAGCAATGGCAGAATTTACTACAGGGAAAGCATGACATTTCACATGGTTACGTGTGCTTTTGTTCAATTTTCACACCAAGGCAGTGTTATGTAGTGATTAAAGCAGGGAAATGGAATTCAGGTCTCCTTGGTTCTCTTCCTAAGTCTGGCATAGCCCAGGGGTAAGCCACTTAACCATTGTGTGGCTCACTTGCCCCATCTGTAAAATGGGAGTAAATAAATGAGTAGGTCAGGTCATTTGGCTAGTACCTGGAGCACTTTAGCCCAGCTAAATGTGCCACTGGCCTCCAAAGGTGAATCTTTCTGCAGGAACTCAAGTTAATTACCCCCTGCAAGACAGGAATACATGGAAGTGACCACAAAACTAAGTCTCATCCTAAATGTATGGCAGCAAATACCATCTTTCAGATTCCATATGATTTCTATTAGAGACTCCATTTTTCAGTCCTTCCTTCCCACCACCTGCCCCCCAAATCACCCTTCAAGCCTGGAAACTTTTGACATGTGGGGATGCCACAAAAGACGCACTGAGAACTTGGCTGCAGCAGGATAAGGCAGAGAGATAGGGCTGTCACATGCTGGGACAACTTGCACAAGGCAAGGGCTGTACGAGATTTAACACTGTTTTGAAAATGCATTGCAAAATCCTTACAAGGAGAGAACTGAATTTCAAAGGAGGGAGTGTTTGAGCACAGAGAAAGGGCTCCATCTCTAATATGTGGCTCTCTGCCCATCAGCGATTCAGTGGAGAATGGAGTGGAAAAGAGCCTATCTTTGCCCTGACTTCCATTCCATGCAAATTCACTGGATTCCCAGCTGTTACCTGGGGGAGGTGCTGCTGAGCTTTGATTTAATGACAGAGGCCTCTCAACCTTACCATAGCCAGGTAGGATCTGACCAACAGTATAGAGTGAAATGTTTGTAATGAAATCACACAAAACTAGTGACAGATCCTGTCCATTGACCTGTAAACCTGCAGGCTCAGTATAATTGCTTGGCATGTGAAAATCATACGATCTTCATGTTTTCCACCTAAAATAGAGATGAGCAAAGGAGACTGAAGACGCAGTCGCACGGCATGAGCTGTACATGCCTGCCTGGAGCCCGCCTGGGTATGTACTCATGGGGTCTGTGCTGCCACATCGTCACGGCTGCGTTTAGCTGTGTTAGCTGGATTAAAGCTAGTGAGGGTAGCTTGCCGAAGCTGCAATCACAGCTCCGATGCTCTTCGGGTTCTGGGCCTTCTTTTTGTTCTGTGTTTACACAGTGCCTAGCACGCTGGGGTCCTGCTCCATGACTGGGGTTCCTGGGCAGGAGGGTAATAGAAATAAATACTACTAATAATATTAAGTACTGCTACTACTAAGTAGACATACTGGTTTCAACCGAGTTTTGCAGTGAGATTTTGTGAAGAGGGTCCATGGAGAGGAACCAAAGCTCATGTTTAACTGAGCCATTGCAAAGGGACGGGGCTGAGTGTCAGACAGCTGTCCCACTACACTGGATAACCTGGCTGCATACCCTGTGGAATTGAAAGCACAGTGGCATAATCCCAAGACTGAAAACAGTCCAACACATTGGTGGGAGCCAGCAAAAGAGAAGAGCTTCTCCGCGGGAAGGCAGTCGTCTAGAATCTGCGCTCAAAAATCACTTTCCATTTAGGTAGGAGGGAAGGAGTGAGCTTGTTCACCTCAACAAGAGGATTGTTATTTCCGTGCTGGAAAGCTGCTCCTCTCTGCAGATCCCAAACCTAACAAGGAGAAGTGGAACAGAACCAAATGCTATGAGGACTCTCCACACTCTGCTAAGCGAGGACGAGACAGCTGGAGCTCTTTCCAATGCCATTTCTGAAAAGCCAGGCAGAGCAGCTGTCCACTCTCCAGCTGGAACACAGGGCTGCGCTGTGCAGTGGAGAGCTCTTGAGAGCAAGCAACACAACTCGGTATTGCTGGAAATGTTTATTGCTGCTCCAGAAGCCAGCAATAAAACACACTCGGCTATAAAATGAGTATTAATAGCACTGTAATAATCATGCACAGCCCTGATTTCCAACCTCTTCCCTCCCTGCATTCAGTGGCTTTGTCCCCCTGCAACTCAAGATATGTTTTTTTTTTTCTCCCAGCAGGCTCCCACCTCTCTGACGAGGGGCTCAGCATCATGATTTCTCCCCTCCTTCTAGGCCAAATCACACACCCACAGCACCCATTTCCCATCGCTTAGATTCTACAGTGGGTGCAGTAAAATACTGATCCTATCTCTGCCACTTTGCATTGCTTCTTGACTGGATGCATTTAACCTGCGGCAAAGGTCTGGGGGAAAGTATTTCCTAAGCCATGTTTGAAAGGTCTTCCATAATTCCATAACAAGTATGCAAACATTACAAGAATGGCTGATGAATGTTACAGACGCGGTGATTAACAGAAGGCGCATATTAGACATGTGCCACATGCCCTTTCAGTATCTGAGCGCGCTAGTGTTTTACGAGCTCCAGACAGAGTGTTTGCTGCATTGATAGAATTATCCATGCTGTGCTGAAGGGCTCTGGGGCTGGGGGAGGCCACTGCTACACTTGTGCCATGGCCACAGGGGCATCAGAGCCTAGAAGGGCTGCATGGAGGTGCTACAAATGCTAATGCCTGTGCGAGAGGGGACGTCTCTGCAGAGCCTAGAACTCCAGCCAACTCTGATTTAGTCCCCTGGTGTTCTCGCTGCTTGCCTTGCAAAGAAATACCCTAGTCTGTAGCGGTGCATGGGATTCTTCTGTCCTAAGTGCAGGACTCTGCACTTGTCCTTGTTGAATCTCATCAGATTTCTTTTGGCCCAATCCTCTAATTTGTCTAGGTCCCTCTGTATCCTATTCCTACCCTCCAGCATATCTACCACTCCTCCCAATTTAGTGTCATCTGCAAACTTTCTGAGGGTGCAGTCCACGCCATCCTCCAGATCATTTATGAAGATATTGAACAAAACCGGCTCCAGGACTGACCCTTGGGGCACTCCACTTGATACCGGCTGCCAACTAGACATAGAAATAGACATGGAAATGTATTCGTTTGGCTTTGGGCTGAATATTCAGCTAGCCTGCTGGGTGCATTTCATCCTCCGAAGGTAACATGCCGCTGTCTCAGGGAGAGCTACTCATATTTCAGCCAAAAGACTTTTTAACTTCTGGAGAGGATTGTTTTCCCCAGGCAGTCCTTTGGGATCCTCCTGACCCATTTTATCTGAGTGCAGTGTGACTTTTTGTTCCGGTTGTTTTTGTCTCCCTCTGCAGTAGGTGTTTCCTGAGATAACATAGCAGATCGATCGTGCCCTCCTTATGCACACTGCACATTTTTAGGCGTGTTTATAAATATTGCATTTGTTATACTGTTCAACCCTCTTTGCGTGAAAAGTTTCAGGAATTTCTAACAGAGATAAATGGGGAAGATCTTTGTTGGGGACAATTGGGGGAGAGGACAAGTCAATCCATGGGAATTGGAACCCCCAATTTGAGTAAGGAGGAGTTTGGGTTAAGCAGCAGTAGGATGAAAGGACTCTACCTACAGACACCAGAGGCATGTTCCTTTCATACTTTCTACTACACTGCACATTGAATATGTCCCCATATAACATCACTGGAATGCAGACAACTTCATTTGTGCAAGGCTTGTGCATGAGTTAATGCCTCGTAAGGAGGCGAGGCTCCTGCTCAGTGTTGCACACGTTAAAGGCAGTGTGCCTTGTCCACACTCACCTTTCAAAATATGTTCACTTTTGTTAGCTTCACCCCCTAAATCATAGTCTAGACAAGGCCACTCTTGGCTACTATGGTAAAGCTGTTTATGCACAGCCCAATCCAACTCCTGTTACAGTCAATGAGAGTCTTTTCACTGATTGCAATGAAAGATGGATCAGGCCTCTGCTGCCTACAGCTTTGAGACACATCATAAGATAAGAACAGACAAACTGGATCGGAGCAATGGTCCTTCTAGCCCAGTATCCCGTCTCTGACACTGGCCAGTGCCGGATGCTTACAGGGAATGACCAGAACAGGGCACTTGTCAAGTGATCCATCTCTTGTCATGCAGTCCCAGCTTCTGGCAGTCAGAGATTATGGGGTAGTCAGAGCATGGGTTGCATCCCTGACTATCTTGGCAAAAGTCCATCGATGGACCTGTCCTCCAAGTTTTAAACCCCAAGTCAGCTGTTCTGCTTTTGATGTGTTTGTTGGCATCGTGGGAAGAAAATCTTATCGGCAACTCACTGTAATGGTCCAGCAAACAGTCCCAAAACCTCCTGGCTGACCATTAATGGATCCATCACCAAACCTATAAACAGGATCTGGATCGGTTGAAGGCACTTCTCTTGTTTTGTTTCCCATAGAATGTGTTTCCAGGTACCGTAGAACACAATGGTGTGTTTCCCTGGCCCCTGTACAATGTTGCTCTGTGTGCGGGGTGGGAATATTTTCTTCTGCCGTTGTGTTATATGTTTTCCTCCAGTTTCCATACACCAGCCTTCACCACACAGCTGGCACTGAGATCCAGGGCACCGCTGCCAACAGCTGCAGAGCACTCTGCCATTTTGGTTGCTCCTGTTCGCCTAAATGCCTCTGATGCCTTAAATGATGGGGTTGCATAAAAATTATAGCACCATGTTGGATCTTTTACTCTGCTCGCTGACCAGAGAAAGTCACTGGGACGAGCAGAGTCTATTCCAATAAAAGCTCTTATTTTATTTGTAAAGTCCCTTTAAAAAGTAGTTCTTAATCCATTAAAAGCCTCTTGAAGTTCCAAGCTGATGGAGGGATAGCCCTAAAAGCTGCCCCCGGCTCTCTAGTATTTCAGGGCCATGGTTTCACTTATATTTTTATTGTTATTGCAACATTGAATTTCTTCTGTAGCACAGAGTGAGGGTCACTTGCTGGGATCAGCTGGGTACACCTGACATAATTAACTCTCTATCATTTCAGGGACCTCAGGCAGTGACCTCATTTCCTCCTGTTCTCTGCCTTTGGCACATAATAGTTTGGTCTCCTGTGAGCTTTAGTATTTTGGTCTAATTTCGGTTGCTGGGTTTAGGCTGGGTTGCTGGGTGGTGTCAGTGACCTGTGATGGACAAGAGGCCCAACTAGGGGTGGTCCCTTCTGGCCTTAAACTCTATGACTCTCTGAGCTCCTATGTCAAGTACAAGATCTGACAGCAGATCTGGGGGAAAGGAATTTTTGAATTGCATGTGGCACAAACATTCAACTAGAAAGCCATCAGCTCACCAAGAAAGGAAGAAGCTGTCAACAGCATTGGGGTAACTGAGTCTCAGACCCACTCTGTGGTCTGCTCAAACGATGACCCGTTAGGTCACAGGCCTACCACAGTCTCTTGGCAGTCCCTCTCCCCCCGATCAGGTTTTGGCTGCAGCCCCCTGTCATTCAGTGTGACTATCCCAGCAGGTCTGACCTTAGCTAAGATCCTGCAGTTCCACTCTCTCACAGGGTGTAAGACTGTGGTTTACCAGACACCAGGCAGCCTTACATAGAGCACAGTACATTTATTTTAGGACAAAAGCATTACAGAGAAAACATATCATAAAACAATCAAAGATCTAAATGCACACTTAAGCTTACCAGAGGTACCGCATCTTTCCTTTGGAGAATCTGGCAGGATCCTGTCCTTCAAACCCTTCAGCAGGGTGTGCCCCATACACACCATTGGCCAAAGATTCTGGTCCATTTGTTAGATCAAAACGAGGGCCTTCCAGTCATCCAGGCTCAGTCAAAGGCCAGGTATCTGCATAACCAGCCGTGGGACTTTGCATTAATAATTTCTTAGTGAGTCCAGATACCACAGAAATCCCACCCAACACCCAGGAGCACAAAATACATATAACACATATTGATACAAAGGTCTACAAATGTTCTAAGGGCCCACATCATCTGGCACATCTCAAGATAATCATCTTTGATGTTTTCAGGTTCCAAGGTCTGTCTCAGAAAAATGCAGATGACATTTACAAAGTTGATGTGCCTGTGTTCATCAAATCTGTCACAGGAACTTCTTCTAGGAGCAGACAGCCCCAGAGAAACCATTCACCTTTCCCCAGGCTGCAGAAGGAGTGCCTTGGCCAGCGATAGCCACGGACAACACTCTCATCCAATAAATGCATTGCTTATCATTACAACAAATCCTTACTGGCTGATCATCTCTTCAGGGCAGGAGACAGTTACCTAGCGACTCCTCAGGAGAGCTAGGTGAAAATTTTTTGGCAAATAGTTAATTCACCAACATTGTTCAGGGCACCAAAACTCTTCTCAAATTCAAGTCGAATTTGGTGAATAGTTTCAGCCAAAAAAAAAAAAAATAGGGGGAAAATATTGGGAAAAAAAGTCGAAATGGTTCATGACAGTCATTTCAAAATGAAGCTTTTGGACTCTGCATTTTAAAACAGCATTTCACTGAGAAATGGAGTGAATTGAAAACAAACAAACAAAAGGTTGAAAAACACCCCAAAACTGACCTAAAACACAACAAAAAACAGAAAAAAAATTGTTTGAATCAAACAAAATGTGTCATTTGACCCCAGTTATTCCCTCAGCTCCACTCCTGAGATACTCTGGCTTGACAAAATAACTCTTGGTGTGTAACCTGCAGCATGATGTTGTGTTATTTGAAATGAGTGTTAAAACATAGTTCCAAATCCTTTTAGCAAGAATTTAGCAATATAAACATAGGGAAAGTTAACGGGCCAGATCCTCTGCTGGTGTGAATCACAGTGGCCCCATATGTTTTCCTTGAAGAATCTGAGTCTCTCTGATCTCCTGGGAGATACTGCAAGGAATGCAAAGACTCCGTCAACGTTCATCTCTATCAGCTGAGCAGTTCACAGCTGGGGAATGGTCCTTTGATGAGAGCTATCTGTGCGGAACTATTTTTGAGCCAGATCTTTAATCGGGGACTCAGATTGCTTTTGCTTTTGCAAACCCCACTATCAAATAAAATCAAAGGGACCTCTAAGCAGATTTTATGGTTCATTTGGTTTTTCTTTCTCAAACACAAACATCAAAAAAGGATTAAGGGGGGGAAATGACCCCCTTGCAGAACCCATACCATCTGAAATAAGCCACCAAATGGGAACTGATAGTGTTCCGTCCCAGGCAATAGGTGTGTGCGTGGCATAACAATCCACCTGGCACTTCTGGACGGAGTAGGACAGAATTGCCTAGGCATGTCTGATGATATGTTTCTTTGAATACACAAATGCAGTCCTCGAGGTCACTGTCAACAAATGGCTAGATTAGATGAAAAGCAAAACAAACAAACACCTTGTCATTCTAAACACGTCTCCCTGCAAGCTGCTGCTCACTGGCTTTTATTCATCCCATGGATCACTATGTTTGAACAGCTGGGTCGCTCAGACCCTTCTGCCCACAGGCCCCTTGAGCATTTCTGCTGAGTTTTCGGTCCTACGGCTGCAGCACTAGAGTTGCTGAAATATGGAACCAGCAGCAACTTTGGCAATGCTGGGAGATAAGAATCCTGCCTCCCTGCCAAGGAAAATGCCAAACCCAGCTCTTCTCTGGCTTTTGCATATACGGTGTCCATGCACAGTACATATGGTTCTGTCATGTTTGTATTTAGGCTAACTCAATAGCAACGAGAGCTCATTCCAACACGGTTTTGGGTGGAGTACAGCAATGTGGATAACACCAGACCTATCTCCTGAAGCTGGGCCAACTTGTGTTTTTTCACCATCCCATTGAAATTCCGTTCTTCAAAAGATGCTTCCCAGCAGTCAGGCCAGATCCTCAGCTAGTGTGAATCAGCATGGCTGCATAGGAATCTGCCCATCACAATTCCAGAAAGAAAACGTATTTCTATAATAAACAATCAAATGGAAATTCAGTCATCCAAAGAGACTGGGAAATAGTCATCTTACCCACATCTCAAAATCAGCGACACAAGAATCACACCAAGGAAGGCTGGCTAGCTCAGGGAAATATTAATGAGATATGGAGATTTTCACCTCTAGGTTGCTGCTTTAATTCCAGCCCTGTTGAGTTTTCACTAAAAATTATTATCCAACAGCTGCAGAGTTGTTTATCTGAGAAAAGTTGTTTGTTTGTAGTGCTCTTCCTAGCGGGGTAGGTGCGTTCACTATGCTGGGAGCCCTTTGCTGATAATCTTCAGTGCAGAGGCCAAGGTTTAAATGGATTGGGTTGAAGAGGAGGAATTACCCACTGGCCCTGAGAGTTGATCTTTCCAGTGTAGGATCGGGGCTTATTGGCAGTGACATGGAAGAATTCCTAAACTGCGACTGCCTAGTGTTGTGAATAAGTCGAACACTTCAGTCTCCAGGGCTGTCAGTCCACCACTAAATGCCCCAGCTAACAAACAAAGAGAACCAGACATGGTTTGTTTGTTTGTTTGTTTGTTTTGGGGGGGGGGGGGGTTAAAGGAAAAGTTGCACAGAAAAGGTTGAGTTTTTCAAAATATTTTATTTCTGAACATTTTTAGTACCACTTTTCAGTGGAATTTTTTTTATCCAAAAATGAATATCAAAGCCAGCGGTGAAACGACAAGGGAAAAATTTCATTTCCTGAAGATAAATAAAATAACATCTTTATAAATAAAAAATGCAACTACTATTTCAAGAATGGCTTTGATACAAATTTTGATTTAACAGAATTCACCAAAAATATTAAATAAGAGGGGAAAATGGGGTCTACCTGGAAACCTAGAAATGGAAACAATTTGAAATTTCAAAATTGTGTGTGATTTTATTATTCTTATTTTTCAGCTAGCTCTCTATCTATGTACTGCACGAAGTACATAACTTGCACACACATCACCAGTGAGAAGGATGGTGCATGCTGCCCATCTGTCATAAATCTTATCTCAAATTGCACAAAATAAATAAAGTTCAAAGAATTATGGAAAATGTAGCTCTGCAGTAAAACTCTGACATAGGACATCAAGTTACCCTAATGTCCAGGTTTACTTTTTTCTATTACATTTATGTAAAACAAAATTTCTGATGCTAGTTGGTACTCCCTGGGCTTCCACACCTGCCTGCCAATCTCAAACCATTTTTTTTGTGTGTGTTAGAAATTAAGTTTGAATAGAAAACTTCCAAGTGGAAAACAAGATCCTTTTTCCTACAGACATTTTTTCTTTCTTATTTTGCTAATTTAAGACAAATGAATATATAGAGTTTTATCACCTGGGCCCCAATTTTCCCAAGCTTGCTTGCGGTTATTGTTGGCCGGATAATTACAGGCAGCTCAGATGAAGAGAAGTCTCAAAAGAAAATGAAAAAATAGTTTAAAATAACAGATAAAAGCAGAAGGGGTCTTAAACACATACACCACCCAACCTTCTCAGCAAAGATTCAAAAGGATCTGAAAGCTAACTCTGTACAGACAGCCAAACAGTAGCGGCCAAGGCTGTCAAATAATAATCATGGAGAAATTTTTCTTAAGCATCTGCATTGTGAGAGCCACAGTATAACTCTGAGAGAACTATGCCCTTAAATATACTATAGTCATACTGTCCATTTTTAGTACATGGCTGCTATTCCACCAGCCATTTCGAGATTCCTTCCATTTTCCCTCTTTGGGCAGGGAGTACCTGGAAATCCCACTACTGGTACCAAATATGAACAGCCAGAGTCCCAACCCCAGCCTCAACATGGCACACACACAAACTAGTGGTGTGGGCAAAAATTCATCCCCATCCCAGGGTTTTCTTTAGTTTTACTTTAAGAATAATTGAACATAAAGGAGATCTTGAGATTTCTAGGGGTTTCCCCCCCAAGACCTATTGTCTCTCCCCTTAGTTCCTCCTTCCCCCTAGAGAGGGACACAAACCCTTTCACAGCCCAGCTAATGAGACGCACCTGGCTTTACTGACAGCACCAAGTTAGTGGTGGTCACTAGAACAGTGATGCCCCTGCTGTTTGGGTCCAACCACTGACAGCCCATCACGTTGTTTCTTCATGTTAAAAATAGGGTTGTCTGGTAAGTTCCTTAGAAAGAGGGGACACTTTAGGGACCAGTCTTCTGAATGTACTGCAACATGATATGCACACCAGGCACTGGGAATGCAAAATGTGAATCAGTCACAACTGCTGCATGCTTTGAAGCCATCAGTAGCTAAACAAGACTAGACAGAATTCTAAGCCACTGGCAACATATTACTTTATGGACAGCATATTGTTATGGAAGGTAAATAGATCTGCCATCTCACTAGGGTCCCTGTATGGGGGCCCCGTTGCAGCTGTACCCAAGAGTAACCCACTGGCAGTAAAAACACAGTATGTTCACTAAAACTTCGATCAGCACACAACACAAAACATTCCAGACCTGTTTCTTTTGGTAAATATCTTTTTCAGACCTACTAAAACAAAGCCTCATTATACACTAATGAATGAAGAGGCAGCTCGGGTCATGCCTTCCCCGTTAGGGGCCAGTGCCTGAAGTCCTTTTTCCATCAATACTCCCATTGGCTTTGTTTAGAACTCCAGGAGAGTGCTTTCTGTCTATTACAGCAGAGTAAATGACGATACACAAAAGCTGCCCATTTGGAAGGGAAAAACACCCAGGAATGTAATACACTGATTTTGGCAGACACATATTTATCTAAAGAGAGACTGATCCTAACACAGAGAAGATTTCATTTTCTTTCAGCATGTTGAGTGAAGGTGAAATTAAATAATACAAGCAACAGAGAGAGAGAAGCAGGGATGAAAAAAGGCTTACAAGAGCCTTCACATGTTACTAGGTTTCTGCAGCTCCTTATCAAAAATGGCCCTGCTCCTGGTACAATCTATCCCATATGTTTTATAGTGCTGCTCAGAGAGTGGTTTGTTTCACCACTAATAGGGCTGAGAAAATGTTCTGGGGAACTAATCCCGACTAATTCCAAATAAGTGTGTTTCAAATGGAAGCTAATATGGATCATCTTTGGATTTGCTGTTCCAGCCATTCTCCCAAGTCAGTCATTACAGGGAAAATTCTTTATGCTAAGGATCGCCAGGCAAAAGGAATCACTGAACTCTGTAGAGCAGCTAGATGTGTTCACTTTCATGGGACTGCTCATCAGAGCATCTTGGTGACGCCTTGATTTCTCCTATTCTCTATTTGTGGCACACAACTGTTCAATCTCATGCAAGTTATTGGGCTCAATATAGGGTATCCGGGTGATATTTAATGGCTTGTGATTGCAGGGGGTCAGACTTCACAATGATCCCTTCTGACCTTAAACTCTATGAAATGATGAAGAGGGGCATAAAAAGGACGTGGGTCCTGATGCTGCAATCATTGAAGTCAATGGACATATTAGCATTGATTTCTGTGGGTGCTGGGTTGAGCCCGTAGGCCCCATTTCAGCAAAACATTTAAACACATGCTTAAATCCATCCGTATCTAGCAAAGAACTTGACTGGGATTTAACCATGTGCTTAAAATTAAGCAGGTGCTTGCACACTCTGCTGCTTATGGATGGGCTGCTGAATCAGGGCTTTAGTGGGGCTGAGGGTCTAGCCCATTGCTGGCTAACTGCACAGTACACAGTTAGGTGATGCCACATTGAGAAGTGCCTTAGAAATACCTGAACGAGAGATATAGCCAGATGAGTAATTGTGCCATGTTTTATCAAATGCTAAACTATTTTTTGTTATTGTTGCTATACCCTATTTCTTCACTCTCCAGAGACACAAGGTAAAATTGGGTGCTTGCCGCTGTGAGCTAGTGCAAAACGGATCTGTCTCCTTTGGGCCCAGTATTCTTCTGGTTTTATCGCTAAAGAGTTTGTATACTCTGAATGCCAGCCTAGAGGAACTTCGTTATGTTCAAAAAAGTAAATCAATTAAAGGCTGCTTCAGGTCTGGATCCTTTGATAGAAACATTTGCTGTGTCATTTCTTCTCCACTCCCTTGCAGAAAACTGAACATGTCCTGGAATCAATTAGGCCAATGCACAGGAAAGAATAACAACTGCTGCACTTGGCAAAATACAGAGAGAGCAGGGCAGTTTCAGACTGAGAGGAAAAAATGAACATGAAGCAAAACTCCCTTGACTTTCAGAATGAGCAGACAAAATCTCCATCCTTAAAGAAGGAAACGTCGTCTGGGATCCCAGCCTTGGGCGGTAGTTTCAGCAATAGTGCAGAATTAGGACTGGGTGGAATCGTTTGCAAAAGACTACAGTCTCCCCACCACGCTGAGAGCAGGGAACTGGCGAATACAAAGATGGGGCTATTGCATTTCTACCACGGTCAGGGCTAGGATGATTTAGTGATGATTTAGTTGGGGTTGGTCCTGCTTTGAGCAGGGGGTTGGACTAGATGGCCTCCTGAGGTCCCTTCCAACCCTAATATTCTATGATTCTATGTGTATTTTCATTATCAAGTCGCGGAGATTCACAAGGAAAGGCTCCCAACTGTTGCTTTGATCTGATAATGTTACCATAGGAAATTCCATGAACTGCTTTCACACATGTATAGTGAAAGTGCTGTGGAGAAAAGGACCGGCAGAGTACAATGACACTAGCATGCCCTACAATTTTAACATTGTCAGCTTGGCACGAAAAAATAAAAATCAGAAGAAATAACATCGTTTCCCTTTGGCTCCATATTTATGACATTTTAAAGTTCCCCTTTGGAGTTTGATGATTTCCCCTCCACTGACTTTCTATGCTAAAGTCTCTGCAATATTAATAAATAAAGCCATCAGCTTCATATATATTCTCCTTTTGTAAGATCAAAAAGTGTATTGGTAATAAATTTACAAGCAGGCAGGTTTGAACTGACTGAAAACTGAGCTATTGCAGATTATTCTGTACAATCAATTTTAAACAAAAGTCAAGTAATTTTATATAGAGAGATTCAGGTTACCAACAGAAGGTACATAACAATACCAGGATTGTATAGTGAGTGATAAATACATATTACATATCAATGCACATATACATCAATTTTACATATAAAGGGATTCTGCCAATTTAAAACCCAGACCTTGTAATCAAACCCAAGGGGAAAAGTTCATCTTCTGCCCAAAAAATCTGTTAAACTGCTACTTTATCCTACTTAGTCCTGCCTCAGTGCAAAGAAGCTGGACTTGGTGACTTCTTGAGGTCCCTTCCAACCCTTCATTTCCATGATGTATCCTCCACTTCTCTCCTCTGCCTTGGACTGAGGCTTGGAAAACCACTTAAGGCATTTGGATGCCCAGTAAATGGGAATGGGACTTCCAGTTGTGAAAATATCAGCCTTGGTGCCTAGACAACACAGCCAGCCAGTAGTGGCTGGGCACATAGGGAGCTGAAACAACTGTTATCATCCAAAACATGCTTGTTTTACCATCACCTCCTCCTCTTCCTCCCCAGACTGTTTGCAATTTTCACGCACCTTTCACAGTTTCTCATAAGCATGACTGTAAATCCTCTGGGGGAAGGGACTGGGACTATCTTTTCTCCTATATGTTTGTACAGGACCTTATCACACTGGGGCCCTGATCCTTGTTTGGGGCCCCCCGGCATATTACTACAACATGAACAAATAGATTCCCCTCTGCCCATGGCAGCCATTTTTAATACCATGCCATCTAACATAACTTCTCTAACTGATATGGTGTTAAAAATGGCTGCAACAGCTGGGGACCATCTACACTGGGCTTCCCAATGCCACTCACACCAGTCATGCTCTCGCTAGCAACTGTGGGAAATAATTAGAAGTGTGGATAAGGCCATGAAGAGCAATGTTAGCATATAGCTAGCACTTCGATTCCTTTTGCCTTTGATGCTCCCAAGAATGGCTAGCACTGGACTGCATGGGCACATCAAAGAGGGAAAGACCCCAGGAAGTCCTGACCGGTGGAAATGTGGGCCCATTTTTGAGGTCTAATCATTCCAGAAATGTATTTGTATCCCTTTTTGGCAAACCTGCCTTTCTTTTGCCTGGTGGAATTGGATGACAGCAAATAACTGAAGCACATACTAATAACACAGAGCATTTAGGGAAAGCACATAGCCACACAAGCACCGGATAAGTACTGCTTGAGTGTTAAAAGCAAATTACAAAAGATGTTTGATTACTATTTTAAGAAAATCTCTCAATTATCAGAGCGAAGCAATCATTCAAGTCCACCCATTTGGCACAGCGCAAAGACGCATGCTTCAGGCAAAAGCTTCTTTTCAAAATATAATTCAAACCTAGGGAAAAGAGAGCTTCTTTGTGAGAAGCATCCTTGACTTTGCACGTGCAACTCATTAGTGAGTGTGTGTTACATGTCCCTCTCTGTGCTGATCCACAGACGATACGATAGAATCATAGAATTTCAGGGTTGGAAGGGACCTCAGGAGGTCATTTAGTCCAACCCCCTGCTCAAAGCAGGACAAATCCCCAACTAGATCATCCCAGCCAGGGCTTTGTCAAGCCTGACCTTAAAAACCTCTAAGGAAGGAGATTCCACCAAGTCCCTAGGTAACCCTTTCCAGTGCTTAACCACGCTCCTAGTGAAAAAGTTTTTCCAAATGTAATATGAACTATTACAATCCCAAATACCTGACATTAATTCTGGTTCAAGCCACAGCCACTCCTGCTTTTTAGCTCTGAATGTCCCTGGTTCATTCACGGTACATCAGCCAAGACAGCAGCTGTCACATAATTGGGGATTCATCTGGGATTTGAAGGGCAATGGATCTCAGATGCTCAGGACAAGCTTCCTTTGAGCATAGATTCATAGATACTAAGGTCAGAAGGGACCATTATGATCATCTAGTCTGACCTCCTGCACAACGCAGGCCACAGAATCTCACCCGCCCACTCCTGCGAAAAACCTCACCTATGTCTCAGCTATTGAAGTCCTCAAATCATGGTTTAAAGACTTCAGGGAGCAGAGAATCCTCCAGCAAGTGACCCATGCCCCATGCTACAGAGGAAGGTGAAAAACCTCCAGGGCCTCTTCCAATCTGCCCTGGAGGAAAATTCCTTCCCGACCCCAAATATGGCGATCAGCTAAACCCTGAGCATATGGGCAAGATTCACCAGCCAGATACTACAGAAAATTCTTTCCTGGGTAACTCAGATCTCAACCCATCTAACATCCCATCACAGGCCATAAGGCCTATTTACCATGAATATTTAAAGATCAATTAATTACCAAAATCATGTTATCCCATCATACCATCTCCTCCATAAACTTATCAAGTTTAATCTTAAAGCCAGATAGATCTTTTGCCCCCACTGCTTCCCTTGGAAGGCTATTCCAAAACTTCACTCCTCTGATGGTTAGAAACCTTCGTCTAATTTCAAGTCTAAACTTCCTGGTGGCCAGTTTATATCCATTTGTTCTTGTGTCCACATTGGTACTGAGCTTGAATAATTCCTCTCCCTCTCCAGTATTTATCCCTCTGATATATTTATAGAGAGCAATCATATGTCCCCTCAACCTTCTTTTAGTTAGACTAAACAAGCTAAGCTCCTTGAGTCTCCTTTCATAAGACAAGTTTTCCATTCCTCGGATCATCCTAGTAGCCCTTCTCTGTACCTGTTCCAGTTTGAATTCATCCTTCTTAAACATGGGAGACCAGAACTGCACACAGTATTCCAGGTGAGGTCCCACAGTGCCTTGTATAACAGTACTAAAACCTCCTTATGCCTACAGGAAATACCTCTCCTGATGCATCCCAAGACCGCATTAGCTTTTTTCACAGCCATATCACATTGGTGGCTCATAGTCATCCTATGATCAACCAATACTCCAAGGTCCTTCTCCTCCTCCGTTACTTCTAATTGATGCGTCCCTAGCTTATAACTAAAATTCTTGTTATTAATCCCTAAATGCATAACCTTACACTTCTCACTATTAAATTTCATCCTATTACTATTACTCCAGTTTACAAGGTCATCCAGATCCTCCTGTATGATATCCCGGTCCTTCTCTAAATTGGAAATACCTCCCAGCTTTGTATCATCCGCAAACTTCATTAGCACACTCCCACTTTTTGTGCCAAGGTCAGTAATAAAAAGATTAAATAAGATTGGTCCCAAACCTGATCCTTGAGGAACTCAACTGGTAACCTCCCACCAGCCTGACAGTTCACCTTTCAGTAGGACCCGTTGTAGTCTCCCCTTTAACCAATTCCTTATCCACCTTTCAATGTTCATATTGATCCCCATCTTTTCCAATTTAACTAATAATTCCCCATGTGGCACGGTATCAAACGCCTTACTGAAATCTAGGTAAATTAGATCCACTGCTTTTCCTTTGTCTAAAAAATCTGTTACTTTCTCAAAGAAGGAGATCTGGTTGGTTTGGCACTATCTACCTTTTGTAAAACCATGTTGTATTTTGTCCCATTTACCATTGACTTCAATGTCCTTAACTACTTTCTCCTTCAAAAATTTTTCCAAGACCTTGCAGAGGAAGTATGTAAATCACTAGTGACTGTGTGTTACGGGTCCCAGTCTGTGCCAATCCACAGAGGATATGAGTTGTTGCAGCCCCATTTACACAAACACCTGACATACATTGTTGAAACTGGAAGGCTTCCTATGCGTTTTATGTACCAGCATGATGCATAATGTATGAAATATGCTACCAGCTTGTTTTGCTCCCTCCTGATTTTAGGCCTCCGAATTCTAAAGTCCTCTCAATTCATGCACAGAAATTTGCATGCACAATCACTTACACATCACTTATTCAAACTAGTTTTAAATGTCTCAAGTGAGGGTGAGGTTCCCTGAGGTAACTATTCCACAGTCTAAAAGCTCTCCGTGTGCAAGATTTTTCTAGTATTTAATCTATTTTGTTCTTTTCTTTATTACATCCCATTATCACCCGTTACTTTAATTTCTTTTGCCTGCTTAAACAAATTGTTTCCTTTCCTTATGAAGCCACATGGCAATTTCAGCAAATGTGTATGCTTCATTTATTTTTTTTTCTTTTCAGCTAGTCCCCAAAGTTACCACCTTCTCCTATCCCCAGCTGTACTGAGGTCTCCCAGAAGGCACCAGACTAACAACTTCAGGAACATGAGTGCTGACCTGTAGAGCCGATCAAATAATGAAAGAAGATATTTGATGAGTAATTTATTTGCCAAGTTTTGCCATTCTCTGATGAATAAGTTCTTTGTTCAGAATGTTCAAGCAGTGGCTTGAACAATACAAAGGATTATTTCATGAATAATTTATTCAGAGTGTTGCCAGCTCTCCCGATTTCATTGCAGTCTCATGTTTAGCATTTTTAAAGCCCTTCCTACTGGAGTCATGTGATTACATGAGAATCTCTATTTTCATTAAAAACAAAAATAAGTTTTCAGCCCAGGTGGTTGCAGAGAAAAATTGAAAATGTTACCCAAGTGCGCTCAGAAGTTCAAAACCGAGAAGGCAAACAAAAGAACCATAAATGTATTCTCTAAAAAAAAATCTAATCATTTTAAGCCAATCTCATGATTCTGGGGGGCCTCATTCATACATTTTTAAAACTTGTGGCTAGCGATACTCTATTCACCAAACAACAAAATTCACTGATTACATTATTCATGGAATAACCTTCATCTCGTTCTAAGCAAGTGTTTTGCAAGAGCAGTTTCCTACTGCAAGGTGACAAGGTAAAGCCAGTTCTTGTCCATGCTAACAAAATGTCTCAGGTTTTCGATCCTCTTGTTTAGATGAGTAATAATCACAAAACCTTTGAGAGCCAAATTAACCTTATCAGTTAAAGGTCTGTTGAGTTTCAGGCCAGCATCTCTGATGGCCCCAAATTGTATTACATTTAAACACTTAAGAGGAAATCCTGCTGGCCCCATCAATGTCAGGATTTCACCTCTACGCCTGTGGGCTAAGAACAACTCCTCTCTTCTCATGCTGCTTCAGTTGAGAAGGCAGCGGTGTGGGGAGCATTTTTGTTCCTGGTATGGGGCAAACCACTGATATCTCATTTCTTAATGTCTCATTCCCTTTGAGGGAGCAACCAGCTGTCGATCCCTGACACCATCATATGGCCAGAGTCACATACCCTTAGACTGAAAAGCACTTACTTCTTGAGAAGCTCCATTGATTTCAAAAGCACCATTTCAAAAGCACCAAGAATAAGATACTATTCATTTCAAAGGACGGCATCAGAATCTGGCCCATAATTATCAGAACAACAACATGAATTGTGAAATCACTATAACTGAGCTTTGTCTTTATCAATCATGACAGGTCTCTGCATTATGCAAATAGAATACAGTAAAGGCTTTGTTGACTTGTATTGAATCAATTAGGGTATGCTCATTTTTAATGGCAAGGCAACTGCTAAAAGCAAGCCTTTCATTCTTCTCATTGAAGAACCATAGCTCTATCATGAAAGGCTAGACAACCTCAGAATTATCCAGCCTTCATGTCAAGCGGAACAAGTGCTTGAGACTCAAATAGATTCACGGATTCCAAGGCCAGAAGGGACCACTGTGATCATCTAGTCTGACATCCTGCATAGCACAGACCAGAGACCTGCCCCAAAATAATTCCTAGAGCAGAGCTTTTCAGAAAACATCCAATCTTGATTTAGAAATTGCCAGTGATGGAGAATCCACCACAATGTATGATAAGTTGTTCCAATGGTTAATTACCCTCAGTGTTAAAAATGTACTCTCTCTTTCTGGTCTGAATTCGTCTAGGTTTAACTTCCAGGCACTTCACAGTTGTCTCTGCTGTGCAAACCAAGACTTCTCATTAGCTTAAAGAAACAGGCCTGATAATCATAAAAAGCACTTTCATTTTGTAATATTCTAGATGTTACTGTTTTGTAGTAAATAGATCAACTGACACAGAAGAAGGAACGTAAGGAAAGGGTATCTCATGTCTAAATAAAAAGGCATATCAAGAACCCATGATTGGAGGTTGACGGTAGATAAATTCAAACTGGAAATAAGATGTGTTGGGGTAATTTACCATTGGAACAAATTACCAGGGGATGTGGTGGATTCTCTAATACCTGAAATCATTAAATCAAGACTGGGTGTCTTGCCTCTTCGAACCTTAAAAAAAAAATCTCTGAATCTATTAAATATAGGTAGAACTCAGTTATATACGTACATTCCGATAAATGAAAAGCATTCCATCTTTTGATTTGCTGTGGGGTAAATCTACTACTATTCCCTAGGACAGGTATTGCACTATACATTTTCATGACATTTAATAAACATTAAAATTAAACCTCGTAACACCTTTGGGAGGCAAGGAAGTGTTATCCACTTTTCCCAGAGGGGAAAACTGAGGCACAGATAGGTCACATGTGTAATCACGGCATTACCAACATGTACATTTGTGAGAGCACCAACGCACATGCACTTTTCTGAAAATCAAGTGTGTGTCACATCCCTTCCAGATAGACAGTGCTGCCTCGTAGGGGTGAGCTACCCTGGTGAGGGCCCCAGTGTTTGCATTATAGTTATGTGAAGGTGATGGGGAGGGTAATCACAGGAAGGTGGGATGCTTATACTAGTATCCATCATGTGTAGGTTGAATAGTGTGGGGATGATCTCATTCCCACACCATTCCCTTTTACAAGCAGGACACTGAGGGACTGGCAATATGGGGGGATATTTTTATTTATTTATTCCATTTGTGTAGCACTTATTGTGACAGAGGGGCCTTCAGTTATGGTCATGGAGCATAAAAAAAGAACATTTAATCAAAAGCTAAACACAAGAATCAAGCCCTGTATGCTGGCTCCTCCAGGTTGCTAAGTTGGGCAGCCAAAGGGTGTGCGTTCCAAAAAGGGGGAGCTTTGTTTACTGAAGAGGGTTCTGGTTTCTTGGGTTTAGAAGCATTGCCCAGTGCAAAGAGGTGGCTAGCCTCTGTGGGCCCATGACTAGTATTAACTTCCTCTGTGGATGGGCAGCTCAGCAGACTCGAGGAGATGCAGAGGCCTGTTTGATGCAGTCTTTATTGCACGCACCGCAGTGAAATGGGTTATTATTGATGCAAACTAAGCACGGAATACCCAAGTGTCCTGACAGCAAGGGTGCACATAGACACCTGGTCCCATATATTGTGGTGCAAATTCCTCTGGAAAACTCATTCTGCATTCCGTGTGTGTGTGTGTGTGTGTGTATTCTCTATTACAACCCTGCTGTCACACACACTGTCTCCCAGTATCGATCTCTGTATGTCTCACGCTCATCACTGCTGGGTGCCTTGCACGGCTCACAGCAATGTTGTTTCAAAGCGAGAAGGGATAACTGAGCTGTGTCGAATCCACAGCCTCCTCAAGTTTAAATCTGGGGTGGAGCCACCAGCCAAGGTCCAAACTGAGATGAGACCTCTGAACCAAACTGGCAGGGCACTGGAGTACACGTTCTTCATTTTGCATCAATAGTAATGTGTGGGCCTGACCCAGCCACCCAAGTAGAGACAAACACAGTATTGGTGGGCCCCTCTCCTACCTACCCTGTCTCATGTCAGAGGGGAATTGCCAGCTCATGCTGCTGCCTTTACTGCCCAGTTAAGGCAATCCAGGACCCTTGGCGCACCACAACTCCAGCCCAGCTCCACCTCCATGTCCCACTCAAGCACGGCAGAAACAGCAACATGGGGGCCTCCTTCCTCTCAGAAGCAACGTTGCTTCTCTTTGAGCTCCTCAGAGAGGCCAGGGTGGCAGGAGAGGGGCCCTCCAGTACTAGAGCTCCACTACCAGGTTGTCTTTATTTGGGTGGATGATTCAGGCCCTCTGCATCCTCCTTATCCTCCTGTCGCACTGAGTCCTCTGCTGCAGAAGTGTTGGCCAGAGCCAAGAGCAGTGGGTCTTGAAGTTAACTCCCCAATGAGATGCACAGGGCAGTTCACGTCTCTCAGAGCTATTGTTTCAGGCCCTCTGCAGACTCAGGCAGACACTGCTGAATAGGTTATGCCATGGTCACCTTTCCAGGTTTTTTTCCAGAGCCACGAAGGCTAGAAACTTATTCTTCTATCTTCTTCTTTTTTTTCCTTTCTTTCTTTTTAGATGAAAGCTTAGAGTCTGGTATTATCCCATGACCCCAGAAGCTGAGGCTTTAGGACTGGCGCCTGTAGTATCTCTGCCTTAAGCCTCCCTGGCTGCCTTCCAGTTCAGCTGAGGGTTTCTGGCTGGCCTGACAGCCCACAAACACACACACACTTAGTAGTGGGGTGTCACAAAGTCCACTCACCAGAACTACAAATCCCAGAAGCCCTGACACTGTCCTGAACCTTGGTAGTGTGAATTGGCCCTTTCTGGTGATTTGGATTCAGCTGAATCCAAAACCTGGGAAATGGATCCTGATCCAGTGTTCCGGATCCAAACACCCTAAAGCATTGGGCTGTTCAAATCAGGAGGCTTTGGCTGGGTCTCTCTGCCAAAAGCTCTTCATGGGCCACAAGCTCTCAGAATAAATCAGGATTCCTTCAGCCAGCCAAAAATTAGTGTTAAACAATCTTCATTTGTGGATGTTATTTATACTAAGCTGAAGGGCTCTCCATCATCCTTATGCTCCTGTCTCCCCTGAATCTGACTTCAGCAAAATTCCAGTCAAAGCTTCTCAGAAGTGATTATTCTTGTGGGGTAATTATATTTGTGTTAAACTCATCAATCACCTAAGTGCTTGGCAAACTTTTAATAAAAGCAGCTGAAAGTGCTTCATCATACCGGCATGTCTAGCCGGTCCCTCGTTTTAAAAGATAAACTGCACTGCAGTATCGGCGACCCCCTCGTTGTCTGTTTAAAATGTGTTGCTCACCGCAGGTTATTCTTTAATATGCCGAGCAGAGCAGGGTTTTGTTTATCGGCAGGAACGTTTCTGACATCCTGTCAGTAGCAAGGAGCCAGAGCACAGCCCTAGGGCCTAGTGAATTTGAACAAGCAGGTTGTCGATTTCCATGAAAGAAATAATAAGAGATGAAGGCAGTCTTGGCTGCATTCACACCCACACATACACCTCTTTCCTCTCCCCTACAAGATCAGCTGGGTAAAATTAGCCTCCCAAACCACTGTGCTTTGATGTCACACACATGGATTTTCAGTACTAAACAGTTGCTCCTGAAGATATCAGATGCTACTAGATGACAATTCTGGGAGATAGCAGCTGGGAACACGGCCAGTCAGAGAGCCAAGTTACCCTCCGCACAGCTGATACCCTCACCCATAATCTAGACAGGATGCCTCTTCCCTAATTCAATCCTTGGATGTATAAATGAGGGAATCTCAAGCAGGGAGGCTATATTACCTCTCTATTTGACCCTGGTGCAATCGTCGCTGGAATACTGTGTCCAATTCTGGTGTCCATGCTTGAAGAGGGATGTTGACAAATTGAAGAAGGTCATGGAATAATAGAATGAGAACATGGTTTATGGTGATAGACTCGACCCACTTAGCTTAACACAGAGACGGTTAAGAAGCGACTTGGTCACAATCTGTAAATACCGACGCGAGGAACAAAAATGTGATAATGGGCTCTTCAGTCTAGCAGACAAAAGTATGGCAAGATCCAGGGTCTGGAAGCCGAAGTTAGATAAATTCAGACTGGAAATGAGGCATAAGGTTTTAACAATTAGGGTAATTAAACATTAGAACAATTTCCCAAGGGTTGAGATGGATTCTCCATCACTGGCAATTTTAAAATCAAAATGGGATGGTTTTCTAAAAGTCCAACCGGGAATTAATGCAAGAAAGTCCTATAGCCTGTGTTACCCAGGAGGTCGGAGTGGATGATTCTAGCCTTGAAACTGATGAATCTATGCTTGAGTCTGTTCTTTTTATCCATCAGCCACCCATCCAGGCTAGGGATATTCAGGGCACCCACCACCAGAGCACCTAGCAGTAATAAAAATAATACCCAATGAACCAACCATAGCAGATTCTTCTCTTCACCACTCCTAGGTTCAGCCATTTACACTTCCTAGGACAGAGCTGTAGCTTCACTGAAGTGCGTGAGACCACACTGATTTTCACCAGCTGAGGATATGGCCCAGTGATAGGGAGATTGGATTTTTTAATTGATTTCTTCTTTGATTTCAGCTAGTGCGGGAACAAATTGACCAAAAAGAGCAAGTATTGACCTGTGTCCTGATTACAGTCTGGCTCAGTCTTCCCTCTCTTAGGTTACTTGGTTCAACAGTCCCCATGACATGAGCTGATGGCATCGGATCATTTTCTAATGGACCGGTGACCTCTGCAGTTTTCTTCCGTGGGGGTAGTCCCTGTAGAGAGGCTAGGAATGGAATGTGCATGGAGACCGAAGGCCAGATTTTCAAAAGGGAGTAGGGAGCTGCAAATGCATGTATTGCAATTGCTTGCAAAAATTAGGTCTCTGTATGCATGCAATTGGAGGGCTCAAGCCTTCGAAAAATCTCGCCCTGTGTTAGCCTCTCATATTTAAAGATGTTCCTCTCTCTCTCTCAAGGTCAAGTATATTCTTTGGGGAGTGCAGGGAAATTTGCATGGTCAGTGTAATGTACATATTCTCTGAATTAATAAAGAGCAACTTTTACTGGCACTGACGATGATCACGTTCATGATGATTAAAAAAAAATAAACTTTCTTTAACCTGAAATGAGCTTTTTGAATTTAAACCAGTAGCTACAAAGTAATTTCAGGTGCAACACCTGCTCCTCGGTCCCTCTGCCAACTTTCGTGGATTTTCTACCATATCCTCCTGTTTTTAAAATGTCTTCCTCTTTTCAGGTTTTTGTGTGAAAGACCCACACAAAGAACAGCTGCAACTGACTGATTGGACAGGAAACAATTACATTAACTTCACACAAAGTGCTCCTAAAGTGAAGAAACTGGAAAAAACAGAGACATTTTTCTCTCTAATTTCTCTCAGTGATATTGAGGTTTGGTGTTGCATGTAATAATGGTAGTAAACATTTTCCAAACAGAGGTATTTTAAGTGTCCTTTTCAATTTCAGCAGTGGCATGGGTTAGTAGAAATTCTTAAAGGGAAGAGAATGGTGGGAGGGGGGTCATCTACTTATATCTTCACTTTGGAGAAGAGTGGCATTTTTCATATCTGTAATCTACAGATCTTCTCTTATTGTCACAATGGAAATAAAGACCTCTCTATTCCTGTGTTGGTCCTTAACCACTGTACCTTCAGCAGCATTATTGATGACTCAATTTTCTTCACTAGTTAACTCTCTTATCCAGGAGGAATAAAACCAACTTGCCATCATTTTGCCTTTTTATTCTAGGCTCCTTTGTATTGCTTTGTACTTGCTTTTCACTGTAGCTGACAATTTCCTGATAGTTCTTAGTCGATAGTGAGCTCTCAGACAAGGAATGCTAACCAATTCTGGATAATATAGAATATATATATGATTCCCTTCGGACAAGAATTAGCACACATCTTGAGATCCATTGACAAAACCCCTGCCCAGGAAGCACAGGTTCTGTTCCCTTATCCTTATGATTTATCTCCAACAAAGGAGCTTGTTCACTTTCTGTTTTGGTTGTGTCTAAAAATGAAGCTTTTCATTCAGAAATGGGTTTTGGACAACTCTTTTTTTTTTTGGAAAAACAAATTGAAATTAATTTTCTTGGGGGAAAAAATCAGTGGTTTTCATTTCAAGTTTGTGGGGAAATTCTTAGTTTCTCTGGGGTTTTTATATTTTCTCTCTCTTTTTTTCCAATACAATTGAAAAAAGTGTGACTCTCTTCTCTGGCACTTTTTAACGCTGTAAAAGTGGGACTCTCTCACACTTTTAAATCTTTTTTTAAACTTATTTTGCCCATTTTCAAGTGCAAAAATGGCAGAGAAGATTTTAAAAAGGAAAGGAAAGGAGAGAAAAACAAATTCAAAACAAAACAAAAACATTGCTTCAATTTTTTTTCAACTCCCCCCCCCCGAAAAAAAGTGAACATTTTTAACCAAAATGAAGTGTAGGTCATCAATTTAAAACATTTCTTCATTAAAAACTCTCCAAATGTTGGTTCTAATAATAATTGCTACCTAGACTGGCTGTGTTACTGAGGTGTGCTTTGCAATGTACTTGTCAACATGCTGTATGTGTATGCTACCCATCCCGGCCAAAGTGCATGAATCTTGCAGAATGATGCAAAGATTCTGAATGGAATATGCAAGAGTGCCCTTAAATAAGCATGAAGATTGCATGATCTTTGCATTAAACTTTAAATAATTGAGGGCTGCATTCTTTGCATCGCCCTGTGCCATCATTGAAATGTTTTTCTTTGTGACCAGAGGACAAGGTGGTGAGGATGATGATTTCTCTGGGTTCAAAATGCATTCATCTGAGTGTAAATGAGAAAGGGGTGTGTGTGTGTGTGTGTGAGCCTTATTAGTGTGGAGCTGAGAATCTGCACAGAAAGGGGAATAAATCAGGAAATGTTATCTGGTGGCTAAAAGGAGGGTGCTGGCATTTGAGTATTTAACTACCTGCATTTGTTTGATGCTCCTCACCATGGTATCTTGAGAAATATATCTATATTTTACAGATGGGGAAACTGAGGCACAAAGAATACCAGACACTTGCCTGTGGACACACAACAGAAGAGAAAAGAACAGAACTGAAGTCTGCTGGCTCCCAGTGTGATCAGCCTTATGCCTATTATTGTCTAAAACATTATGACACACAGCCCACAGTTACCATGATCAAAAGCTTTAAGGGCTGTGCTTTGCTTCTTCCTCTATTTCTGTGCATGTAAGAGATGGAGCCCCCAGTGACAGAATCGGGTTCTAAGAGAAATGGCCCTTTGCAGGGAGCACTGGCTTTGGAGATTCTCCACAAGCTGTCAAAAGGAGAACATAGGGCCGGCACACGCAGCCAGCATTTTACTTCAGAAATCCATGTCGCTGGCTTTGTTGTCCCATCTCTTCTGTTAAATTCTGTACTCAAGCTTCAGAAGCTAATTCCAAATTAAACTTGAGCAATCCACACTCTCTTGCTTCTCTTTCAGTTTGAGGAACCTAAATCAGAATTTTTTTCTGTGTGTGCATGTGAGTTTTGTTTCTGTCTGTGTCAGAATCAGGCAGAGCTCCTACTTTACAGTTGAAGACCTGTATAAAACAACTTGGAAGGAATGCTGTCACTTGGAAGACCAAAGGGCCCTCCGATGCACATTTTACCATTCTCTTTTCTAATTTCTCTCTCTTTTTTAACTCTGAAAACCAAAGTCACAAAAGCCTGCAAATCCTAGAAGATGCATCCATTTTAATTTCCAAAGTGTTGGATACTGTAGCCCTGCAAAGGAAGCAGCAGAGACCTCGACTGGGTGTTATCATAATTATCATTTATATTGCATGCACCAGGACTCCATTGTGCTAGGTGCTGTACAAACACAGAACAAAAAGATTGTCCCTTCCCAATGTAAGTAAATCATTGTAAGGCATAACTTATGTTGTGGGGGGGGGACCATTTAGGATGGGGGGAAGGGGAGGATGCTATTTTCCCCTCATCTCCCACAATGGAAGATATTACAATCAGTTATCTCAGAACATTGCAAAACTGCCTGGCAAGGGAAATTCTATTACCCCAGAAGTCCAGCACTGGTACAAGAGCTGTCTTAGCAAGTATCAGGTTCCCTGCCCTCTGGAGGAGGACAACTGAGGATGCGAAAGGTAGGTTGAGTGAAATCAAGTGCTGGAGCACTGGTGTGCCAGGCAAAGGCAGGATAGCCATATGGCCTGAGCAGGAGTGAAGCCAAGAGACTCAGTTACCTGTAAGGGGAGGAGAAGGGATGGGCAGAGCGGTAGAACTGAGCTACCCAACAGAGGGGAACGGAAGAAGGAGGAGGAGCGCATGTCCAAAAGCACTGTGGCACTAGTAGCCTTACAGATAGATAAAAGAATAGGAAGGCCAGTTGCAGCTGTTAGGCTCGTTGCTGATCTCTTCTACACCAAGGTCAATTTGGATTCGCTCCTATGCCATCAAGGAAGTTGCTCTGGATTTTGGGTGCAACTGGGAGCAACCTCAGAAGTCAGCAAGTTCTCCCGTCCACTTCCTTCGTGTTAAGAGGGTTGAGCACGGTGATATATTTTTGAATGCCATAAAGAAGCCACTGGTTTCACTTTCTTTTAAATAAGAAACAACAAAGACGCTGGATGGGAATAAAAGTCAAAGCCATGAACCCAGATGTTTGCGTTCAAACACGGTATCGAATGCCCCGATATGCACGAATTTCCAAATATCCAAACTTACTGGGGCTTGCGGGAGGGCAGAGCACTGCAACTCTGAGCCTTTTTCTCCTCTGACACTGTGTTTGCACCAGTGCGTCTCTATGGAATTTACGGGAGATCTGCTTTTACCTCTGGGAGACGAGAAGCAGGCCCTCTGCCTTAAGTCCGTCTCCGAAGAGTAACATGACATGAAAGTAACACCCTCAGGGATTGATTTATGAGTTTCCATATACAGGAAGACCTGAATATTTCATATTTAGGAATAATTCCCAGCGAGGGAAAGTCCAACTTTTCCATTCAACCAGGTCCAGCAGAAGAGCATCCTGCTGTAGTAAATGATGCATTTGCTAAGGATCTGCCTCTTTCTGTAGATTTGTTATTTTGGGTCTGTTTTGACCTCTAGCTTGGATCTGTCCTTAGCCAACATTTCAAAATGATTTCTCCACTGTGGCAGGTGCACCTGTGCAGTGGTTATTCGTGCATCCAAATGAAGACATGAGGTCACCCAGTTCCCCTGGTGAAGCACTGTCCTGCATCCAAAGATCACTAGGCTGCTTTCTTGGCCTCCCATGTGCTGGCATTCGGGGCTCAATCTGCTTGGTTGGACTCAGCGCTTTTTGTGAATCAGTGAGGAGCCATATGCTGAGCCAGACTTCTCCCTTCCCAGAGTTCCTGCATCCAGGCAAGCTGCTCCAGCAGGGCACAGTAGGGTGGAAGCAGGTGCCAGAAGGAAACTGAAAGCAGGAGGAAGACAGAGATAAAAGAGGGGAGAGACAGCAGGGTGAGGAAGAGACAATGAGGGAAGGTTGGAAAGACATGAGGGAGGATAGACAAATGAAGGAAACGGGGAAACAAATGAAAAGAGAAAAACGAAACAATAGGAAACCAGGGTTAAGAAAAGCAGAAAAGGATGGACCGACAGCATCCACAGAACTGCCTGTCAGAGCTTCGGACAGGAAAGGCTTCCTTCAGCAAGACCAGTCCATACCCCAGGAACCAGCAGAAGAGACCACAGTGACAGCCCTAATCATTTGCCCTGTGGCAAGAGAAGTAAAGAGAAGTGACAAAGGCAGTCACATTTCATTTGGTAGCAAACTGCTTCCAGATTGCTTCCGTTCCAGCCTCTGTCACTCAGCTAAACCCATGTGTCCTAGATCTGCAGCCAGAAGCAGCGCTCCCAAAAAGGGCACCACCAGCAATGCCTAGAGCAGGGGCAGGCAAACATTTTGGCCTGAGGGCCGCATCAGGTTTCCAAAATTGTACGGAGGGCCGGTTGGGGAGGCTGAGCCTCCCCAAACAGCCAGTCGTGGCCCGGCCTATCTGACCCCGCCCTGCTTCTCGCCCCCTGACAGCCCCCCCCAGGACTCCTGCCCCATCCACCCCTGCCTGCTCCCTGTCCCCTGACTACCTCCTGCCACCCCATCCAACCCTGACTGCCCCCCGCCACCCCATCCAACTCCTCCTCTCATTCCTGACTGCCCCTCTGGGACCCCTGCCCCATCCAACCACCCCTTCTCCCTATCCCCTGACCGCCCCTTTAACCCCTGCCCCTCACTGCTCCCCGCCGCCCCATCCAACCCCCCCTCCTTCCTGACTGCCCCCCGACCCCTGACCCCATTCAACCCCCCTGTTCCTCACCCCGACCCCTATCCACACCCCTGCCCCCTGACCACCCTCCCCGAACTCCCCTGCCCTCTATCCAACCCCCCCTGCTCCCTGCCCCCTGCCCCCTTACTGCGTTGCCTGGAGCACCAGTGGCTGGTGGTGCTAAAGTCGCGCCGCCCAGAGCACCGGGTCAGGCCACGGCTCTGCAGCCCCAGCGCATTGCTCCGGCGGTGCAGCGAGCTGAGGCTGTGGAGGAGGGGCCGGGGGCAAGCCCCCTGGACCAGGAGCTCAGGGCCCGGGCAGGAGGGTCCCATGGGCTGGACGTGGCCCACAGGCCGTAGTTTGCCCACCTTTGGCCCAGAGTAACAAAGGACATTTCAGTTAATTAATTCCCTCGGCAATCTAGGTACTCTCTCTTGGGAATAACACATAGCTGCTGCTTTCCTGCGTAGTTAAAAATAACCTGCCATGGACCTTCAGAGAGGGTAGACAAGATTCCGAGTGACATGACACTGACTGTGTGTTGCCTTCGAAGCCAGAGATAAAACCGTCTCAAAATCCACCCTTACCCTGCTGAGATCTCTCCTTTCCACTGTGCTACTTGTCCCAGCTTCAAATGGGACTAACTTTGCCTGCACAAAATTCACTTGGGAGGAGGTGGTTTATTATTTTATGAAAGAAAAAAGCCTTTTAATACCCAGCAGGAAGGTGGCACTACCTATGGGACTACAATGACATGACATCATTCACATTTAAACCTAGCCCGCTTTTCCATAGGTTTAATGGATCTTTATAGATCAGCCAGTTAAACAGAGATGCTGCAGATCTGCATCATTGACTGTTACAACCTCACTTGAGGCTTGATCCTGTGATGGTCTGAACACTCTCAGCTTCCGCTGATTTGGGAAGCTCTAGGCACTCAGCACCTTGCAGGATTGAGCCCCAAGGAAGCATTCGTCCCCAACAGCCATTTGCCTCATCACTTCTTCAGCTCTATTCAAATCTCCTCTGAAAACATCTCTGGTCTATATCTCTCCCCCCTGCTGCTATAATTTAATTCTCTTGCTATGTCGTTTGATGCTGAAAAGTGTTTTGAGACCCCTTTGTGTGCATGATGCTACAGAAAATAAAGCTGCATTGTGTTCCCATCTATTGAATGGGGAGGTTATGTCAAGCAAAACATAACAGCCCTATTATGCAGAATAACCGGATCATGTTTAAGATGCATAAGGGTTAGATTCAATTTTATGAAAGGCCTGGTTAGAAGTATGGTGAAATGCACGAGTGATCCTAACAAGCTGCATTTGTAAAGCCTTGGTTATCATTTAAATTAATAATCCTTGACACTGCAACAGAATCTTTCATCCGAAGGCTTCAAACTGCTATATAAACATTAGTTAATTAGGCTTCACAAGACCAGAGGTAGGTCACTGTCATTAACCCCATTTTACAGATTTTACAAAGTGACGTGCCCAAGGTCACTCAACAGACAGAGATGGACTAGAACCCAGGTCTCTTGAACAGGGCTTAAATTCAGCCAGAGCGGAACGGAGTGGAGCTGTGATAAATATTTTCAAACCTCATTGGATTTTTATAGCATGTTACATGGGAGGGGGCTCTGGGAAATACTCTACGACAATTTAAGCCCTGCTCTTGAATCATTCCTGGCTTTATGTTAATTCCTAACCAATGCCCCCCTACAGTTGATTTCTATGTAGTAAGGTCCATAAACCAACAATTCTCAGCATTTAGCTCCATCCTTTAGTCTTTGCACATATCACTGGTTTTTTTAACATCTTTCTCCAGACCAGATTCATTCTGTTTATTCAATTTTCCTAAAACAAATCTATATCACAAGAGCTGCTGCTGTAATTACGGAAACACTTGAATATTAATCATGGCTTAATTAGTTTGTAGCTTTTCTTCTGTACTAAGTTTCTCAGCTGTTAATAATTCTTATCACTAATGTACAAAATGTATGTGATATAATTCTAATATCTTAAAACATTCTCTTTATTTCTAAATAATGCACAGCTTCAAATATGCAAAATAGATATCAGGGTAGAAATTAAAGATGTTAGAATACTAAATGTTCTATTCAAAAATAAAGGTATGACTTCAAATGGCACTAGGGAACCAAGAAATTCAGAGTTGAGTCTTAAATCACCCTGGAATTCCAAGAGTCTTCATATACAGGGTTATTTTACATAGGATTAGAGTTTTATCAGTAAATGTTGGTAAACATTGATTTCACCATACACACACAAACTGATGAAAATATTTTTCCCATCAATGTAATAAAATTGTACAGAGAGGCAATATGAGAAAAATGCTACTTGAGAACTTGTTAGAGTTTGATTTAAGTATATTTACTTTGAATATTTTGACATGTGACACTGACCCTTTGCGTTCTAATGGTGATATATGTTTAATGTTTTGAATCTCAGTGTTTACTGTCATTAAATCATTATTGTCCAACAACCCCCCTAATTGTCTGGCCACCCCTTAATTTCCTGCAACTGTGAAAATGTAAATCAATAAAAACAGGAAAGAAAGTTAAAACCTCTTAATTTTGTGCAACAGTGAAAATTTAAATCAATAAAAATTAGAAAAAAGGCTTAAAATTAATATCAATATTATCTGTCAAAATTATACCCCCAAAAAATAGAAATCAGATTCTGCCAAGCCTACATATCATCCATGCCAAGTAGCACAGATATCTATGCATACATGCCTCCTCTACTCAGATGTATTGCATATTGGAACTGCCAGCCTGGCTCAGAACCGTAATTCAGCTAGTCCAGTATTCTGTCTCTGAAACCAGCTAGTACCAGCTGATTAAAAGGAAGGTGCAGGAAACCCTACATATGAAACATACTATAGCTAGGAAGTTTCATAGCACCATAAAATACATAGGCAGAAGCTAAAGAAATTTAAATTGCAATATCTATTAATAATCTGAAAACTGTTTAGTATTCAGCACAGCACTTTGAGCAGGTGTAGTGAACACTAAACATGCCTCAGGTAGGTGCCTTGTGAGTCATAAAGCCAAATGTCAAGTAATTTCAATTACCCCAAGAAGAGCCGGTATCTATTTGCTTCAATTTATTTTGATATAGTGCCCTTCCTACACAGCCCCTCAGAACAATTTGCTGCAAGAGAGAGAACACATGAGGCTTCACGAAACTGGGTTTCTCTATTGCTTTTTGCAATATATTGTTTGCACTTTTATAGTGATTGACTAATGAATCTCGACCCATGTGGTTGCAACTACAGAGTCGGAAATTCGCTACTTTGATCAGCCAGTCAGATTCTTCATTTCGTAAAGCCCACTTTTAAAATATAGTGGTAATTATTTATTTTATGTGGGCATGTCTATTGAGCTTATCACCAGCGTATCTAAGCAGGAGTCTTACATATGGTATTATCCCTTCTGATTTTTGTACTATGAAATTGAAGACAGTCAGTTACAGGCAGGTATAACATATGAGCCCATGTCAGACGTATCTTTGTACAAGTGTGTGAACAATAATGTCCATAAACTAAAACAAACAGCAGTTTTTTGATATACAAATAAAGGGATCAGCCAGCGGCCAACAAAGCCTTTGAGTATTATTACAAAACATGTGGTAACTGGTAACACCACACTGTAGTGCAGTAACATGTAATAAGGCAGTGTTTCTATGGCTGCAGAAATTTGTAGGCGAATGCTACAGACAGTATAACCGATCTAAATCTCCAGCGGAAATTATAGCAGGGTAGGATGCAGAAGTATGGCCCCCAGGTCAGGGACACATGGCTCCAGGGATAGCCTCCACCTTTCTGCGCACTGTCAAAAAAGTCCATTTCTTTTCAGAGTATAACTGATGCCTATATGGTGCTCATGGACCATGAAGTTTTCCCCTTCAGGAGGGACAGAATGCTAAGCAAAGGCATAAGGTGCAATGGTGTATCCTGCAAAGAGTAGCTGCAAGTCTGTGCTGTAGCCCGTCCCATGAAAGGCTGTGCACAGAGGAAAATACTCATAAGTTCCCATTGTGTGTGGGTGGAGACATGAAATCTGCTCTGTAACCAACCTGCAGCTAAGCCATGAGACAGGCATGGTGTGATTCAGCTGTATAATATTGCCACAAGTGGCATGAACCAGGCATAATCACAAAGCCACAATTGGCCACCTAAGTGGCTGTGGATGCTGGTTATGCAGTCTCACCCCACACCGGAATATGGTATCATTACTAGAAAACACAGGACAAATCACTAGTGCTGTGTTTTGGAGGAAAAGACTCCTGAAGATTTTCCCATTGAATGTCAAGAATCCAAGCAATGGAGGAGACACTTTGTAGCCCCAGATCTTCAGCTGGCGCAAATCAGTGCAGTTGGTGTGGGTGTCCTGAAGCTCCAGTTCACCTTCTCAGAATTCCGTTCCCCTCGAGCAATTATGTTCTGAACAAAGGAGCTCATGTCGCCTGGCTTGTTCTGGTCACTTTAAGATCTTACTCGCTGTATATAAATAAACCTGGCCTGGTGCTTATCATTCCTTTCCCCGAGCAATCAGCAGTGGCTCTTTTATCAGAGAGTTTGCAGGGCCTCTGCAGTCGGTGACTTTCGATGGCATTTTCAGAGCTTTGCTCCCAAGAGATCATGATAAAAAAAAAAGAAAAAGAAAAGCGTGGAAAAAAGCAAAGCAAATGACCCGTACACTGGCCTTTTACGTTGCTTAATAACTACAGAGAGGGAAAGACACTGCAGGGAAGGAGTGTGATAAAGCACTACCAATAAAGTTCTATCTTTTTAATATATCAGAAAAATGAGGACAGTTCTGGCAGCTGGCTGCTAACAGCCCTTTGGTTATTTTTATTTATTTTAAGAACATAAGAATGGCCATACTGGGTCAGACCAAAGGTCCATCTAGCCCCGTATTCTGTCTTCAAACAGTGGCCAATGCCAGGTACCCCAGAGGGAATGAACAGAACAGAGAATCATCAAGTGATCCATCCCCTGTTGCTCGTTCCCAGCTCCTGGCAAACAGAGGCTAAGGACACCATCCCTGCCCATCCTGGCTAATAGCCATTCATGGACCTATCCTCCATGAACTTATCTAGCTCTTTTTTGAACCCTGTTATAGTCTTGGCCTTCACAGCATCTTCTGGCAAGGAGTTCCACAGGTTGACTGTGCATTGTGTGAAAAAAATACTTCCTTTTGTTTGTTTTAAACCTGCTGCCTATTAATTTCATTTCATGGCCCCTAGTTCTTGTATTATGAGAAGGAGTAAATAGCACTTCCTTATTTACTTTCTCCACACCAGGCATGATTTTATAGACCTCTATCATATCCCCCCTTAGTCGTCTCTTTTCCAAGCTAAAAAGTCCCAGTCTTATTAATCTCTCCTCATACGGAAGCTGTTCTATACTCCTAATAATTTTTGTTGCCCTTTTCTGAACCTTTTCCAACTTCAATATATCTTTTTTAAGATGGGGGCGACCACATCTGCATGCAGTATTCAAGGTGTGGGAGTACCATGGATTTATAGAGAGGCAATATGATATTTTCTGTCTTATTATCTATCCCTTTCTTAATGGTTCCCAACATTCGGTTCGCTTTTTTGACTGACGCTGCGTGTTGAGTGGATGTTTTGAGAGAACAATCCACAATGACTGCAAGAACTCTTTCTTGAGTGGTAACAGCTAATTTAGACCCCATCATTAGACCCCTTCTTTGCCTTCCTCTGCAGCGTGTGGATGCAGGTAACTTGCCAGGATTATCCAGGTATATCTCTGTCACGTTCTGGGGTGCAATCCAGACCAATAAAGGGTTGTGTCACTGCTTCAGAAGGCTTCTGCTGCAGGGTTTCTCTTGCCTTGGTGCTCCCAGCCAGCGGATAGGCTTGCACCGAGTGTGGGTTAAGCAGCTCTGATTGAAGCAATCTACTTTTCCCCCACACCCCGCCAGGCACACTCTGCCTACATCTGACAAGAGGACCCCAACACATACCCAGTCCTAAATTTTCCCAAAAACAAGTGTCCAGCCCTCTCTTGGAACACTCAAGGAAATAGTACGGTTAATTTGCTCCTTTAAAGATACAAAAGCACATCACAACTTATCAACTTAACTGGGGTAAATACACCCTTCCCATCAAGCACAGCACTCAGCTGGTTTATTATTTTAAAAAAAATTATTAACAAAAGGACATAGTTAAAGTGACACTAAGTAGAAGGAATAAAGTTTGAAAGGATTACAAGCAAATAAAAGTAAAAGATACCCTTTCTAATGGCTGAGACCTAACTTAACAAGCTATAGTCTTTGTTCAAGATAGTTTCCTTACCAGGTTCCGATTCCCAGGGACTTCAGCCCCCTTGGTTAAAGGACCCATCTTTCTCGGCTTGCAAGAGTTTTGGTCCCTTGTGTCATCCAGTGCTGGATGCCAAAGATGGCTTCTGTCCTTTCTTATATCTTCCAAATTTCAAGCAATTTGTTTCAAGAGGCCAGGTGACCTCATACAGTTCTTTTCTTCCTGTGGACTTCCCATCACTCTGCTGATTTTGATGTAAATGGAGCTTCCATTATTTTCGGTCACACCCTGGGGGTCTGCAGACTGTGTCTAAGGTTTCCAAAGGAGTACACACCTCCATCTGAAATTTTTTAGGGGTCAGCAAATGAAAAAAGGTTGAAAACCACTGGGCTAGAACAGTGTTTTGCTAGTGAGTATCTGTCAAGGTTCCTCCCCCACTCTGAACGCTAGGGTACAGATGTGGGGACCTGCATGAAAACCTCCTAAGCTTATCTTTACCAGCTTAGGTCAAAACTTCCCCAAGGTATAAAATATTCCACCCTTTGTCCTTGGATTGGCCGCTACCACCACCAAACAAATACTGGTTACTGGGGAAGAGCTGTTTGGAAACATCTTTCCCCCCAAATACTTCCCAAAACCTTGCACCCCACTTCCTGGACAAGGTTTGGTAAAAAGCCTCACCAATTTGCCTAGGTGACTACAGACCCAGACCCTTGGATCTTAAGAACAATGAACAATCCTCCCAACACTTGCACCCCCCCTTTCCTGGGAAATGTTGGATAAAAAGCCTCACCAATTTGCATAGGTGACCACAGACCCAAACCCTTGGATCTGAGAACAATGAAAAAGCATTCAGTTTTCTTACAAGACTTTTAATAGAAATAGGAGTAAATAGAAGTAAAATCAGGATGGTAGATACCTTACAGGGTAATTAGATTCAAAACATAGAGAATCCCTCTAGGCAAAACCTTAAGTTACAAAAAAGATACACAGACAGAAATAGTTATTCTATTCAGCACAATTCTTTTCTCAGCCATTTAAAGAAATCATAATCTAACACATACCTAGCTAGATTACTTACTAAAAGTTCTAAGACTCCATTCCTGGTCTATCCCCAGCAAAAACAGCATATAGACAGACACACAGACCCTTTGTTTCTCTCCTTCCTCCCAGCTTTTGAAAGTATCTTGTCTCCTCATTGGTCATTTTGGTCAGGTGCCAGCGAGGTTACCTTTAGCTTCTTAACCCTTTACAGGTGAGAGGAGTTTTCCTCTGGCCAGGAGGGATTTTAAAGGGGTTTACCCTTCCCTTTATATTTATGACAGTATCCTTCACGTTCAGGGAGAGACTGGTCAAAGGCAAGAGTGGCCTGGTTGTTGATGTAATGAATTCCTTTCGCCAAGGTGAGCAGTCTTGGGGATTCTGGAAGGCCAGTCTGTCCTCAGTTGGCTTTGGCAGATAAGACCTGAAAGGCATGGCAAGGCTTCCCAGCCTTACGATGGATTCTTCTGGTTTGCAAACTTCACTTACTCTGCCTTGCAGCCCCTCCAGTGAAGGCCTTTGGACAAACCAGGTGTGAAGCCAACCTTGTAGTCATGCAACCTGGTCCAGCAGGTTCAAATCAAGTCATCCTTAGCTAGAGTTGATTTTGGGGAAAATACCACTTAAATCAGCAGTTTAAAAAACAATGTCTGTTTTCATGCCACAGAGACTGACGTCTATGACCGCCCTCAAAAAACATAAAAAGTCAAAACACGTGAGACTGCTTTTGAGGAATGCAGCATGAAAAGGATGAAAAGATCCCTGGATGAAAAGGTCTTGCGAGGGCAGTGTGTCACTTGTTCATGGAAAGCTCAACACGAGAATCCTATAGAAATATCTCACTGCTTGGGCTCTTTCTGAAGACACCCAATGGTCATCCATCAACAAAACCAAAAATAAATTCAAACGTGAGCCATCCATCATGCCCAGTTTCTTCTCTGCTAATCTAAGGATCTTTCTGGAACTGGGCTCTAGGTCAAAGAACTTATCTTCTGACCTCTTCATCTTGATAGAGAACAGTTACTTTATACTCATCAAGATGAAGCCCATAAACGTTTAACATTTATATAAGGACTGTATTCCCAAATGTGCCATTTCTCTCACAACTGCCAGGAGAAGTGATGTTTAATTCAGAAACAGCTTAAGTGGGATATCATTAGCCATAGTCTACCAGTGCTATGCTAACATCAATTTCATGTTGGTGATGGGGAAGAAACAGTTTGCCACAGAGATGTTGCTTATAGTAAATTCATGGCCACAGGAATGTTCAGTGATTAATGGTGCTCTCTGGCAAACTGAGCACATTGAAAATACCTGTCTGAATTCTATTTGTCTAAGTATATATCTGGCACGTGTGTCCATATTATCACATCACTTTATGTTACCTGACTCTATACATTCGATCTATCTAGTTATTTACCCAGCCTCACAGTCACCAGAGCATCTGAGCACCTCAAAATCACTAATGAATTTATTCTCAACCCCCCCCGTGAAGCAGAGAAAGTACAATGTTAGTCACACCAATGGTTAATGCCATTTGCTCAAGATCACACAGGAAGTGTGTGGCAGAGATGGGGACTGAAATCTGATGTCCCCATCCAACCCCCTTGCCTTAACCACAAGACTTTCCTGTATCCTGCCTCGCCTACACTTGCATCCATTTGGATCTATCACAAATTGTTTTTCTTGCACCTCCTCCCTCTTTCTCCAGGAGCCAGGAGAATGATGCGAAAGTTCACCTTGGGCTGCATTAGTACCATATGGCCCCTTCCCTCTGTTCCATGAGCTGAGAGAGCCATCGTACAAAGGAGGAAAGAGAAGTGGCTTCACAGTGCTCTGAGACGCTGTGGCCTGTTGTGAGTTGAATGCAGCTTTCTAGGCAGAGGAATGTCGGGAATTTAACAGGCTGAGGACACAACAGGAGGTGGACGATGTTTCATCTCCGCTGCTGAGATGAAGACGACATTTCCTGACAGAACCAAGGCAGTGAGCACAATAACCTAGAGAAAGCACAGACGTTATATCTCGTTTATTGCTACCAAGATGGGTCCAGCCAGATGGCAGGCTCTGAAATCAGTGTCAAACAAGCAGGAGGAAAGATTCATTCTTAGCACCTGTGGCGAGGGATTCATCTCTCATGAAAGCAACTTTCCCTCCTGGACATCATACGTAGAGCCAGCTGGGAATTTTTCAACAAAACCTTTTTTCATAGGAAAATGCCAATTTCATAGAATCATAGACTATCAGGGTTGGAAGGGACCTCAGGAGGTCATCTAGTCCAACCCCCTGCTCAAAGCAGGACCAATCCCCAAAAGAAGGGGCATTCCCTGACTGGGAATTGAACCCTGGTCGCGGCGGTGAGAGCACCGAATCCCGACCACCAGGGAGCTCAATTTGTTGGAAACAAAATGTAAGAAAGGGTCAGGGGTCAATCAATGTGTCAACTCAAAAATGTTTGGGGGAAAAAAGTTTCAAAGTTGTCAAAACATATTTTAAAAATGAAAAATTCCTGATTTTAGATTTTAAATGTCTTTCTGTTTAGAAATGTAAACTAATTATAGTAAAACAAACAAAAAAATACAAAATGGCCAAAATTGAAACAAAACTTTTTGACTGACCCCAACCAACTTTTCTTTTGGTTGATGAAAGTATTTGAGATTCTGACTTTTCATCCCGGTTCAGGACAGGAACATTTCTTTGATATCGCAAAAGTTTTTGTGAGGGGGGGGGAATCTGTTTCCCACCCAGTTCAATTTCTAAGTCAACGGTGCTTAGATGGATTTCTGCTTATTTGTCCCACCCTCAGGAGATGGGGTGTGCATTAGAAGGAATTCTCTGATGATTTCTCAGACAGTTTGGCATCACCTTCCTCCCAGTTTAATCCAATCCAGCCAGGTCACTACTGTGATGTCTCTGTACCATTAGGGAATTTTGTGACATCTAGCAGAGCAAAATCTTCTGACACTGCAGTGGCAAAGAGCCAAGGGCTCACGGGATTGCCACCCTCTTTATCAAGAAATGAGGTGGCACCTCACAGCCAGCCCAAATTTCAGGGCAGAGCATATTCCCAGGAAGCAGCATAGAAACCAATGGCCAGTGACAGCTGCCCTTCTCCTGACTAAGAGAGCTGAATGGAACAAATGCTAAGTAGTCTGCCGACAAGCCTCATCATGGGTTATTGTTTGGGGAGGATGAATTCACCTTACATAGTGTTAGTGACCTGAGATCCTAATGCAAGTATTCTTGTGAAAGAATTTGTAGAGAGGATCTTAGCTCTTGTGGGAGATATATTTGGGGTCTGTACATACGATCCATTGAAGAGGCCTCACAACGTAGTTATTTGTTACTCTGTTGCTCACTAGAAACTCGTTCTTTCACTCAGCTGTAGTTTTGTCAGGCAACCACGACGGGTCTTCTGTGCTTCTGAGTACACTTGGGTTCTGGATCACAGGAAGTTCCTGCAATGTGTGCCTGGCTTTTTGAGGTATAGTTTAAGTGAATGTGCCACAAGGTTTCTTTTCATAGACAATATTTCCGCTAATAAAGAAATCTGCGTCCATGCATCACATTAATGTCCTTCTGTCTCGATTCTCCAGTGCAGGAGCAGCAAATGAAGCTCACAGTCTCTCTCCCCCAACTGGGCACACATGTTGTGACAGCTTCATCTGTACGGGAATGATCGCATTTGCCCACACGTGCTCTGAGAACAGTGTGTGTTCTCACCTCTGCTGCCACGTAGGAACAAAGGGAAACATTACAGTCCCTGACTGACTCCGAAGCAATGACTGCATCTTTTCCAGCTGCCCATCGCTGGAAGTGTTGCACACGTGCACACTCCAAATAAACCTGCACCGCACACCAAAACCGGCACCCGTCACGGCCGAGGCACTGAGTAAGAGCTGAGTTTTTCCTCTGCCCTTCATTCCTCTCTCAGTAATTGGCCTGATTCTAATTCAGCCCAGCTCCTGGATGTAAAGTCCCACAGGAAGCACACAGCACTAGGAATTGCACAATTTCATCCTAAGGGTTTGAGGACAGAGACGTATCTACTTCCCTCAATGCAGCAGCGTCGAGCAGAGGAGCTATTTACTGCCTTTTACACTGTGCCTGGGGCAGTGCATTCAGGGACTGGTGGAGAGAGACCTGTGATTCCAGGGAGGCTCCCGCGATTTCTGTAGCTAGGCGGGAAGCTGCACGATTCTCTTCCGACTGCTCAGACGAGAAGACAACGTGAATTCCAAAACGAACTTCCCCTCCCCAGCCTTCCCTGAGCAGCTCTTATCAATAAATATTTCCTAGTTCATCCATTAGATGAGACTCACTCGCTACACTGACTGGTCACCAGTTTTGCCTTTAATGAGGTTTGTCCCACAGCACTAGCAACTAGTTGGCTAGGCAGCATGGGTCAGGGGATAGGGCACTGGATGAGGACAAAGACCTGGGTTCTAATCCCAGCTCTGCATGAGTTTGGACAATTCACATCCCCTCTCCCCTTCTGTTTCCCCACCTACTCGCTCTCTCTGTAGTCTATTTATAAGGTAAGCTTATCGAGGCAGGGGCCATCTCTCATGCAGGACGTCTACATTTTGAGCTGGGGGTGTGTACCCATGCTAGCTCCCATGCTTAAAATAGAGGGTAGGCCTGGTGGTGAAGATGGCAGGAGGGGTTAGCTGCCCTGTGTACGCGCCGAGCATCTTATGCCGCTGCAGCTATGTTTAGCATGCTAATTTGATCAGAGCTAGCACCAGCATGTCTCCGTGAGCTGGGAATTACGCCCCCAGCTCAATGTGTAGACATACCTTGTGTTTATGTACAGCCCTTATCACAAGGGAGCCTTGGCCTCATTTGGGGCTGCTAGGTGCTACTGTAATATAAATGCTTGCACGTGCAGGGTAGGGATTTTGATTTTTGCAAATCGCTTCGTAGAGTAGATAGTAGCGGGCATGGCTGTGAACACAGTAGAGAGAGATTGTCTGGAAATATTTGTTAAAATTCTAAAGTACATTCTGATTGGGTCATTTTTGCAACCATTTGGGGGGCCGACTTTCCATTATCTTTCACGTGCCCAAGTTTTAATATTGGGAATGCTCACAACAGCAAATATCAAGCTTGAATGTTGGACTCTTTGCCAAAGCAAAGTTTGAATTGCCTGAGTGATGGTAAAATTTACAACCCATACTGTCAGCTTGATTAATGGATCATCAGCAGGGATCTGAAACAGCAGCATGTGGCTTATGCAACTAACCAACACAGCATGGATTACTAATATTTGCAACATACTGTTCACCAACAGTCAGCACAGCAAAGATTATTTTGGAAGAGATTTGCAAAAAGAAATCAACGTGTGAAAATATCTGAGGATTTCACAATCTGTTGGCCAATACTTGCATGTTGGTATCTGGTACACTGCAGCAGCTCAGCCATAAATGGAGAGAAATCAAGCATCTAGTCCTTTCAATTGCTTGTCTCAGGCCAGAAATGAAAAGGAATCAAATGAACAGAGGAAGAATATACCAGTGTTTTCATAATGAATGTTTACAGGCTTGTGGGTTTTGTTTGTGTCTTTCTGTAATCCTCTTGAATTTCACTTCATGAATGTGAGTCCCTTTAATACTTTTATCTGCTCGTCTGACTCTCTGCTAGTCTCAATCTTAAGAATTTAGAGAATATTTTAACTGGAAAGTCAGCACGAAGAAGGTCAACAGCACCAGAAGCCTTCCTGCCCTCCCTCCTTAGTCACAGGTTATGCTTCCATGAAGCCAACAAAATTAGCTTTTCTTTTTTTTAAGGCAGCACGTCAGAGCCTTATGTGATGTGCATTTAAAACAGAGACACTGTGAGAGAAGATGGAGAAATAAAGGGATATAGATTACAAGAGAATCAACCAGATGGGAGTTAAGGGGTAGGCATGGGTAGTGGGAAAGGGGGAATGACCACCCCACAAGGTCTTATTCTTACCCTAAAAAGTTTTTGGGGCTTAGTTGCAATTCTTTCAGGTCCAGTCCTATGATGACCTAAATCTTCTGTACATTGTTGCCATATCCTGGGGAGGAGCAATTTTGCAGGCATTTCAGATGTAAACAGGCAAGTTTGCTGCCCAGCACTCAGTCATTTCAATATGTGAGTGCATTCAGTTTTGTACCATTAAGAGGACCTCAAACTGGCCTTGTTTTTTGTGGGTTCAATTCCCATGATGGAGGAATCCTCATCTGCCTCTTTAGGGTAGCTTCCTGGACTTTTTGCTCAACTGGATGGGTACACAGTGGTTGTATTGAAGGCTAGGCTCCAGCCCTAGGTTTAAAAAAATGCATTACCCTGAAAATTCCATTTCATTGTTCTCCTTTTAAATAAACCAGAACAAAGTGGATATGAGCCGACAAGAGCTTAGTACGGCATGCTGAGTATCAGATTAGACAGACTGATATTAACTAATCAAGAAGACATATAGCAGCATGCTGATGAAGCCAGGGTTAGGAATGATAAAACCAGGAACAAATGGGCAAGGTCAAAGGTGTGTTTTGCTCATTCAAAAGAGGTGCTTGCATGCTTGTTTAGATGCACTCGGTTGCAAAGGGTACAAACTGAAGGCCAGCTTGAGGGTAGATGAGGATATTCCAAAGTTGGAAATTATTCCTACTGTTCTGTATCTTCCAAATCCAAAACCAGACCGAGCCCCATCCAGTAGAACTGGTCAGGAGTTTATCAATGAAACGTTTTTGAAATTTAAAAATGCTGATTTGTCAAATCCTAAACTTTTTGTGGGAAAGGGCCGGATTTGACAAATTTCTTGACTCAACATATATTTGGAAAAAACGTTTCAAAACATCCTGTTTTACCATTTTCTAAATGAAAAATGTTGGTTTTCAGGTTCAAAATGACTTTTCATTTAGAAACAAACTAATTACAGCGCTTTGTTTTAAATGGTCAAAATCAAAATGAAAATGTTTCAAGATGATTGAAATGGAACATTTCAATTGACCTGAACTGCTTTTTTTCCCATGAAAATTTTTGAAATGTTGACTCTGTCCAAATTTGGACAGGGAAAATGTCTGAAATCTCAAAAATGTTCCCAGAACAGGAAAACCATTTCCTTCCCAGCTCTGACCATCTTTGTTTTGAAACAGCTGGGATCAGAAATTTGCAAGGAAAATCACATTGAAAAAGAACAAATTCCTATTTCTTGGGAATGAAAGAGAACTGAAGAGCTAGCACATGCTGCAGAGAGGAAGGAAAGTTCTTGGGCAAGAAAAAATAAAAGACTCAGTTAATTTAGTTACAGATTCTTGAGAATGCTCAATTTTCTTCCTAATCAACCTTACTTTGCTTTCAACTTAATCATTTCCAAATTCAACCTGGGAAGTGAGATCTGAGAAAGCCTTGCCTGGCAGAGTGAAGGAGGATTATGATAATAAAGGTGTCTTTGGGGAATACAAGACATAAAATACCCTCCCGGCCTTCCCTTTCCACACCCTATCACAATTTGAATTTTTCCCCTCTACGCTGCACAGACCTAATTCAGTTTCCTTTCCTTCCTAGCTCTGTCGCAGGAGTCTCCAGGCCAGGACTAAGCCAGTTTGGAGGCTAAATTATTTTTCAGGCCCTTGACAGCAGCAGAACAGACCTTCCAAGGAGAGATGTAAATTTACACAGTTGTATTAATGTGAATACACTTGGGTTTCCAGGTGCCATTGTGACAACTTCATCTTATTCTTTTCCAGGCAGGCACCAAAAGCTATTAAGATGAGTGTTTTCAAAGAACTGAAGCAAGTATTAAAGCAATTTAGTTTGGTCGTTGGCTCACAGGACACCTCTCTGCAGAGGCTTAGAATGGGCTTTAATACCCAAATCCTGCTGAAATTCAAGCCTTAGATCCATTTAAGAATAATTTCATTATCTTCCAAATTCTCCTAGGAGATATCTGAGCTATAGGCAAAGTTTTCCCCTTGCATCCTTGCACTGCTCTGATCTCTCACATCCACTCCATATTTTGCAGGTGGAACTCCTGCTGACCAACAGGAGGCGCTATACATCCAGATCAGGGAAAGAATAGAACAGAGATATGGGGTAAAATCTTGACCCCACTGAGGTTAATGGCAAAACTCTCACTGGATTCAATGGAGCCAGGATTTCACCCCTCTGGTGTAGATCAGAAGTGCCGGAAGTATCCTATAGTGGTGGCCACTGTTCCTCTAAGCTGTACGCATGTGCGCACGCACACAGATCCTAAACCCCGCACACGGCGAAACACCGCACACACAAAAATTTGCACAGAAGCACAACAACTTGCACAGAAGAAATTGTTTGCACACACGGCCTGTCAAAAATTTGCACAGAAGAAATTTTTTTGCGCACATGGCCTGTCAAAAATTAGAGGGAACATTTTGGTGGCCTTATGTGAGATCACATAATTCATCTGTTTCTTCCTTTTCCTTGTTTTCTGCTCCTCTGGCATGCATCTCCTCTCAGCATCTGTCCCCTTATGGCAGAGAAGCATCACTCTTTGGAGCAATGGTGAGTATTCCCCTTCATTTACCTCTCTGTTCATCAAAGTATTTATAAATGTTCATAGGTGCTGGAATTAGGGGTGCTGGGGCACCCCGTGGCTTGAAGTGGTTTCCGTCATATACAGGGTTTACAGTTTGGTTCAATGGCTCTCAGCACCCCCACTCTACAAATTGTCCCAACACCCCTGCAGATGTTAAGGTTAGAAGGAACCATTCTGATCATCTAATCTGACCTGCTACACAACACAGGCCATAGAATTACACCCAGAAAGCCCTATCCATGTTGAACCTGTTCTTTGGCTACTGTGTTTACTTTCTCATCCTTTCTCCATTTGGAGGTGGAGAAGAAAAAGAAAACACTCCTGTCGTTTGGGGGGATATATTCACAAAAGCCCAGATATTCTGAGGGCCCAAGTCTATAACCTCTTTAGGGCAGGGACAGTCTCTATGTACCTGTACCACGGCTAGCACAATAGTGCTATCATATTACAGATTATAATAAGAATAATATTAATACAGAATGGGTTCGTAAATGGCTGATAAGAATCACTTCCACTGGGCTGTTCATTTTGGCCTTCAATTTTTGCAAGAGTGCATGAACAATTGTGCGTGCATTTTGTGGAATAATTAAGCCAAAACATTCCATTCCATTTAAAATGTGTGGGGGAATAAAAGCATTGAAATTTCCCCAGGTCCTCCAATCCATAGCATATTTTCCATGTGAGGACTCCACAGCTATTTACAAAGTGAGTTTACAATTTTCACCTTTCATGACAGTGAGAACTCAAGGAATGTATGCCCCTCTCAGCAACCCATGTCTTGGGACCTCTTATGGCAGCATTAAATATTCAAGAATTTCCAGCTGACGAATGACTTGCCTGTAGTCAGGGACAGGAATATGAGGGATAATGAAGAAAAAAAGTCATTCCACTGAAAAATGTCCTTATAAATTTCCTTGGAAGTACATTACATGTCATTTAGTTACAGCAGACTGCACTGAGCAAGCAAAGCATTGTGTTAGGTAGCCCTTTTAGGAAAATGAAAACACTGTTGCTACTCAAAATGTAACTTCAGTGCATTTAAAGCCAATATAATTACTCCTTAATATGGCTAAAAGCTTTCATAATTTCATTACAATTCCTTCAGTATTTAGTCACTGCCCATGGATGCATCAGTTCACTTGCAGGGGAACGGTACAGTTCAGCTGAAAAATGGAGTTAAAGCCCAGAAATATGCAATATGAATGACACCTCCCATGGTGTAGGTGACATTCAGCATGGAATACATTTTAACTTATCTGTGTTAATAGCACTTTTTCTCCTCTGTCAAATCCCTGGCACATCCCGATGATATCCCTGATCAGGCTCAAAGAGGGCAATGGAGGGTTTCTATGGAGTCTCCCATAAACACACATCAGTTTGGGCCAATTCTTACAATATCAGAGAAAATCCTATATCCCGGAGTTGTCTCTACCTGGGAGAGCTCTTGCCCTTGTTCTGGCTTACAATGAGATGTATATGACTTAGATGTGCATCTGCTTAGAGGCTAATGCTCATTTTAATAGATGCAGATGACCTAGCATGGAGGATATATGCATACAGTCAAGCCTCTGACTCCAGCTCTCCTGTCTCTTTTGTGTTGTGATGTGAGGCCAGAAGAGTAAGCAAGGAGAATTCATTCCTGTCTGTTGTTAATGAGGAAAATCTCATTCCACTGGAGTTTTACCAACATGATTTTTGTTGCTGTTTTTCCTTTGCTGATAGGGGGAAGAAGAAACCAGGACAGTTAATATCCTCAGAGAGAACAGGAATAGAAGTCTGGGGATGATTGCACAACCAATCAATATATCTGTGTTTCTTGGTGTAGTGAAAGGTCGCATGTCACCCTTGGAATGCAGTGCTCATAAAATTTTCATGGAGATGAATTTTCTTTGTAAAGATGGGACCTTAAAGGAAAATATCTCTAGGCTTTATATTGACAGCTACTCTTTCTATCAGGTGGTAAGGTGATCAAATGATATTTCCTCCCCCCATCTTCATAGGCAAGGAGAAAACAGCAAAAGTAATTAAATGAATTAGAAGCAGTTGCATGCCAATGGATGGCTTCTCTTTTCTAATGCCATGATTCTTGTTTCCCCCCAAGACTTTAAAGAGATATATAAATTTTCAGCTCATTTGGGTATGATACTCATTAGTATGGCCCTGGAAAATTATTAATGCCTCATTTCCGCAGCAGTCCCGGGTAGTTGGGGTGACACCCCGCCAAAAAAATGTACCACAATAAAACAGCTACTTTTCTAGAATTTATCTTCTCTTCCCTCCATTTAGGATCACTCAGATTTATGAGCCATGGCAATTAGATGTCTAAATAAGGAAATAAATTCTGGATCACTGACACATGGGAGAATGCAATCACAGAAATTTTATGGGAGACTTTAATGCTGCAAAGAACAAGAAGGAAATGAACAGATCTCTAATACAGCCCTTTGGAGCAGGAAGAGGAGGAGCAGATTGACAAATTCCTCTATTATGTCATTAGACTTTAAGGACAATTAACTTCTCTCCTGGGAAATAATGTAGCCTGAGTTGAGGAATCCTAGTTGTACAACTAAAAGGATCTCTTCATACTGTTATACCAATAAAATAAAAACCAGCAGGATCTTATTACAGGGGATAAGGCAATATGCCATATTTATTGTGAATACAGAGAGAATCAGAGTAAGCAATCATGATTTAGTTGGGGATCGGTCCTGCTTTGAGCAGGGGGTTGGACTAGATGACCTCCTGAGGTCCCTTCCAACCCTGATATTCTATGATTCTATGATTCTAGCTATAACATCTCATTCACTCACACACACATACACACACAGGTTCTGCAAGGTTGTTATAGTTACAAGCCTAGGAGTTGCTTGTGCCAAATCACTGGCCAGGTGGTCTGGACACAAGGGTGGAGCCGGGCCTTGTCAGATGCACATCCGATACTCTTGGAGGTTGGTTTGCAGAATCAGACCCAAACTCCTCAGACTTCAGGGTCTGTTTTTATAGGGATTTATCCTCATACAAGTTTATAGGGTTTGCTTCATTATGCTGTTCTCATGTTTGAAGTGATAATCAATCATGCAGATGGCACAGCAATGACGGAATGACAGTATGTTGTTATCTTGTTCTTCGGCCCTCCTGTCCTTGGGGCAAGTATGCCCTCAGGGTTATCAAGCTACCTTGTCCCCTGTATTCTTCAGCCAAACAGTCTTATTTTAAGGCTGGCACCTCAACCTTTAATCTTTCATTCCTCATTCAATCAGACATACAATCACACTCACACTCCAATGTATATCCTGTCACATCTGCATTTTATCACCTACCCATCCTTTAACATAACCATTCTAAAATCAGTGGGACATGGCAGACTTCAATAAATCTATTCATCCCACTTGTTATATCTAAAAGGAAACAAACAAGATAAGCATGCAAGAGTGGGGGGTTCACACATCTTATTCCAGAGTTCAGGAAAACAAAGTTGTGCCAGCCACAAAGGACAGCTGTTATCTTGTTACTTTTAGAACAATCTCTTTGTCTCTGGATGTGCTTCTGCAACTAACACTGACCTTGTAAAACTGACAGGCAATTTCAATCAACACAGACTCAGCAGGGTGGCTGAGAAACGTATTTCTTTCTAATGGTCAGGCCAAATTCTGGGGTCTGCTGTGGAGTCACTCTTTCTTACACTTCCCATATCAGAAATATACCAGTTATAAATCTAGTACAACAATACTTTATGGGAAAGTCTTATAGAAATAAATAAAAATGATCTGTAGGATTCTTAAGCCACCCTACAGAATGTAACAGAGAATGATACACCTGGCAGGGTTCAAACAGAAAAGATCACATTCTCTACCAAATTCTATTGGTTTTAGAATCATGTCTCAATAACCCTATTGTTACATCCCTATTAATGGTTTCAATTGATCTCATGAAAAAGGAGACATAACACAGAAGTAGGCCAGAAGAACTGGTTGACTCATTGATTCACTGTAATGCTGGGGCTTGATTTTTGATTCACAGTCATAGGCCAGCTCTTTGCAGTAAATAAAAGAATAAAACAGTCATCATATAGGGTATGCTTGGCCCTAATTCCCCAGGGGTAGACAGGAAGTGATGTCAGACTCATGGCTCTGCCCAACCTCCCCCCCCCCACCCCCCCAGGACACCAGCCAGTGAAGCTATTTGGCTGAGTGGGAGAGCCAAGCAGACGTAGTAGTGGGTTCTCTGTCTCTATGTGCCCAAGAGCTGAAGGAGGTTTCCCATAATCAGCACTACTCTCCTCTGCTGTACACCACTGAAATTCTGCTGATGTCAATGGAGAATAAGCCTCAGGGTGCTTTTTTGTTTATTTCATTTGTTTTAGTCAATTTTTTACAATAAAGCATATGTTTTCATGATAATTACATTTCAGGTAGTATATAATCAATACTTAAGTAATAACATGGGAAGTGAGGTGGCCCCAGCCTGCAACCCAGCCTTTCACACACTCTCAGTACCTTGGACAGCACCCAGGGCTCAGTTGAGTGCAACTGCATGGAAGAAATAAGGCTGGATTGAGATGCCTGCTGGAAGATGGAAGACGTTTGAGAGCCTGCACCAAATCCCACTGAGGTCAATGGCAATCTTTCCATTGACTCTACTGGGCTTTGGAACGGAGCCTCGCTATGCAAACAAAGTGTACAGCCAATGTCCCCTTCCACTAGGTTCTGGCACCCTGTCTGAGAACATGCTACTGTGACACTATCCAAGAAGACACAGATAGGATTTACACTATACAATACAATGGAAGGGGAGGCTTATGCCCAGAGCAGAGCAATGGTATTCAGACTTTTCTGAGTTAGCAGCCAAACAATTATATGCACCCAGAGAGATTTGGCCCGTTTCTAGGTAGCATTGGATAAAAATCTTTAAGATGGCTCAAAGAATGCTAGACTCCATCCACATAATTCCATCTCCTTTTTCCTCCCCTTCCTGGACCCCTCCTTGCCTTCTTTTCCCATTTATGTAATCTATTCCTATTTTATTACTGTAATCCCCACCCTAAAATTGTATGCCTATGTAGTATTGTCTTCTGTATTGTGTGGTTTTGCACTTTGATGAGTTGTAAAATTGCATAAACAGCATAATTCTATTGGCGATCCTGTGAAGTGTGCAGTATTCAGAAACATACAAGCTGTAAGTCATTCACTTTTTTGTACTTTTCATTGTTTCTCTTTTTTATAAAAAATCAGTAACAATTTAAGCACACACAAAAAACCAACCATATCAGTTGATCATAAAACTTTAAACCAAGAGAAATTTCAGAGACTATCAAGACAAATAAATTCTGCAGTTCAGGACAGGCCACCAATAGACGTAGGGTAGGAGAGTCTCTGATTGGATGCAAAGCCAATGTGGCTAAAATGACATTGAGAAAATGCCTGTGAAAGAGGACTGTGTAGCTAAAAACATGGCCTCATCCCCGCAGTTAACATCTGTGAACACGTTAATCACTCCCAGAACTCTTTGTGTGTGTCTACACAGCACAGACACACGCTGACGCGATGAGGCTCTGAGCCTGGCTCAGCTGACTTGGGCTTGCAGGGCTTACGTTACAAGGCCAAAAATAGCCCTGTAGCTATTTCAGCTTAGGTTGGAATATAGACTCTAAAATCAGAGAGGGGGGAGGGTCTCAGAGCTTGGGCTCAAGCCCATGCCAGAATGTATATACGACTATTTTGAGTCCTGTAGCATGAGCCCCGTGAACCTGAGTCGGTCGACGGGCTCTGATGCTCACTGCCATGGGTTTTGGTTTGTTTTTTTGCTGCATTGACCTTCATGACAAGCAACAGAATGTTCTCTGTAGACTCTTCACTTCGCCCAGTGCCTGTGCTTGGTGATCTTCAGGACAGAGTGGAGAGCACAGCTGATTAGTTAATCTCATTAATTCAACACATCCTAGTAAGGAATGGGCTGGATATGATTTTACCTACAGTACTCACTTATTCTGGATGACTCCGTATTTGCTGGATCTGTTGATCCCAGTGCTGTGGAACCAAGCAGTGGGAAATAAATAGCTATTAAACAAACATTATAGGCTTGATTCTTTCACAGGGATGTATTTCATTCAGTACATGGACAACCATGGGACTCCTAGGTGCTGCAGGAAGTGGTATTTGTACCTGTTCCCTCTGAGTCACCCAATGGGGCGGGGAGAATTCAGCATAGTAGCAAATGCCATTGTTTCAGATGAGATATAAAACCAAGGTCCTGATCTCCTCTGCTCGTGTAAGCTCCTGCTTCACTTTTTGCCAAAGAAGGGGTTCTGGCCTCAGTAATTATCAGAATCCCTACCAGTTTCAGTTAGATATGGCTGACTACTTCTCTTCCTGTCCTAAACTGTTTAGCCCTGATATTGCCCACACGTGCACATACTCACACACACACTGGAATTTAGAAATAGGTGTTTAACAGCTGCAGAACTATTCCCCTAAGGGATCCAGGAAGAATCCCATGGCTCACAGAAAGCATGAGTGAGTGAGTTTTCCACTTAACTGTTATTGTCAGACTCCATCCACGTGGCAAAGAATGAAACAAAGAACGTATATAGTCCCTGCTTCAGTGTTCCCCCTTGAAAACCCCAGCTTTTTTTCCTTTCTTTAAGTGAAAGCCTTAATTATGTTGCAACACTTGGCCAGTGAAGTCTAGGGAGCTACAGGGATTTACATCCATTCAGGATCCAGCCCAATACTTTCCATCATCTGAGTGTTTGCCCATCATAAAAGCGGGAGCTTTACTGAACACTGAGCCAAGCCAGAAGACTGAAATAGTTAAGGATTTCTTGCCTGAAAGCAAATCTGTTTTTCACCTTTGCTGGTGTCCAGCCTCTATACAAAAACCTTAAGAACATAATTAAATGCAGGTGCATAACTCCTCACACAAATCTGTATACATGTTTTGCGATGATGTTGGTGCCCAGTGTGATACAAGCTTTTATTAGAGACCTCGCATGCCTATCTTTGGTAAACTAGAATGTAAATTCCAGACCCAGGGGTTTCCTGTAACTTGCTAGCCTCATGGATTCCCTTATGCCCACTGCCAGTTCGGTGACAATGACATCCTCTTTATTTATATAGATCATACATGTATGTTTATTATGCTGTAAGTGGCAGCCCATGTAGAGTATTATAGGTATGCAGTACCCAAGCATCTCAGGAGGAGATGCTTTATATGTCAAATTATTATCCCTAAAGTATTTTGTTAATAATGGACAGGATGCAGGGATTCAGGACACGGAATCAAAATACTGATTTTCTATCTTTATCTAGTCTGTGAATTTCCATCCCCCTAGAATGCAGAGCAGATTGTTGTAGCGGCTCTGGGCACGTGGATGTGCACAATTTATAGAGATACCGAAAGGGGAGAAAGAATGCATCTTGGCAGGAAATGCATCCGAGACAGTTTATAGCTTTTAGGCATCCAGAAGCACGGTCCTGCTGTGTTTTGCTCACCCCTGCCAGATGCTGAGACACTGTTTTCAAAGTAATAACCACGAGAGCTGCAGGTCACACACAGTGATGATCCCAGCCAGGCAAGACTTGAGGGACAGTTTTCAAAAAGAGCGAAAACATGCGGAGTGGAGAAGGCAACCCATGTTGTTTTGGGGGAGGTTTCTAGATCTATCACCATAGCTTTGTTCACAGATTAATATTAAAACAACCCGTGCAAGGACCCAATCCTGCTCTAGATGTTAGGGCCTGAAGCAGCAAACATGTAACCTTAAATAGACAGTTCTGTTGTTTGTGGGTGCAACGGACCCCTTCGCACAGGCCCAGCACAAGGCCTGCGCATTGTTTAAGCCCACTTAAGCTTTTTTCCAACTGGCTTCGGTGGGACGTAAGTGGTTCATAGACCATTGGCAAAGGGATGAATTTCACCCTGGAAGAATAAGCCAGATCAGTGAGGCAGGGAGCCCAGTTCAGGGTGGAGCTTCATAAAGAAATCAGCGATAATTTCATACCCAGGCAAGCTGACAAGAGGCCCTGTTGTCTTGTTCAAGAGTTGTACCAAGAGCAGCTGGCCTCATCTTCCTCAGCAAAGAACTCCCTGTCCTGGGGCAGGACACACTGCCCATGTCGGCAATTAGTTATACGCAGCAATAATTCAGGAGATAAATATTAATGGCATTCAACAAATCCCCTCATTTTTAAGTGCTCTCCATGACAAACTGCTGCTGTGGCTGCTGGCAGAGGGCAGCGATCAGTGATGTTCCCAGTTCACTTGCAGTAAACAAATTCTTTGCCACTCCATCTGCCACCTGCACAACCGGAGCCCGGTTCTCAGCCGATGGGAATCACTGTAGCTCTGTTGAAGTCGATGGAGCGATGCCAGATAACCTTTCAGGCCAGGATGTTTGAGAGGCTCAGATATCTCTTCCCTCCCCACCCACGATTAACTGAGGATGCTTTAATGGAGACACAGACTGCCCCCTCATCCAGATCAGCATGCAGCAGCAGCAGACTTAACGCTCCACACCTCTCTAGCATCTTTGTCTCTGAAGTTTTCTGCAGTCAGCAATAAAGGTAGCCTCCCAGCGCCCCTGCATGAGGGCTACTGAACAGACCCCGTGCAAAGAGGTTAAAGCTACACGATGCAGGTTGGAGGAAGAGATCCCAGAAGTTCTGGCTCGCCCTCCTCCATTCTAACCACTTGAAAGCGCTCTCACCGAAGAGAAGGGCTTAATGTCACTGCAATGGTCCCTGGCGACTGCCTCATGTTTCCCTGACAAGCAAAGAATGATACATTCACCATCACTTGCCGTAGCAGTGCCATAGGGACGCAGGGCAGCCTCTTACGTTGTCAGAGATATGAAATCATCAGGGAGAAACTAAGTGGGGAAATGAAAGCCCTTGAATTCCACCTATTTTCATACAGGAAGGTCCATTAGTCATCTTTCCCAGTTCCTTTTATTTTGGTCAGCCTATTCTTGCCATTAAAACAATCTACCCCTGCCACTGCTGCTAATTACACTGATCATAACCGCCTCCCTGTTACCATCTGCTCCCCTCTTATCATATAATAGATTGCAACCTTCTGGGGGCAGAGGCAGGCTTTTCATTGTGGGTGTACAGCAGCTAGCAACGAGGGCCAGATCCTGGACTAGTCACCTGTGGGTTCTACTGCAAATGCAATACAGATAATAATGCTACCCTGGTTAACTCCCGTCTTTTCTATTTCTCCTGCAGTCTGATCAGCAATACCAGCATTGCACTAACTTTACAGCAGCCCTGGCCCGGAGTTTTTGGCTCACTTGCCAGAGCTGTTCTTTGGAGAATCTCCTATGCCTGCTTAGAGATACGATGGTAATCTAACTTCATTAGAAACAGAGCTCGGCATTTCTATACCACTGGTTTCTGTCTCGGGGTAAAGGAAAATATTGAGAAAATGGGAGGGGAGTAGGAGAAGAGAGGATTGTGGAAATTTTTTTCTTTTAATTGCATGATATATTTTGCCTTATTTGTGGAACAAATAGCCATAGTAAGTTCAGCTATGCAACAGACTTATAAGTTGTAGAGGGGCAAAAGAACACACAGGAAAACAGCATTTTAGTTCACATCAGTGTACCATTTGTGGCTGCTGAAAAACTGCTCTTCTCTTATAAAACGGCCCTCGTTTCAGATTAATATGAACTAAGTCTCCATCAGCACTGGCTTGGACCACCCATAGATACCTGCAGCAGCGAAAAGTGTCTCTCACATGCTCTAAGCAGATCTATCACAATCCTAGCACATTTCATCTTAACTTTCTTTTTTTTTTTAAGTTACTGAAGATGAGCTCAGCTTCCCAACCACAGCCAAGTTCAAATCAATGCAATTCAATTCAAGCCGGATGCATCTTAGAGCCACAGTCAGATCCAAGGAACAGCTTGAGCTCCAACAAACATGAAGTAATTTTGACCCTGGAAGTGTCCCTTTGCAAAAAGCTGGGAGAGATTTTAAACTCAAATACACCCAAGGCTGAGCAGACACCTGAATTCTTATGTGTCATGCCAGTGACAGACTAAAGACGCTCAGGCCCCTAACCCAGCATGCTACTTCCTGACTGTATGAAACCCAAATATAGAGGCTACAAAATTCTCCCTATCACCCCAAAGCAATCAGAGCTTACTTCAACCATTGCAGAAACCTAAAGAGCCCCCACCCAACTGCCACCTCTGGTATTTTATAGCCCTCCCCCTGCTCCCACCCTTCATAGAACCTGGTGCCTTCTGCCAAAGCAACTCATTAGCATCCCTCCAAGAAGCATCTGCTAAGCCAATCATCCTTCTTCACAGAGTGCAAGGACTTTTAGCCTGCTGGAGAAGGGAGTTTTATTAACCCCACCCTTGATAGACACCAGGGGTGTTTTTTATTGCTATTTACAAAAATAATGCAGCCATCCAGTGCCCTGGGTGCATGTATTGTTATTATAAAAACAAACCACAAACAACAGTCAGGAATAACTAGCCTGATTTGCACCCTTGGCTCCCATTTATTCTGACTGAAGTAGTCAATGCTCAGTGCCTAAAAACTCAGATCTCCTGGACCTCTGCAAATTAATGCTCTTCCACCCACCTCTAGCCTTCTCCCCAGCATAGAAAAAGCCTGAGGGAGCAAATAGGATCCCAAATAGCATGCAGGGTCTGTGAAATCACCTGCACTGATTGGACCACCACCATAATCAAAGAAAGGTTCAATCTAGAAAATTAGGGTTTGATCCTGCATTCAACCCACCTGCACAAATGCTTCACAATCAGTATGTGAGGAGCCAGATTGAAGTCACTGGGATTACTCACAGGTTTAAAGTGAAGAACAATTGTTTTACAGTGTCAGGGCCTTGCACAAACAGAAAAAATACTGCAAGCTATAGAAGCCCTGTAAGTGTAACCCACACACCTCCTGGGTGTGGTGTTCTGTCCCCGCTAGTGGCACCAAGAGATTAATGAGTCTGCTACAGCCTTAGCTAAGAGCCGTGTGCCTTTCAGCTCATGCAGTAGAGGCTCATGCATTTAGCTCCCCAGGTTTGATTCCACACAAGCCACACCATGTGCAAGCCTTACAGCAGGGCAAACACATGATGGCAACATCCAGATAATGCAACTTCAAAATACTGTATGTTTTCCCTACGCATTTTGAACAGAACCAGTAAAATGTCATTCATGTCATCGTCGGAGTCTTTAGATGGCAGGTTATTTGATCAGGTGGTTAGAGGGCCACTGGGGCTGAGAAACTCAGTTCAGTTTCCTCTGCTGGTGCAAAGCTCCTGTGTGACATGGTGCAAAGCAATTAAGCTCAAATCATCAAAAGTCTTTCGGCTTCTAAATTTCAATGGAAGTTCAGCAGATCCTATGCACCTTTGAGGATCTGGGCCTCAGTTCTCTGTCTGCAAAATGGGGATACACCTGCTTCCCTATTTCATGGGATATTAATGTACAACAGAGGATATGTTAGAATTGTGATGTGCTCAGATATTATGGGAATGGGGGACATACAAGTATCTTAAGAGGAAATTTTGCATCTGTCCAGGTGAAATTTGATTTTCCTTTAAATGGCGTTTTTGAAGTGGCGTGCAATACGCGTGTTGGTTTTGCCGGTGGAAATACATGTGCAGATGTACTCAAGGATTTCATGGGAGTCTACGTGTGTTAGAATTTTTTAGCACGTGCTTACACATGCAATTTTTCACACAGGGGAAACCCTGGCTGAAAATGTACTCCAAATGAATGTCTAGTGGTATCAACACCTCAAACAATCACAGCTGGTTTGCTCTTGTAACAATGGGCTCTGGCCAACACACAGAGTTTTGGTTTGGAGTGTAACCATAGCTGTTTTGATCCCTGAAGTGTCTAGATGCTAGTGCAGTGTCTTCTGGATCTGGCATCAACCCTACACTCTAGTGCCAGAGCACAATGGAAGGCTCCCACTACTGAGTTTGGGGTTGGGTATTGTAGAACTAGGCCAAATGTTTGCATCCAGCATTGAACGCCCTCAGCCACGGAGTTTGAGATCAGGTTCATTCTGTGAAAAAAGGTAGAAGCTGTCCTCAAAGAGGGCTACAGGAATGTAATGAGTTGCTAGATGATACCCCTCATAGTTGGACACCGTCTCCTGATGCTTACTCTGTGAAGGGGAAGTGAGCAAGTGTAATGGACAGCACTTCACTTTCCAAGAGGCAAAAAGTAATAAATCACAGACATCTCCTCTTGTAGCTGATCTCATTCCCTTGTGAAACAGAGCACTTTGCATGCCCACCCTCCCAGCTCCCAACCAGTGGAACCAGGTAAGGCATCTCTGAGAATTAAAAAGAACACTTGAAGAGCAAACATCTCTTTAAACTTTCCACCTCTCCAGAGGTAAATTAAAAGCTCCCACAGACAACCAGGATTAAATGCAACACACAGCTCCAGGAGTTATGGCAGGAAGCAAATGACATTCAATATCTGGTCTTCACAAAGCTCAGCAGTGCCACAGATTCAGATTGATCATCCTTTTGGGAGCAGATTATGGTGTTGCTGCATGTAGAGTGCCATAATCTTCCCATATATCTGAGAAATACCCACCTGAAAGGATGGCAGCTGAGCCGCTGAAACGAGCGCTGAGATTAAAGGAGATGCCAGTGTCTACGACAATTGAGACATCTGGAGCTGCAGTCAGGACAGCTGAGATGTTGGCATTGTAGTGGAAGACTGGAAAAGGACATGATGCTGAATTCTGCACTACAGCTGTTCAATGGAAAAATTCCCCCTTCAAAAGGGCTGGATGGAGGCAGAGGAGTAGCTGCGTTTTGTCTTCATGGCATGCTTTGTGATCACATACCACTGACAACCACCACAAGCTACAATAGCTGAAGAAGAAGTCTAGTTGCTCATGCACATGCTACCATTCCACAACAAAAGTGGATGAAAAATTTCACCCAGCGATAATTGTGTCCAAGCTGCGTGATCCGTTTGCTGCTGAGACAAAAAATATTTAGAGAAATGTTTCTGTTTTCCCTAATATTGAAAATCCTCCTGTCTGGAGTGGTTCCGGAGTGAGAGGCCCAACCTCAGGGCAGACTGTTAAGAAGCAGGGCACAAACCTAAAATTGGTTGTGAGTTCAGTTCTTAGATTTCACCAACCAAGTATCAAGTGTAAACCCCTTAGGCACTCTATCTTGCAATCTATCTTGTCACCCAGGTAAGCTTGCCTTTGTGATAGATGCTCCCTTACACTGAAAATCACAACAATATTCAGGTTACTCCCAGTCCCAAAAGACCAGTCACTTACCCCAGGTCAATTGCACCCTAAAGACAATGCTTATAGTCAATTCTATAATAAATTAACTAAAGATTTATTAACTAAGAAAAATAAATGAGAGTTATTTACAAGGTTAAAGCAGGTAAGCACACGAATGAGTTACAGTCTTAGGTTTCAAAAGGTGATAGAAGTTTCTTTAATAAGCAAGCTCTATAAATCCTTTAGGGCTAACCCAGGCCAAGCACTGGGGATCCCTTGCTCATGCTTAGAGATCTTGCCCTCCCAAAGTCCAAGCAGCATAGAAATCCAGTTTCTTCTGGTCAGGGATTTTTATTCCCTTCCCCCAGAGCTCAAGCTGATAGGACGAGTCCACCTGCACGTCTCCTCTTCATAGCTGTGGGGAGCAATTAGCAAAGTCTTTGTTCTTAGATGTTTCACAGTGCCTCATTTGGTTTCAATGGGCCTTCCTGGTAGGCAGCACCTAACACCTTCTGTAGGAAGCCAGCATTTTATATTATTTAATGCTCTTTTCCTGTTTGATGAGTTGCACAATCACCAAGGCTTATAATGCAAATACTCAATATAACCTTATAACATGGGGTGTAGATATTATAAGTGAGATTGCTACATGCAGCATCCTACAAGCATTTCATAAAGTCTAAACACTATACACATTTTTATAAACTTAACATCTATTTTAACAATGCTAACCCACAGGTGAGCCAGTCTGGTTTCTAGCAACATATTGGTCGGTGTTCAGTTGAGGCCTAGGGGCCTTGGCATGACCTGGCTCCTGGTCTGCCAGCATCACAGCCATCTCTGGAGAACACCAGGGGCCCAGCTTTCTGCTGATATGAATTAGCACAGTTCCAGTGAAGTCAATGGAGGTCCATGACTTTAAACCAGCTGAGAATGTGACCCTATCTATATAGCAAAATTTGTTGAGTGCCGTTCTTTCAGACATCAGCTGTTCCGTACAATCAAACACAACCAAAAAACATAAGAACATAAGAAAGGCCATACTGGGTCACAGCAAAGGTCCATCCAGCCCAGTATCCTGTCTACCGACAGTGGCCAATGCCAGGTGCCCAAGAGGGCGTGAACCTAACAGGTAATGATCTAGTGATCTCTCTCCTGCCATCCATCTCCACCCTCTGACAAACAAAGGCTAGGGACACCATTCCTTACCCATCCTGCCTAATAGCCATTAATGGACTTAACCACCACGAATTTATCCAGTTCTCTTTTAAGCCCTGTTATAGTCCTAGCCTTCACAATCTCCTCAGGCAAGGAGTTCCACAGGTTGGCTGTGGCTGTAGCTTCAAAGGATAACAGCATTTTTAGTTCGAGGGGGTCAAAATTTTTCAAATTTTCAAAATATTGATGACATTTTTTGACAGGAGACGCTGGTTGTTTTCCCACCCGTTCTTTTTACTTTTTATGGCTTCCTTAAAATAAGAAAAACAAAGAAACACACTGTGTCTCGCTCACCTTGATATATGTGATCAGTTTGGTTCTGGCCATCAATCTGACCTCCCCAATTCCCAAAACCGTGCCTGGGCTATAAGAACACTGACCCAAATCCTCAACGGTATTTAGGCACCTATCTGCCGTTAACATCAATGGAAGTCAAACCCCTAAAAACCTTTTGAAGAGCTGAGCCACTGTTTCTTCCCCAGCATGTGGTAACCACCTGTCTCGCTGCCATCTTAATGGGGTTAATCAGTTGCCTAACTCCTCAGAATATGAATTACTTGGTCATGTAGCAGAAACCTACCAGGAGTCCTTGTAACGGTTTCATCCATAACTGAATATAAACAGCCACTGCGGACTAGACATTTTCTATTACAGGCATGAAAGCCAGGCATGCATGAATGTATTCTTGCCATTATCACATCTCTAGCAATAAGGATAGCTTGGGTTGTTACAAGCTGCACCCTGTAGAACATCTGCACTTAGGTTTCCCTGAGACTGCAGACCTGAACATTGCTGTGTGAATTTCCATATGCAGAAATGCCAATCCTCCTTCCAGACCTCCTCTCGCCATAACCTTTCCCTTCAACACTGATAACTTTCAGGACCTAATCTTTTGAGGTCCCAAGCCTGGATGGTGTTAGGCACCTTGCAGAGGGAGCCCAGCACTTTGCAGGATAGGTAAATTTTAGTGAGTGCCTTTTAGAGTTCAGCCAAGGCACCTTTTTCAAGAGAGCCTCTCCGAAAACCGCATTTTCAATTTCAAAGAACGTTGTGAGGCTCTCATGCTTTTGATCTGATCGACATGCAAATTAGAGCAATTAGATATACTGGAGTGAAGACAGCTTAGCACTTTGGCTAACTGCTCTTTGATATGAAGAATTTTCAATCAAAATTCAATTCCAATGGGGTTTGAATGTGTTACCTTTGAAATGCAAAGCAGACACACCCTTTATCCACCAGAGCACGCAGTGTTTGCGTAATGTCCTGGGGAATTTGAGGCTCTTCATTTGTACATCAAAGGTCATCCGTATTTTTCCAGGAATGCAGTAAAACTATGCAATACTGAGCACATGTGACAGAAGAGTTGTGAAGTTCAAACCCATTTCATCGCCTGGAGTTCATCTCTGCGTAGAAAGCAAAGTAGAAAGAGAAAAATGGCTATGTTTTAGCAAAACATTTCTCCATACAAACTATTAAAATGATTTTGTACATTGTTTTACATCATAAGAACATAGGAGTAGAAGAGACCTCCTGCATCATCAAGTTGCATCTCCGTTGTTTGGTATACTCAGGGAGAAATCCTAGCTCCCCCTCACATCCAGCCCTATATAGAAAGCACCAGTGATTGTATGAAGGAATTCTCAAAAGCACCCTGTGAGGGCCTACTTTGAACGTTCGTTTGGTATGTTTGTCAGTGCTTGTTTACTGAAAGACAGACACTTTACAAAGAGTGTCGGACCCTGAAGGGTGCATGTAATGATATGTCTACACTGCAATGTAAGTCTAGGGTTAGTGAGACTCAAGTTATCTGACCCGTGTTAGGGAACTGTGGGCTTGCGCATCTATATTGTATTTTAACCCTATGTTAAGTGACCAGTTAGCCAAGCCCCCAGCCCAGCAATCACTACGTGGTGTTGTTAACTCTTGAGATGAGACTTGGTGTTTTAAACCCTCGGCTGCTGTAATTGGGAGATTGCATGAGAATCTCCGCTTTCATTTCTGCAAGTTTCTAGTGCTTGCGGTTGCAGAGGAAAGCATGAAAATGTGACGCGAATGCACCAAAAGGATCAGGATCCAGAAGGCAAAGAATCGGACCCAACAATTATTATTTTTTTAAAATCTCACACTTCCAAGCCAATCTCTTGATTTTGTGGCCCTGGTTTTCGAATGCTTGGGGTTAGCAATACAGCTTACGCCCATATGTATCTTTACGCTCGTGAACAGTCCCAACAATTTCAAGGGACTACTCATGTGCAAGGTTTTCAGTATCCCTTTCAGATTCTGATCCTGCTTCTAGTGAAGACAATGGGGGAGTTTTACCATTGACTCAGTGGAAGCTGGGCTGGGCCCTTTTATCACATCCATTTCAGCCAAGCATCAGACTGTGCTTGGCTCAGTTTATGGCTTACGTTGCTTTTGTTCTTTAGACAAACTGTTTTATTTCTTTTCCTTCTTTACTAGCTTCGACTATTCCCTGCAATCTGTCTGCTGCTGTCGAGTTTTCAGCACACCCCTACAGTTTAGAATGTCATTTTCTATAATGACGTATTTAAGGGAAATGATACCACACACAGAGGCATTTTGGGACGATCATGGGACATGGTAGGCAGAATCATTAGACATGAGTCAACCAGCATTAATTGAGTTTGTGTTTAGCTGTTCAGCTGGAGTCTGCTTGTCTCTTCTGATGTGTATTAATCAGACTTTTTAAAGGTGTATTTTCAAGAAAATAGTATAGACCCAAATTTCTTGAGAGGGTTGTGGAAATAATTAACTGGGATCTAATCCACATGGTAAGGGGCAATCCAAGTCAAGGACTTGATCACTGTGGGTTTTTTTCAGTTGAGTGCTCTTTATATAGAGAGTGAGTTTCTAAAAGAAGCGTTTTTAAGAATCGGTTAGACAAACACCTGTCAGGAATGGTCTAGTTATTACACAGTTCTGCCATGAGTGCAGAGGATGGGATTGGATGACCTCTTGAGATCCCTTCCACTCCTGCATTTCCATGATTCTATTATTCCATTTACCAAATTCCTTCTGTGGGGTTTTTGTTTATTTGGTTAGTTGCAACTGCTGTTGTTGCACTTGTTTGTAAATTCCATACATTTTCTCTTCTTTATATACAAGTTTAAATGCTAAAACTGGCTCAAGCACACAAGCACAGTCCATGAATCCTAGTCCATGGACCCCTTTCTTCCCCTTATAACTCAAAAACCCTACCAACCGGGGGGGGTGGGGGTGGGGAGTAGAAATTACTAAAATCTAAACAAAAAAAAAATCAAAAATACAGACCCTACCCCGAGCAGGGTTTCCATTCAGAAAAGAGAGAGATACCAGAGACTCCATGAAATCCACTAGAGACTTCACTCCTGCTATTGATTTTATGTGGAAGGCACCCAGATACTATGGTGACAGGCAGCAGGATAGCTAGATTTGACAGATATGCTTTCCATGCTCTCATTCAAAGCTATGTTTGTATGGCAAATCCTCTGGTGGGACCACAAAATGTTCTATATTTTTCATTAACCTATCCATTAAAAATACATGAAAAGGGGGAAAAACAAAATCTATGTTATACAAATACAAAAAAGATGTTCCCTTCATTTATATATTTTAAATTTAAATTCGGACTTGTTTTTTTGTTTTGTTTGTTTGTTTGGGGTTTTTTGCTTGCATTTAAACATTCCTCTGCAGTATTTGAAACACAAACACGGAAGCAGGTCTCCAGGGACAATTTAGGCCATAGTATTTACTGTGTCCTGACACGATTGCTCCTCACCTTGTCGTATGAGTTATTACATAGTGCCCTGGAAAAGACTGTCTAGCAAGAACAATGCATTGCTAGCTGTCACCGTGTATTCACATCTCAGTGCACAGGTAATGATGCACAGTGCTCTTTGTAATGAGATGGCAACGCACTCCTTGGAATGATGGGTAGGGAACAACTGGGAGGTGCAAGCTATGCAGAAGAGCATGACAAATAAAGGAATACAAATGGGGGTGAGGATTTAAAGAATATATATGAACTCTTGGAACCAGATCCTCAGCTGGTATAAACCATTATAGCGCCATTGAAATCAGTGGAGCTATGCCAATTTACACCAGATAAAGGATCTATGCACAGTAGAAATCGACGTCTATAAACTCAGCAGTGGACATGCGGAATGGAAGGAAGAAAGGCAATGGAAGAAAGAACCCTGAAGGATCGCACTTGGTAGAGAGAGAAAATGTTAGAAGAAAGAAGAAGCAATTGCAGTGGTAAATGTTAAGCACAGGAGAGTGGTGAATGTGATTGTGGGTAATTCGTCTGTGAAAAAATTAAGGTTGACTTGTTTCTAGAGTGGACTCAGCTTGCCTTTCATTTTTCTTCTGTTCCCCTGGTGATTTTTAAATGGCACATCTCTATAATACGATTCCAGGATTTTCACTGTGTGTCTCACTCTGAAGCCTAAAATGTCTATTGAGTCAGTGTGAAGTGATGGAAATGGCTATAATCATGGCTGAGGTCTCTGTGTTCAGGATATCACCAGGCTGAATCATCACTGGGTTTCATGGTCTGTTACTATACAATTTTTAAGTTCTCAGCCATTTGGACTTTACGAATTGCACCCATGCATTGTACGGTACAGTAAGGCACGTACCTACGTCATGCCAAGAATCCTAGACCACTGCGATATCACAATTAACTCCACCAATCACCACCCTTCCTCTAGAGCTAATTTGCATGCAACGGTTTCGTTGTGTGAAGAAGACTGCACAGATGGTTGATTACTTGGCCCAACTGCCACACCTGGTGCAGCACACACAACTCTCCCAGCCCAAACACAATCACCCACACAACACCACAACCACACACACAATAACCCCAAACACACACAAAGCCTTTCATTGCAGCACACTCCTCTCATACACCATCCACACAACTCTCCCAACGTAATACAACCCATATGTGAATCAACACAACCACCACACACACTAACCCTAAACATCAGTATGAAATGGTGGAAACAGCTATGCGCACAGTTGACAACTGTTTCTGTTTCAGATGTCACCAGGTTCAATCACCGCTGAGATTCTCAGTCTGTTTCCATCCAATATTTCAGTTCTCAGCTATTGGGGGCTTTTTTACACACATGACTTTACGAATCACATCCAGGTGACAGCATGGCCTTTCAGCTACTAGTTTTCTTGTACATAATGCTTGCTGCTGGACTGAAATATACTGTGTGGTCTGTTTGTTTGGGGGACCATGTGCTGATCATGTGATGAGCCTAGCGGCCTGCTAGGCAAGGATGAGAGCTTCTTGGCGAGGCTGTGATCCCTAAGCCCTTTAGCACCCATCAACCCTTAACCGGGGGGGAGTGGAGGCTACTCAGGAAGACCAGGGCTTTAAAAAGCTCCCTCCTAAGTGACCAGAAGTGCTAGCAAACAGGAGCGGCTAACAGGGGAGTTTTGCAACGGAGTTTACAGGGGGACTGTGAGTGGGGGGCTAGATACACTTACCATTCTTTAAACTTAAAGCCCAAAACACCCCCTGATAAAAACAAAACCTCAACAAAGGAACTAACTTCCGGAGTAAAAAGAGAATGCAGGCAGAAGTCCAGCAACAGAGTGGGGGCTATGCACTTTATTGCACCCAGTGCAGCATGTATGATTACCTGCCCTGTGGGCAGGTGGCGTATGTGTGCATTCGGTGCAAGGAGCTCCTGGCTCTCAGAGACCATATATGGGCTGTGGAGACCAGAGTGGCTGAACTGGAGGAGCTAAGGGAGACAGAGAGGTACATAGGTGAGACTTCCCGGGACACAGTAGAACGGTCCCACCCCCAGTCTGACAGCCTCTGTGCTGTTGAGGAGGATGAAAGTCTCAGGGAAGGGGAATACCCAACTGGAGCAGAGGGCAACGATCCCATAGTTGGGATCCTTCTTCCAGATGATGTTGTGGTATCCTCTCGCACTGAAGGAGGGAGGGAACTCCAGTTATTAGGACAAGACAGGTATTAGTAATGGGCAATGTGATCACTAGAAACATAGATAGCTGGGTTTGCGATGACCGGGAGAACCACGTGGTGACTTGCCCGCCTGGTGTGAAGGTTGCAGATCTCTCATGGCATACACTTATGTGTAGTGCTGGGAAGGAGCCAGTGGTCATGGTTCGTGTAGGTACCAGTGACATAGGGAAGGATAGGAGAGAGGTCCTGGAGGCCAAATTTAGGCTGCTAGGTAAGAGATTGAAGTCCAGGACCTCCATGGTAGCATTCTCTGAAATGCTTCCAGTTTCACATGCAGGATCTCAATATATGGATGAGACAATGGTGTAGGGAGGAGGGGTTTAGATTTATTAGGAACTGGGGAAACTTCTGGGAAACAGGGAGCCTAAACAGGAAGGATGGGCTCCACCTAAACCAAAATGGAACCAGATTGCTGGCACTTAATATTAAAAATGTCACAGAGCAGTTTTTAAACTAAGGGCTGGGGGAAACCAACAGGTGCGGAGGAGCATGTGGTTCAGACAGAGACATCCCCTGGGGAGGATCTATTAATGGAGATTCTCTGTGTTCTAGTAAGGAAGAGACAGAGGATGGAAGATGATAAAATACAGGTAGGATCTGATGAGAAACAGACAAATGAAGGAAAAAGTCCCATTCACTTACATCATAAAATGGCAAACAGATAAAAAGTGACAAGTTTTTAAAGTGCTTATATATCAATGCTAGAAGTCTAAACAATAAAATGGGTGAACTAGAGTGCCTTGTATTAAATGAGGATATTGATATAATAGGCATAACAGAAACTTGGTGGAATGAGGATAATCAATCGGACACAGTAATACCAGGGTACAAAATATATTGGAAGGACAAAACAGGTCATGCTGGTGGGGGAGTGGCACTATATATGAAAGAAAGTGTAGAATCAAAAGAAGTAAAAATCTTAAATGAACGAAACTGTACCATAGAATCTCTATGGATAGTAATCCCATGCTCTAATAATAAGAATATAGCAACAGGGATATATTACAGACCAGCTGACCAGGATGGTGATAGTGACTGTGAAATGCTCTAGGGAGATTAGAGAGGCTATTAAAATAAAAAACTCAATAATAATAATCATAATGGGGGGTTTCAACAACCCCCATATTGACTGGATACGTGTCACCTCAGGACGGGATGCAGAGATAAAGTTTCTTGACACCTTAAATGACTGCTTCTTGGAGCAGCTAGTCTTGGAACCCACAAGAGGAGAGGCAATTCTTGATTTAGTCCTAAATGGAGCACAGTATCTGATCCAAGAGGTGAATATAGTAACCATAATATAATTAAATTTAACATCCCCCTGTGGCGGGGAAAACACCACAGTGGCCCAACACTGCAGCATTTAATTACAGAAAGGGAAACTACACAAAAATGAGGAGATTAGTGAATGAGAAATTAAAAGGTATAGCACCAAAAGTGAAATCCCTGTAAGCTGCATGGAAATTTTTTAAAGACACCATAATAGAGGGTCAACTTAAATGATTAGGGGTATGGAATGACTTCTGTATGAAGAGAGAGTAATAAGCCTGGGAGTTTTCAGCTTGGAAAAGAGACGATTGAGGGGGGATATGATAGCGATCCATAAAATTTGACTGGTGTGGAGAAAGTAAATAAGGAAGTGTTATTTACTCCTTCTCATAACACAAGAACTAGAGGTCACCAAATGAAATTAATAGGCAGCAGGTTTAAAACAAACAAAAGGAAGTATTTCTTCACACAATGCACAGACAACCTGTGGAACTCCTTGCCAGAGGATGTTGTGAAGGCCAAGACTATAACAGCGTTCAAAAAAGAACTAGATAAATTCATAGCGGATAGGTTGATCAATGGCTATTAATCAGAATGGGCAGGGATGGTGTCCCTAGCCTCTGTTTGCCAGGAGCTGGGAATGAGTGACAGGGGATGGATCACTTGATGATTATCTGTTCTGTTCATTCCCTCTGGGGCACCTGACATTGGCCACTGTCGGAAGACAGGATACTGGGCTAGCTGGACCTTTGGGCTGACCCTTATGGCCATTCTTATGATCTTAGGAAAATAACCGTAGAGTCATATATATTAGAGATGGGAGAGGGCTTTTTAGATTATCAAGTCCATCCCTTTGCCATTGCAAGGTAATCCCCTGGTATTCTCTCCTGTTGCATCTAGTCCTGTTTGAAATGAATGTCATAGTCTAGATCTTCATAATAATGTCTCTCCTTATCTTTATAAGAGACGTGTTAGTAAGGAAAAGGAAGCAACTGGCTAAGACTTTGAGTGCCTTGATACACACTGACAGACTCATCTCTTACCTACACCACGTTTTCTGCTGATGCAACTCGATTGTCTTCAATGGACTTATTCCTGATTTGCATAGGTTTAAGTAATGCCCACACCAGGTCCCTAGCTTTTGGGCACAGACTCTGTGTTTCATTTGTGTGTTAAACATCAAACGTCTCTATTTAGGACTTAAGTTTCCAAGGCAAAGATCAAAGCTTTGCGTACATACACCTCCAGATGCACCCCCGCAATAGAGGTTCACATGCAGAAATTTCAATAGGAAAGTATGTAGCTGCCGCTTTGAAAATATGAGCCTCGTACGACTTTATAAACGAACGCAGAATAATATTAATAAATCATGATTGCTGTTCAGAAGGGATGCAGTCATAAAGCACTAGACTGGGTCCCAGGAGACCTAGAGTCTAGTCCCAACTCTGCCACTGGCCCGCTGGGTGACCTTCCGCAAGTGCCTTTTTGTGCCTCAGTTTCCCCATATGTAAAATGGGGATAATGAGTCTGACCTCCTTTGTAAAGTGTTTGAGCTCTACTGATGAAAAGGGCGATATAAAAGCTAGGGATGGTAGTTAATTAGGAACTGTTTTCTGTGATTCAGGCTCTTTTTCTTTGCTTGAGCTTATCCAGCTTGTTCCAAATAATGCTCCACTGGACCAGCCTAAACGCTGCTTCTTCCTCCTTAGGATCAGATTATATTGGTGTAAATCTGGAGTAATATCAGTTATTGCTTTAAGTGGAGTACTCCAGATTTACACCTATGCAACTGAGAGCAGAATCTGGCACTTGGTGTTTACACCCCACATATGTTGCAAAAGGTGATACATTCACAATCTTCTCTCCCTGAACTGTTTTATACCAAGCACTTATTTATAAGGGCACTGTAAATTATCAAGCTGTAACCATGCAGATTGTTTGCCATCCCTAAACATTAATTTCCAATATGTGAGTAATTTTTCTAAATGTGACATTTCAAACGTGAAATGCTGTGTTCAAGGCATCAGTCGGCTGGATTGGATCAAGTGTGTAATTTAAAGCAGTGTGTCTATATAGCTATGTCATTTGCAATCACAGCTCCATAATTTAAAATGCAAAACACAGGCTGCGGCTCCTGAAGTGATGGGAAAGTCTCCCATTGTCTGCAGCGCCCTGCTCATAACTCCCATGGGGAGATGCAATTGTCAGTCACTCCAACTCTGAGGCATCACTGTTACTTACAGTGTCTTCTGCTGTTTCCAGAATGAAAAGCCTCATTGAATTAGCACTTTGCACCTTCACAATAGCCTTGGGTTGTATCCATTACAAAAACATGCATCCTGGTGAAAGACGCGATGGAGCTGCAAGAAGACTGGAAAGACATTTCCTTGAGATTGAATGGCAGCCCGGGAAGAGGAGAAGCTGGCCAGTGGTTTCAGAAAACTTCCACTTGCTGGAGAGCCAGCAAGGAAAAGAGAAAGACAGCTAGGCAATAGGAAAAGGAGAAGTGGAATATAGTACCACAGTATAGTCAGATGCAATTACTAGTGCCATGCAAGGCACTGGCCCGATAACATGCTGTTTGCATTTGTATTTTTTAACTTCTCCCTACTCACATTATACCCACCACCCCAGAACTGACACACCATGAGAAGAACATGCAGGCAACTGAGCCCAGATCCTCAAAGATATTTATGAGCCTAACTTCCCTTGATCTCACACCCAGGCTAGGCTAATTGGGGTGCTCAGACATTGGGATGGATCACCCAGGTTAACTCTGCAGTGAAGACATACCCTAAGACTCCAAGAAGCTGAATGAAGTCTTTGCTAGTTTCAGGAAAGTAAAGGAGTCCCTCTTTTGGTTAAATCAATTAGAATAAAGAGTATCCAGGAGAATTATCTGGGCTGAATTCTGTGCCCCTGGGAAGAGAAGACCCTGAATTCAATTTCCATGCACAGCTCTGCTAATAAACCTCAATCCATACCTGCAATATTCCTCAGGCTAGTACTGAATTCTTCAGTCAGCTCAGGTCAGACTCTGGGAGTTTTATGAATGAATGACCCTGAGGACTGAATTGAGAGACCACGAAACCCTTGTGAACTAAGCCAAATGTGAAGCCACCTCTCCACCCTGGAAAGGGCAGCCTTTAAATAAAACACATTGGCTTTGGAAATCAATGCATTATGGAGCTTTTCCAGCATGTCTTTTGGCCTAAGCAATGAAAGGGACTTTTGCTCCACACCAGGAGCAGCTCCAGCCATTTGCCAGCCAGTGCAGAAAATATTTTTCAATCCCTCCCCTCACCAGTGGCTGAGCCAAAAAGAAAAAAAGGCCGACCAATCATCAATGGAGCAAAACCAGCCAATCAATCGGAGAGCAAAGCCAAAAAAAAAAAAAAAAAAAAAAGCCCAGTGGGGAGTGGCACAACAGTACAGTGCCCCCTGGAAGTTGAAGTTGGAGCCCAGGGTGACTGCCCTGCTCGACTGCCCCTGGAACGGGCCTGCTCCATATCACATCAGTCCTGGTAATCACCAGGAGCAAGGGACTGGCCATCAGTTATGTAATGCAATAGGGGGCAGGTGGGTCATTAAGTTTGTTGTTACTGGGCAGAGTATGTGGGGAGAGGGTCCTTGAAAAAAATCACCAAAATAATGGGTTGCGTAATTTATGAGCAGCCCCCAGATGATCAGTGCCACTGACGCTGGAGCTTCTGTCAATGCCTTGAAAGCTCTTTGTTTTTTCCAGATGGCTTCACCTTGCCAGCCAAGACATCCAGGCTGTGAGAGTGAATCAATAATACTGGGCTGAACCTTACATCCAGGAGGAAAGATCATTTTTCTTGTACAATGAGGAACAAGCTGATGTCTGGAACAGATACAACCCTAACAGCTTCGCCTGACGCAATGGCTGAAAAATTTCTCAACCGGTCCAAGTTGCACAGCGACGTCCTCGTTGAGCTCCACCCTGGGCACGACGAAGGACCATTTTTGCATCCTGTTGATTAAAGACAGATTGAAGCAACCTGCATTGCTAATCAACCCAGCAAGTCAGTTGTAAGAGTTCGCTGAGATCGTTGGAAAAGCTCTGCAGCCCACTGGCTAGGAGCAAGGGAGGGGAGGGGCAGGGAATCTTCTGGGACATGCTGCAAGTACGCTACAGACAGAGCTTCACAAGCCAGACAGGAGCAGCCTCTTTCTGATGGTGGGGGACAAGATATATTGGGCAGTAATTGCGGCATACAATCCCTGAGACTCAGCACTGCCTTCTCTGAGCAAAGACGCACAGTGAGCAAGGCAGGATAGAACTTATGCAGGGACATAACACGGGTGGTACCTCTCCTTCACTGCATCTCAGCCATAGCTCCCTGAATAAAGGGTCAGGAGCCGGAGGTGCACAGCTTCGAATATTGCTGGGGGTTCCTTAGCTGCCTCTTTCCATTCTGGGTGTACAGCCATAGAGCTGATCCTGCCCATCAGCTACAAATGCCCACAATAAACCTTCATAGGCAAAGTGAACTCCTCCGCCATATTTTCAGCAACCCTCCTTGCTCAGTAAAACCCACATTTTCCCACCAAGCCAGCTAGCTGTGCAGCCATTTGCCTGCTTTGCCCACGCAAACTGTGTGTGCAAACCAAGTGGCTGATTTCATCTTCCAAGGATGCAGCCATTCAAAGTGGGAGGGGGCTGAGAGTTTCTTCCTAAACATTTATGCTTAAAAGTTTCCATGTATTGTAGATGGGCTGGAGCATCCATCCATGGCTCTGTGACTATAATTCTTCCACAGCTTAACTGCTAGAGACAAAACCTGGGTCTGTGTGACGGTTTGGCTGTAGTTCTACATGCTATGGTAACTCACAGTGGTCGTTTTTTCAGTTGTTAAGGGCAGGAAGCGCAAGAAGTTGGCAACACATTGGGTTATATATTTCAGGTACTATTGACCACCGTGGGAGCAGACTTAGGCCAATGGTGTACACTTTTGAAAGCCATACCCATGATATATTTTATGGACATGTTGCAGAAATAAACAAGTCCCCTGACAAATCACAATGTCTTTATTACTGTGATTATGTGAACAGGTTTTGAAGCAAGGATAACAGGTCGGGACACAGCTGATCTGCATTTCTATGACATTGTTTGGATCTACCTAATTTCTTTTACACGCTGTGTCTTTGTTGATAATTGCATCCATGTGAGGGTGAATGGGAATATGTCTGTTTTATATTTCTATCTACCGCCCTCAATCATGTTTTGTCCGAGATATAAAGCCAGATTCCAAGAACTCCTACTGAATTCCAGTAATGACACAGAAATAACTATGGCAGAACACAAGAAAACTCATTTAAATACATCAAAACTGATGATAATAGACAAGTGCCTACCATTTCTAGCAGCAGTCTGATGACACAGTGGCACATCACTGGCTATTGGAATACCAGCTGTTTCTGCTCAGCAGAGAATCACTCCTTAGACATTACTGAGATAAGGCCTCAGAATGGAATACGTCCCCTGATTACATCACACACTGAGTCCTAGATATCCCTGTCAATGGGCTTCTTACTGAAGAGATTTCAGATATAGCAAGCTAATCAAAAGCCACTCTTGAAAGTCTGAGTGGCGGTAATATACAATCAGTTCTGGATAAGGTATTTTCCTGCTGTTTTTTCCCCCAAGCTTTTCTGTAATGTTACCGTGCACTGTGAAACAGCTGCCAAATTCTACCCTGGAGATGCCACATTTCTCTCATAGATAAAGTGATTCCAGTATTGCATATGCAATGTTTGTAAAGTGCCATAGAAATCCAAGAGGTTCCACAAGCCACTTTCTACAAGCTATTACCCTCTGATCCCACTGAGGGTTACCAAAAGAAACTACACCATCTGCTCAAGAAACTCCCTGGAAAGGCACAGGAACAAATCCGTACAGACACTCCCCTAGAACTCAGACCAGAGGTATTCTATCTGCTACCTAAGATCCATAAACCTGGAAATCCTGGACGCCCCATTGTCTCAGGCATTGGCACCCTGACAGCAGGATTGTCTGGCTATGTAGACTCCCTCCTCAGGCCCTACGCTACCAGCACTCCCAGCTATCTTTGAGACACCACTGACTTCCTGACGAAACTACAATCCATCGGTGATCTTCCTGAAAACACCATCCTGGCCACTATGGATGTGGAAGCCCTCTACACCAACATTCCACACAAAGATGGACTACAGGCAGTCAGGAACACTATCCCCGATAATGTCACGGCAAACCTGCTGGCTGAACTTTGTGACTTTGTCCTCATCCATAACTATTTCACATTTGGGGACAAGGTATACCTTCAAATCAGCGGCACTGCCATGGGTACCCGCATGGCCCCACAGTATGCCAACATTTTTACGGCTGACTTAGAACAACGCTTCCTCAGCTCTCGTCCCCTAATGCCCCTACTCTACTTGCGCTACATTGATGACATCTTCATCATCTGGACCCATGGAAAAGAAGCCCTTGAGGAATTCCACCATGATTTCAATAATTTCCATCCCACCATCAACCTCAGCCTGGACCAGTCCACGCAAGAGATCCACTTCCTGGACACTACAGTGCTAATAAGCGATGGTCACATAAACACCACCCTATACCAGAAACCTACTGACTGCTATGCCTGCCTACATGCCTCCAGCTTTCATCCAGACCACAACACACGATCCATCGTCTACAGCCAAACTCTACGATACAACCGCATTTGCTCCAACCCCTCAGACAGAGAAAAACACCTACAAGATCTCTATCAAGCGTTCTTACAACTACAATACCCACCTGCTGAAGTAAAGAAACAGATTGACAGAGCCAGAAGAATACCCAGAAGTTACCTACTACAGGACAGGCCCAACAAAGAAAATAACAGAACGCCACTAGCCGTCACCTTCAGCCCCCAACTAAAACCTCTCCAGCGCATCATCAAGGATCTACAGCCTATCCTGAAGGACGACCCATCACTCTCACAGATCTTGGGAGACAGGCCAGTCCTTGCTTACAGACAGCCCCCCAACCTGAAGCAAATACTCACCAGCAACCACACACCACACAACAGAACCACTAACCCAGGAACCTATCCTTGCAACAAAGCCTGTTGCCAACTGTGTCCACATATCTATTCAGGGGACACCATCCTCGGGCCTAATCACATCAGCCACACTGTCAGAGGCTCACTTACCTGCACATCTACCAATGTGATATATGCCATCATGTGCCAGCAGTGCCCCTCTGCCATGTACATTGGTCAACTGAACAGTCTCTATGTAAAAGAATAAATGGACACAAATCAGATGTCAAGAATTATAACATTCAAAAACGAGTTGGAGAACTCTTCATTCTCTTTGGTCACTACTTTAGATAAGCTATTACCAGCAGGACAGTGGGATGGGAGGAGGTATTGTTTCATATTCTCTGTGTATATATAAAGTCTGCTGCAGTTTCCACGGTATGCATTCGATGAAGTGAGCTGTAGCTCACGAAAGCTCATGCTCAAATAAACTGGTTAGTCTCTAAGGTGCCACAAGTACTCCTTTTCTTTTTGCGAATACAGACTAACACGGCTGTTACTCTGAAACCAGACCTAAAAGTGGCAATTCTGCAACAAAAAAACTTCAAAACCAGACTATAACAAGAGACTGCTGAATTGGAATTAATTTGCAAACCGGATACAATTAACTTAAGCTTGAATAAAGACTGGGAGTGGCTGGGTCATTATACAAAGTAAAACTATTTCCCCATGTTTATTTCCACCTCCTCCTCCCCTCCTCCGCCTTCCCCCCTCTCCCCCCCCCCCCCCCCCCCGCTGTTCCTCAGACGTTCTTGTCAACTGCTGGAAATGGCCCACCTTGATTATCACTACAAAAGGTTTTTTTCCCCCTACTCTCCTCCTGGTAATAGCTCACCTTACCTGATCACTCTCATTACAGTCTGTATGGTAACAGTTTCATGTTCTCTATGTATATAAATCTCCACTGTATTTTCCACGGCATGCATCTAATGAAGTGGGCTGTAGCTCACAAAAGCTCATGCTCAAATAAATTGGTTTGTCTCTAAGGTGCCACAAGTCCTCCTGTTCTTTTTGCGGATACAGACTAACACGGCTGCTACTCTGAAATTTGGTTATTGTTGTTTCCCAGAGCCTCCAGACGATAGCTGTCATTAGAAGAGATTAAAAGAGTTTAAAACCCAGCTAGTATGTTAAGAGTCTCCTCTGGGGTGGGGCTCAGCCTCATTTCTACAGTTGGAAAAAACTGAGAGAGAGAAAATTTAAGGGCCTGGATTTTCAAAAGGTCCTTTATTTTTAGGGCCCCACTTGAGCCCACTGGGAGATGTAAGTTCTTTGTACACATGAAAATCAGGCCCCGATAGGTCTCAAGCTGAGAACCCAAAAATGAAGGCAGCCAAATTTGTGGATACTTAAAAAAGTTGTCCTAAGTGACACGGAGTAAAATTTTCAGAAGCACCTAATTGACTTAGGAGAATAAATCCCCTTGATTTTCAGTGAGGCGTGGGCTCTAACGTCACTTTTGGAAATGGGACTTTGTTTCCTCACTGACTTTTGAAGCTTTTGAAAATTTGACCCGTGGTCAATGTGCAGAGCTGAGGACAGAATCCAAGGGGCTGAGTGAACAGCAGCTGCACGTGATCAAATCCCATGAACCTCAACAGGAGTTGTGCATAAGCTTTGGTTGCAAGATGATGCCCGTATGTTCTAATTGTGAGCCCCACCCGGGACCATGCTTCTGTCTCCTACCTCCAGTCTCAATCAGTCTGCAATGGAGGAAAACCACCTGTCATTGAAGCTAATGGAGACAGGAAACAGTGTCTTCGCAGAACCAGGGAGCCAGAGATGTGATCCCATTTCCTCAGCTCTGCAAGCTCTGGAAGAAATTATCCACTCTGCTGCCATTCAGGAGGAATGAAATGTGGCTAGAAAAACTGACAAACTGGGTAAAGGGGGATAGCTGTTCCTGAAGCTCCAAGGGGTTGGGACTCTTCTTTCATTGCAGAATATAAGCAGCTGCCACTGAAGTTAGCCACCCTGCAGTCAATGAAGAAGAAAAGACAGAACAGCCTTAGCATAACTGAGAATCAAGACCTGGAATTACATTTTTAAATACCCCTCTCTGAGTGTGTCTGTCACACACACGTGCAACTAAGAAACAAAATTCCAGGAAATCTGACATACAGAATAGAGAGAGAATAAATTCTCTGCAAGCAGTTCCCTACTCTGGAAAGCTCAGCATTTTAATCTGCTATATGCTCTGTCTCCAAAGACTTTAGCAGCTCTGACACAGACCGAGACTTCCATTTTCCAGTGTGGGTCCCCTTTCGCCATTCAAAATCTGTTCTCGAGCATCCTGAATGGTAGCCGAGGGATATCCCGGTGGGGAAAGGTAACGGCAAACTCACAGGAGGAAGCTGGCTTTTCTGAGCCTATTCATCATTCAATATGGACCAGACAGCAGCACGGTCCCAGCATCTGGGCAGCATTAGCTGTTCAGTAAACACACAGGTCTACTTTCATTATCGCTGCAATTGTGAAGAACAGAAGAGGGCTGACAGCAAAAATCAACGAGGAAAACTAGTTCCAAATGGGGAGAGGGAATGAACTGATCCAGTGAGTGCTGTAACAGCCCCATAAATACAGCACAGGATCAAACACAGCAACAACGTAAGCCACCCGGAAAAGATAATTCAGCTTTCCATAAAATCAAGGGAGTGAAAGAGAGAAAGGGGCTAAGAAATGTACCTGAGCTAGAACACGCTACTTCGGCGTCCTCTGAGCACAGTGACAGCTGGGCCTGCTGGGTAAGGCACTGGATTGGAACTCAGGAGATCCGGCTTGTATTCCAGGCTCTCGCTGTGACTTTCTGTGTGACCCTGGGCATGTCACTTAACTTCTCTGTGCACAGTTCCCAATTTGTAAAAAAGGGTGGGGGTTACAATGCTTCCTGTCTCCCTCCATTGGCTGCCTTCTCTATTTTACCGTAAGCTCGTCTGACACTTACCCTGTCTTTGTATGGAACTGAGCAAACCAGGGCCCCAAACTCAGGTGGGGCTTCCACACATTGTCACATCCCAGTGTGCTCTGCATCCAAACATGCCTGTCCGGCCCCTTGGCATCTGGCAATGTAATGGATGGGTGAATATTTGGACAGGTATTGAAAGCCCCTCAAAATGTGCCAGCTCTATGCCAAGGGTGAAAGCTGAGGGGAAGATGGAGACCTTTTAATGAGTAGCCCAACCTCATTAAAATGAGCCTTATTCAGTGTATTTGGGGAAAAGAACCAGTCACTGGGCCTGAGGGCAAACATGCCCCTAATGCCTATGAGCACTCACCCTGCACATGCTCACCAAGCATGTGCTGAGACGTTTGCACGTCCTTACTAGCAACAAGGGCATATTTTGACAGGCCAGGCATGCCCAGGTGAAAAAAAAAAGAATCTCCACTGACCGTCCACACGGCTGAGTAGCGAGTGGCCCATTCAACCCAGCGTGCACAAAACCCTGGGTTCAGACGGCCAGAACCAAGCTGTGAGGCCAAATGGAAAATCCCAGGCACTCTGTCTCCAAAGATGGCTTGATTGAATTTAAATGCCCAGGTTCAAATGTGGCAGAGATACAAAAGCAACCTGACAGGTTTCAGAGTAGCAGCCGTGTTAGTCTGTATCCGGAAAAAGAACAGGAGGACTTGTGGCACTTAAGAGACTATCACATTTATTTGAGCATAAGCTTTCATGAGCTTCAGCTCACTTCATCGGATGCATGCAGTGAAAATACAGTGGGGAGATTTTATATACACAGAGAACATGAAACAATGAGTGTTACCATACAGACTGTAAGGAGAGTGATCAGTTAAGGTGAGCTATTCTGTGTGGATATTATATCTGCTGAGGTTTCCACGGTATGCATCCGATGAAGTGAGCTGTAGCTCACGAAAGCTCATGCTCAAATAAATTTGTTAGTCTCTAAGGTGCCACAAGTACTCCTTTTCTTATTACCAGCAGGAGAGGGAAAAAATACCTTTTGTAGCGATAATCAAGATGGGCCATTTCCAGCAGTTGACAAGAATGTGTGAGGAACAGTAGGGGGGAAAATAAACACAGGGAAATAGTTTTACTTTGTGTAATGATACATCCACTCCCAGTCTTTATTCAAGCCTAATTTAAAAGCAACCTGCAGTTAACTCCCACTTGCCAGGCCCTTGGTGATATGGTGAGGGGAGCCCTGCACCGCCACTTCCCAGGTGCCATGAAGCCAAAGCACAACCCCGTCTCTTCAATGGATTTTTCTCACAACGTGCAAAAAGAAAACCATGGAGCTGCTGCCTCCTTCCTTATTGTCCTGCTGCCCACTTCTCTGTCATCCAGGGAGGCTCCTGCAGACAGTGAAGCATCACTCAGCAGCACCAAAATGATCCATGTTACAATCAGCAAAAGGTATATGAGTCATTTTCATCGTCACCTCCCTTGCAGCATGGCGAAATAAAGTGAAATGGAGCTGGAAATTACCCTCAGAATCCAAGGTGATGGACCAGACTGCAGACACCACATTAGCAGAATAATCACTTACCAACCCTCAAAACAGCCTCCATTCGCCACGAGTAACGGCCAATGATTGCAGTCCACACGAATGCTTCACCATTTCAATCTCCGAGCACTCACTCTCTTCTACCTCACTCTCTCTCCCTACCCATTTCTTCCTCCTGCCTTCCCTCTCCCCTACCCTCCAGTGCCAGGACGGATACCTGTCTCCTGTGTATTGCCCTTAGTATTCAGCTGTGGCACTGGCTAGTGAAAGAAAACAGGAGTCTACCCCCGTTTCTCATAGGAGGGTTCCTGGTGCATAAGAATCTGGTTAAAAGTGGGTTGATCCAAACAAAAGACCCATTTGAATATTTGCTTGAATTATTTTGAAGTGTTTTATTTCCTTGAAATTCTCTGCCCCAGTGAGTATCTAGCAAAATATATAGCATCCTCAGTATAGCATCAACAGTAGAGCTACGCAGGGTTTCTTCAGTGAAATGTTTTTCATTGGAAAATTTTTTTCTCAGGTCCATGATCAAATTTCTAGTCAAAATCAGAACTAGAGACAGTAAGATCTAGCCCAGTGGTTAGGGTACTCTGTTGGGCTATGAAAGATCCCAGCTATGAATCCTTGCTCAGCCTAATTCAGGACTCAGTCTCTCTCTTTAGCCCACTTAATATGTAATTATTTATACAAAATGGAATAGTTCCCACAGGAGAGATTGTGACTGACTCTATAGCCAATTCCTTAGAGCACTCACCTGGGATGGGATGTGATCCAGATTCAAGTTCCTGCTCTGAATCAGGCAGAGCAAGGAGTTGTACCTTATTCTTTTACATCACAGATGAATGCCCCCAACCAACTGGCAAGTCTGGGGTGGAGCTCTCTCTCTGTCTCTCTCTCTCTCTCAATCTTGCTTGTGTTTTTTCATGGCTGATTTCAAAAGGTCTCCGTTTTGTTTCAATGTGGAACAAAAACAATTCCCAAAACCTGGACATTTTTCACAAAATGGAATTCTTGTTTTCCAGCCAGCCAGCCCTACCCAGTCGAAATTTTGCTTTATCTTTGAATCATTATTTTTTCTTAGCATACATTCTCCAGTCGTTTCTTAAAACTCATTCTGTCCTCAAATGTAAACCGTGTGATCATCATCAAGCCCTATTCATGATGGATCCAGTTAGTGTCAGAAATGAAAGAGAAGTAGGGCCACAATTTCAACAAAGGCCTTTAAGGCCCCAATCCAGTGGGTCCCTGCCCCTGTGTGGGCTCTGACTGGGCATGAGCTTGAAGGACCAGGGCCTTCATTTGTATCTGCAGGTTTGCCTGCCCAGGCATTTGGACCCAAGAAAGAGCAAACCTGGGCATGCAAATATAATTTGGGTGTGCAGATTCCATCTTTTGTGCGTGGTGCAAATTACTGCACGTGCAGAAATGATAGGCGCATTCGCTCAATGCCTTTTGAAAATGAGACAATTTCAAATCTGCTCTTGTCCCCTTAAACATAACTGCCTTTTCCAGCCCTGACAGAATCTGCTGGCCAATTTGGGAGCCATACAGATCTGAAATGCAAGTTAGTCGTGGCAGGGAGAAATTCACAGGGGCTCTCAGTCAGGAGATCTCTTGCTTCAAAGCATCATCTGGAGCCTAGAAGAGGTTCTCCACAAGGTCTAGAATTGCATACTTAAGAGCGTTGTGGGGAGTTGATGTTTTCCCCTGGAACAACTGCCCCTCGCCAAGGCCACAGACAGAATGCCAGAGCATACGGACCGTTGATCCGTTTCCGTGTGCACATTACTATGTTCCTATGAAATCCTTCCTCAGCAACAGCAAGTGCTGAAGATTTTGTGGAGGGATTTTACTAAGACAAGTGTGCAGCTCAGCTTGGTTTCTGCAATTGTCAGGAGCTATTGTAGAATGCTTTGTCTTTGAAACTGTCTCCCCGTTAGAGCCGTGATGGGGCTGTCAGTGTGTCTGACGAAACAATAACACAGCTCCCCAAATGATTGCTTCATGTTTACCACACAATTCCCAGTGCTCCTGACCCAATTCCAGCTGTAAAATCGGCGCTCCATAGCCTCTGTTATAAATCGGAGTCCTGATTTGGGGTTTTAACCAATAAAGACTGATAAAATACCCCCAATAACAAATGAAAATCTGTATTTATCCAATAAACACAGGAAAAACACCAGAAATATTTACATGTATTTAAGGATTTGTCTACAGGGAGCAGTAATGCAGACACTTAGGGTCTGACTTCTAAAGTGCACTAATGCGGTGCACATTAATTGTGCCTTATAGACCCTTCTATTGTTCATTAACGGTTCCCTAGTGCACCTTAAGGGAGTTTCATAGATTCCATGGCCAGAAGGGACCATAGTGATCATCTGGTCTGACCTCCTGTAGAACACAGGCCATAAAACTTCCCCCAAAATAATTCATAGAGCAGAGCTTTTCAGAAACCATCCAAACTTGATTTAGAAATTGTCAGTGATGGAGAATCCACCACAACCCTTGGTAAACTGTTCCAGTGGTTAATTACCCTCACTGTTAAAAATGTACACCTCATTTCGAGTGTGAATTTGTCTTGCTTCAACTTTCGGCCCCTGGAGTATGTTATACCTTTCCCTGCTAGATAGAAGAGCCCATTATTACATATTTGTTCCCCCGTGTGAGTGAGACCAATCAGTTAGCCAGTTTTTAATCCATTTAATGTGGGCCATGTTAATTTTATATCATGTTAGATTTTTAACCAAAATGTTGTTCAGTACCAAGTCAAACACCTTACAGAAGTCTAAGTATATTCCATCACCACTACAGCCTTTATCAACCAACCCTGTAATCTTTTGTTGAATGTGTAATACATAGCTAGCTCAACTAAACAGTTTAAGAGTTTCATTATAATGGGAATATTTGGTCTCCGGGCAAAAAAACCAACCCAGTCCTACTCATCATAGTCTGAGTCTCAATCCTTCCCGCACTGTCAGATGTCACTTTGGGCACACACAAGGCTCCACTGTCCCTGTCTGTCTTGCTGTTTGCAGGAATGGCTTGCCTTGTTGGGTTTCTATAACTTAACTTTTTACGAGGAGAGGTTGCTGGCCTATTGCTCAACCCCCTACTTGGAGAGCCAGTAGGATGCTTTTCCTCTGGTCCCTGCCCTTTGACCTGTCCAGCTTTCATGGCCCTACCAGGAGTCAAACCTCCCACCAGCACAGCTCTCAGGGTCATCAAAACACACAAGCCTTTCTATCACGTCCCGGAGAAAGATGCACCATAGGGACTAAGAGTGATACAAGTGTCTTAGGAGGTGCAAAGCGTTTTCTAGATACGCCCTTTTGCAGCACACTTCCTGCTTCAATGGGAACAGTTCTTCCCTTTGGCAGTGAAAAGCTGAAAAAACTCTCAAATGAGCAGATGAGAGAGATTAACCCTTCGGTGTCAGTGGGGCAAATGTGGCAATGAGCAACACAGGCCGCCCTGCACAAAATGGTTAAAGAGAGAGGAGCATTGAATTAACACAATGATCCTTTCTGCCTGATTCCTTTGGCAATGTCACAATGTGCTGCCAGCAATCTGGCAGGTCACTCATTGCCATGGAAATGACTGTGAGCAACAGACGCAGGATTGTGGCAGAAATCAAACAGGAGACAGGAGCTGCTCTTTAGCGAAGAGAAATCTCCTACTGATACTCAGATAGATCATCTGCAGTGATGGAAAAGGCACTACAGGGAACCTGTGCAGCAGTGAAGTGTGTGTTGGGGAGTTGGTGATAGAGAACTCGGTCCTTCAAGGTTCAGCACAATGGTGCTTACATGCTTTGCTAGACCTGGACCAGAGTGCTCAGCACATTCCAGGAGGTGGTCCACAGAATGTCATCTTGAACCTATTAAAGCCAATGCAAAGACTTCCACTGATTTTACTGGGCTTTGGATCAGAACCATGCACAGATTTTCATACTTGCACAGGCAAAACTGAGGGTCCCTTTGCACACCTGATTTGCTCAGTCCTGTGACAGAATCTGTTACACCATTTTAACTCACCCCACCACGCAGCGGCGCCATGTGAACCAAGCCTGGCCCGGAACTTAACATGGCACACATTACATGGATTCAAAACTGGCTAACTGATAGTTCTCAAAATGTAATTGTAAATGGGAAAGCAACATGCAGCAGGTATGTTTCTACAGAGGTCCCACCAGGATCATTCTTGGCCCTACCCTATTTAACATTTTTATCAATGACCTGGAAGAAAACATCAAATCACCACTGAATAAGTATGCAGACGATACAATATTTGTAGGAGTGGTAAATAATGAAGAGGACAGGTCCCTGATACAGAGCAATCTGGATCACTTGGTGAACTGGGTGCAAGCAAACAATATGTGTTTTAATACGGCTAAATACAAATGTATACATCTAGGAATGAAGAATATAGGCCATATTTACAGGATGGGGGACTGTATCCTGGGAAGCAGGGACTCTGAAAAAGGTTCACAGGTGATGGTGGATAATCAGCTGAATATGAGCTCCCTATGCGACACAGTCGCCAAAAGAGCTAATGTGATCCTAGGATGCACAAACAGGGGAATCTCAAGTTGGTGTAGAGAGGTTGTTTTCCCTCTGTATTTGGCACTGGTGTGACTGCTGCTGGAATCCTGTGGCCGGTTCTCTTGCCCACAATTCAAGAAGGATGTTAATAAATTGGAGAGGATTCAGAGAAGAGACACAAGAATGACTGAAGGATTAGAAAACATAGCTTATAGTGATAGGCTCAAGGAGCTCAATCTATAACTTAACAAAGAGAAGGTTCAGGGTGACTTGATCACAGTCTATAAGTATCTACATGGGAACAAATATTTAATAATGGGCTCTTCAAACTAGCAGGGAAAGGTCTAACACAATCCAACGGTTGGACATTGAAGCTAGACAAATTCAGACAGGAATAAGGCATACATTTTTAATGGTGAGAGTAATTAACCACTGGAACAATTTACCAAGGGTTAAGGTGAATTTTCCATCACTGACCATTTTTAAATCAAGATTGGATGTTTTTTCTAAAAGCTCTGCTCTAGGAATTATGTTGGGAAGTTCCATGGCCTGTGTTATACAGGAGGTCAGACTAGATGTTCACAACCTTCTGGCCTTGGAATCTATGAATTCACACTGACCTTCCTACGGCTAATGCAAACTCATTTCAGCTTGTGTATTGCTCAGTATTTACTTCCCACCATTGTTGCTTACAGTATTTGCCATGTGTAATTTCGGTCTGAGGCTGTGTGATTAGTCATTTACATTGCAAGGTGTTTGTTCAGCTTCCTGACTGGCTGTCTCTCAAGTCTCACACAGAGCTTTCCAGATGGCTACATGAAAACCTCCAGCACGGAGGCTCTATTACCTCTGATAGACGTTCACATGTGACTTTGGGACACTCTCTCACCCCAGCACAGAGGGACAGCACACAGCCTGGGCACCACTTGAGTCTTATTTGGAGGGTGTAAGCAGGACTGAAATAGTGCATTGGGTTGTGCCAGCCCCTCAATTTCACCCTCCCTGAGCACTGTGGCAAACAAAACCATGATTGTCGGCATGTTGACAGCAGTAAATTAAAGGGATCATCAAATGAGCCAGGGGGGTTTCCTTTGAATAAATGTTTGCAAATCAGGGGAGGGCAAACTTTTTTCTGCCAACTCAAGGCAGCTTGTTAGTTTTACAAGCCAGCTTAGACAATATAGATCCAAAACAGGCAGCCTAGAATAACCGACGCAATGTTCTGAGGACGAGAATGCTGTCTGACAGTTTATTCTATATATTTACATTTCTGCCTCAAAGTGGACAGATTTATCATGCAGTTGTTTCAGGCGATGTCATTCCCAGAGTTATGCAGACTTACAAATTCCATCTTTATTGCAGTGGCTCCTGTTTAGAGACAATAGGTCCTTTTCACTCTGTACTGAGCAGTGAATATTTTAGTGCCACTTAAATTCATGCCTTGTCCTGATTCTGATTTTGGCACCAAGGATAATCACCAAGAGAGTGATACCTTCTGTTCTCAATTTTGTTTTCTAAGCTGACTTCAGAAGTAAAACCGTGTCGCAGGCTTTGTGCAAGTGCTTCCCCACACAGGTCTGCCAATACAGTTCACTCCTAATCCTTTATATCCTGCACCCTCCTGATTAGAACCACAGCTGCAGGGCCTTCAGGTTTGGCATGGGGCTAAGCCAATTTAAAGCCCTGTCTCCAGGACAAAATGATTAACCCTTTCCTCCGGTGCAAGGGATTTTGCACCCTACCATATGTACCATGGCTCCCCAGTTAGGACTTTTAAAAAGAATTGTGCTCAGACACCATGGTGGTGGGCAGGCTATACAAACCTAAATAGAATAGCAGCAGAGACTATGGTAGCAAGAAGGGTTTGGGGTGCTGGGCCCTTTGCAATATCAGACATGCATCTTCCCAGGCAGACTTCTGGGGAGATGAAAGGAGGATTTGGCAGTGGGTTGAGTTTGGGATACCTGACACGGGGAATACTGGAAGATCTGGGCCACTGGGATGAGAGCAGGGTCAGCTGATATTGAGCAGAGTTAGAGGGATCCTAGAGAACTTTCAGATATCAGAGTGAGGGGCTTGGTATTCGAAGGAGGAGATAGATGTGTAAGGATGGGGACGGGCGGATGGACAGATACAGAGATTAGGGAGTGACTGACAGCTGGAGGGAGAGGAGTGTCCCTTCCAGGCTAACACTGTCTTACTGCTTCTTCCCTCTCTCCAGCTCATTCTACACATGCTTAGGGCCCACTCTAGGGACCGACTACCCTCTCCCACTGCAGCACTCCAAGAACCTTCTTGTCCAAATCAGACCTGCCCTTTCTCCAGCAGGTTCAACTAAACCTGACATGAGGTGATGGCTAGAAATGCTGAGACTCCCTAGAAGCCCAGGTTCAAATCCAGGGAGCGTTAAATCAAGCCGTCATTTTTCAGTTCTCTTTATCATTTCAAGCAGAGACTATCCCTGCCTCTGCTATGGGAGACAGGGCTTTGATTTCCCATCGGGGAGTTTGTTGAATGCATTTACATAGTCCTGGAGAGTCATCCCCCACAGTGTGGGTATCACAGCAAAATTCGAAGGCCCGTGTTATGCATGAGCTCCGACGAGATGATCCTAGTGGTCCCTCTGGCCTCAAAATCCCTACAGAGAATACTCCCAATTTGAATGTTTGGAAGTTTTCCAGCTAGTCATTATTTCCAACTGGGATAAAGTTTGTTGATTATTAGAAACAAATGAATTCAGACAGCAGCTGCGAATCCAGCCAGGACTGGGGACTTGCTGCCTTGGTACACAGTACAACAACATACCACAAACTGTGGGGACAGATATGTTTGTCAAGGAACATCTGCAGCCAAGCAAACCTTTTACATTGACACAAAATGGCCATTAATTCCCTCTCTGTAAATGACCAGCTTGGATCATTGCATCTGAAGAAGGAAGACCTCTCTTCCCAGGCTCTCCCAATTGGCCTAGGGCTCCAGCTATTTTCACATTTCTGAGTCGGGCCTGGACCAACAGGGTGAAAATGCTTAGTACATGGTGAATTGGGAGGGCAGGCCCAGTCGGTCTGCTGACAGTGCTGGGAGCTGTGGTGGGCTCACACGCCCCATTGGTAAATGGCCCAGCACCAAGCGTCCATGAGGTCGTCTCCCGTCAGGTTGTGATGGCAGCTCGGTGGTCCTGGCAGGGTGGAGCTTAAAGGGCTGCTCATTAGTGGCTGAGTCAAGTGACCGGGGTGGAATCCTGGCTCTGCTCTGCTGGCATTTGCCTACCAGCCATTCCTGGTAACAGTGGTGGGAAGAGAGCAGCCTCCCACCTCATGACAAACACTGCTGTGACCATAGATTACGGTACATCATTGTATTCTACCAAGGCAGCAGCTACCCACTCTGGTCCTTAAGGCAGCCTGGCAAAACACTTGTCCCGGCAGTGTCTTCAGGGGTTGGCTTCTGGGGGGGCAGAGGGGGAGGTCACTCAGCCATCAGTCCAGTCTAGAGAGGCCCTCACAGGCCTGCTTCCTCTCACACATTTGTAGGGGGCAGGAGGCAGTATCACCTTCTCCCCCTCCTCTGCACGTTTAGGGGCTGTCTCATGGTGCTTTGCTCACAGTATTTGGCATTTCTGTACCCAGATCTGCTCTCTTCCACTCCCTCCCTTCACTCTCTCCCCTAAGCAGAATGCAACCCCAATAACGGGTGAGCTCGTGCCACGTTTCTAAAAGACAGGTTTTGCGGGGAGGGGTTTTCAACAAGAGGCAATATGAGTTTATCTCCCCGCACCCCTCCCCCAGCTAGTAATAACCGGTGCAGAGGGAATCATGGACAGTGAGTAAGCTAGAGCGTGGGCAACGCAAGTTTGACTTTGGCTTTGTAGTGACTAAATCCCCATTGCTTTAGCGAACTGTAGCAAGCAAACAAGAGAGGCAGAGGATGGTGGCTGCAGAATTTCAAGATAAATGAGAGTGAAGGTTTATTTTTCCAGCATTCATCCCACTCATAACCATCCACCAATAAACTAAACCAGTCATCTAATAACCAACCCAATCCAGGAATGAGATCAAACAGATACATCCAACAAGGGGAACAGTCCAGAGCGAGAAGAGAGCACCGGGATTCCATGGATTACCGGCAACAGATTACTGGGATTAGTGTTGTTTCCTTTGAAGGGAATACAGAACTCATGATCAGTTGCATGCCTGGTTTAGTCAACCACCTCCAGCATCACCAGCAATGGCTTTGCCCAGCGGTAACCAAGGTAGCAGTTGACGATTTCCAGAAATATCTCTTTGAGGCTTGCAGCCCCCTTCCTACTCATGGGCTGTTCAGACTGCTATGCACCCATGTGTCTGAAATGCTGATGGGTCTCTCTCATAGTACCTTGGGCCTGCCCCACCAACACCTGTTTACACTGGTGTAACTCCATGGACTGCAATTGGGTCTGTCCTGATTTTCATCAGGGTAACTGAGGGAAGAATCCATAGGCATACTTTGGCTGCAACTTCCCGATTTACCTACTGTGTTGGGATGCCAGATTCCACATCGGAGATGTGGCGCTTTGGAACATTCAGCCTGCATGTGCTTGTTGTCATGCCAAAGTAACTTGAAATAAAGGACTTTGAATACGCCTATGACGGGAGCAATCTGCCTGTTGAAACCTGAGTGATTGTCCAGACAAATGCACCTTGATTTCACCTTGATATCTCACCGCTTTCAATTCTCTGAGCTAATGCTTCATGATTACAGGATCTGTGGTTTGCTTAAAATGTGTGTTTAAACAGAGAGGGAGGGTCAGAGAACAGGGAAAAGTCAATTACTTTAAATATTTAATATTAATGGAGGAAATGGACGAGAAGGCCAAGCAAGCGCTGAACAACGAATAAACAAGCCGGCTGGGTTGGAATCACTCTAAGCACTGGTTTAGCAGATGTCTTAAGAGGGAAATGAAGCTGGCCGTGGAGAAGCAGAAGTGGCATTCAATAAATATTCTCAAAAAGAAAAGGAGGACTTGTGGCACCTTAGAGACTAACCAATTTATTTGAGCATAAGCTTTCGTGAGCTACAGCTCGCTTCATCGGATGCATCCTGTGGAAACTGCAGAAGACATTAGATCTATAATCAATAAATATTGCAATCAACAGTCATTAAAGCTCTGAAGAAAAGAGGACATTTACAAACAATTGTGGACTATTGGCGCTCTAGGATTTTAATCATGGGACATCACTGTTAATCAGTAAAACTCAAATTAAAGAGCTGTTGATTCCTGATGAAAAAAACTGGAAACCTGTCCCTTTAAAAGCAACACTGTTTCTATAGCCCACATGTTTCCTTTACCCTTCTTCTCGCATTATTTATAACTGTGTATCTTGGCAGGAAGATTTTTCCAGGACAGACTTCCTTTTGCACACACAATCTTCACATTTTGGCACTGGCAGTTGAGCTGCAGGCATGAAGTGAGTAGCTAGGGCGGTGAGCGCTCGGATTTTCATCTGCAGTTGAACCCTGAGTGCAAACTTTTGTGCTTGCAACCTGCCACCCGGGATGCTGGGCCTCAGCGCAGCTGCAAATATGGCCTCAGCTCACAAAAGGCTCCAGTTGGTCCGGAATGCAGCTGCCCACCTTCTCTGTGCTTTAAGCTGCTGTGAGGATATCAGGCCTTTGCCCCAGTTCCTGAACTGGTTCCCCATCAGCTTCCATTGCTACTTTAAAATCTTAACCCTTGGTTTTGGCTTTTTAAAGCCTGGTGGCCACTTCATTTCATTGAGGATTCCTTTGTTCCATTCTCATAAGAAGAAGGAAACAGACACCTCTGCTTTGCCTTCTTTGCATCCCTGACAGCAAACTCATTTTCTCAACTATCTGCAGAAAGCAAACATGGTAAGGCACAGGAGCGTGGGCTAAGCCCATGCTGGTTTTCATTCAAGCAGATCTTTTTTCCTGTAAGTCTCCACTCAGCTCTAGCTTTGTCCACGCAAAAATTTTGTACACACCTAAAATGGAGGCCAGCTGAAGATGTCTCTACAAAGGTTCACTTGAAGTCACAGAAAGGAAGGATGGTCCAGTGGTTAAGGCGCTAGCCTGGGTCTCAAGAGACCGACGTTTAAATCCCTCCTCTGCCACAAGCTTCCAGTGTGACCAGGGGCAAGTCACTTAGTTTCTTCATGCCTCAGTTCCTGTCTGCGAAATGCTAATACTTCCCTACCTCTCCAGGATGTTGTGAAGATAAACACATTAAAAGAGTGTGAGGCTCTCTCAGATACTGTGGTGATGGGGGCCTGATAAGCACCATAGATAGATAATCTTGTTTTCAGCATTGCTATAGGTTGCTGAGGAAATGGTGCCAAAAAGAGGCGATTGTGGCTTCTATTTGGAACTATCAGTAAGATGCTGTCATAACCTACTGACTCACCCATTAGTTTGGCATGTTGATTTAATCTCTTCAATCACCCCACTGCGTGACACGTCTCCAGAAGTGCACACTACCCGAGCCCTTGCTATACTCCGTGGAGAAGCCTGGAAATTTTCTTTTTTTCTATTTGCTGCCAATGCAAAATTGGAACACTAAGCCCCAAAAAACCAAATGGAACTTGCACATGAATTACCTGCCTTCTCTCACCATTAGCAAATGTAACAGGCCCCTCTGAACCGACTCAGGCAGGAAAATTGCTTCTTATTAGAGCAGCTCTGAAAAGCTTTCCCTGCATTCCTCAGAGATTTTACCAGGCTTGATCTGACTCTCCTCATCAGGCCTCGCCTGGGGCTGGCACATGGTGGCTGGATTACTAAACTGCAGCTGACCCAGTCAGCTTCTCAAATAGGAACTTCAAGTGACATAGGATGGCGGCCCACAACCCTGGAGAAAACCACATACAGTCTGCACTTATCTCCTTCCAAGCCATGGCGTACCCTTTCGAGATAGTGACCTGGAAACAGATAAGGTTAAGCTTCATTTAGGTAATGCCGACCAGCTTTACAGATCAGCATTAAGCCGGATGCTTTGGTCTAGTACAGTGTTTCTGAACCTTTTTGATACCAGACAAGCTTGCTGCCTTCCTAAACTGGGTCAGGGAGATATGAGGGTCCGGTGCCAGTCATTGAGAAACACTGGTCAAGTATATGGAGTGAGCCGAAAGCTGCCCTGACTTACATCACTGCAGCGTGGGCACTAGTTTGTTCAGGTCACGTAGCACAGGAAAGAAAATGAAACTATTTTTCACCATTAATGTCATTTTTGTCATCTCCTTTACAGATCAAACTAGGAAATCTAATGTACTGGAGACCCTAAACTGGCACCAAGAAGGGACAATTTGTTTCCAACCCACAGAGTTTGCTTCCAATCCACACCATTTTCTGGTTCCCTCCCTGTAATGGACAAGTCTGCTTTTTATGTTATTAGGATGAATCATTGGTTCAGTGAGGATGGAACGTTACTCAGTGGTAGTGGTATTACGTGGTAAATAGAAGTCTCCCACAGCTCCAGAGGTTCTGTTGTTTTGATGTGTTATAGTGAGTAAAAGCTGAAACAAGCCAAAGAAATTGTAACCCATTGTGACATTATCAGATTAAAATATGACCCTGTAGATTATTGTTGCTACCACTGTTTTATAATTGCAATAAATCTTGTAAAAAGTATGTCAGGTAAGGTGTCTATGGAAAGGTTATGATTTGCTGAATATGATTATGCTATTTGTATGCCTGTATCATTTTTGTATTTGAAGTTATGAGTATTGTCTCTGTACCTGTATTTCAAATGTTTGCTCCTGAGGAAACACCAACAAGGTGTTTAGCCAGCACACTGTGAAGGAACTATTCAAGTTGAATGTCCCATCGAAAGAACACTTAACTCACAATGGAAGACACTCTTGCTCTTTTCAGAGTAGCAGCCCTGTTAGTCTGTATCCGTAAAAAGAAAAGGAGGACTTGTGGCACCTTACAGACTAACAAATTTATTTGAGCATGAGCTTTTGTGAGCTACATCGGATGCATACAGTGGAAAATACAGTGGGGAGATTTTATATACACAGAGAACATGAAACAATGGGTGTTACCATACACACTGTAACAAGAGTGATCAGGAAAGGTGAGCTATTACCAACAGGAGAGTGGGGGGGACGGGGACCTTTTGTAGTAATAATCAAGGTGGGCCATTTCCAGCACTTGAATGCCCATTGAATTTCAACTGGCTTTTGGCAACTTTAGGCCCTTTGAATATACTGTCCAAAATGTATGTAATGTGCAGGTACCATCTCTAGGGAAACACATGCCGTGGTCTCCGAGGGTCTATTTTGCGCTTGCTGAGAATGGCTGCTCTGGCAGGAATTCTCATAGACTCCTAGGCTTTAAGGACAGAAGGGACCATCACAATCATCTAGTCTGACCTCCTGCACATGGCAGGCCACAGAACCTCACCCCCCACTCCTGTAATAGACCCCTAACAGCTGGCTGAGTTACTGACCTCCTCAAATCATGGTGCAAAGACTTCAAGTTACAAAGATCCACCTTTTACACTAGCTTCAACCTGCGAGGGACCTGTGCCCCATACTGCAGAGGAAGGTAAAAAAAAACTGGTTGTTTTTGTTCTCTTTGTACAGCACCTAGCACAATGGGGTGCACGGCCATGACAGGGAGCTCCTAGGTACTACAGTAATACAAATAATAATAAATAATAATAGTGCACTTTCAGGTGGGGTTGGTCAGATTTCTCCCATTGCAGGACATTTTAAGCCCTCCACACTTTAATGTGCAGAGACTCTCCTTAGGGATGAGAACCCTAGACTGTTGATTACACCAGTGTTACTGTAACTAAGGTCCCCTGGAGAACTGAAGTAAAACCTCTCACCTCAGTGTAGCTCATTCTCAGAGAAACCAGTTGTGGATGCCTGGAAATCTATAACCCATAACAGGGCCTGGGCAGACCAAATCGGGTGGTGACAAGTGGCCCATATCAAATGACAGTTTGCTCTCACCAGGCCATTATTATCAATTGCCTCAGGGCCTTGTAGCTACATGATCTATCCTATTGATTCCCAAAGCTGAGAGGAAAAATAAGACATTAGTTATCCAGCCAAGGAAACAACACTGTTCCTTCAGCAAAGCGGATAAATAACATAGAGTGACAAGCAGGGCATCCTTAAGCGACTGCTTGGGTTCTCAGCAGGCGTGCACAGACATGGTTAATCCTCACTGTCTGATCTCCCTGTCTGGCAGCTTTGAGGTCCTGCTAATCCTAGCCGGCCCTACACAGAGCACTGGGGGGAGGCACTCATATCATTCTCCTCTGGAGCCCTTATATACACACACACCCTGGATGCCTGAACGACACTTGAGGGCCAGGGCCAGGGATAACCAATGACAAAAAGAAAAGGAGGACTTGTGGCACCTTAGAGACTAACCAATTTATTTGAGCATGAGCTTTCGTGAGCTACAGCTCACTTCATCAGATCACGAAAGCTCATGCTCAAATAAATTGGTTAGTCTCTAAGGTGCCACAAGTACTCCTTTTCTTTTTGCGAATACAGACTAACACGACTGTTACTCTGAAACCAATGACAAAAAGAGGTTTGGCCTCAGTGTAAAGGTTGGTGAAATCAGCTGTGAAATCAGTTTGCATTGTCACCCAAGGAGGACTGAAAACACAGGCCCCCAGCCCCGTAGGTTCTCAAGGGTGATCCTCATGGAGTCTGTTTGCAAACCTCTCACGCTGGCTTTTGCAGGTTGCATCACAGTTCAAATCCACAAACCACTGCTTCCTGTCATTTAGACCCACATCTACTGTTTCTTAGGGCAACGACACTTTTCTTCTTTGTTAAAGGCTGTGCTATGTAGTAGGGTGAGAAGAATTCACTCATCCCACGCACAGCTAAGCTGGGGCAAGCGACTGGCTTATAGATTTCAAATATATCGTTCTATAAAATTTTCTTTCCTCTTCTCTGCTCCTTTCTTTCCAGTCTTTCCAGATTTGCTTTTCTCAGTCTGCTTTCATTCACACCTTATTTTTAAATAATATTTTCTCTCTCCCTCTTCATTGCTTTCTTTCCAGCCTCTCCTATGCCAGAAGCAAACCCAATAACAGTCAGGCACAAGTGAAAATTTCCCAACCCACAGCCTTTAAACCTGTTTATAACTAGGCCAGACAAGCTGGCTCATCCCCATCACTGAGGGACAGATGTCATTTATTATCCAGCTAGACAATCCTGGTCATTTCTCCACCTGGTAAGTTAAAAACCGTGTGTGTGTGTGTGTGTGTGTCAGAAAAAGAGAGAGAGACCCCCCCATTAGTGATTTTAAAAGTCTCAGTGAGACAAGAGGCATACCATTTCCAAACCTGCAGCCAATAAACTAATGTATCCCCATCAGAATTCCCTGCTGCTGCTGAGGTAAGAGAGGAGGGAACATAATTATTTCTAATCACTTGCCTCCTTGACCTAGAGCTGTAAAATTGACCCCTTGGTTTATTACTCACAGCTGATTGTAAGTGGTTATGTTGTATGAGACATATTACCTACTAAATGCTGCCAACACTAGGATTACGAGAGTCAGAATTAGAAAGCAGAGTCAGCAGCTGCCCACTTTCTTCCCTCTTCTGCGTCTCTGATCATTTTCTGTCTCATAGGAACATAGGAATTGCCCCAGGGGATCAGATCCAAGGTCCACCTGATCCAATATCCCGTCAGTAATGCTGGCCAGCGCCTGATGTCTCAGAGAAAGATGCAAGGACCTACAGTAGTAGACGGGGAATAAAGTCTCATCCTAATCCCTAGTTGTAACAAGGTTCACTCACCACTCTGGCACCTCCTGCTGGTTGTCTTGGGAATTAGCTCTTCATGGTAGCACGCCTCCTTTGGGTGGTGCCTCACCGCCATCACTCCTGCTGTAGGACCCACGTCTCTCCAAGGACCACAGCGTCCTCTTCAGTGACGCAGCCCTCCAGCCATGCCACACAGTTTTCCCCACTTCTGGGGGACCTCAGCCATTTCCCTTAGTGGCTACTGCAGCATATTGTCTGGCCACTTCCCTGTGGCCCCAGCATCCTCCTTGCCCTTGCCTCAGGGCCTTATCCTACAAACCCCAGCAGTCAGCCAGGAGCTGTCTCTTGCTCCCCCAGTCCCTGCTAGGAGCACTGTTCTGTCCAGGGTGCTGGCAGTTTTCTCAGCCCTACAGAGGCACAGCCCTTCCTCCCTGGGCTCCCAGCAGTGAACTGCCCTCCTCTGTCCTGCAGCTCCCTTTTTATATGGGCCTACTTGGCCCTGATTGGCTGCTCCCTTCAGCCCTTCTCTGATTGGCTGCCTCCTGAGCAGCCTTCCTAGGGCTCTATTAACCTCTGTAACGATGCTGGTTCTGGCGGGACCCAACCGAGAGTGCCAATTCATGACACATTGCTTAAATCAGGGCAGTTACAGCCCAAGGCTGGGGTTTTTCCACCTCTAAGGCAAACCGAACCAGACAGAGCAGACTTTGGTCTCACCCCACTGGCTAACCAAAAGTCACACAAGCAATTCCCTTAGACACTCCAGGTTCCCAGTATCTCCACCAGTGCCACTCGTTATGGGGATAAATGGTTACGAAAACCAATACCCCAGTAAAAGAAAAAAGGTTCTCTCAATCCCAAAGGATCAAACCCCAGACCCAGGTCAATATACAAATCAGATCTTACCCACAAATCACGCTGTTGCCAATCCTTTAGAATCTAAAATCTAAAGGTTTATTCATAAAAGGAAAGAAATATAGATGAGAATTGGTTAAATAGAATCAAGTACATATAGTAATGGCAAAGTTCTTGGTTCAGGCTTGCAGCAGTGATAGATTAAACTGTAGGTTCAAATCAAGTCTCTGGAGAACATCCACAGCTGGGATGGGTCTTTCAGTCCTTTGTTCAAAGCTTCAGCATAGCAAAGTCCCTCCAGAGGTAAGAAGCAGGACTGGAGACCAGATGGAGGAGCTGCAGCAGCTGTTTATAGTCTCTTGCCATGTGGTCTTTCTTTCTTTGTTCCAAAGACACGCTGTTCATCACATGGCCTGGAAACACCTCAGAGTTCTGTCCATAGGCATGTCCCTGCACACCTTGTTGAGTCCCAAGCCATGTCTGCCTTCTCTCAATGGGTCAGTTGTGTCGCTGATGGTCCTTAATGGGCCATCAAGCTAGCTAGTTGAGGCAGAGCTGACACTAACTTATCTGGGGTGTCACCCAGAAGCATAGCACAAGCTTGAACCTCAGACAGTATAGAGGCAATATTCATAACTTCAAGTACAAAAATGATACACACATATAGACAGCATAATCATAATCAGCAAACCATAACCTTGTCTTAGACACCTCATTTGACCCCCTTTATATAAGATTTGGTGCCACTACAGGACCTTGGATGCAACGATGATCTAAACGGTCCAGGTTATGTCAATAACGTCACAACCCCTTAGAGCCCAGTGTGGGGTAGGTGCCCCATTACACTAACACTTAGGCCTGGTCTACAACTCACTGTTACAAATGTGCGCCTTAGCTACTGGAACAACTTACCCAGGGACATGGTGGATTCTCCATCACGTGAAGTCTTTAAATCAAGATTGGACATTTTTTCTGAAAGATCTGCTATAGCTCAGACAGAAGTTCTGGGCTCAATGCAGGAATTACTGGGTAAGCTCCTCTGGCCTGTGCTATACAGGAGGCCAAACTAGATGATCACAAGGGCTCTATTCTGGCCTTAAAAGCTATGAAAACAATTTAACCCTGTCTTACATCATTTTAACTTAAGTCAGCTAGCAATGGAATTAAACTAAATCAATGTAAATCAGTTTAACCATCAAATTAAGAGTATCCACACAGATATTTACTAAAAAATTTAAAAAATCAATTTTAAAGCACACTTTTAATCAAACTAGTGCAACTTTGTGTGTAGACTCACACACTAGCTTGTGGTTGCTTAATACCAACCTTCACTGTACTCGTCTCAGAAGAGCAGAGCCCGGGGGCTGAAGCACAAAGTTCCACCAGTGTTGTTGGGTATTTTATTTACTGGCGGTTGGAAAACGTAGCAGGTGGCGTCAAATCTTCTGAATCATGGAAGAAATGAAATGTGGGGCTGTCATAAATATAAAGGGAAGGGTAAACACTTTTAAAATCCCTCCTGGCCAGAGGAAAAACCCTTTCACCTGTAAAGGGTTCAGAAGCTAGGATAACCTCGCTGGCACCTGACCAAATGACCAATGAGGAGACAAGATACTTTCAAAAGCTGGAGGGGGGGAGAAACAAAGGCTCTCTCTCTCTGTCTGGGTGATGCTTTTGCTGGGGACAGAACAGGAATGGAGTCTTAGAACTTAGTAAGTAATCTAGCTAGATATGCGTTAGATTCTGATTTCTTTAAATGGTTGAGAAAATAAGCTGTACTGAATGGGATGTAGATTCCTGTTTTTGTGTCTTTTTGTAACTTAAGGTTTTGCCTAGAGGGATTCTCTATGTTTTGAATCTGATTACCCTGTAAGGTATTTACCATCCTGATTTTACAGAGGTGATTCTTTTTACTTTTTCCTCTATTAAAATTCTTCTTTTAAGAATCTGAAAGCTTTTTCATTGTTCTTAAGATCCAAGGGTTTGAGTCTGTGTTCACCTGTGCAAATTGGTGAGGATTTTTATCAAACCTTCCCCAGGAAAGGGGGTGTAGGGTTTGGGAGGATTTTGGGGGGAAAGACATTTCCAGACGGGCTCTTTCCCAGTTATATACCCGTTAGACGTTTGGTGGTGGCAGTGATAAAATCCAAGGGCAAAAGATAAAATAGTTTGTACCTTGGGGAAGTTTTAACCTAAGCTGGTAAAAGTAAGCTGAGGAGGTTGTCAGGCAGGTCCCCACATCTGTACCCTAGAGTTCAGAGTGGGGAAGGAACCTTGACAGGGGCTTAGCTTCTTTCAATGCAAAAAAATCACCCGGAGTGAAAATCATTAAATAAGCATCAATCCAGAAGCTTCTAATGAGGGGATGCAAGTGTTTTCACTGTCAGAACACCAGCTCCTATACTTAAAACCACCAGTGGCTACACCCAGACATGCAGGAGGAAATTCAATAATTCATTGCCTTCTCACTCCCCAGAGGGGTAGATTAAAGGAATGTTTGTAGCATCCCAAGCATTCCCATTTCACCACCTTCTTTGATTCTGCACCTTTCAGATGCAGGACAGAGTTAACGATTCAGAACCCGACTGTACTGTTATTCATGGAGCTGGTTTCTTTAGGAATGCTGGGAAGGCTTGACAGCACTCTCCTCAGCATCAGAGTGAGGGGACAGGGGAGCTAGCTATGAATTATATCCTCAAACAGGGGGAAAGAGACACTCAGGAGGGAAATCAGACCTGCAGCACCACTGCAGACCCGGGTATTCTCTTTTATTCTCTCTTTAGTCTATTTTCACTCTCTCTCATTCCCAGAAAAAATGATTCACAGATACATATTCCCTCTCTCAGGTCCATAAGTCTGTGTTTGGAAGGAAACGTTTGTCATGGAAACATCTGGGGTCCCATGAGTGCCTACTTCAAACCTATATCCCAAATGTGCAAGTCATCAGGCAGGTTTGATGACAGAGACCAATACCAGGTTACCTCCCCCTGTGGAGCAAAAGCAGAACCAGGACAGGGACCATGCCTGAAAATCACAGTCCTCCCTCTTATGGCCAGTGGGCGGGCTGCCATCATCTAGTCAGATCTCCTGCGTAACACTGACCATAAAGCTTGTTCTGCAGTGCAGACACACGCCACACGGGGCAGTCTGCACCCTTACAACCTACCTCTGTGGGGTTAAATTATCACCCATTTCCCTGTATGATTTCAGCACTTCCAGTCATCTTCCCCAATTAAAACCATCAGAGAGCTGTTACGCAGTTTTCACTGCTTGGCAATACTACTGCTGTGATTGGAAAAGAGTTCTCAATTTACAGGAATGACAGGAAATTAGACTAATATATTCTCCACAGTATTAAGCCTATGCGCTGATATCCCCACAGCAGTGAAGAGAGATGCCTTTGCCATCACGCATACCGAGGAAGTCGCTTGCTCCAAAAGACTTAATTCATCACAACCGTCTCAATCAGATTTACTGTGACAGTTAAATGGGTTAAGAAGGATGGTGTGAAAATACAGGTTCTGCGTAAGTTCTTTTCTGTCTCCCCTTTGACTGGATTTTACCGTTCACTGCCAAGTGAAGCTGTTGTTATTTGTATTACTGTACCACATAAAGACGTGTGACAAGATCAGGCCCCATAGTGGCAGGTGCTGTACAAACACATTGTGAGAGACAAGCACAGCCCTGGAGAGCTTCCAGGCTAAACAGACAAGACAGATGCAAGGTGGGGAAAATGAACTACCATCATCCTTGTTCCACAGATAGGAAACTGAGGCACAGAAAGGTTAAGTGACTGGCCCAGGTTCAAATCTGAACCCAGATTTCCTGAGTCCAAGCCTGGTACCTCAACTGCAAGTCCAAGCTGCAGTTCTATGGAACTGTAAGAAAAATATAGACTAACTGAAAAATACTAATTAGTGCTCATTAGATCCAGAAATCTGCACTGATGGCCATTCCCTTCTAGATCATGAGGGTCTGGAAATTAGACAAGTGTAAGCTTTTTCCCACAAAGAGCTGTTCCTTAAATGGACACTTAGGGCTTGTCTACAGAGGGAAATTGACTGAAATAGTTATTGTGGGATAGGTGATTCCAAGGTAGCTTTTCTGGACACTATTCTGGAATAAAAATCACTTTACTCTAGAATAATTTGTGCTTCCCAAAGCAGAGTCCCCTCGCTAATTGTGCCATGGCTATAGAGCAAGAGACCAGTAGCAGGTTACTTGACCCTGGAAGCAAGAGCAGAACAAGGGAAGGGACCATGACTCTGAAATTCACAAACCTTCCCTGTTATACTCCTGGGGCAGTACAGCAAGGAGCTCCTCCTTACTCAGGGCAGATTGTAAAGTCACAGCCTCTCTGTGTGGTTAAATTATCACCAATTCTTAAATTTCCTCTGTTTTCTGCATGGCTTATTCTGCCAGAGCTGCGCCCATACACAAGCCCTCAGATGTGCTCTGCCTGCCTGGAAAATCCAGAAGAGCGACTGGGAACCTGTAAGCGAGCGGCAAAGTCTCCTGTCATAGGTACCTCCTGACAACAAGCTTCCACGGGCCTCACCGCTGAGAACAGATCCCAGAACCAATGGGATTATGGTTAGCCGGTGGAATAATGTTTGTTTGGTGAATTAGTGATTCAAGATACTGCCCCCAACTGCTTCTCCCTCCCTTCCTTCTCTGGATGTTAAAGTCCTGTCAGCACAATAAAGTGAAAAACCACGGTCCCCTTCTTCCAGATCATTGATAAAAATGTTAAATAATGTAGGGCCAAGAGCCAATCCCTACCGGACCCCACTGGTAACACACCTGCTGCAAGATAATAATGTTTGGAAAGTGCTTGGAAGTTCTTGGGTGCAGGACTTTATAGAATTGCAAAGTATTGTGAATAGCAGAAACTGTTTGCTCTTTATGCAATGGCAGCAAGGGGGCAGCACTGATTCATAATGATTATTATTTTTATTAGCAGCTCTGTGGTGGGGGAGGGGGGGTGATTGGTTTGTTTTTGGATCCATCTGTTTAATAGTGATCATCACGTCTTGTGCAAAAAGGAAATGCTTTTGAGGGTGACAGGACTGTGAATCATCAAAGGAGTTTTATATCGCCCTGTTTGCCACAGTTCAGAGTCAGGGAGTTGTTAGCAGCAGTTCAGATTCTCTACCCAACAGCCCCTTCTATAAAAGTGATGTGATGATCTTGTTTGTCTTGTGTATGTTTCTGCACAAAACAATCCAGAATGTGCCTTACCCAAGCCCTTTATCTGCATGCATGCCAGAGGAAGGGAAAAATTCACTGACCATGTTTGGTTTTCAGGCCATCCTAGCCAGGACTGGGGGCATTTTTCACCTCCTTTCTATGGTTAATCCAGCACAATCCACCCAGAAGTGTTCAGTCCACGTCTGCCTCACACTGAGTTGGGCTCTCACCATTGTTATTATCGGCAAAACCCCCTGTCTCCACTCCCTTATCTGGCAGCCTAACCAGCAGACTGGGCCCACAAAAGGAGATAAGTAAGGGGGAAATGAGCAAGGAGGAACACAGAGGAAGAACTGTGATTCTCTGGGGGGGGGGGGCGACAGCTATGCACCGCCTCATGCTCAAGGCTGAATCTGGCCCTTAGCCAGCAACATCTTTGTATCTCTTATGAGTTCTCACCAGTCCAGGCAGCAGCAGGGCTGGTGAACCTTCAGTTTCCTCATTGGCAACCGTGTGAAACTGACAACAATTCAAAGTGATGGGTCCTTTATATACTCTGTCTGCATCTCTCAGGGTTTTTAATCATTTCTAAAGAATCCAAGAATTTAGGCTGCACTAAAGGTTGCTTTATGACATTCCCATGGAGAAGCAGAATCTGGGGCACTATGACGATGCTTTAAAGACATGGCTTAATTAATCAATAGCTGGACTGAATCACCTTTATACACACGCAGCAGTGCTTTAATCCACATTCATCAGCGGGACCACGCAGGGAGTAAAGTCCCCTGATCAACTTGGGTATTTATGGAGTAATCAAGCTCCAGAGGAGCATCAAGACTGTTCACGAATCAGTTGGAATCCACACTGAACACAGAAGACAGGAGTCTGAGAAGAGCCACCGGCTGCTGAAGGAAGCCTGGGACAGCACCTGAGTGCAGTTTCATATTCCAGCTAGGAGCACTCACAGCAATTGACAAGCAGCTGGAGTACTCTGCGTGTTGTAAATTGCAACCTGCCTGCCGATTTCCATCTTCACCAATCAAACTGTGCAGAAATGTGAGAGTTGGGGGGTGATGAGTGAGTGAGATTTATTCCAGATGGCTTTATTTCGGGAAGTGTGACTGTGTAAACACTATGATTCTGTCCGGCAATGGCATTCACCATGCTGTTCTCTTTCTGCTTATGAAAGGCATCTGGATCGTTGTTATATATTACAACATCAAAATACAATTCTGAGGGCCAAATCCTCAGCTGGTGTAAACCTTGAGGTATAAATCAACCTCCAGGGAGCTACACCAATTGATTCCAGCTCAAGCTCTGGCACCAAATGGGATCAGAGGATGTTAATTGTCTAGGAAGGCATGGAAAGTGGAACACGAAAGGATCTGCCCTGTGAATTTACAGGACCCTCACTAGTGCACTGGAGAGGAAATTAAAGACAAAAAACAGAGGGAAGGAGATTTCTGCTGAGTGCACCGGCAGCAGGCGCCTGTCTTTCATTTTTCTCAGTAGAGCAACAGTTGCAGAATATATTTGATGCTGGGCAATTGGTGAAGGTGCATGTTTTAAACTAGCTTCAGGAGCCACGGTCCATCCTCCTGCAGAAGTGGCACTAGTGCAAAACAAGGCAAGGAAAGGAATCTTTGAAAAGGCATTCAGCCAGCCCAAGGGTCCGAACTATGCCTCAGAGGCAAGAGAATTCACAGACAAGGTTCCCATTGCATCCTTTCTCCTCTGGGCATTACAGAGATGTCAGATGATGCTCCTCTGCTTGCAAAGTCCACAATGGGGCAAGAGCTGAGGAATCCCTGGGGGGAAGGAGGGGGAAGGAAACTGCTGCTGTCAATTTCGGATAGTTTTTCCAAATAAGTGCAGTTGTATCCCAAAAGCACAAAAATTCCTCTTTGACCAGGCCTCTATTGAAAATAATCCTGGAGCATAAAGTGGCTAATGAATCCCAACCAATGAAGTTATGCTGGTGAGCCCCATGGTTCAGAGTCCTTCAAGTGTCTGAATATCTCACACACACGCAAACTCTTGGGATCAGATTATGCTCTCAGTTATAGCTGTGCAAAGCCATTGAGTTCAGTGGAATATACATTGCTGGACTAATTGACCAGTAATGAGGTGAAGGATATGAGGTAACATGTACTTCCTGTGCCTTCTCTCAGGGCCTTTGGATCCAATTCTTTCCAGGGAAAAGACTTAGAGAGATAAAGAAAAATGAAACATCAGGTTCCAGTGAAATGATTCCATTTGCCTTTGCAGGTCCTTTGTCTCTCTGTTGCTTTGTGCTCCACCATCTGTCTGCATCTACCAGTTTTGTCTCTTGTGGATTGTAAGCTGCTTGGGGCAGGGACCATTTTTGGTTCTGCGTTTGTACAGCACCTAGCGCACGGGGGTCCTGGTGTCTAGCTGGGGCTCCTAAGTGCTATGATAATATGAATACTAAATAATAAAAATAATGCCACACACTGCAGATGGCCTCAAACACTGGGAGCAAGTATCTCTTTCTTCAGTCTACACAGACCCTCTGCTTTGGGAATATTCTTCCTCCTCAGAGATAAATCCTAGTACATGGAGTATGTCAGGACAGACAACAAGTGAGGTGAGTTCCTGGAAGAGCCTGCATATCACTGTTCCCTCCTGTATCTCTTGCAGCCTGGTGGCACTAAAGCAGAATCTGCTTAAACGGTCTGATATTCTCTCTCCGTGGTTTCCCCAATGATGTGGCTTTGAACTATTCAAACTGATCACCTTGCGTTAGCTCTTCTAGCCAGCAGTGAGCTTCTGACTGAGACAGAGGATTCCAGGGATGATTTTTTACAATGGAAAGAATCACACATGTGAAAGAACAATTATTTCCGGCAGAAAGGCCAAAAACTGACCTCTCGGTGTAGTATCAGCCCTAATTCAAAGAGAGCTAGAAAGAAAATTCTTCTTTTCTCTCCATCTTACTCATTTCATGTTCCTCTCTTCTGAGACATGCAAGAGGAGTCACGTGGGTTCTGCTCAGCACATGGGAAAAACCCTAACTGAGGGCCTGCCCCAGAGACCATTGAAATCAATGGGAAACCTCCCATTGACTGATTTCAGTGGGCTTTGGATCAAGCCTTAAGGGGCCACCTCTTAAGGGCACCCTGATCCATTCTCTGAGCAACTCCCCTCTCCAAAGCTAGCTGAGCTCTGCATGCTACCGCTATGTAAATGTTAAATTACAATAAATCAGAGGAAAGCTCAGGTTGCAAAGTCAGGAAATGCACCGCGGTCACTCCAGGGACTTGGCCACAACTACAAAGATTTCTGACACTCCCCGGAGCTGGCAAGCATGTTCTGAGGCCCATCTGGGACACGTGCACCTACTCCACCTTGTGAAAACTCTGCTATCGTGTCAGGAATCAGGCCCTGGAGCAGAGGCAATCTCCCAGCTGACCTGATTGCCTCTGCTGCCTGATTGGCAGGAACAGTCAGCAGACCCGCTCTGAAGCCCAGCAGCAGCAGGTCAGTGGCTGCTCCAAGTGTTTCCCCCTGGCCTGCAATAGCTCCAGCACCTGCCTCGTTCCAGCCCTGAGTAACCCAGCTCGGACTCTCGGCTCCAATTGCTGACCTCTGACTTGGGCTCTGACCCTGGTCGCCTGTTCCTGGCAACCAACTCCTGCTCCAACCAGTAGCCACAACCACCCTCCTCCCGATCTCTGACACATCATGCACATTTGCTGCCATGGTGGATGAAGGCTAAACATTCAACTCTACGTAGGAGATTTAGACACCCAGTTCCCATGGAAAGTAATAGGAACTGAGCATTCAAATCCCTTTGGTGCCTTGGAAAAACTCCGCCCACAGGGCTAAATGAAAACCAACAGATTATGACAACAAAACTCTTTACTGTCTCTGCCTGGCACCTCTGAGAAGCAATAAGTAAAAGATGGCATTTTCTTCTGAGTTCACTGCTCTTCCCTCTACAGCGAGTTACATTAAAGGCTTTTTACTTCTTCTCCACCTCCCAATTTGTGAAGTCCAGTGATCCTGCTGTATTTGCTCATACTCAAATAAATTTGTTTGTCTCTAAAGGTGCCACAAGTCCTCCTTTTCTTTTTGCGAATACAGACTAACACGGCTGCTACTCTGAAACCTGCTGTAAAATTGCTTCTCTTTTACAGAGCTAGTCTAAAAGACAAACAAGCACCTAGTTTAGTATCAGCTAAACTGCTTAGTGAATTAAGAAATCTATTAGAACTAGATGAGCTCAGAAAGGTCTGGCTCCCAAATCATTTCACCTGTCATTGAAGGGCCCGGCATGCAGCACCTTCCCCAGCTGGGAAGATCCATCCTCTAGAAGGTGTCTGCATTGCTGCAACCACTCATGTCTCTCCTGAGGGTTTGGTTTTGCTGCTTTTGCAATCAAACCTCTGTTTTACAGAGAGAAGAACAATCTTCCAGAATGCAGCCATTTAGAGTAAAAAAAAAAAATAGCCTTTAACGAACATTTTCCTCCCTTGACAATGGAAAAAATTTGGCCTTTTTTGTACTGAAAGGTTAAGAGCTGTCACAGAAAAGGGCTCATTTCTAGTCAATTACCAGGGTGGAAAAGTACAGTGTTAGGCCAACACCATTCAACCTACGCTCACCGCGATTGTTCTTAATGTTTGAAGCCTCTGCTCCCCAGTAATTACTGGAATGTGCTCTGGACTGAGCTCTGCCTCCTTCAGAGACCTGCTCAGTCCCAACAGTTTGCAAGAATATTGAGTGAAAAGTCTTGCACCTCTAGCAGGACTGGCTAATCTTCAGTTTTCAGCAGGTGCACAAAAAGCCAAGGGCCACCCAGGAGGACAGAGGGCCTGTTGCAAGCCTGCCATTGATCCTACCATCCAGTTCCAAATCATGTTAGCAACTTTTCTTTCATAGATCCCAATGCCCATTACAAACCAGGCTGGTCCTATTACCCACATGGGAAAACTGAGGCCAGCACAGGCTGAGGCTCACATTTTCTAAAGTTGCTTCTAGTTCTGGGTGGGTGTCCATCTCCAACTTTGGTTGCCAAACTTTTTGCACCTAACAAAGGACCTGATATCGAGCACCCTGAGTTCTGCTTGACTTTAACTGGAGGTGGGCTGGTGCTCAATGCCTTGGAAATTCATGTCCCACTTCTGTAAAACTGGTCCCCCCAAAATATAGGCACCCAAAATTAGAAGCCACTTTTGTAAATGTGACCTAAGTTATTTGCCGAAGTTGACTCAGTAAGTCAGTGGCAGATACTCAGATACCACTGAGAGAGGTGATCGGATGAGAACTGGACAGGTAGATAGTACCATTTTCTGTCAGAAAAGGTGGTTTTGCCAAAAGCAAAGTCATGTTGATTGTCAATAGCGAAAGGAAATGTTTCTGTTGAGCCAAATCTATTTGTTTCCTTCATTTTCTTTCTCGGAGATTAGCAACATTTTCAGGTTTTGTTCCAAATCAAAATGAAAACATATTTTGAAATCTCAAAATCCATAGTGAAATGGAATTTATTTCCTCTGGACAGCCCAGATAGATAGACAGATCCCAGGTCCATTAACGCCTAGCCCTATAATACTCTAGTTCACAGTTGCGCTGTATCCAATTGAAACTTCAGGGCAGGTAGGCAGAGGGTAGTTAACTGAATTGGAAGTTGGCCAGGACATTGAAATTAACAATCTTACTTGGGATCTTTGATCACAGATGGTTTGGACCTCAGTTTTACGTCTCATCTGGTGGCTGAGCTGGGGTAAGAAAAGAATCCTGATCCCTGCAAAGAGGGAATGTTGCCAAGATGACTCAGAGCCATAGCAGTGGTTGTGTGCTGACGGTATTCCCAATGAATGTATTAAATATACAAATATATTCTCCACCAGACTCAAGTGTAGCTGGCTTGGAGGAAATAAAGTTGGATGTCTCTCACCTCTCAAAGGGTCCCACGGGCTCTAAGCAGAGTTAATTTGACACAGCCTTGCAGTTTAATGCTCCTGCTGGAAAATCCCCTGCTCCGCAGCGCAATGTTACTCATCCTTCTCCTTGAAGGGCTTTCATTATGGAATAAAACTCTCGCTGTGCCTTCTAATCCCTCCCTGAGTAATCTGGTAGAGAGCTCTGCTGTGATAATATTGGGTGCACCATAGGCAGCTCTCTCCAAGGGCACATCCCTGATGGTTTGTTATCAGTGCTCCTTTGACTTTTAAATAGGCTTTGATTTGGGATTTAGGTTATTTGGTGCTTCTTTTGTATATAGAAGAGAGCAGACATCCCGCAGTCTGGCACGCACAATGTGACATTCTTATTTCATTTGGGAGCATTGATCGCAGACACAGTTCACTTAGGGTACCTCCGTGCCTGTCCAACCCCTGTGCCTGTGCAGGATCCCAAGAGGGGAGATTGGCCGGGGGGGAAGGGTGGGGAGAAGGGGGAATGCTATTGTAACGGTCTCCCCTAACAGATTGACTTTAGTAAATCCAGCCACACTTGGAACAAGCCAGAAAACTGAATTGCAGAGCTGGCTGGGCCAAGGATTTGCTCTGACTCTAAAAGCCAATGATCAGCCATGTTGGTAGGAATGTTTAGGCCATTCATAGCCGCTACAAGCGCCCAGCAAGGCCTTATCTCATTTGCTGCGGCTGGTCTGCTGCGCTCAGGAGATTCAGGAGAGCCGCAGGACATGCCAGCCGGACTGGAGCTCTGGCACTCGGCTAGTGCCCTAATTCGGCCATGTCCTTTCCCGCCCAGCCCCGTGGCTCACCGCCCGTTCCAGCACAGGTAGCTGAGCCAGAGCCAGAGCCGGCTGAGATGCCGCCGTGCTTGTTCACGGCTGGCTCTGAACCACTCTTCATACAGTGACACATTCAACCTTCCTCCTCCTGGCTACATCGCACTCGCAGGGCCAAGCCTGCTGCTGTCAACTGGAGGAGCTCTGCAGATGTCAGTGGAGCCCTGACAATTTACACCAGCAGAGAATTTGGCCCCGCAGTTTCTATACTGAATAATACATTGTTTATACTGAACTCGCAGATCCTCTCAGAATATTCCTGAATATTTAATTTCCCTCCTTCCCAAAGCCCGCTCCGTTGAAAGACTCGCTGTCTCTGAGCCTAATGAAGCTGAACCAGCAGATCGTGTCAGAGTCCACACTGCTTATTGATTAGGTAGGGGAGGTCTGCTGCAGCAAGGTGTTTCCATTTTAAATGAGGACAAGCCACACGGTGCAGAATTCTGCAAAGCGCCATGGTGCTGGAATTCCCACTGAAGTCAACTGGAGACACCCAGCAATGCTCGGTCACCCATCAGTTCTTGACAGGCGCTCAGCACTTAGGTGGATCTGACCCCAAGGGTCTGGGTATCAATGGGAGGAGAAAATGTTTCCTGGTGAGAACCCTGTTCAGGTGAAATGACAACGTGATGGGGCAAAGGTAAAAAGTTTGACTCTGTTTGTTCAGAGTGTTGGGGCTGAAGATACTCTTTGTGTACAGAAAATACCATGCTCAGGCATGGACCCCTGCCATTCAGGCCATCTTGTTGGCTTATCAGCACAAATGATGACCACACACGTGTTTAATGAAGAAATAAAGTCTAGCTAGATCCTCACATTCTTGCTGTAGGCTTTCTATGGCCGTCAGCAAGTTACAATGGTTATCAGTTGGGAAACATCCCCCTCTGTGCTTCTCTGTGCACGCGCTCCCCATTATATGGCTGGGACCCCCTTAAGAAGAGGGTGACCAGACAGCAAATGTGAAAAATTGGGAGAGGGGTGTGGGGAATAATAGGAGCCTATATAAGAAAAAAAAACAAAAATCAGGACTGTCCCTATAAAATTGGGACATCTGGTCACTCTACTTAAGAAAGTTTGTATTTCCCCAACCAGTCTTATAAATGGATGGGGCCAAATTCCTGACACGTGTGAATGGGTGGAACTGCATCGCATTTGGCCACTGGCTCCATTACCCGACAGCCAATGATACATAGCAGAATTCTCCAACAGGGGAGGGGTTGGGGTGGGGACTCAGGAGGTCTAGATTCAATTCTTGGCTTTGCTGAAAACTCCCGGGGTAACCAGGGACAAGTCTCTGTGCCTCCGGTTCCCTTCTGTAAAATGGTCAGGGCTGCAATAGCTCCTCTCTCCCACCCTTTGTCTCTCTTGCCTCGTTAGACTGTAAGCTCTTAGGGGCAGGGGCTGTCTCAGACTCTTTGTATGCACAGCCCCGAGCACAGCGCTGATCTCAGCTGGAAGCACCATAACACAAACCATAATAAATAGACATGGGGTTGTCTAGCCCCACCTTTTCACACGCCCTTGATGCACCTTCTCTCCTCTGCAATATGCCTGGTTGCAACTGATAGGCACATGCCCATTCAGGGAGCTGGGACCTCGGTAACCTCCGCATTGCCACCCAGAGCACTTCCTACCAGCCAATCCACTGGGCCATCAGACAGAGACCTTGAGGCCATAGTGAATCACGGCGCTGAACGCAAATGAACCTCTGCTATGCCTTCGCTATTAGCTGTTCTTCAAGGTTACCTCCTTGTCTGGCAGCTGTGAGACCGATATGCAGGGCCTTTTTTCTTTTTAATTATCTATTTGCACTGTCCTGTGGGGTTTCCTGAGGGAGTTTCAGCAGCTCAGCTCATTTGCATCTGAAATGCACCGAAGCTGACACATGGGTATTCAGCATTGCAGAAGGACTTAGATTTGGGCTTGATCTTTTAAGAGACAGACAGACACCCGGGAGCCTCTGGTGAAATCTCACATTTGGCCTTTTCTCTGCCTGGATCAGTGTTATTCACCATCATCCACCAAGGGCTGCAGCTCGAGCGGTGACTGCTTTAAAACAGTTGGGTACAAATTGTGATTGCATTGCTCACTTACTGTAGAAGTTTTCTCCATGCTGTTTGGCCTCCGCGCCATGATCCAGAACCGAGCCCCTCCTGGTACTTCAGTTCTGCATGTCCTCCCTTCCCCCAGCTCCGTCCTTGCATCATAGGGCAGATTTATAATTTGCATCATTCTCCACTTCTATTCCCCCATCCCCAGCTCCATCAATGCAGTACAGGACAGACCTGCGGCACTTCTGATATCTTACTTCTTGCCCTGCCCGCTGCTCTTCCAGTGCACCACCATCCTGAACTACAGCCAGTCTGATAATCTGATTCTAGACCCCACAGCTCACCATGCTGCTTGGTAATATTCTCTCTATTCCAAGTCCTGAACCTCTCCTGAGCATGGACTGCTAAGTATGCAGAATTCAATTGTCTAGTAGAAAAACACCCACAATATCCTAAGCCACAGTGAGCAGACAACTATTATTTATTTAGGAAGTGAGCAGTGCAGAGAGCATTGAGAGGTCTTCAATGTAAGTGCCGCAGCAGAGAAAAGTGAGTTAATTGCACGACTTTTTGTGCCTCTGGAGCACCTTCTTGTATTCTCTCCCCGAAAGACAAGAGCAAAAGCCTCTTCAAACCCCAGCCCAGGAATACATTTGATGCACAGCAGCAATCTCATTCTCAGAAATAAGCTTTTACAGGCCTGGTAAAGCAAGATGGTCTTTTCGAGGGGCCCAGAGCGAGCTTCATCATCCACTCACTTTTAGCCAAACCCTTGCATCCAAATGGATTCCAAAGTGCCTTGCTAGCTAATCGTACAAAAGAAAAGAACTCTACCCGCAAAGTGCAGCCATCTCCGAGGGTGCTCTTCTTTCTCTGACCTGTAATGTACATACCCCTGTAGCCCCCCTAGCCAGGGTATAAACAGCAGTGTAGACCATGTGGGGCGGCTTAGGTGAGTATAGTAAAGGCAACACTTGAAGGGTGTGCATATATAAGCGAGTATATACCCTACACGGCTCTCTACTCGCCCACGCTGTGCCTCGCCATCTATACTGCTTCTTTAGCAGCTTAGTGTCCCGTTGTGGGAGCCAACCTGGTGCAGGGAGAGACTCCGTCAGCAGGGAAGGCTCTGGCAGAGAGGAGGCAGCAGGGAAAGGCTGAGCCTCTCCCCTCCAGAGCCTTTCCCCGCTGCAGTGAAAGGCTTTGCTAGTGCCACCTCCCCTCTGCCAGAATCTTTCACTGACACGTACAGCTACTTACTGCAGGGTGGACGCATTTTTCCTTGCAGCAAGTAGCTAGAGGCCCACTCCATGCCGCCGGCGGTGTGTAGTGGAGACATAGCCTCAGGTGGACATTCAATCCCACAAATGGCTCTGCTTCAGTACATGGCAAACCACTTAACAGCACCCAACAATGCTAGACGGCAAGGTACCCCAGGAAGGGAAGAAGAAAGTATTTGATAGAAATTATCAGCAGGATTTCAGGTGGGGTAACTCCATTTGGCCCAACGAGGCTCCATGTGGGCTTGGCAATCTGCCCACACATTGCAAACTGCAGGATCAGAGCCTCAGCTTCCATCTAGTTAACTCCTCCCCCCTTCAAAGAAAAAAATAATGACTATGAGATTTGTAAGGAGCACCTGCCGTCTGCACTTGTATGCTACATCTAATCTGAAGAATGGCATCTCCAGCAGTACAGCCTTCTCCCACACGCCACGCTGGAACATCATTTCAGCGCTAACTCGCAGGGAAGAGTGCCACCCACAGAATCATGAACCCCAGATTCTAGTTTTTCACTGACAGACCTCAAGTCTAGGGCATAATGGTGACGAGAGGGGTGAGCTGGGGTTTAACTGCCTCTAAGTTAACGTTATCTCACATTTCTCCCAAAAGTTTACCTTTGAAAGAGGAAAATTTAGCCCCCAAAGGATCAAAAGTTTTGCAACGACCTGAGCAAGTGAAACAGTGGTGCTTAGCAACTGTCTACATGGGGTCATTCAGGAAACATCATCCAAAATAAATGTGGATTAGTTAAACTGCATGAAACTCCTGTGTGAACACCCTTATTCAGAATGAAAGTGGTCTTAATTTGGTTTAGCATAATTCACTTCCAAAGTGAATTAAGATAAACCAAAATAAGGCCACTTTCATTCTGAATGAGTGCGTCCATGCAGGGGTTTAATGCAGTTAACTAGTCCACTTTTAATTCACTCCTTTAGTTAATTCAAATTCTTTTTCCTGCACATCCCCATGTAAACAAACCCTTAGACTGTAAACTCTTGGGGCAGGGACCATCTTTTGTTTTGTGTTTGTACAGTGCAATGGGGTTCTGGTCCATGACGAGGGCTCTTAGGAGCTATTTCAAAATAAATAATAAATAATCGCAATTACAATTATTTGGCAGTCTTATCTATAGTGGTTGCAACCAGCCGTTTCTGTAACACCAGCCTAAGGAAGCATAGGCATTCCCTGATAGGGTTTTCCAGTGGCCACATTGATTACAGCTCCCACCACCCTGAATGCTGCACACACAGATATGTATTCATTGCACTGGGACTAAAAAGGCACAGGTAATGAGATGTGTTCAGATTAAATTAGTGAGGTGCATTCCACAGCATGTGCACAGCGCCTGTAATTTGGCTGCATGAACATTTCCACTCGCCGAACTGAAAAAGAAAATTATGAGTGTTTATCTTAGAAATGCTCTTCTTCCCGGCAACACATGGCCAATCCATCCCAGCTCTACATCCAGTGGAGTTACAATACAGATTAACCTGGCCTCTTGTGTCCAAAACAAGCCCCTGAGGTTGTGGAATTTCCCAGCGGGCTTTCAGCTTTGCTTAAGTAAATGTACCTGCAGTCGCTCCTTCTCTGTTTATCGATCATCCATCTCTCTGACTTTCTGTCTCTTCTGTTTTCCCGTCTCTTTCCCTCTTCACTAGCTCTCCCTCTCTCTCTATCGATTGGTCCCACAATAAGTCAAACTCATTATCCAGTCACTGTCATAAAAAAACAGATCATCATCATCTTCGGACAACTAACAGAAGTTTCCAGATCACAGGCCCTGGTTCTCATGAGGGACTTCAATCACCCTGACATCTGGTAGGAGAGCAATACAGCAGTGCACAGACAATCCAGGAGTTTTTGGAGAGTGTTGGGGACAACTTCCTGGTCCAAGTCCTGGAGGAACCAACTAGGGGCTGTGGCCGCATGGAAGGGGTGGAGTGTGGGCGGGGCCAGGGCCGAGGGAGGGCTGAGCACCCAGGGGAAAGCAGGGAAGTCGGCGCCTATGGCCATTGGCCATTATCTCTGAAAACTAGTGGTGATCGGGGGAGGTCCCAGATGACTGGAAAAAGGCAAGTATAGTGCCCATCTTTTAAAAAGGAAAGAAAGAGAATCCAGGAAACTACAAACTGGTCAGCTTCACATCAGTCCCTGGAAAAATCATGGAGCAGGTCCTCAAGGAATCCATTTTGAAGCACTCGGAGGAGAGGAAGGTGATCAGGAACAGTCAACATGGATTCACCAAGGGCAAGTCATGCCTGAGCAACCTGATTGCCATCTATGATGAGATAACTGGCTCTGTGGATATGGGGAAAGCGATGGACGTGATATACCTTGACTTTAGCAAAGCTTTTGATACAGTCTCCCACAATATTCTTGCCAGCAAGTTAAAGAAGTATGGATTGGATAAATGGACTATAAGGTGGATAGAAAGCTGGCTAGATCGTCGGGCTCAACAGGTAGTGATCAATGGCTCGATGTCTAGTTGGCAGCCGGTATCAAGTGGAGTGCCCCAGGGTTCTGTCCTTGGGCCAGTTTTGTTCAATATCTTCATTAATGATCTGGAGGATGGGATGGATTGCACCCTCAGCAAGTTCATGGATGACACTACACTGTGCGGAGAGGTAGATGCACTGGAGGGTAGGGATAGTGTCCAGAGTGACCTAGACAAATTGGAGGATTATGCTAAAAGAAATCTGATGAGGTTCACCAAGGACAAGTGCAGAGTCCCAGGCACTGCTACAGACTAGGGACCGAGTGGCTAAGCAGCAGTTCTGCAGAAAAGGACCTGGGGATTACAGTGGACGAGAAGCTGGATATGTCAAGAAGGCCAACGGCACATTGGGCTGCATTAGTAGGGGCATTGCCAGCAGATGGAGGGAAGTAATTATTCCCCTCTATTCGGCACTGGTGAGGCCACATTTGGAGTACTGCATCCAGTTTTTGGCCCCCCACTGCAGAAAGGATGTGGACAAACTGGAGACAGTCCAGCGGAGGGCAACGAAAATGTTTAGCGGGCTGGGGCACATGACTTACGAGGAGAGGCTGAGGGAACTGGGCTTATTTAGTCTGCAAAAGAGAAGAGTTGGGGGGGATTTGAAAGCAGCCTTCAACTATCTGAAAGGGGGTTTCAAAGAGGATGGAGCTCAGCTGTTCTCAGTGGTACCAGATGACAGAACAAGAAGCAATGGTCTCAAGTTGCAGTGTAGGAGGCCTAGGTTGGATATTAGGGAAAACTCTTTCACTAGGAGGGTGGTGAAGCACTGGAATGAGTTACCTAGGGAGGTGGTGGAATCTCCTTCCTTGGAGGTTTTTAAGGCCCATCTTGACAAAGCCCTGCCTGGGATGATTTAGTTGGGGTTGGTCCTGCTTTGAGCTGGGGGTTGGACTAGATGACCTCCTGAGGTCTCTTCTAACCGTAATCTTCTATGATCCCCATGCTGGAGAAAAGGTGGTACATTTTGCCATTGCTGAAATAATTAGCTACTCCCACACAATCAGTTCATCGGGGTTATTTCACTCAGAGGCTCATGCTGCTGTCTGACGGTAACTGGAGGTTGATCAGTTTGGGGCCAGGGCCCAGGCAGTGGATAGGGGGATGGATGGCATTGAGAAGAACATGTTGGAATGAGACAGAATCGCTGAATCTCTCACATCCACTGATGCTTCCAAGACAGTAATTTTTTCATCCTTTTTTTTTCAAATGTACAATAATTTATTTGTATGCCCCTACTCTGGTTGCAGGGAGGGGAGGAAAGACTTGTGCTAAGACAGACATCGCTGGGAAGAGCAGAAAGAAAATTTTGGAGAGACTGTTAAAAGCAGGGGAGGACAACAACAGGCAAAATAACATTTTTCATCTTTCAGACACTTTCAAAGCACTTCAAAAACTCCTCTCTATACATCTGGCACTTACAAAGCGCAGCCACCTCTGGGGCAGAGAGCAGCATGCCCGCAATCCAGTCCCAGCACCCTGCACAGCCATAGAGGCAAGAGGGACATTCAGCGAAGGTTACAGAGGTAAAGCTCTGCTCTTACACAAAGTGACGTGGGACCTTCCAGCTCTGGTTTTCAGAAGAGACTCCTAGTGCCCCTGGACTCCGCACTCAGAATGGGGATCGAGCAGGAAGCGTCTGATTGGCAGGTGCAATCAGAGAGCTAAATGCCTAAGTGCTAGAAAATACACGCTCAACTATTGGGTAGGGGGATAAAACCATCATAATAAATGTCGGCCCAAATCGGGAGCTAATTCTAAAAATGTGTCTGTTTGCCTACGCTCTCGCCAATGCAATTCAAGGGGGTGGTTTTGATTTGGTTGACGTCCCCAGCTGCCTCAGATATCCCCTCCCTGTCTGTCTGTCGTCACAAGAGATGAAGTGAGCTGGGATTGGATTCTTTGATTAAAAGTCCCCTACAGGTCAATGGCTAGGTACTGCTGGCAGGACATAGTTGGTAGAGTGCCCTCCAGTGCTCCAAGACAGAGCCCAATCTTTGGGCATGAGGACGTGGCTGCAGGCCTATTAACAGTACCTTTTTGACAGAGGGGAATCACTGGGTTCACAACTGAAGTTCTGGCCTGGGAGTAGGAATTGTTTAGCTGACCTGTGAACTAATTCTGTGTTGTTTTCATTTTGGTAAGTGCCCCCACAGACTGCTTGATGGGTGCATCTGCAAAACTGAAAAATTAAAGTTAAATTTTCAAAGCTGACATGGGGATTTGGATGCTTAATTTGATAGGGAAATGGGGTGTCTAAATCCTCTGTGGACTTTGAAAGTCTCAGCCTACAATGATAAATCTCTCTCAACACACGTACCTGACAAGGGAGAGATCTGGGTTTCCTCGAGTAAGTTTTGAAATTTTTCTCCTTTCTTCTTTCCAACCCTTTGAATTCTGATTTACTTGTCGCTGAATGCCGAAATGCTGTACAAACCCTGTATGCAGCCTGAGATTCCACAGACAGTTAATTATTCTTCTCTTCTAAGATGATACGGGGGGGGGTGTTGTTGGGGTCTTTTTAATTATTATTGGGTAACGGTGGGTTTGGTTTTGTTTTCACTGTACTTCATCTTCAGATCCCCCATTTGTCTCCCTGCTGTCTATTGCACCAGTCATGAAAATTAAGGGTCTGTCAGCCCTTCTGGTATCAACCTCTCTTTTCATGGATTCAGGACGACTCTGTAAAAACGCAATGTGTCACATCAATCTGTTCCTTCGCATCTGAATTATAAGATGATAAAGGAGCAGACACCTTATTTCATTTCCTGGATGCAGTTTGTTTTGAGAAATCAACATTTTCTGGCCAGATCTTCAGAGGGCATAAACTGACACTGACATCACAGGAACTGCACTGATTTACACCAGCTGAGGATAGGGTCTTTTCTTTCTTTTGCTCCAAATGTTTTCAGCTGCTTAGTCCATAAGGCAGACTAATGACCCTAAGAACAAGTGAAGATCAAACTTGCAAGAGGTGAACCACTGAATTTCCAATTTCCAATAGCATAGATTATATTAAACTCATTCTCTGTCTGGGTGTAATTAGTCCAATTTCCTATGAAATATAATCAATTAACAAAGCATCGCACATGCACAGACATTCACAGAGGAAGAAGACACCTCTACTGCCTAGTCACTAAGTGGCAAAGTGTCATGCAAGCTGGCATTGCCTTGTGCAGGACCAGCCCGAGCCATTTTGCTGGCCAGGGTGGAAAGCATTTTTGGCATCCCCCACCCCCATCCTGAGTCCTTAAGCCACAAAAAAAAAGCTGGCCCACCAGAAGTGGAGTGGGGGAAAACAATCTGAGCAGCACAGTTGTTTGGTGCCCCCTGGAAGTTGGTGCCCAGGACTCAGCTGCCCTGTCCTTGTGTCCGGGAAGTGGAATGGTCAGTTCTGAACTGTGAGTTTCTTGGCTTCGATGGGCTTAACTGTTGCAAACCTTACCAACCGCTCTTGGCTTCACCGCCAAACACTCCTGAGGCTTGTCAGTATCCCACCACATCCACTCACCCCACAGCATGTTACTCCCCACATGGCTGGCATATCAAGATTTTGTGCGTGCACCAACTGGCACAAAGGGAAGAGTTTGATACAGACAAAGGGAGAGAGAACGAGAAACCCAGAATCCAAAAGGCACAGCGGCAGGGGAAAGGTTAAGGGAGCAGAGGAAATGAGAAAGAATTTATAAGAGAAACAACAAGCAACTCAATGGAGACTGTTTCAAAGTGACTCGGCAACGCCATTGGTTTCAGTCTGCTCCCACTTTGGGAGTGGTCGTGGGCCAGATTTCACTCTTGGGCAGCCCCATTCAACCCCACCTATGTTCCTTGGGATGACCACTCAGAGCACACTGAAGCAGTTACACCCTCCAGTTAGACCGAGTCTCCATCTAGTCGCTTGGTTCTTATAGTTAAGACGGTTTGGGGTTTCCCCCCTTAAATAAAAAGAGCGAGGCGCAAACGCCACTGTCCGGTCCTTGTGCATAATGAGATGCCAAACCAGACTCAGTCATTTGCTGTGGAGCTGTCCTGCATCCCCTTGTGTCTGTCAACTAGACGGGTGGAGTTTATGTTTGTAATTTTTGGTTATGAAACAATGAATTGGTGCTGTACATTGCCCAAGCCACAGACTGAACTGAACTGGGGACTTCCAGAAAGTTGAAATTCATTAGGAACATAAGAATGGCCAGGCTGGGTCAGACCAAAGGTCCATCTAGCCCAGTATCCTGTCTTCCGACAGTGGCCAATGTCAAGTGCCCCAGAGGGAATGAAGAGGTCATCATCAATTGATCCATCCCCTGTCACCCATTCCCAGCTTCTGGCAAACAGAGGGACACCACCGCTGCCCATCCTGGCTAATAGCCATTGATGGACCTACCCTCCATGAACTTATCTAGCTCTTTCTTTAACTCTTTTATAGTCTTGGTTTTCACAGCATCCTCTGGCAAGGAGTTCCACAGACTGACTGTGCATTGTGTGAAGAAATACTGTCTTTTGTTGGTTTTAAACCTGTTGCCTATTAATTTCATTTGGTGACCCCTAGTTCTTGTGTTATGAGAAGGAGTAAATAACACTTCCTTATTTACTTTCTCCATACCAGGCATGATTTTATAGACCTCGATCCTATCCCCCCTTAGTCATCTCTTTTCCAAGCTGAAAAGTCCCAGTCTTATTAAATCTACAAGTTCTGATAACTCTTACCCTCATGTCTCCCCTGTTTGAATCTGGTTTGACCAGCGCCATCCTGGCCACTCCCCTTTCCCCAGTGATAGCTAGCTAGGCTAGATGATGGTGTGTACATGGGGCAAGAGAAAGAGAGAGTGTGTGCATGGGGATAGATGGATACATGGATGGAGAGATGCTGTGTGTATGGGGAGAGAGAAAGGGGTGTGCATGGGGATAGATAGATGGATAGAGCCCATGGACCAGGATCCCATTATGCAAGGCACTGTACAAACACAGAACAAAAAGATGGTCTGTGCCCCAAAGGGCTTAGCGGTTGGTTGGTGGTTGCAACTGATTTATGAATGGTAATGCTTTTTCGTAAGCTTTCACCTAATTATTCATCTTGTAATTGTGCTTTTTGCAGGCTGGGGCAGGGAATTGTTTTTTAAACATCTTTCTCTGTGTTGCCCATTTCAAAACATGACAGCTGTGTTATTCTTATTATTTACATTCGGCTAACATTGAGTTTCCTTCCCATGTTTCTCCCGTGACATTTTGTGGATGGAATTCTTGCATCCTCTCTGGGAATATCCAGGAGAAGGAGGAAGAGAGCAGAAGGTACATCAGCCACCCAGAAGAGGACAAAGACCTGGCTCTTCTCCTCGTGAAAATCAGCATAGCTGGAAGCTGAAGTCATTTATGCCAGACGCTCAGCTGTTCTAGCCCAGAATAGGCAAGCAAATGAGAGCTATTTCAAACTTACTCAGAAGCGTTCTCAGCAGCAGCAAGGAGCAACACAATCCCAGATAGGGCTAAATAAATTGGACTTGAAAGTATTCCTTAATTATGTTGGCATGAATCTGGAGAGGAGAGAATGCTTTTACCTCTGTAATCACACAGTGGCCATCTGAGTAGAATGGACCAAAGGCATAGCTTGTGATTAATGTAAACATCTGATGGAAAGGCCTGACAGGAGCAGAACCTCTTCAGCTCCCATTAAACTCAGTGTGAGTGGCAGCACTCAAAGCATCTCCCTGGATTTGGCCTATAAGTGCCCTGCATTAGCATCCACTTTCCCATGCAGCACCTCTAATGGGCTGCTCGCGTCCATCATGAGCAGGGAACTCATGGGACCTTTTGCAGAAATGACAAACTCACTTTGCGCTTCCCTTTCCCTGCACCTCCATTTAGACCTTTGCTGGGTGCTGAAAACAATTACGCCACTTGTCAAATGGATTCATTAGCTGTCAACGATGACTCACTCCAGCTCTTTGTTGGGAATAAATCCCCCAGAGGTTGCTGCTAGATTCCTGATTAATTGGAGGCTTAACAGCAGAGGCTGCAGACTCCTTAGTGATGTGTGCTCTCTGTACTGCAAGCACAAGATACTCTCCTGCCACTAAAACAACAGGCAAAACGCAACCATTTCCACTGAAACCATTCGAAGTCCCCTGCACCAAACATCCCTGGTCATGTTTTCAAAAGCTGCTTCCAAAATACTGTGTAGAAAATGTTTTGCATCTCACAGGCAAAATTTTGTATGCCCAAATTCCTGCACAGTCAGAAAGTCAGGTTTTGCACATGTGTATTGTGTGGCAGTTGTGTTTGCAAATGTGATGGTTTGATATCTTTGCACAAGCAGCAGCCACCTGATGTGCGCGCACGCTACCCATCCGCTTTGTGAAGACACAAGTGCAGTTTGCACATGCAAATCCAAGGTGATGGCACAAATATTTTGTAGATGCAAAACTGGGTGGGGAAAAAATGTCAAGTTCAGTTTCAGAGGGTGGCTTGAGGCCCCTGCATCCGACAAACGAAGAAATATTTTTAAGTCTTACTTCTGAGTTCATGGGTAAACTCGAAGTGAGGAAAGACCTTTCTCAAGTTCAATAGTAACTAACTGATTCAAGAGACATCACTATAAACCAAGTCTCCATTTCCATTTTGTCACAGAAAAATGAAAAAGGGAAATGAATCCTCCTTGAAATAAAAGGTCAGAACCAAAGCTGGGTGAACTGAGCTTGAGGCCTTTTGCTTCCCCAGGAACCAATCAGAATTTTGCCGAATTAGCTCGTTATTCACAATTGCGCATCAAACCCTTACAAATGGCACACCAGCCAATGGGTCCGCTGTGAACTGAGCACAATGGTTATATACGTCAGCTAAGTCACATGATATTGTTTCTGTTCACCTGTTGGATGGCTGAAACTCGTTGTGAAGAAGAATAACAAATGACAAATAAAACAAAAACAGGAACAAACGACAAATAAATGACAAATAAAACAAAAACAGCGTGTTAGTCTGTATCAGCAAAAACAAAACCGATGAGGAGTCCTTGTGGCACCTTAGAGACTAACAAATGTATTTGGGCATAAGCTGTCATGGGCTAAAACCCACTGCCCAGATAAATTTTTGAGTCTCTAAGGTGCCACTAGGACTCCTCATTGGTTTTGTTTTTGCTGATACAGACTAACACGGCTACTCAGTGTTATTCAATAGAATTCTCCCTGCAGGGCAAGATGGATCATTAGGTTCCAGCATAGTACCCTTGTTTGTGGTGAACACAAGTGTTTGCACAACTAATAGCAAGTCAAAGGGGCAGGAATCAGCTCTTCGCATATGCATGGGAAAATGAACAGGAATACCGTGTAACTGAATTGTACATGAGGTTTCACCACCACGTCTGCAAATCTGCTGTCCTCTGTTTCAAATAGCCTTCATCAGAACAACGCTGATTTTAATCCTGATTGCGGGATGCATTGACTTTTAGTGACGTACATTTAGGGCCAAAGTGGGCCTGGTGGCAGAGTGAACTGATACATGAATCTGAAGTCCAAAGACATTTGTCTTTCCATTCTGAGACATGTTGGGCCATGGGGGTGGGAGTGCAGGGAGAGCAGACTAGAGCAGTCAGATTGCTTCCAAGAGGGTTAAACAATTAAAATATCCAGTGAATCCCCTTCAGATTGTTCCAGTGACCTTTCCTCTCCCTTATAAAGTTTGTCCTGTTCTTAACGCTCTGATTAACCTACTGTTCTCCTCTATTACATGGTCCTTGTTAGAAGACGCAAAAGGAAATTCTGGCCACATTCCAATGGGCTTCATTGTCCTACGTTGAACATCTGTGACTGTCTTATCAAAATAGAGGTTAGCTGTTAAACTGTGCAGGTAAAGGGAGTTAAGGAAGAGACTTAAACAACCAGCTTGAAGATGCTGAGAGTCTCCATCTAAGGCAGCCACCAACTCCTGCCCCTCTCCATCCCTAGCATAGGAAGCATGCCAAGCACAAGAGGGCACATGACCAGAGTACTCTGCTGATTCTGGAATGGTGGAATGGACCCTCGGGGACAGCTGCAACTGCTGTAATTTAGAGCAGCCCTGAGCATGCTGCAGTTTACACTAGACACCAAATTAGCACCTGGGCTGCCTCCATGATGGGAGTTTATCGGCGACATATTGCGAACTTTGCCCCCACCCCCTTGCATCCTCCACCAACTGTAGCTTAGATGGACTTGAGGATCCGGCCGAGGGAGTCTTTGTAATGGAGCAAAACACAGAGCAGAGAGGGGCTGATTAGTAAACACAGCATGCACTGTTCACTGGGACATCTGGAATGCCGCTAGAGACCACGATGTACAGTAGATCCTGTTACTGTCAGTGGGCGAGAGCATCTGATGTGTGTCACCAGATCATTGGGCTCATTAATTCCTTCTCTTCCCTACAGCATAAAGATGGGCAAATTCAAACCAACTCCAATCACAACTGACTCCTGCCCACGCTTTGAAGAATTTGGATCATATCCCCAAATGCTTCCTCCCTCTAAAGCCGCATGAATAATCTCTTCAAGCAGATTCTCAAATGTTACAATACAGATGGACTGACTGGCAGAATCAGGCATTCAGATACCATGGTGATGGGCATTGAATAAGAACCTAAAAACAGACTAGACTAGACAGTATTTGGGGATTTTATTAGTATGGGAAAAAATGTGTATTTGAGGAAATCGGAGTTCAGTCGAACACTGACCGAGAGCCCACACTTGTCCTGAGACATTCATATACAACTGATCAATGTGGTATTAACATAAGCACATAAGAAAGGCCAGACTGGGTCAGACCAAAGGTCCATCTAGCCCAGTATCCTGTCTTCCGACAGTGGCCAATGTCAGGTGCCCCAGAGGGAATGAACAGAACAGATAATCATCAAGTGATCCATCCCCCATCGCCCATTCCCAGCTTCTGGCAAACAGAGGCTAGGGACACCATCCCTGCCCAGCCTGGCCATGAACCCTGTTACAGTCTCACTACGGCCTGTCAAAAAGCACAAGGAAAAGGCTAACTTGGAGTCAGGCTTTACCTTTTCTGCCATGTTGTGAGTGGGGGGCAGTTAGTGGCTGTTCTCCAATCACTAAACAGTGTGGCCCAGCTCAGGGATATTGCTATGGAATCAAGGGTGACATTTACCTTTAGATTTACTTTGTATGGCTCGGATTTTCTAAAGGAGCCTAAGGGAATTAGGCGGACAGCTCGACTGAATTTCAGTGAATCCCCAAATGGAAGCTGGGTAGAAAATGTTCCCGTAAAGGATAGCCTAGCAGTTTGTGATTCTAGCAAACTTTTGCAGTTTAGCATGAAAACTGGAGCAGCATGTGGGTGATGGAGCAGGAGTATTCTGGTGGTTTTTAAATGCTCACACTGGATACACAGCAGGTTGGGAAATCGTGCATGGATTGCAAATGTATATATAGTCATGACCTGGAACAAGGAGGGAGGTTTTTAACCAGAGAGCAGATTCCGAAGGGAAGCTTTTAGCTGGGCAAAATTCCACTCTTCTTTATCCACACAGATAATTGGCACCTTGTGCCCCACCCCTCGCACAGCACAAGGATGCAAGCCATACAGCAAACTTCATCCTGTGTCTCCCTTAGGTGCTGGAGCAGTCGGTGTGTGAGCCTTCCATTAGCACTCCTTAGGGTTTGGCAAGTTCTCAGCTCTCACACCCACACTGACAAAAGTGTATTTTCTACCTGAGGAAAGTATGTCAGGCCATCGACTTCTTGGATAACTGCACCAGAGAATAAAAAGAGACAAACTCAGTGATGCACTGGGCTGCTGGCTGCAAAGCAAACACAAATCAAAAGTGCTTTCAAAAGGAGGGACAAACGAGACACAAAACACACTTAGGTTTTCCTGGTACATTTCAAACCAACCTGTCTGTCTTTCATTCCCCCTCTATGTTAAATTTCTCCGCAAACCAGAAGACTGTGCTTGGCCTTCTTTGTCAGTGGTTTACAGAATTCACTTAGGCACCATTTGAAATTGCAGTGAGTCATGGAGAGAGGGGGAATTTATATTAATATGTCTCTGAAAAAGCGTACGGACACTCAGCTCATTAGATCTGACCTTTCAAGATGGCATTTTCTCGTGCTCACTGCCATTTCCAAGGCAGGAGAGGAACACAAGCTGTGGAGGATGGGTCTTCTCAATCTCAATCTCCATTTCAAATCAGTAAAAACTGAAGAATTATTCAAATCAGGTGCAGATTTAGGAGCCTGGCACAGTCTAAATCCAATGCTTAAAGAGACAGTACATCAGGCATCTCGGGTCCTCAGAGGAAAGAATCTTTAGAAGTGCAAAGTATGATCACTACTCTCCCAAGGTCAAATGATAACCTGCCCCCCAGTACTGGCCTTTCATACAGGCAGCGAAACAAGTGAGTCCCATTTGCAGCAAACCTGCGGGAGCCACAAGAGGCACAGAATTGTTTGCCATGAAGTGGGGCTGATGAGCACAGCTGGGTGACCAAGTCGGCCAGCTGAAAGGACTGGGGAAGGCAGCATATGATTGCTCACATATTTGTCTGGATGAATTTCCCCGGATCAGCCCCCAATGCAGCTATGAAGCACAGCTTGTTTTCTGTCATCAGCAATGTGGTGAAGGCAGCAAAATAGCTAAACAGATCCAAAGTCAGCCCTCAATTTAGGGAAGGAGAATCGATGGGGAAGCTTCAGGGTTAATCATCAGCCATAACAATTGATTTCTCTAGTGACCTGCAAAGGAAAGGCCAATGCAAAACAACAGTATATTGCTTTCCTTCTGATACCTCACACAACCAGCCGCCACCCCATCTCATCTAGCACTGTGCTGATGGTAATGTGTTGTACTTAACTATTAGGGGTGTGCTGTGTAGCTTTGTGTCACATCTGATCAGGGGTAAGGATTGGGCTGTGTTCCTAGCAGCAGCACTGTGAATAGCAAATATCGAGTGATTTCTGACCTGATCTGTTATCTCTGAATCCTCTCCAATGGTCTCCCTGTGGCTTGCTTCATATGTTTGATGCATGTCAAAGGATTTTATGTGCTTTTATTACAGTCACCTAACAGAGGTAAGATTTGTGCTGCTTTTCTGTCAATTACTCTTTCATTTCCAAATGCTGATGAACCGCACACGATTGGTTGGCAAGATGCTGGCATCAGGGGAGTTTGTTTTCAAATGGAGGCACTTAAGCTGCATCCACCAAATGTCACTGAACTAATAAACCCATAATTTCAAGCTCAATTCCCAATGTAAATGAAGTAACTGTGCACATGACCAGCTATCTGCATGCAGAATGAGCTGATCTGCAGCGGGAACACTTATTTGTGTCCAGAAATGTGAGGGCTGAAGCGACACTGGGTTCATGTGACAATTTGATGGTGCAATTCAAGTGCCCACCTTGGAAATTATAGCCCCCAGGAAGAGTTAGCCTGCTGTCTGAATGCTTTCACTGGACTGACATAAAAAGTAGCTGAGGCCAGAATATTTCATTAGAGGGGTGTAAACAGCCAAACTAATGTAAAAGTTTCTCTGGCAGAAAAGAACACAGATTGCTTGGGTCTCACTGGGTTCCAGAAGGCAGCGGCTAATTAGCCCAGATGGCTGAATAAGGAACTTGTTGGAAGAATCTTTTTAATCACTCTGAATCCTGAGTCTTGAGGTCAGTGTTGGTGGCTCAGTCGTACAGGAGGCTGGAGGTAATAAAAAGAAGGAAACCTTGGATTTGAGCCCTTGCAACACAATCAGAATTTAAGGCCAAATGCAGAATCATAGACTTGGGAGAAGGGCTTTGAAAATGAGATAAGGAGAGGAAGGGAGGGAGAGTTCATATTCAGGTTTCTTAGCACACTTGGGTGTTCAGAAGCTCACGTGAAGGCCAGATCTTCTCCTAGCCTCTTATCGTTCTTAGCAGAATGGGACCGGCTGTATTTAAGTTCCTCCACCACAAGGGTTACTGGGTGAAATTCTCTGGCCTGTATTATATAGAAGATCAGACCAGATGATCACAGTAGTCCCTACAGGCCTTAAAACCCATTAACCTATGAGTCTGTGATGCCACTGCCAGGATTCCTGTGCTTGAAGCAGGACTTTCAGCAAAGGTGTCCCAGGATTAGCAGGCTGGCCAGGTCTTAGCTGTTGACCCTTCCTGCCCTCCAGCAATATAGCCTACCCAGCCACAAGGAGTCTTCTTCCCCTACCGTGTGGTCATCTCCACCTTGCCCCTTTGTAAAACCTTATTCCATAGTAAATAGAAGCCTCTGATCCAAATCCCTCTGAATTTGAGGGTGGAGTTGGAGGTGGGGATTTTGCCATTTCAACCTGGATGCAAATCTGAATGACACAGCTGATCCTGACTCTGTATTGTGCTGAACACAGCCAACCCTTAGGGTGAGTCAAAATCTGGACTTAAATGTGAGTTTGGCTGCTCAGGCCCATCTTTAACGACTGGAAGAAAGAAGGTGAAAGCAGCATTATTGGCCACAATACAATGATGGTGCAGAATGGACGACCAGGAAAGTGGCTGTTTCCTTTCACACCCGTATTTCTCTCTTTCCTTCAGCACCAGGACAGCTATCTTAATCCTTAAATTTACCACACGAATTCAGACAGCATTCTAGTGAGCGCTCAGTTCTACTTTACGAATAGGAGATGTGCTGATGTGTATGCATCCATCTTGCCACCCTGCCTGTATCCAGATTGCTGGATTCGCATGTGGAGACATTGTCAGGCGCACAAAGATTGCACTGTCTGTCCTAAGCAATCGGGTTCTTTTTTCCTTTGTGTCCCCTGACCTCCCCCAGGGAGTTTTACCAGGTTATCATGAGCTAGACCTTCACTATAAGCAGCTATTGCAGAGCTGATGATCTAGCCATATAATCGCAGGGGGCTACCTGCAAGGCCTTGTGTGTTAATACACAAAACCAGGACATCATGTGCGAGTTAAGGTTGGTCTGCACGTACTACTCCTACAACAAAACCAAGGAAATGAACAGTTACGGCATCTAATGGTACCTACCTTCTATTCCTCCTCCCAGAGATACACAACTCACCCCTAGAGCAACCACCCTACAACACACCCCAACTTTAACTCTGCTCCAGTAGATCCCACAGCCACTTCCCTGAACTCTGCCCCACCATAAACAGAGTTCCCCCTTCCTATTTACTCAGCATAGTTCTGGGAAATCACACTCAGTCATGTCTGGGGAAAACTGGAACCCTTCTGGGGCTGGGATCTTGTCTATGTATCCTTGTAGCGGGGCGGTCACGCCGCTCCGGCTCGGAAAGGGTTAAAAGCCGGCTCATGGAGAGGGCTGGGGCAGAAAGCAGCCGAGGGAGGCTGATTGGGTGAGCAGCCGCAGGTGTGGCCACACCCAATTAGGGTCCAGCTGGCCCTGATAAAAGGGCTGGGAGCCAGGCAACGGGAGTCTCACTCCAGTGGTGGAGTGGGAAGGACCTGGCTGCTGGCTAGAGAAGGGTATCTCAAACAGAGCAGTGCTGGGGAAGGACAGGCAGAGCTGGGGAACTCTGGCCAGGCGACTCCCCAGGCTGAGGCTCCTGAGAAAAGGGGCTAGATGAAAACTGGCAGTGGGTCACTGAGGCGAGGTGGGATTAGGGGATTGGGGTTCCCCAGGGAGCACTGTACGCTGGACACAGACGGCCAGATCTTCCTCTCACTCATGCCAATGGAACTCCATTGACATGAGTGGAGCAACTCCTGATGTGCCCCATAACTAGAGGAGAATCGGCCCCGGAACCTCTTCAAGAGACACCTCCATATTAAAAGTGAGGCTGGTTGCAATTTGGTCAATTCATTAAACAAATTAGGTGTTGCCTTGGGGATCCTGGCAAGCTATCAGTGTGGCCCTCAATCATGCAAAGTTTGTGCAACACAGTTTACTAGCCACCCTGTCTATCTCTCCAGCAACCAACCCATCTCTACAGCCAGCCCACCTGGTTTTTCGACCACTACCCCTCCACTCACTGCCCCTCATGCTGGCCCCACTCATGCATTGAGATCAGAAATCATCTGTTAATAGAGGCTAGCTCCCTTACTGTGTCAAGAGCTCAGTTCTGATCTCTGTTAGCTCAGTGTAAAACTGGAGTAACGTCAGTGAATCCCAGATTTGCATGGGTGTAACATAGAAAAAGATCTGGCTCATGGGAAATAGACCAGTCACCAGAATGTACAGTAGCTGAATGCAGTGGCATGCTGTCAGTGTACATAGGGCATGCATTGCCGGCCCAAGAACTGTGCCCTCAAGATGATTCTGCTGGTCCCTGAACAAAATGGCACCTCCACACAGTGTGATCTCGCGTTCACCATACATGCAAGTCATGCTGCATAGAAGAGGCCATTTTGCATGCAAGTGTACAATTGCATGCCTGTCTAAAAATGTCATGGAACACCACTGGCTGAATGCACTCTACAGAAGCCATGACTCACACAGGAACAGGGGGGGAAATTATGCACTGATATTAATATTGTGATTTCTTTGCAGGGTGTAGAGCAATCATTCTCTGTTTGATGCCGTTCATGTTATAGCCTCTCAGAAACAAGCCACCAGCATATTATTCACTGCTTGTTCTAGAAACTGCACCTCTCAAAGAACTGAAAGGAAATGAAAAGATTTATAAAGACACAAAGCAAATGAATGGGGAGCAAGCGCATTAAAAAATTATGCTAACAAAAGTTTCCATCTCGGCATAGCTTCAGACAATAGGCCGTCCAAGAGAATGGGAAACAGCTATCCCTGCTGAAATGAGAGAAACATCCTGAAATATACCATAATCGCTGTTTATCTGAGCAGCTCATGGTTGTAAACAATTACCTGAGCCTAACTACTAAATGAACTGATCAATTACACGTAAAGAGATGGATAGCAAGAACCAATCGACAGAAATCACTGCAGACACTACAGTGCAACCCACTTTCTTTCTTCTTTTACATTTATCTGAAAGAAAGAGAGAAAAAGTTTTCATTTACCTGTTTGACCTGTAGAACACAAAGCTCTCAGAGATATCTTTGTAATCCTAAAAGAACTGATCTCGTGCGAAACCTAAGCCAATTTTCTGGACCATTTAATTTTTATTAAGACTAATAGTAGTGAAATCTCTTTTTTTTTTTTATTTTTACTTTTAAGAACAAAGTGCATGCTTCAACGACACACACTGGAAATAACATTAGGAATAAGAGTCATCCCACACAGAGTTTTATTGCAGACATTTACTTCCATGCTTCCATTTGCTATAACTCCACAAGTTACTTCTAAATATCTGAACTACAATGAAAGAATGGGAGTTACTTGAGAGCTAGGATTGAAATCTATTATTTCCCTTGCAAGGCTAATAATAATACACTTATCTGGTCCGGAGCACTTTGCATAAGTAAAACTCCAAGTGCTCTACAAAGCGGGATAAGTGCCTAAACACCATTGGACAGATGAGGAAACGGGCTCAGAGAGGAGATGTGACTTTGTGCCCAAGGGCACCCAGCAGCTGAGTGACGGAGCTGAGACTAGATTGCAGATCCTGACCCTCAGCCCAGTGCCCCGGCCACCAAATTAAGCTGCTACTCTGAAAACTGCTCCTCTAGTCGCTCTTTCACAACAGCTTAGGTTTTGTTTTAAGTGTGACGCTTTTGAACATTGGCTTTTGTCTGCTAAAATGGACATCCCAGGCTAATCATGCTACAGGAACAGACAGGTGTCATATGTGCTTTCACGGAGTAAAGCCCTGGCTTCAGCATTTGACTTCAGTGGAAGTTGTCAAGGCTTTAAAATGTGGTGCATGCATAAGTGTCTTGCTGAATGTGTAAATAGAAGTAGAGAAAGATCTGCTAAAGATTCAGAGAGTTATTTCATTGACAGGAAAGTATCAAAAAAGGATGGAAGATCTGAGAAATTAAAAAAAATCCCACACCTGAGAGGTGGTTCAAGAATATTTTTCCCAAAAATGTTATATAATGAACACCTGGGACATCAGCTTCTTTAATCAACACTTGCTGCAGGTTTAATTATGTGTATTAAATGGCAGATAGATGGATGATGTTAGGGAAATGACACCAAAATAAAGTCCGTAAATGAACTAATTGCAGCTTATCTGACAGCTCTGCTTCACAGTACCGCTGAACTTCCAGATCTGATATTTACACATTATACAGTATTGATTTCCAAGGATAAAGTGTAGTATTGTATGCAATGACAGCTAATGATAGATGGGAGCCATATCTTACCAAAAACCAAATGGATTGCTTTGTCCGAGTAACTTAAATTGAAAAAGAAAGCTCCCTGCTGCAGAGTGCTATTTGATTTATGACTGTGGGGTACTTGATTTATTGCATTTCTGTTCATATTTCAGCAGGGTTTCTTTATAGGGGAAATAATGAAGGGTTTTAATGAGGATGGATAGCTGGATTCCATTGCTTCTCCATTCCTCCACAGGCATGACAAATCAGAAGCCCAGGCCGGCATTTGACACACACACACACACACCCCCAAAAAAGGGGGAAGCTAAAAGTGAAGAAAGTGAACATTGAAGAAGACAATTCCATGGGCCTGATTCTCCAACACCACAGCAGTTTGGCTTCACCTGGCATAATGGGCAGAGAAATAAATGGAGGCAAGTGATTAGAGAGGCAGATGGGTTCACTGATGCTGGAACTGCTGTTGGCAGTGAGTGATGTGACCCAGGTGCCCTCTCTGGGGAACAGATCTGCTCCTATTTGATTTCAGAATCCCTTGATCCAACATAGCCACAGCAAGCCATTTTTGAAGAGGAGAAAGGAAGACTATCCAGGCCGGGTATAAAGCGATGACCACATCTTTCTGCTATGGGTCATCAGTATGGTATAGCAATCTAGCCTGGCATAGACAAAGCCAGGCATATGCCATAACTCAAAAAATATTTCTATGCTCTGATATGCATATGATGCTTCCAGTGATGTGAAGTCCAGTTGCATACCCATGTTGGAGGTCAGAATTAGCTGAAGAAAGCTTTATAAAGCAATGAGTTAAATACTAGCATTGTAGTGAGTCCATACCTTGTATAGGCATTATGCACTCAATATTAGTTCAACCTTAACCTAAGAACCTGATCTTCCCGGAGGAACCATTGACTATGGCACTGGGATTATGACCTATCATAGAATCATAGAATATCAGGGTTGGAAGGGACCTCAGGAGGTCATCTAGTCCAACCCCCTGCTCAAAGCAGGACCAATCCCCAATTTTTGCCCCAGATCCCTAAATGGCCCCCTCAAGGATTGAATTCACAACCCTGGGTTTAGCAGGCCAGTGCTCAAACCACTGGGTGGCTTCATAAATTCATAGATTACAAGGCCAGATGAGACAATTTTGATCATCTCTAGTCTGACCTCCTGGATAATACAGATCATAGAATTCCATCCTGCATCAAGCCAATACCGTTCAACTCCTAAGTCCTCAGCAAAATGCTTTTGAACGGCATACTCACAAAGATTCGCACTAGAATCATAGAATATCAGGGTTGGAAGGGACCTCAGGAGGTCATCTAGTCCAACCCCCTGCTCAAAGCAGAACCAATCCCCAACTAAATCATCCCAGCCAGGGCTTTGTCAAGCCTGACCTTAAAAATATCTAAGGAAGGAGATTCCACCACCTCCCTAGGTAACGCATTCCAGTGTTTCACCACCCTCCTAGTGAAAAAGTTTTTCCTAATATCCCACCTAAATCTCCCCCACTAATGCGTGTGTGCAATTACCTGTCTAATTTAAGCATGCAGTTGCTGTGAATGCATGTGCAAAAAGGTCACTGCACCTGGAAATGGCCACAGTTGCACAGGCAATTTACAAAACATCAACCCTGGTTTTCAAGATGCTATTTGATATAAAAAGAAACACATTGGCAGAGCCCTGGGAAACCTTGACTATGTCAAAGTTTCTGTCCTCATGCATTTTCCCAGAAGGCATCGTTCAATGAGGAAAAGAAAATAGATAAATGAGTTAAAAACCAGCATCAGCCAAAGTGCTGATCCAGAGCAAGACTGCAAATTAGAATCTAAGCTTTATTTTCGAAAGAGCTTTCTGAAATAATTACTCGGAAAGCACATCAAAGCAGCACAAAGGAGTTTATCATTGATCCCTCCATTAAATCACACAGAAAAAGCACATCAAAACACATGAAAATGCACAAGTCAACTCATTTTGTTTCTCTTCATCTTGAACAGCAGACACTCCATGTGTGGATGTGCTATCGTTGAGAGTAATCAAAGACACACTTCGGTCATTTCTTCACTCTCAGCTCTTCCGCAGATTCAGTTGAGAGTGAGTTTACTGTATGGCTCTTAAGAACAGAGTCTCTAGAAGGATCCCTGGTTAACTCCCTTGCAGCTGGATGTGACCTGTCTGAACAAACAATCTAGAAATAAACCTGTTTTTCCCATCAAAGTGACTTTCTCTGCTACCTGTGCAGTTACATCAATAAAAAATGCTCCCAGACATTTTACGAACCACAATTCTGGATCTGACACTTCCTTTTTCACCCTTGCTGGCTCACTTCCTCTTTGATTTTAGACCTAAGAGTACCGAGTACTTGGAGTAAAATGGATATGTTGCCAAAGCAGTTCAGGCTGATCGGCTTTCACCAGATTTTCCATCCCACCAGTCTCTCGGCTCAAGATGACACTGCTCGGCCCAGCAAGGATGGTATCCTCTCTTCTGGACACTGTTGCCTCTGAATTCCAAAGTGCTGTGCTAAACCATTAGGGCTTCCACCATCAGATGGGCTATTAGGGTTAGAGTTAAGCCTAATATTAATTAATTGTGCATGTTAAGGCTGCACAAAGAGGCTACTGGGCCCTTTAGAGACACAAACTAAGGCTCTGGTCCTGCAAAGGGTTATGCATGTGCTTAACGTTATGCACTGTGAGTTGCCCCATTGAAATCAAGCTGTGGAGGAAAGTTAAGCATATGCAGTCAGGGAGCTGCCCAAGGGACATTTCACTGATGCTAACCAACACACATCTTGCTCAGCTCAATTCAGATCAGAGACCAGGCCAAGATTCAGCCTACTTCCTATTCCAGCACAACTAGCCCTAATTTTCAGGACCATTAAATTCACAGTGTGAGCAAAACAATCTGATAGGTTAATCACATTCTGTGCAGCTAATCTGGAAAATCCTCCAAAGGCAGAGCTCCCGCTTAGAAGGGGCCAAATCAGCAAAGGCGACCCCTACGTTTGCACTGGCATCCACACGTCAGTGAAGCTACGCTGGGTTACGCCAGCCGCGGAGCTGTGGATTGCAGCCGCAAATAAACCCGGCTGGCACAACGGTCAAGGTCATCCCTGTGCAAAAGGGCAGGGACCCAGACAACCGACAGCTTCAGTCCTGCTTTGGGGGCCTGAGTGGGACGTCAGTGGTGGTCAGGCTTGGTGCTGGCCCTCCACACAGAAAAGTTGCACTCCAGTAGAGGAAAAGGGCATGCGAGTCTTTTGTGGGTGTTGGACCCATTGTGCAAACAAAACAAAACAAACCTTTAACCAGCGCAGCGATGTCACAATGGACAGTGGATGTAGGGATAGCTGGTCCGGGGGCATCACAATCCCTGGTGGGGGTGATGAGGGTGCAGCGGGGTCAGTGGTCAATGCCTCTTAGGAATCTCCATAAGCACAAGTCCCCAGCTGTCACTGGATGTGCCTCCCAGTGCATATGAGCCGTGCCCTGCGTCACTGGCCCCAGACAAGGGCCAGCCCCAGGGTTCTGATCAGCCACAGAATTGCCAGGTCATTGATGAGGCGAGCTCCGGAGTAGCTGGCACAGCACAGTTCCAGAGCCTGGACCCTCCGACACGTCCTCGATGGTGCAGATGATTTGTGAGGGGTCTGTCAAGAAGGCTGAGCGAGTGGCACCAGAGGCCGGCCAAGCCTGGGATCACTCCTACATTTCGCACCAGAACTGATGGCCGGGCTGGCAGAAAAACAACAAAAGGCAACGATCGATCTTGCTAATGCACTCTGCTTCCAGCTATCAAGCCATAGCAGGCAGATGGCCCAGCCCTCGGAACCTGCCTCAGGGGTATAGGCGAGAAGGGAGAGCCTCGTCTGAAACATCCTCCCCCCATGAGATCAGAATCGGTGGGTTTGCCTGTCCCTTTAAGGAGCACTGTGTCTTACAGACCCCGATGTAAGCCATGAGTACACTGAGCCAGCCAGCCAGCTTGGTGCAGTGCTCTGTGATGTCACCCCCATAGACTCAGCGCTCCCTCCTCCCAGCAGGAGAGCCGCAAGTCACTGGCCATGAACAAGCCTCAACAGGCTTAGTGGCAGCTCCTCCAGGCTGGCCAAGCTATGCTCGATGCAAGAACAGAAGGGAGGGTGTAAAAGTGGCTTTAATCAGCCTCTGCACTCCCCCATCCTGGAGCCACTGGGCACCACCCTTGTGCCCAGGGTGAGTCACCACCCTTGTCCCCAGGGTGAGTCACAGCAGCCTGCAGTCTCCTCTCTTTTATACTCTCTTGCCCAGGGCTCCCCGGGACCATTCCAGCGGCCAGAGTCAGCCCTGCTGTAGCAGGAGTGACATGGGAACTGCTGTGGCAGTCAAACTGACCCTAAAACACATGCTCAGATGCAGCATTGCTCTCCAAGGGAACTGACTTCCTCCCCACTGCACCACTTTCCAAAGATCTACCCTGCAACCTTCCTGGCCTTGACCCTTCCCGCCCCTCCTAGCCCCCTCCACTCCCAAGACACGAGACCCCCGCCATGCAGACATTCCTGTCCCTCAGCAGTGCTAATGCGGATGACAAGATGCGCTTTTGTCTCTGGCACAGGAGATTTTTTGGATCCAAAGCAATTTTCACTGTGTCATTTCCTGTGACCTCTGGCATCTGGAGGGGGGCCAGACAGGGCCATAACCCACGAGGGCTACGCACTGGGAGAGCTGTCGGAACAACTGAGGCAGAATCTCATGGTAATCTGAAACAACGCCTGGTGTCCTGGGGTGCAAACAGGAGTGTCCCTGCCCCAGAGATGGCTAATATTCTCCAGGAACAGTCCAGGCGTTCTGACACCATCCTAAGGGAGAACCAATGAGCTGCTCAAGAAGTTACTCTATAATTATTTCGAGACCACGACAGTCACATAGACAGGGGCTCTGTCACATGCACTTAGCATGCGGCTGTTGGGGTGCGATTACACAGAGATGTTCCTTCTGGCACACGAAACGCAGCAGAGACCTCTGCAAAGCCTGCAAAGTAAGAGAGGGCTTGAGTTATTTTGCCAGCTTCCTTCCTCAGACCCCACAGGAGAGTCAGCAGCTATGCAAGATTAATTCAGCCAGAGTGGCAGGTGAATCTGGAATCTTACCTGGGATATTGCCCCATCATTAAATCCACATCCTCATGTCTGCTACCTGCCCAGGGCAAACCTATCGCCTAATTACCACAGCTTTATCATTACACTGTGTCATACAATAACCATCATCAAGGAACACTTAATCTCATACCAAATTTGCAAAGAGAAAAACTTATTCTGGATTATCAAGGCTGCTTCTAAATCTTGGAAATTTGTATGGGGGAGTATCTGGTGGTAGTTACAATCTATGGAAATACCACAGTACCAAATGTGCAGAGGCATTGAAAGGCAGGGAGTATTTTGCTCCCTCTGGGGCAAATTTTGGCTTGGTTAAAAACCTCCCAGCAGCTCCTCTGTCTGGTGCAGACAGCGAATTCCCTCCGGTGCCGCACAGGAAGAAATCATTTTGTTTCAGATCAGCCAGACTGATAAAAGAGGCTTTAACAACATCTGATTTCCCAGGGGACGCAGGCGACAGGAGAGGAGCTGTGTGTGACATTTCCTTTGCCAGCATAACTGTGCTCTCTGCACGGGGAGGGAGAGTGCCCACATGCATGTGAGGCATAGCTGTCTCTTTGGCCCTGATCTCCTCCTAATCCCTTTGCTCTAGTCCCCCAGCTCCCAGGGCATTTCACTGCTGCTCCTCTCCATATCCCTAATATTTTGGGGTGGGGTTTTCCTATGTGATTGGTTTCCCAGAATTTCCAGCGGCATGGGATGGATTCTCCTCAGCACCCACAGGGGGCAGAGCCCATTAGTTAAGACTGCTGGACAAAGACACAGCTCCTGGTTCCTTTCAATGCACCACCCCACACTGTACCCATGCTTGGTAGACAAATGAGACAGCGAGGAAGTGTGCTGGCCCGGGACTAAGGTGAGCTGGTTCTGCTACTGACCTAGGAAAGCGAGCTCACGTCTGTTTCCCCTCCCACCCTTTGCATCTCTCTTCTAGCTACATTGTAAATGGTTTGGGGCAGGAATCGTTTCTTACTAGGTGACTGTAATGCACCTAGAGCACAATGGGGTCTTGCTCAGGTTGGACCTCCAGAACCACAGCACGTAACAACAACACAAAGGGTTGTCAAAGGAGCTCCGGCTGACCTGTGGAATGCCCCCGACAGTAATGCAAAGGCACTAAGGGATTTTGCACATAAGGGATTTTACGCTGGAACATTTCTAGTTTGTTTTATTCCCAACTTTCCCCAAAGTGGCAGCCTCTGTGACAGCCGGCCATGCACCGTCCTGTCCCAACCTAGCTCTCACAGGACCCCAGTGGAGCCTGGAGCCAGCCTAGGGTGGGGCATGTATGTGGGGTTTTCAGTTCTAGCTTGTAACAGGAGGTTGCAAAGATGAATTTTTTTTTGCACCCCAAATGAAAAACACTAAAAGACTGGCTGCTCCCCTTTGAGGCCAACCTTCTGGAAGCTCTGGGTGTTAATCAGCCACCTGCCATGTTGGGATCAATATGTCCCAGGTCACATCTCATGCGATATATGAAATGGGCCCCGGAGCTCCACGCTCAGCCCCTGCAGAACGGACGAGAGGGTTGAACTTAGTATTCAGCAGAGGAGGGGGGAAGCAAACGCTCACGGCAGCAGAATATCAATGCAAAGCTGCAGTGCCTCAGATCCTCCTGTGCTGTCGGAACATTTTCAGTAGGGAAGGAGGAGAAGATTGCTCTAAGTCGCTATCATCTAAGAGTGTCTTCCCCTGCCAGCATTTCTCCCTCTCCGTCTTGTCAGAAGTAGGACAGTGCCTCCCATCACTAATTTAGCTGCTAACAAGGTCTAGTTAGTTTGGGTAAAGTTCAGAACAATTACAGTTCCATCCAGCTCTGCTATTCCCTTCTGATCTCCTCATTCCCATGCCGTCATTCTGTAACAATGGGGTGAAAAGCTCCAGAGAGCAAGGGAATGAGAGTCAAAGGATTTGGCACTTTGTGGGCTTTTCTTCTCGTTGAGCAGCTTGGAGACAGGCAACAGCATGGGTAAAGTCAGCTCAGAGCTACTTTCGTGCTCCTCCAATCCCAGAGGCTACAGCAGATGACTTTGGACCCGTCTGTAGGTTAGAGCAGCCTGGAAGCTGCTCTAAATTCACACTAGCTAGCAATGATCCTGCAAGGCCTGTTGTGCTTTGAGGATCCCTGGTTGGCATATCGCTATTCCAGCCATACCCCCTCTCACTGGGTACACCCCTGGCTGCCCATCCACCGTGGTCTGTGAGGTGGAGGTGTGCGGCAGATTTCCCCCCTATGGGGGGCATCTCCGTTCAGGACTAACACCTCCTTTGGACCATCAGAACAGTGCAAGGGGAGGGGGGCAGAAGGTAGTGCTACTAAGTGCAAAACTCAGCTTGTCCTTTACTAACGCAGGTGCCAGTCGCTGCTCCATAATATCTGAGCTTAACGCTCTTTTGTGACCTTCAGCTACACTTCTGCAGGGGGAGGAGCCAGGACCATTCGGCCCCAGCAGGAGCTCCTTCTCTCACAAGGCTTCCCAGAGCTCCCCCATGTGCAGGAATGCGCCCATTAAAAGCATGCAACTTCTAGTCCCTCTAGCTGGTTGGAGTGGGGCCCTGACACTTGCTTTCTTCCTGCTCCCCCTTGCCCACTCTGGCACGGCTAGCCTGGCTCATAGCGCTAGCTTTATGCAAGCTTTGCACTTGAGTGAGTGCCAGTTGTGATGCCTCTGAGGCATCAGTGAGGGAAGCTCCTTGCCTTTGCACACCCAGCCCTTTGCACACCCAGCCGGCCAGATACAGCTGGGCACTTAGACTCCAAGCTTTCCCGGGCCAGGACCCTGCTCACATGTAGAACACTCTGCAGCATTCGATAGATCAGTGGTGATCAGGTGCATTGCTGTGAAAATAACTGTCCCAGGGCACTTGTCCAGAGGGATATACGTGCAGCCTGGTGCCTTGTTTAAAGGTCCTAGCAGAGTCAGGTGATCCAGAATCACGTGACAGCTCGGAGGCAGTGACTCCTATAAGAGGGAGCCTGCTGAGTCAGAGATGGAGATGCAGGAGCAGAAGCTTTAAGAGGGGGAGGCTTTAGGAAAGCAGGTCCTGGTGGTCAGGAAGGAGCTACAGAGATTTGTACTGAGTGGAGCTGCCCTTGAGCTGTTTCGTTGAATCCCTGAAGAAAAGGACTGAAATCTGGCTGCTGTCAGGAGCTTTATTTGACGGCCTGGCTAGGGAGGTGACCCAAGTCGCTTGCAATAGCCAGAGACACCTGAATTCCTACCACTGCTGCTCACCTTTTAGAAACCAGAGTCTCTAGAGTCATAGAATATCAGGGTTGGAAGGGACCTCAGGAGGTCATCTAGTCCAACCCCCTGCTCAAAGCAGGGCCAATCCCCAATTTTTGCCCCAGATCCCTAAATGGCCCCCTCAAGAATTGAACTCTCAACCCTGGGTTTAGCAGGCCAATGCTTGAACCACTGAGCTCTCTCTCCCCTGTCAATGCAATAAACATCCCCTGAAAGGTTTGCGAGGCTGGATCACATTTTTGCACAGCCTCTTTATAAGGACCCATTTCTCTGGCAGGCTGCTTTATCTTGGAGGCTGCTGAGAGGTTTGGGATGCGAGGGAGTGCCGGGCGGTGATGTCAGTGAGCAGCATGCAAATCGGGCAGCCACAGGTTCTTGATTAATGGCATTTCTGAGCGTGCCTGCACAGCCGCTCCCCTGCGATCGGCGTGATTATAAACACTCTGATCGTTCGTGTCTCATCCTCGTTCCGTTCATTTCAGCCTTCCCCCTACGACATGTCAATTCACAGGCACCGCAGTCATCTCCATCTTGCCCTCTCATTGAACATAATGAAATTCACTGCAGCAGAGCTGCAGGCAGGCTGCAGGCTGCATGGAGCCAATCCCCACTTTGTCTCCCAAGCACCGCTGTCTAGTCATCACTCCTCCTCCCACCTGCAAATGTGCAACAGCTACATTGGAGCTCAGGTTCTACTGCACAGTCCCAGCCAGAGGGGTAAGCTACAGACGGACACGTGCTCTTCAGTAGCTCCAGAGTCACCTTGACGTTCCTTGTCTTGTCATCTTCAAATGCAATAACAGGTGCAAAGAGATCTCCTCAGTGAGCTCCGGCACGGTCTGTAGGACATATTAAAACCCAGGCACTGTGATCATTCACAGGCCTTCCCAGAGGGGAGCAGCGGATGTTTAGAAGCAATGGGGCTTTGAAGATAGCTCTTGTAGCCAGGCTGCAATCATTTCCCAGGGAAGGACAATCTCAGCTCTCTTCTTAGTACAATTGGATCATGGTAGATGGAGGCGGCCCAGAGAGGATCAGAGCCCTTTGGTGCTGGACAATCACAGAGTAAAAGGCAGTGTCTTGCAATCTAGACAGGACAGACAAATAAACGCTAATAGCCAAACAAATTCAGTGCAACATGACGGAAGAGCAGAGCCGGTTAGTTACAACCCCAGCTATTTTCTAATGTCACTCACCCAACTGCCCCGCATTCTTTGCTGTCCACCGGCCTCCTCTTCGCAAAATGATAATCCAAGAGATTAGCATTCCTTGTTGGCTCCATTTCACGTCCCTGGTTGTGTAGGTGCCAATGATGATGCAGTGTGTAAGACATGAGATCGTGCAGGGCCTGAGCCAAGGCACCGGGACAATGTCCAGGCTGGGATGGACCTTTATTGTCTCAGCAGAAATCTTTGTTTCTACACCAGATGCTCCACAAATCACAGCACAGTGGAGAGTTCCTGGGACAGGAGCACTGTCAGATCTCACAATGCCCCAGATATGCATGGGCCAAAACTTGCTCACTGGACCTGATTCTCTCCCCTGTCTCACACACTGCATCATCACTGGTGCCTGTGCAAGGAGAGCATCAAACACCCCCATCCTGATCTGGTAGCATTGCACACCTGTTTTGCACAGGTGACCGGTGTAAATGGAGCTGATGAGACACCTTCTCCTCCCTCTCCCTTCCCCAGTGCTCCTAGTGGGCCATCTGCTCAGGCCTTGTCTACATGAGAACATTGCACTGGTTTTTAAACTGATTTAGTTAAATTGGTGCAAACTCCTGCACAGACACTTGGATTTCAGTTTAGAAGTGCCTTATTTTGGTTTAGCTAAAACCAATTCCTAATCAGCTTAAACCAAACTGAAATATGCCTGGTTTAAACAGAAATAAAACCATCCCTGCCCTGGGGCTTGCACCAGTTGAACATCACACCTTGAGTTAGATCAGAGAAACTTTCTTGTGTTTCATGTCCTCTCCACCCCTGTGCCTCTTTTCTCTGGGCATGTCTGCCTCTGAATAGTTAATTGTGTTTCAACCCATTTTACCTAACACAATTGTAAATTCACTTGTAGATGCGACATAAACAGTTGTTCCGAGACAGAACCATTGGCTACTAGTCATGTTCATTTCCAGGCTGCAGCAACAAGCCTTTGTGTCCTGTCCACATGGGAATTTACAATCGCTAACATGTCCAAACACAAGTCAAAATTCCTGTGTAGACATTTGCAATCACAACCAGTTGTCCACTGCCAGTTCAGCCAATGACCCAAGACCAGCTCTCCGCACCCCACTGAAAATATCCCGCATTAGTAGATAGAGAGCTCCCACCTCGCTCCAGAACTAAACTCCAATCACAGTGGTAAGGTCATGTCCACAGATACTTCATACCATGGAAATGGGTGATCACAGATATGACCTTCTCCCTAAGCAAAACAACTGAAGATGTAGCAAGAGCCCATTGTGATGGCAGCTTGAGAAGAGGAGATGCAAGATCCAGAAGAAACAACCTGACACTGTACAAAGGAAAAAAGAGAATTCTCTATTTCTGGAGCATCTAGGTTCAATCTCCAGGACTGCGGGTGAATTTTCCCTTTGCTGTGCCTGCATGCATTAATAGAGCAGTTGCTTCAATTTACTTATCTCAGCCTTTAACCCTCTGACCATGTCTCCATGTTTCATGGTCAAAGACAAAATTGCAAAATCTAAGACCAGGTCCACTCGCGACTCCAATCTCTTTGAACAACAAAACAGTCAAATCAGTTTCCAGCTTTTGGTCTCTGGGTTCTATACTTACCAGCTCCTCCAATTCTCACACGGAGGTTCTCCATCGGATTGGCATCGCAGCATCTGCCATGGGCCATTTACAATGGATATGGAATCAACATCATCTTACTACGACAACCAAGTTCAGGATTTATTTGAGCTGTATCCTTCCCATACTGTTGTACGGCTGTGAAACATGGACACTACGCTGCTCAGACTGGACAAAGCTGGAGGCTTTCCACACGAAATGTCAACGTCATATATTGGGCAGAAGGTGAAATGACTTCATCCGTAACGCAGATATTTATGGTCGCTCGGGTCTACAGACTACTGGGGCCATTGTCCGCAGGTGGCGCCTTATGCTTTTCGGACATGTCACAAGGATGCCACAAGACATTCCAGCGAATGCCGTTCTCCAGGCGGCTTGTAACATCTGGGATGAAATTCCACCAACCAGAGGCAGATCCCCTATAACATGGGTTCATCACATCTGTTCCAATGTTGGACTCTCAGGCCATCAAGCCTTTGCAGTTGCGCAGGAACAGACCAAATGGCGAACGATCGCTATGGCTGACTGTCTGGCTAAGCGTTCAAGAAGAAGAAGAGAAGCTTGTAACCCTGCACTGTTCTACTGACATTTTCCCTGTTTTCTTTTTCTCTTCTCTTCATGCTCTGTCAAGAGTAATTAAAAGTCCTAAACCCAACTAATTCTTCTGCTTAGTGTATTATCCACCTTGTGGTTCCTCTGCCTGCATCTTCTCAAGCTCATTTCATTAAAAATCCTTCTACCAATTAATGGATCCACATTTAGGATGTATGACCATTCCAGCGCTGTTGTTTGTACGGACCCATTCATGCATGCATCACACTGACACAGGAAATATGTTCAAAGCAGGAGTGATTCTCGGTGCTTCTAAATATAAACAGGGTCTCTGGTTCAAGATGTGTCATGCGTCCAATTTTGGGGGTTTATTTTTAGTAAAGTTATGACAGGACTGCGAAGAGTCTCAGAAACTTTAAGAGCACAGCTTCCCACCCAAAATCTGCACGTGTCATTCTAAGGTACTTACATAGACCCCATTACCATGACGTCTGAGCACCGGCACACCTAAAGTGCACGCACAATCACTATGCTTGTGCAAGCTGATCAGGCAAGTGCTCTTATTCCTGCATTCACTTGCCTAGTGTAGGCCTGCAACCTCAGTACTTGCACTTCCCCATGCAATTGCAAGTCTTCCAATTTTCAAAAATCTGGCTCTTGGTTTTCAGGCAGCACGGTCTAGTGGGTAGGACACTGTAGTAGGAAGAGAGTCAGAGACATAAGGCCTTGTATCAGAGGCCTGGTATGAGGCCTGAGGCCTGGGCTAAAGTAGTGGTCAACGCTTTGCTAATATAAAGCAAGGTCAGGCTGTGAACGAGAGGCAGGCCCTGCCCACAGAACCTGGCAATAACAGGGTTGATATTGCAGAAACACATATTCCTAAGCAGTGCTCGGCACAAGAGCACACACGCAAACACATTCCAGAAGGATGGTACCAGAACACCTTGATACCAACACATTCCCCAAAGGCAACGAGAACACACTGACCCTAAAGATAAGTTCATGGAGGGTAGATCCATCAATGGCTATTAGCCAGGATGGGCAGGAATGGTGTCCCCACCCTCTGTTTGCCAGAAGCTGGGAATTGGCGACAGGGGATGGATCGCTTGATGATAACCTGTTTTGTTCATTCCCTGTGGTACTGGCCACTGTCGGAAGACAGGATACTGAGCTAGATGGACTTTTGGTCTGACCCAGTATAGCCGTTCTTATGTTCTTGTCTGTATGCATCTGTTGTCTCTTGTCTTGTAATTAGGTTGTAAGCTCTTTGGGACAGGAATAATCTTTTTGTTCTGTGTTTGTGCAGCACCTAGCAGAATGCGGGCCTGGTCCATGAGGGGGGTTTCTAGGAGCTACGGTGATACAAGTAAATAAAAAATAATAATAATTAATAAAAACAACAACCCTCTGAAAATGGACTGATGCCACAAAACTGATCTGATATAAAGATGATTAGATATAAAGTCACAGCACACAGCAAGCAGGCAATGGCAAAAATTTAACTTCTTAGTCTGACCTCTTATCGGTGAGGGGCGTCTTTTTTCTGCAGAAATTTAAGTGTAGAGATAAGAAGGCTCCCTCAAAACTCTTTCCCACCCCCCACCCTGGAAATGGCATTTCATCTCAAGCACAGAGCACATTTGACATTCCCTTTTCTGATCTCTCAAGTGTCAGGCTGCAGGCTTTCCTCGGCACCTTTCTGTCTGTTGCATTCAGATCAAAGTTGGAGGGTGCGGAAGGGGGAGGCGTGTGTGCTTTCCTCAGGAGCATGAGGTGCTTCTCGAGGGAAGATGATGAACCCGCAGGAGCAGAAGCAGATAGAAAGGTTGGTCAGAGAACAGTTTTCAATGGAGCGAATGCTTCAAAATAATGAGCAACCAGACAAGTCAGGGTGCCCCAGGGGCCTGGGACTGTGCTAAAGCGAATTTTGCCACAAGGTAACCAGTTCAGATCTGGCCTAGATCATCAGTGAGTGAAGGATGCTGCCAGCTGATGTCTCTTTGGTCCCCTGTATGAAATGGGACATTAGGCTTGGTCCAGTCGCCAGGACGCTGTTCCCCCTGGATCTCCTTGCTGGCAGCCTCCACAGAGGCTGGAGTGAACGTGGAGACCTAGCTATCCTCTCGGCTCCAGGGTGGGCAAAGCAGGCGCCGCCCGGGCAGTACATAAAGAGGGAACGTCATGCTCCGTGGACGTCAGACTGGGCAAACGTTAGGGCTATGCAAAGGAACGTGCAAGCCCTCGCACACCCCCTGGATGGGAGAGGGGCAATCACAGTCCCTGGGCTTAGAAAGCAACCAGCTGCTCGTGCCAGGTTTCCCAGCACCCACATGGTTTCCATTGCCACAGCAGCTGAACACCTCACAACCTTTACTGCATTTATCCTCCCGCACCCTCGTGAGGCAGGGCAGTGCTACTATCCCTAGTATACAGATGGGAAACTGAGGCACAGAGCGGCTAAGTGACTTGTCCATGGGCACATCAGAAGTCTGGAGCAGAGCAGGGAACTAAACCCAGGATTCTGAAGTCCCAAGCTAGTTCCCTAACCACTGAACCATCCTTTTGCTCTGTCATCTCTAGACACCGAAAATCAAATCTGAATGAGATTACATGTGCTCTGACCATGGTGGTCTCAATTTAATCCCTTGTCTCATTCAGAAGAGGCTCGGAAAACTGAGCTGGAAACCAAACTCACTTAGAAAGCGAAGATATTCTTTTCAGCGGGAGAGTTACTGGGACGTAACGAGGGAGGCTAACTGAGCAGTGGGGCCAGTGCATGCTGTCACTGGACCAGGAAGCAAACCCATCTTGTTGATCATTCTGAGCTGGGCTGATGGCTTCTGCAGGGTGGCCCATCCCATCTGCCTGAACTGGGAGCAGAGCAAGGCCCAAAGGAGGGCGGGACTTTAAAGTGGGGGCAGTTTGGTTCTGGGAGAGGCCCCTTGGGAGAGAGAAATTGCTGCTCTGTAGAAGTCTGAGATGCTGACACTTGCCCTGCAATTCTGGCTGCTCTTTTTAAATGCACTTGAGGGGCCGGGGCCCAGACTAAAGGAAGTAGGCAGCCTGTCCCCAGCTAGCCTGTGATAGATATCACAGATGATTAAAATACAAACGCTGGAGAGCCAAATCAGATTGTGTGAACTGTGTGGGCTAGACTAGGATCCCACTTATCCTAGCGTTAATCCAGAGTAGCTATATTCACTTGCCTGGGGTTATTCTGGATTTACACCAGTGTCTCAAGGAGATTGAGATCTGGCCCTTTGCTCCAGGAACCTGCCACCCCTCCCTCCCTCTCTGTTGAAGCCCTTTGCCCTGAAGAAGAAGCAGCAGCATTCCTGACTTTGCAGCTTCTCTCCTCACTCAGAGGAGCCATCGCGGATCTGCAGCAGCGGAGAGCCGGCTTATGAAATGGGAACATGTTGCCTCCTGCAGACTCCCGGAGGCAGTGCAGGGAAGGGAGCACAGACACAGTCAAGACGCACTCTCTCTGCAAATCTGACAATCCTTCTCCTCGTTGGAGCCACACAACAGCCAGAGGCCTGCCAGGAAGCCTCCTGAAGCCTGGTTTAACCCCAGCATCCTGCCCAGACTGGGTGATCCTAATGGCAGGAATGCTCCCCAGTGCTAAGTGTTCACAGAAGACTGCCACCAGCATGGCAGAGAGCAGCTAATGAACGAGGGATGGTAAAAACCTGGACCCAGACGCCATCCAGTGAATGCTCAGAGAGTCGGGTTTATTCGTCCATCTGTCAGTCCCAATGGTATTTTAGCTAAAGCCCTTAAGGCAAAACACCTGGGGCTGCTTTCTTTACAGAAAACCAAATCTGACAAACAACGATCGATAGATAGATTGATAGATAGATGATCAATAGATAAAACTGCAAGGGCTGACAGCCTGGGAGGCTGGAGTTTTCTATTTATAGAGTCATAGAACTGGAAGGGACCTTGAGAGGTCATCTAGTCCAGTCCCCTGCACTCATGGCAGCACTAAGTATCATCTAGACCATCCCTGACAGGTGTTTGTCGAACCTGCTCTTAAAAATCTCCAGTGATGGAGATTCCACAACCTCCCTAGGCAATTTATTCCAGTGCTTAACCACCCTGACAGTTAGGAACTTTTTCCTAATGTCCAACCTAAACCGCCCTTGCTCCAATTTAAGCCTGTTGCTTCTTGTCCGATCCTCAGAGGTTAAGAAAAACAATTTTTCTACAAAAAGAAAAGGAGTACTTGTGGCACCTTAGAGACTAACCAATTTATTTGAGCATGAGCTTTCGTGAGCTACAGCTCACTTCATCAGATGCATACCGTGGAAACTGCAGCAGACTTTATATATACACAGAGAATATGAAACAATACCTCCTCCCACCCCACTGTCCTGCTGGTAATAGCTTATCTAAAGTAATCATCAGGTTAGGCCATTTCCAGCACAAATCCAGGTTTTCTCACCCTCCACCCCCCCACACAAATTCACTCTCCTGCTGGTGATAGCCCATCCAAAGTGACAACTCTTTACACAATGTGCATGATAATGAAGTTAGGCCATTTCCTGCACAAATCCAGGTTCTCTCACTCCCTCACCCCCCTCCAAAAACCCACCTCCATACACACACAGACTCACTCTCCTGCTGGTAATAGCTCATCCAAACTGACCACTTTCCAAGTTTAAATCCAAGTTAAACCAGAACATCTGGGGGGGGGGGGGGTAGGAAAAAACAAGAGGAAATAGGCTACCTTGCATAATGACTTAGCCACTCCCAGTCTCTATTTAAGCCTAAATTAATAGTATCCAATTTGCAAATGAATTCCAATTCAGCAGTTTCTCGCTGGAGTCTGGATTTGAAGTTTTTTTGTTTTAAGATAGCGACCTTCATGTCTGTGATTGCGTGACCAGAGAGATTGAAGTGTTCTCCGACTGGTTTATGAATGTTATAATTCTTGACATCTGATTTGTGTCCATTTATTCTTTTACGTAGAGACTGTCCAGTTTGACCAATGTACATGGCAGAGGGGCATTGCTGGCACATGATGGCATAAATCACATTGGTGGATGTGCAGGTGAACGAGCCTCTGATAGTGTGGCTGATGTTATTAGGCCCTGTGATGGTGTCCCCTGAATAGATATGTGGGCACAATTGGCAACCGGCTTTGTTGCAAGGATAAGTTCCTGGGTTAGTGGTTCTGTTGTGTGGTATGTGGTTGTTGGTGAGTATTTGCTTCAGGTTGCGGGGCTGTCTGTAGGCAAAGACTGGCCTGTCTCCCAAGATTTGTGAGAGTGTTGGGTCATCCTTTAGGATAGGTTGTAGATCCTTAATAATGCGTTGGAGGGGTTTTAGTTGGGGGCTGAAGGTGACGGCTAGTGGCGTTCTGTTATTTTCTTTGTTAGGCCTGTCCTGTAGTAGGTAACTTCTGGGAACTCTTCTGGCTCTATCAATATGTTTCTTTACTTCCGCAGGTGGGTATTGTAGTTGTAAGAAAGCTTGACAGAGATCTTGTAGGTGTTTGTCTCTGTCTGAGGGGTTGGAGCAAATGCGGTTGTATCGCAGAGCTTGGCTGTAGACGATGGATCGTGTGGTGTGGTCAGGGTGAAAGCTGGAGGCATGCAGGTAGGAATAGCGGTCAGTAGGTTTCCGGTATAGGGTGGTGTTTATGTGACCATTGTTTATTAGCACTGTAGTGTCCAGGAAGTGGATCTCTTGTGTGGACTGGACCAGGCTGAGGTTGGTGGTGGGATGGAAATTGTTGAAATCATGGTGGAATTCCTCAAGGGCTTCTTTTCCATGGGTCCAGATGATGAAGATGTCATCAATGTAGCGCAAGTAGAGTAGGGGCTTTAGGGGACGAGAGCTGAGGAAGCGTTGTTCTAAATCAGCCATAAAAATGTTGGCATACTGTGGGGCCATGCGGGTACCCATAGCAGTGCCGCTGATCTGAAGGTATACATAGTCCCCAAATGTGAAATAGTTATGGGTAAGGACAAAGTCACAAAGTTCAGCCACCAAGTTTGCCGTGACATTATCGGGGATACTGTTCCTGACGGCTTGTAGTCCATCTTTGTGTGGAATGTTGGTGTAGAGGGCTTCTACATCCATAGTGGCCAGGATGGTGTTATCGGGAAGATCACCGATGGATTGAAGTTTCCTCAGGAAGTCAGTGGTGTCTCGAAGGTAGCTGGGAGTGCTGGTAGCGTAGGGCCTGAGGAGGGAGTCTACATAGCCAGACAATCCTGCTGTCAGGGTGCCAATGCCTGAGATGATGGGGCGCCCAGGATTTCCAGGTTTATGGATCTTGGGTAGTAGATAGAATATCCCAGGTCGGGGTTCCAGGGGTGTGTCTGTGCGGATTTGATCTTGTGCTTTTTCAGAAAGTTTCTTGAGCAAATGCTGTAGTTGCTTTTGGTAACTCTCAGTGGGATCATAGGGTAATGGCTTGTAGAAACTCGTGTTGGAGAGCTGCCGAGCAGCCTCTTGTTCATATTCCGACCTATTCATGATGACAACAGCACCTCCTTTGTCAGCCTTTTTGATTATGATGTCAGAGTTGTTTCTGAGGCTGTGGATGGCATTGCGTTCCGCATGGCTGAGGTTATGGGGCAAGTGATGCTGCTTTTCCACAATTTCAGCCCGTGCACGTCGGCGGAAGCACTCTATGTAGAAGTCCAGTCTGCTGTTTCAACCTTCAGGAGGAGTCCACCTAGAATCCTTCTTTCTGTAGTGTTGGTAGGGAGACCTCTGTGGATTAGTATGTTGTTCAGAGGTATTTTGGAAATATTCCTTAAGTCGGAGACGTCGAAAATAGGATTCTAGGTCACCACAGAACTGTATCATGTTCGTGGGGGTGGAGGGGCAGAAGGAGAGGCCCCGAGATAGAACAGCTGCTTCTGCTGGGCTGAGAGTATAGTTGGATAGGTTAACAATATTGCTAGGTGGGTTGAGGGAACCATTGCTGTGGCCCCTTGTAGCATGTAGTAGTTTAGAAAGTTTAGTGTCCTTTTTCTTTTGTAGAGAAGCAAAGTGTGCGTTGTAAATGGCTTGTCTAGTTTTACTGATAACACCATCCTGGCCACTATGGATGTAGAAGCCCTCTACACCAACATTCCACACAAAGATGGACTACAAGCCATCAGGAACACTATCCCCGATAATGTCACGGCTAACCTGGTGGCTGAACTTTGTGACTTTGTCCTTACCCATAATTATAACATTCATAAACCAGTCGGAGAACACTTCAATCTCTCTGGTCACGCAATCACAGACATGAAGGTCGCTATCTTAAAACAAAAAAACTTCAAATCCAGACTCCAGCGAGAAACTGCTGAATTGGAATTCATTTGCAAATTGGATACTATTAATTTAGGCTTAAATAGAGACTGGGAGTGGCTAAGTCATTATGCAGGGTAGCCTATTTCCTCTTGTTTTTTCCTACCCCCACCCCCCCCAGATGTTCTGGTTTAACTTGGATTTAAACTTGGAGAGTGGTCAGTTTGGATGAGCTATTACCAGCAGGAGAGTGAGTCTGTGTGTGTATGGGGGTGGGTTTTTGGAGGGGGGTGAGGGAGTGAGAGAACCTGGATTTGTGCAGGAAATGGCCTAACTTCATTATCATGAACATTGTGTAAAGAGTTGTCACTTTGGATGGGCTATCACCAGCAGGAGAGTGAATTTGTGTGGGGGGGTGGAGGGTGAGAAAACCTGGATTTGTGCTGGAAATGGCCTAACCTGATGATTACTTTAGATAAGCTATTACCAGCAGGACAGTGGGGTGGGAGGAGGTATTATTTCATATTCTCTGTGTATATATAAAGTCTGCTGCAGTTTCCACGGTATGCATCTGATGAAGTGAGCTGTAGCTCACGAAAGCTCATGCTCAAATAAATTGGTTAGTCTCTAAGGTGCCACAAGTCCTCCTTTTCTTTTTGCGAATACAGACTAACACGGCTGTTACTCTGAAACCAATTTTTCTACAGCTACAGAACAGCTAGATAGCTTTCCCCACAGCACACCACCGCTGTGCTCCCTGCAGTCCTAGGTCAGAGGGAAGGTACACTCCAAAAGTGTTTTGCAGAACTGAGCGAGTGACTGTGACTGGAACAGCAGGGATGCAGCAGTCTGCAGTTATTGCGGTGACGTGTGTGAAACCTCTTGGGGACATAGATTCTGCTGCAGGTCAGGATTGCAGTCCATTGGCAACGTCGGGTGAGGGCTCAGGACTTAAAGAGCAGGGGTGCAGCCAATGTCACTGGAACACTTTTACTAGTGGGGGTGCTGAAAGCCAGCCCCCCTTACCCCTGTCCACCCCCCTCACCCCCCAGAGCTGGGGCCGGGAGCAGGGTCGTGTCTCCGGGAGAGGGGGACCCAGACAAGGGTAAGGGGGCTGGGGGTGGGCACAGGGCCAGCAGCTGGGACCCTGCGTGCGGAGCCAGAAGCAAAGCCCTGGGCTCGGGGCTGGCAGCCGAGACCCTGCGTTGGGGGCCAGAAGTAGAGCCCCAGGCATGGGGCCAGGACCCCGCATGCGGGACTGGGAGCAGAGCCCCATGTAAAACCTGGTAAAGCCTCTAGTTCCCAAGCCAATGGGTGCAGCACCCCATTACAGGGTTGTAATGCCTGGGTAGAGGTGAGTGACAGAAAGGTCGTACACTGCAAAAACCAAGCAAACCAAAGGCCAAAGCCGGGACATTGCAGCCTACTGTCTTCTCCTAAAAATCAGAGGAATAGAGTCTCCAGGGGCCAAGAGAGAAACACTCAAGTGCAGCAACTGCTCACTGTTCTCAGTGGATCTGGAGGAAGGCGTGGGAAAGGAGCAGAGGGGAACCAGGGCAGGGAAGGGGGAACCAAGCAATGAAATCTGAAGATTCACCTGTGTTACCTGCAGCTCTCCAAAAACTCACCTGCAGCTCTCCAAAAACACCCAGGCACCACCACTGGTCCATAAACACAAGCCAGCAGCTTTGCTCCATTCGAAGCCAGAAGAGCGTGGCTACCGAGCACATCTCCTTCTGATACACAGTCACGCTTGGTGCGTTGTAATAGCACCGTAGGACACAACCAGAGCAGCCACCAGGCCAGACAAATCTTGACTCCGTTCCACCAATCCCCATCACCAGGCTGCGCCTTTCAGACCTCCCTGCTTGTGGACATGTGCACAGATTTGCACTCTGGATTCCTCGACTTTCAGCTGCCCTCGCTCTGCTGCAAGCCAGAAGCCAATGACGTGCCCTGGAAGCAAAGGGAAGATGCTACCTGAGGGACTGAATGAGAGAAACAGTAACTACTCCACGCTCAGCACGTTTTTGCCACACAGCCTTCCTCCTCCCTCAGTTCTGGACCCCTTCCTGGCTGTCCTGTCACCACTCCTCAGAGTGACCCTGGATTTACAGGGAAATGAACCTATGCAGGCCTCTCTACCCTCACATTCCCCATCTGTCTTACAGCAAATTCCACTCACCCACCCCACTGGGGAATCCCTGCAACTTGCAGCCATGCATGGTTCAGCCTTTGGCACTTGTCTGTATGAGCACATGGAAGGACATTTCTCTGACCTCCCAAGACCCTCCATATAGACCTGATCTGATGCCCCTCACCGGAGCACTACCATGCACCTTTAAGGAGAGGCTGGTTTGCCTACTTATAGCTCGCATGCTTCAATAACTTGTTCTCTCTTGGGCCATTTGTTACTTGTTTCTCATCCCACACATTCCTTTCTATTTAGAGCTGTTGTCAGCTAAGCCTTGGCGATCAAATGTTTGTTATTTCTAGGGTATTCCGAGCCAAAATAGAAGGCAGTACTGTTTAGTCTTTTCTTTTTTTCCCTTTCTCATCATCTCTGAAATATGACAGCTGATTCAGCATATTGCATTACAGAGTGTGTTGCATTCCCCAGGGACAGATGGTAAACTCTAACTCCTGCAGCTCCTAGATATTTTTGCTGTCTATTGAATTTCATTTCTGTTTATTTTTCAAGCAGCAGGAAAGAAGAAATCCTAAAATCTATCATGTTGGAGAATGGATTCCCACAAAAGCTCCCATGCGGAAAATTTTGGTGGAGACTGCAAGGCCTATACTTTCTGCCAGAGTAATATCAGCAGGATTTGAACATGAAAACTACAGTACCACAGCACACATCTTGTGCTACTTAAGCTAAAGGAATAACTCCATCAGCTGCTATCAAAAGCAAGTTATTATTCTCTAGTAGACCAGCCATTAGGGGGAGACATGACACGCATTGTCATGTTTATTACACCAGCGTAATCTAAACTAGTAGATTCCAGGAGAAAGCATCTCACAAGTGTAGAGACACAGAAGTGGTCTATGTGGCGTGCACTAAAGGGGTTAGATGCAACTGGTGAAAAGCCTAATTTTTTCCTTAGTAATTTGGAATGTGAATTGTGGGAAGTTAATGCCATTGACAAGGAAAAAACTGAAGCTTTTGAAACGTGGTGCTGGTGAAGACTCTTGCATACCTTCTATACAGAAAAACAGATAAATGGCTATGTTAGAAATATTATTGGAGAGAAGCAGACCCTGATGGTGAAAATCAACAAGTGCAAAGTTATGTGCTCTGCTCACATTAGGCAAGAAATGGAAATACCATTTGGAAAGTTATCATGGAAGAAATAGTAGAGAGTCATCATAGTACAGGATAACCAGAGAGGAGATGGATGATGGTGTGCAGCAGATCACTAGAAGATCAGCTGCTGTGTGCTTGAAGTTGGTGATGGATTGTAAAGGCTTCTAAAAATTTTGCTATGATGTAACTGAAATTTAGACAAGAATAATTGGATTTACTTACTTAATATCTTTCAGAATCTGCTAGATACAGTGTTGTGCCTTCAGTTTATGATGAGCTAGTGTTGGCCCTAAGCATACTTCTTGGGCGGAAGGAGGAGGTTGTACTATCCAACTCAACCCTTTCAACTACTGTGACAAAATTCCTGTTCTACCTTGGTGGGTCTTGCACATATTGGCGGATTTGCTCACCTTGGAGCTTCATGGCAGCCCTCAGCTTGGCCGTTTTTCTGAATTCACAGTCCAGGTCGACTCCTCCTGTATCTGACCAGGAGTTGGGAGGATTTGGGGGGAACCCGGGCCCACCCTCTACTCCGGGTTCCAGCCCAGGGCCCTGTGGAATGCAGCTGTCTAGACTGCCTCCTGGAACAGCTGTGCGACAGCTACAACTCCCTGGGCTACTTCCCCATGGCCTCCTCCCAACACCTTCTTTATCCTCACCATAGGACCTTCCTCCTGGTGTCTGATAATGCTTGTACACCTCAGTCCTCCAACAGTCCGTGTTCTCACTCTCAGCTCCTAGTGCCTCTTGCTCCCAGCTCCTCACACGCACACCACAAACTGAAGTGAGCTCCTTTTTAAAACCGAGGTACCCTGATTAGACTGCCTTAATTGATTCTAGCAGCTTCTTGATTGGCTGCAGGTGTTCTAATCAGCCTGTCTGTCTTAATTGTCTCCAGAAGGTTCCTGATTGTTCTGGAACCTTCCCTGTTACCTTACCCAGGGAAAAGGGACCTACTTAGCCTGGGGCTAATATATCTCCCTTCTATTACTCTCCTATAGCCATCTAGCCTGACCCTGTCATACTACCTATTTATTCTTAAATATCCAACAGTCCCTGTCTGATATGATGAGAAAGGAAGCTATCCTACTAAATGACTGAGTGATTAAACGAATGGCAAAGTTATCCCTTTCCTTTAAAACAAGTTTATATTCGTGAAAATTACAGAGAAAGATTCTGCTTATAGACTGCAGTATACTTATCTGGAAGATCATGAAATGTTTAATGAGGTACCTAGCATTTTGCTTTTATAAAATTAACTGTCTGTCAGAGCTGTAATGTGTTCTTTTAATAAAAAACGGAGTAATAATAATACCTGGCTCTTATTATGATAGAATATGTCTTACACCATGTTTAATTTCTGTCAGTGAAGTGCTAAAGCTGAAAAATAATACCCTGGAGTATTTTGTAAGTTAGACAGCATGACAGAATCTTCCTCACTGCCTTATTGGGAGACTAGAGGTCCTGAGAACGAGAAAGCCAGGAATACAACTATCGACTGAAATTGTTCCATACATTGGAATAGAGGTAGCAGGCCACTAGGCTGTATCTCCCCATGCCCAAGAAGCCAGCAGGTCGGGGAGTCAGGCCTGCTAGAAAGAGCAGAAGGAGTAGATTATGGGGGGAAGAAATGGGGGGGGGGTCTAGCAAATTCAGATAATCATTCATACTTCAGGATGCTTTGATCCTCAGGGGAACAGCCAGAAAGCGGTCTCCAGCATAGGCGTCAGATAATTAAGAGAGTCCTATCAAAACCAGACTGGAATTTCCCAGAATGCAGAGCGGATTGTCCTTGGAAATGCTGGGAGCTTTGAAAAGGCAAAGGGTGATTTACTGGCTGGTGCTAAAACCCAGGTGCATTGTCCTTCAGCCTGGCCTCTGCAGCCACAGCCTCGTCCACCTCTGCAGCACAGCAGGGCCAACAAGGCAACGGTGGTTACAACACTCACATTAACACGGCTAATCCACTGAGCATACTCCCCACACCAGCAGGCTCTGGGAACCTCCCTGTAGTGGTGAGCTTAGTCTCTGAAGCAGCAGAGATTCACGCGTGGCATAGATATAGAGAACTGGATTGTGGGTCACGGAGCTTTAGGGGAGCCATTTGCCCTAGAGAATGAAAAATCAACAGCAAGAGTCACGAATGTCACACAGGTCTCCACGTGGAAGCTGATCCAAAGGAAGTGTGATGGGGCATATTGAGAGAGGTCCCCATGCTACTCTCTCTCTCTCTCTGTGTCACACACACACACACACACGCACACTGAGTTTGCAACAGCTATGGTTACAGAAGCCAGCGGGGATTTCCTGGCTGTCAATGTCAAGCCAGATGTTTACAACAGCTGCTGGGGAGCAGCCATGTGACCCATAATCAATTTCTCTAAGATTCTGAATGCAGAATATTACATGTAACAAAGCTTACTGTCCAGCGCAGTTATTATTATTGACCATTATTATTATCCCGATGCGTAGAATGAATTACCAGGAGGGGCTGAGTGGGGACAAACACTTGTCTCTTGCTTTGCTAGCCTGTAGCTTAAAATCACTGAAATAAGTAGGAACCGGGACTACTCTGGAAGTAACAGAACACAAAGCCCTGCTTCCAGGAGGCCCCACAATCTGAATGGCAATGAAAGGCTGTGACATGAAAGGGTTAGGATTGCTTATTGTTTCCAGCAGAAAATCTGGCATTTAGCACACTGAAGACAAAGAGTGTCAGAGATACCAGATTCTAGAGTGCCGGCTCTTCTTGCTATTTACAGCGAGGTACAGCAATGTAATATCTCACGCACCCAGTGTAAGCCAAACTGGTAACCATCCTGGTGCCCACCAGTGGGATTCCTAGCAAGGGGGAAGCCAGCAATCTGTTGTTATCCTCTTTGTTAAGCTGAAATGCAAAGAGGTTAGGGTCAGTGTTTCCAAAAGCTGGTGAGGATACAAGTGGTCTGTGGCTCAGTGCGTGTTTGAGTACCCAAGCCTGTGTTTTCAGAAGCACAATTACTTTATCCCTAGCAGGAGGAGGGTTGTGGGGACAAACGAATGGGCGAGCCAGTGAGAGCAGTGTAAGTACCAAGCTGTTTGATTCGTGCTCTAGGGCTGAGTCTCCGCCTCCATGCTCTCTTTGATACGGCACCAGATAATAGTGTATATTTCCCACAGGGGCTCAGAGAGTGGTGATCCCCCAGACGAACTTATATCATTCCAAGGATACAGCATGCTGCAGTTATCCCTTCTCTAATCCACCTCCTTTTTCCGCAATGTGTCCTTTGCACCCAGCTAGAGCAGGCATAAAACTGGTGATGGGAGGATTTGCCATGGCCCATTCAAGTACCTTTGGCATTTCTGATGTCATGTATATTTCCTTGGTCTTTATTGGTTCTTTCTGTTGCCTACCTCCCTTCTCAGTGACCAGAGCCCAGAGCAATAGAAGGGCACTTTTGCTTTTAACAACAGATTGGTGCAGCAGTTACTGGGGATCGTGCACTACTGTGACCGCTGCCTTTGTAAATCCAAGTAGCCGAGAGCTCAGATGGAGTCAGGCTCCTCAGGCGGCTTGGATGACCACATGAGGGGCCACATTTTCAGAACTCCTGCAACAGCTGTCCTCTGCTTTGACAACATTCTAGAGCATCCAAAACCATTGCTCTGCACAAAATAATGCCACCTTTTGCAAAGGGCATTGAGACAGTTGGATGAAAGCTGCTCTGTGAGTGTCATTATTATCTGCAGACTGGATGAAATCCTACCCCATGGCTACCACTGCGTGGGGCTCAATCTGAGCAAATCCAAACAGGAAACTTTAAAATGAAAATATTGCAAGGTGTGCTTTTTATCCTCCATGTCCGGCTTGCCTATGGGATTTGTATAGACACATGAGGTGGGTGCACTGGAAATGTATCATTTAAACAGCTCTGAGAACATTTATTTGAGAACATTTCACCTCCTGCCTGAGCTGCGAACCATGCAGGCAATTCAGCATTGTGGCAGAAAGGCACGGTTGTTCTTTATATGCGAGAAGACACAAAACCAAGGCCGAGAGGATGTTGTAATGGGCGATCACAGAGCTGTCCCATCGCTTGCAGTCCCATTTCTAAGGAGGTATAACTGACCATTGGAAGAGACAGGTAACAGTTTGGCTCTCAGATAGCCGTATTACCTAGACCAAGATGGCTCCATAGCCTTTAAATTAAACTGATTTTTTCCCACTTGGACTAGATTTTCAAAAACTTTCCCAAAAAGGATGCTGTGAGGGCATCCCAACCATACAGGAGTGTTCCACATGAATGAACGAATGGGCAAGATCCAGAAGGGACTGTTGTGATCATCTGGTCTGACCAACTGTATAACACTGGCCAAAGAACTGCTCCAAAATAATTCCTGAAGCAGATCTTTTAGAAAACAGCCTCTCTTGATTTTAAAATGGTCAGTGATGGAGGATCTACCATGACCCTTGGTAAACTGTTCCAGTGGTTAATTACTCTCACCATTAAAAATGTATGCCTTGTTTCCTGTCTGAATTTGTCTAGCTTCGCCTTCAAGCCATTGGATTGTGTTGTACCTTTCTCTGATGAAGGCGGTTGCTGGGTTCGGCTACGAATATCCCCATTGCAGATTCTGTCCTGTCACTTAACATAGAGCAGCTGATGAAGACAATGAGAACGCATCAAACCACTGCTCTTCAGCCTTCATCAGCACCCCTGTTTCATGGCCATACAGTAGAGTTGGCAGAACCATGATTCCATAGATCCCCAGCTTCGCCGCAAGCGCCTGATGTCACGACATCTCCATAGAGGCCATTGAAAGTTCTTGAACACCATGTTCTGCACTGATGGTCTTCCAGGGTATCCTGAAGTAAAGTGCATTGCAATAACCCCACCCTGAGGTGACAGAGGTATGGCTGATGTTAACTCACTGTGCGTTTTTCTCCTCGGCGGACTTCTTGTACCACCACTTATATTGTTACCAGTTACTAATGCCCTGCAAAACTGTACTCTATGGAAAAATATGAATGTAACAGGATGGAGCCATGGACACTCACCTCTAGTTCCTTGCCAGAGTCCCTATTCTGCATTGGTGCCATTCACTGAGAAAATGCCTTTTCCTCAGTTATCAGGAGCTTGGGAGAAGAACAGTCTATACCAGACAACCTCTCAATGTAAAAACACTCTGCTGGGGTCAATGGTTTTCTGCTTTTGTTTACTTTGCCATTACAGAACTATTCATGCACCTATTTATATCACCTACTAATGAAATTTCTCCAGCAGGCATGTACTTGACTGCTCCCTAAGTGAATCACAGCCTTGTCTTTTGACGATTCAGGAAAGCACTTAGAGTACGTCTACACTGGAGCTGCAGGTGTCATTTCCAGCTCAGAAAAACGTCGCTTTGACTGCACCAACACGCTAAAAAATAGCAGTGTAGCTGGGGTGGCCCAGGTGGCAGGACAGGTTAGCCACTCCGGATATGCACCTTGGGTCCAGGACAGGATTGTGCTGCTGGGGCAGCGAGCCCGACCCACAGCCTGCCTTCCTATGGTCACACTGCTATTTTAAGCACACTAGCTGCATCAGAACTAGCGCGTCTACGTCTACCCAAGCTGGAAAGTCCATCTCCCAGATGCTGAGTGGAAGCAGCCTTAGGCGCATGCTCGACTTTCAGCCCATGTTTAAGTCTCATGGAAACCCATGACACAAGTCCTTTTCTGAACTGGAGCCCTCTGGAGGCAGGGGACAGGCGCAGGAAGCTTGGATGTGATTATTTTTCATCCACACTAAAACCATCTCTTCCATTTCCTCAGCTTGAGGTGGAATCCCAGCTCTTGTGAGTGCCTCTCTAAGGTGTACAACCTTATGTGCACAAACTAAGCAGAGGTGCCACGAGGTAGCTGAGCACATTTTAAAACAATGGTATGTTTAATATGCCACTCACCTTCAGAAGAGTGGGTAAATCAGTGTATTTGGTCAAAACAAGATCCTTTACATTTCTCTAAATAAAGCTCTCGTTGACTTTCTCCTGCCTTATTCATGTCAGAAGAGAGAAATGTGCTGCTTTTATCATTCTGGATGAAGGAAATGATGACTTAACATTAACAATAAATTAAAGGATAGAAACTTCTTTTGACTTTGATCAAATTTATTGTAGGTTCTCTCCCCATATCCCCAGATCAGAGCCCTTCATGATTACCAGAAAATAAATAAATCTACTTGGTTCAGAAAAAATTGCAACAGGGACACTGTTGACTATTTTCCTAGAGCTTGGAAATAAAGCAGAAGCTACTTAACTGGGACATCCAAGTGTGTTTGTCCCTTTTCTGTGCTGTTCCATTTTAAATTGGTTTATCTGAATGTTACTTCAGCACACTTCATTCGGATTGATTCCCCCTGTTATCACCTGTAATTGTAACTGAGGGGGACAATTTCCTGGTTGCTCATTGTGTGAGACAAACAGAGCCTGAGCCATCTGTGACCTTTGATTGTTTTATTAACACCTATTGGTAATTAAGTCAAAAATCATCCCATCAAAGCCGCTTGAGCAATGACAATTATCCTGACAAAGTTATAAAATGCTCATTCAGTTCACTAGGGGAAGACTGGCTACCCTGAATCTCATTGAAGCACTGCCCCTCGTTGTTCGCATCCCATTTAGTGACCTTATTTTTCTTTTGTTACAACTTCTATGTGTAAACAGGATTTAGGAATTCAGGCTCTGAGATAGCTGCACCAATGCAAACTTCTAGCACAGGCTATAAATTGTTATCTGTGCGGGAGCAGTTTACCCCTGCTTGAAACCAGGGTATTATTTGTATTACCAGATTGCCAAAGAGAGCAAAAAGATGGTCCCTGCCCCAGAGATTTTATAATCTACGTATAAAACAAGAGATTACAGTTGGGAGTGCAAGGAAACAATGAGACAGTATGGGCCACCATGACAGGCAGTGATCCCAGCACACCAGCCACCTGATGTCAAGTTTTTTGGAGGCATGACAGCAAATGAGAGTTTTAAGGAGGGATTTGAAGGAGGATAATGAGGGAGCTTTGTAGATGTTTACGGGGAGCTCCTCCCAAGCATGAGGGGCGCAATGGCGTTTGTTTGAAAATTTAACAAGAGGGTGAGGGAAGCTGACAGGCAACAAAAATGATGAGGGGTGTAGAACGGCTTCCCGATGAGGAGAGATTAATAAAACTGGGACTTTTCCGCTTGGAAAAGAGATGACTAAGGGAGGACAGGATAGAGGTCTATAAAGTCATGACTGGTGTGGAGAAAGTAAATAAGGAAGTGTTATTTACTCCTTCTCATAACACAAGAACTAGGGGTCACCAAATGAAATTAATAGGCAGCAGGTTTAAAACAAACCAAAGGCAGTATTTCTTCACACAATGCACTGTCAACCTGTGGAACTCTTTGCCAGAGGATGTTGTGAACGCCAAGACTGTAACAGGGTTCAAAAAAGAACTAGATAATATCATGGAGGATAGGTCCATGAATGGCTATTAGCCAGGATGGGCAGGGATGGTGTCCCTAGCCTCTGTTTGCCAGGAGCTGGGAATGAGCGACAGGGGATGGATCACTTGATGATTATCTGTTCTGTTCATTCCCTCTGGGGCACCTGACATTGGCCACTGTCGGAAGACAGGATACTGGGCTAGATAGACCTTTGGTCTGACCCAGTATGGCCATTTTTATGTTCTTATGACATCATGGGCAGATCAGAGGCAGGAGTCAACATCTCAGTGCCAAGTGAGAGATGATAGGTAGTGTGGTTATGCCAGGAGGAAGGGCCTTGAAAGTGAAGACAAAAAACAAACGTTTGATGCAACAGAGAAGGGAAAGCCAGTGAAGGGATCCAAAAAGAGGGGTGACATGGTCAAAGTGACAGACTAGGAATATGATCTTGGAAGCAGCATTGTGCATGGATTTGAGTGGAGCAAGTTTGTAGTTTTCAAGCCCAGAGAGAGGGATGTTGCAGTGATTGAGATGTGAGATGATGAGAGCCTGGACGAGAGTTTTAACTGTGTGGATGGACAAGAAAATCCCTAACTTAGAGATGTGATGCAGAGAGAATCACCAAGGTGTAGACATAGCCTATATCTGCAGACCTAGAGAGAAGTCAGAGCCTAAGAGGACACCCAAGTTCAGAGCCTCACTGACAGGCAGGATGGTGGTACTCTCCACAGTGATTGAGAAACGAAGTAACAGAAACAGGCCGGGGAAGAAGATTCAGAGCTTTGTTTTAGTCATATTGAGTTTGAGTTGGTGACTAGACATCCATGAGGAGATGTCAAAGAGACAGGCTGAGATTTTAGTTTGTACAGGAGGAGACAGGTGATCTGTGACTCATCGGCACAGAGAGAATAGTTGAATTTGTGTTTGCAGGTGAGACTACCCAGAGACAAGGGAGGGAGGGAGACAAGAGTGGGACCAAGCACAGAGCCCTGTGGAACAAACCCCTACATAAAGTTGGAGGTGGATGATGAGGATCCACTGAAAGAGCAATTAGAGAGGTAGAAGGAGAACCAGGAGAGGACCGAATCATGGAAGCCAATGGAGAACAAGATTTCAAGAAGAGAATGATCGACTGTGTTGAAGGTAGCAGACAGGTCACGGAGGATGAGGATGGAGAACGGGTTCAAAGCTTTAGCTTCGAAGAGGTCATTAGAGACTTTGGTGAGAGTGGTTTCAGTGGAGTGCAAGGGGCAGAAGCCAGATTAGAGAGAGTTGAGGATGGAATTGGAGGAGAGGGAACTCCAGCCAGTGATTATAAACAGACCTAAAATGAATTTAGAGATGAAAGGGAGGAGGGAGATGGGGCAGTAGTTGGAGAGGCAAGTGGAGTCAAGGTTGGGTTTTTTTTAAGATGGGGGAGACTGGCACATGTTTGTACTGTGTGGGGAAGGACCCAAAGGAGAGTGAGAGGTTACAGAGAAGAGTAAGGGAGGAGATAAGTGTGGGCACAAGGGAGATCAAAAGATGGCATCGCTGTGGCAAGTGGAGGGGTGAGGGAAGGAGAACAGCCAAGAAATTTCTGCATCTGTGATAGAGGGAAGGAGGAAAGAGCTGTAGGAGGGCAAGGGGAGATGCACTGATACAAATGATGGCTTTCAGAAACTCACACTGTCTACACTAGAGGTCTTCATCAGTGCAGCTATACCAGTGGGCCACTGTTGGCTGAAACCAGGGCAAACCCGCAGTGAGGACAAGGCCTTAGACACTAGGAAATAGCAACATGACTGACGTGTTTGCTTTCCTTGTCAGTGTGCCATGATCAATGAGGAGGGAAGATTCAATGGTTGAGCAGGGTTCAATCCCTTGCTTCACCACAGACTCCCTTGTGGGTCCTGGGCAACTTACTTAGGCCAGATTTTTAAAGGTATTTCAACACCTACCGCTGCAGAAAGATGTCTAAACACCTATAAAGATCTGGCCCTTGGCCTCTCTGTGCTTCAGTTCCCCATCTGTAAAATGGGGATAATAGCACGGCCCTACCCGTGAGGAGAAATACACTGAAGACTGTGAGGTGCTCAGCTACTACAGTGATGCGGTCCAGATAAGAATGAAAGCTCGATAGATCTCAGAGCAGCACTGAGGAGGAGGCAGGGAGGGAGAGTGGATGTTGGCTAACTGCCTCAGCAGGTGTCGCTTTTGCGTTGCTTTTCAGTGTACCCCTCACAAACAGCAGCTCTGTTTCTCCTTTAATTTTCACCAGTGATGAGGATGGGGAGGGATGGGAAGAGTGGGGAAGGCTCCTCATTGGCCCAGCACTGGTTTATTTTGGCGTACCTGACCACCAGGTGGCACTCGAGACTCATTTATAAAATGGCTCTTTCCTTTGAGTGTCTGGCATGGTGAATAAATTCCTGGTACCCTGAATGCTAACCTATCACCTCAAAAGGAAGCCTCTGGAGGACAAAGAGATAATTTGTGCTTCTCTGAAAAGCAACCACCATCTTGGAGAGCTGTTTCTGCAACCCAGACCAATGTGTGTCACACACCAGCACACCTGACTCATTGGTTGTGGATGACAGGGCTAGCCTATTGAGAACACTTTTTCACCCAGCTAACCGTCTGAATAAGTAACAGTGAAGAGAATATACAGAGAGGCACATACATCTGCATTTTAAATCATCCACTGCGGTGTTCCAGACCCTGGGAGATAGCATTTGCAATTTCCAAAACTACCATTGGAAGTCACGCTTACTTTCCAATAGAGAACTATGCAAAAGGTTGACTTCCTATTTAATAATATTTTGCCCCACTTAGTTATATATTTTTAACTCTGCCATGGGAGGCACAGATCAGCATTCACATCGCACTCTCAGTCAGTACCCGGCCCAAGCTGGGGAAGCTAATGATCCAACCAGCGGACCAAACGTGGTGATGAATCCTTGTCATGAGACCGCTGAGATATGTTGCACATACACTAAGAAGAAGAAGAACTCTGTCACAGGGCTTTGGTTGTGCAACACCTAATAGGAACGATGAGATTTCTCCTGCTTCAGTGGGAGTTGAAGGTACATGCTACCCTTTAGGATTAGCCCTTATGTATGTATATCCCCAGACACTGAGACACTCGCTTGCTGGATGAAGTGATCCCTGTGTATGAATATTTAGTACAGACAGGATGAAATACTGCACCCGCTTGTGTCAATGGCAAAACTCACATTGATTTCAGGGGGGCCTGGATTTCACCCATATTCTATATAGCTCCTGAGGGGCCTAGTGCTTCTGGATGAAAGGCACTATATAAATGTAAGCTATTATAATTACTATAAACAGAGGCACTAATGGGTGTGTCTAAAGAGTTGGTGGCCATGACCTGGGTCCTCCAAGCTGGACAGGGGGGAAATGGAAATGATTCTTCATATCCCAGGAGCAGGGGGAGGGAGTGGGTGTGGAAACTGGGCAAGCTGGAATGGTCAATCCATTTATGATGGGATGAGGAAGTTCCTACCAACATTGTGCAGATTCTGTGAGGCTTGAATTTCAGTCAGATAGGGAATCGAGTTATGTTCATTATAGACTGTAATAAATGTTTGTCAGTCTTAGACAACTGTTTTCCATGTGGATGTTTTCCCACCTTGCATAAATTGGCTATCAAGAATAAGGAGCATTAATCTAGCTCCTTGGGAAAGCATGCAGAAATTAAAAACCTCGCCATACTGCTGACTCTTTTGACTGGAACAGTTTTCTTTCGGAAACCTTCCTCTGTGCAAGTCACTTTCGCAAGTGACAGGTACTTTATAGCACAGAAAGGGAGTCATTTACAGGGGCACTAATTTGGTTGGGCATCAAAGTAAATCACAGCACTGGAAGGAGAAGTACTGTTTAAGTGGTAGCTTCATGAAATAAAACAACAAATAACATCCCCTTTCATCTGTCAAACAGAGTCAAGTAGCAACTCTGATCACAACACTTCCCCTTTGTGATTAGGTCAAAATGTTAACCTGGAAACCTCAGTGCTCTTTCTTTCACTAATAAACTGTTTGCTTCATTGTTCCTGCTTCATTACTAACGGCTGTATCTCCTTCCTGTGTTTAGGCAGCAGTACACATTTTGGGTTGATTCTCAATGGCCTTGAAAAATGCAAGAACCAGCTTTGGGAGCACCTTGTTTTGCAGGCAAATGCATGGTTTTGCTCATGCAATCGCCTGTGCTCAAATTGTGCAGGATCCCTTTGAAAATCTGGCACTCCCTGCTTACTATATGGCATAACTGGTACCCTGAGAATCCTGCTATGTCTATTAGAAAGTGCCTCTTGGATAGTTCTGGTTCCAGGTTGTAGGAGGGAGAGAAGCTAACAGCTGAGGGCAGAAATGGATCCAGTGAGGGTCAGACACCACTGGAGTAACTCCAGATTTACCCAAGGGGTAGCTGACAGCAGTGTTTGACCCTGAGCTGGGAACATTCGGGTAGACAAGTGCTTCAATTCACTGAGATTCTACAACCCAATTGTACCTGGCCTTTGTATAGATTCAGTTATGCGGGAGGACAGAAGAAGGGATAGGCATAACTCCAGGCCCTGCACTCAGCAGAACTCAGGGATTGTACCCAGGGGGTGCAGACTGCCCCAGAGCAGGGAGAAGACTGGGGAGGAGGTTGAGCCACGCCCTCCACCCCTGCTCTGGTTCCCAAAGTGGGGAATAGGGTACAGAGGCTGAAGAGCACCCCTACAAAGGAGTATAGTAGCACTGTGCCCAAAGGACCTGGGAGAGGAGTTCTGCCTCCCTGAAAGTGAATGCCTCTGAGTTCTCCCCCAGAAATGGTGCAGCTCTCTGCTGCCCCTCAGTGATCGATAATATTATTTCAAACCCTATTTTTGTGTTCTATAATAAAACTGTAATATAGTTAAGTTCAACCTTAATAGATTTTTTTTTCTTTTGTTGCATTTGTCCTTTCCCCCTCTCTAGCAGTATGGACAAAGCAGCAGAAAACTCCCAGGTAGATTTTAGTTAAATGAAATCTGGATATTTCCCCACAAACCTCCCTGTGGCTTTTCAATAGCCTCTAACTAAATCTATCACTGGAGCTACGATGTCCAACACCCCAGATCTCTGACATGCATTCTATCAGACTCAAGATATCCTTAGCCCTGCCATTAATTCTGACAGGCTGTATCCAAATGTAGCTCTCCATTGATTAAAGTATGGAAATTTGCACATGGCCCCTACCAGCTTTTCAAAACTTTGTTCTCAGTTAATTGTGCAACATGAATAGTGCATTTATGAGTGCACTTATGTCAAAAAGTAGGATATTTTACCGCCAGCCATCTCTCACTGACAAATAAATGTCAAAATCTCTCTTATTCCTCATTCTCCCTATCCCAAAAACACTTTATTAAAATGGCTAAGACAGCCATTAAATCAATAGACACGATTTGTTTGTTTTTAACTGGTGCAAACACACATATTAGCTATTTATAGGAGTGCACAAAAAGGGGAGAGTTCAAAAACAGGCATATAAGAACATAAGTATAGCCATGCTGGGTCAAACCTATTGTCCATCTAGCCCAGTGAACTGTCTTCCAAAAGGCATTCCAACAGACTGAACAGAACAGGGCAATTATCAAGGGATCTACCCGTGTTGTCCACTTCTAGTTTCTGGCAGCTGGAAGTTTAGGGACAACCAGAGCATGGGGGTTGCATCCCTGACCAGCATGGCTAATAGTCCTTGATGTACCTGTTCTCCATGAATTTATATAATTCTTTTTTGAACCCAGTTACACCTTTGGCCTTCACAACATCCCCTGGCAACAAGTTCCACAGGTTGACTGTGTGCTATGGGAAGAAATACTTTCTTATGCTTGTTTTAAACCTGATGCCTATTAATTTCATTGGATGACTCCTAGTTCTTGTGTTATGTGAAGGGGCAAAAAACACTTCCCCATTCACTTTCTCCACACCAGTCATGATTTTATAACCCTCTACACTATCCCCTCTTAGTCGTCTCTTTTCTAAGATGAACAGTCAAAATCTTTTTAATATCTCCTCCTATGGAAACTGTTCTACAGCCTTAATCATTTTTCCTGCCCTCTCTGTACTTTTCCCAATTCTAACATATCTTTTCTGAGATGGGGCACTCAGAACTGCACACAGAATTTCAAGGTGTCAGCGTACCATGAATTTATATAATGGCATTATATTTTCTGTCTTATCGATCCCTTTCCTAATGGTTCTTAACATTCTGTTCACTTTTTTGACTGCTTCTGTACATTAAGGACGTGTTCTGAGAGAACTATCCATGATGACGCCAAGATCTCTTTCATGAGTGGTAACAGCTAATTTAGACCCTGTCATTTTGTATGCCGTTGGGATTATTTTTCCCGATGTGCATTACTTTGTATTTATCAACATTACATTTCATCTGCCATTTTGTTGCCCGGTCACCCAGGTTTGTGAGATCCATTTGTAACTCTTTGCAGGTATGATTCAGAGTACTCTTATGGTTTTGCACAAGAGCAATCTCCGAAGCACTTTTAGTATGAGACATTCATAAAGGGCAGCCAATCATCTCTAATATCGTAAGAAGAAGCAGAAGCACAGCTACAGGCATGAGCCTTCTCAAGCACAGCACCAGGAAACAGAGGGAAAAGCTGGATTTTAAGGGTTTATTTGATCATTTATGTTCAGATTTTTATTGCACTATTCTATGCACGTGATCAAAATAGTACATATATGTGATGACACACCCTAGGTCTCTTCCCACAGCCACAAGTCACGTTTGTAGGACGCCTCTCACTTCACTGGCTTACATTGCATGTGACCCAAAATGCTACGAGCCCGTACTGCAAGTGTTTCAGTACAGAACACTGTACCTGCTCACTCGAACATTTCAGAGTTTGGAAGCTAGTGTTGAGGGACTGCATTTCTTTGCAGGTCAGAGTCTGTGAAACCCTTAGATCCACAACATTCTTCTGCCCTAAAAATTACAATGCCACAGGCAGCCTTCTCATTATGTACTGTTGGCTCCCCTTTTCGGAGACATTTTTACTAAATGCTGCTCCAAAAAAATCCATCAGGGAACAATAATTCAGATGATGCTTCTTAATAAATGAGAGGGGTTGCTGCTGACAGACATTATGTAGTCCCGCCTTCCCAGAAACTGAATGAACAAGACATGAACCCAGGAATGCATGATAGTTTGAGCTCTACCTTTATCATCAGGGTATCATAAAAGAAAAATTTTGACTGGTGTTAATGTGACACAAGTGGCCAATTCATTAACCTAGAATTAGGGGAACTTTTCATTAAATCTATTCAGTGGGGTATGTGAAAATGGTAAGAATGCTCTTGAAATTATTTGAATAAAGGCAAGATGTTCTCCTATACAGACTCTTTCTTGCTAAAAACTATTAATGAGCATATTATACCACATCAGTCTCGGAAGGTCAAAGCAATCGCTTCACTAATAAGCACTTATAAAGCTCTATAGAACTGCATTTCTCACACAAATGTGCTCCTCTAATGAGTGCAATTTTACATCTGCTCAGGTAAAACTAGTTGTTCTGCATTTGTGGTTTACTATATATAAACTAGAATTTGGGAGAAGAAACCCAGCTGGAAAGGAAAGACAGGTGCTGGGGAATAAAAATGGAGATCATGAATGTATTTTTCTTTAGAGTAAAAATGAGGGCCTTGTGAAGCAATGTTCTTCATCACTTGTTTTCTGAAGTGTCACAGTATCACTTGTCCTATTATAAAATAGCAATTAGCTGATATAAGAAATGTCATTCCCCTGCTATGCACCTTATTTGTCTGCAATTCTAACATGTACAGGAAAAATACAAGGGTTGGGATTAGTTCAAAGGGGACACAAACGGTGACTATCATAAAGACCATGAGCCAAGTTCATCCCTAATATAACTTCATGGATGTTAATGAAGTGAGATACACCATAGGAACATGGGACCAAATTAATCTATCAGACGACCCGAAATGCTGTACAGAGCCAAATCCTGTAAGTGAGAGCTGCTACGGAAACCTAGAAGACTCTAATACACCGCAAGCTTATCAAGAATAAAATGGACTATATCTCTATCAGTGGGAAAAAGTAGAATGAATACCCAACAAATGACCAAGAAAACACTGCATCTTTGTGAAAATCACTGTTGTTGCAGCAGTGTCCAGAGGCTCAAGTCAGGAACAGGGTCCCATGGTGGTAGGGATCCCTTCTCCAAGGAGTTAGTCTAATTTAGAACTAGAGGTGAAAACCGTAGACCATCAAGCAGTAGGGCTGGGAGGAGGATGGTAAGGGTAGCAGAGCTAAGATTGCCAAGCTGTATAGGTTAGATATGAATACAATTAGCCTTTATATATAAATTGTAATGTAGTAGTACCTCACAGCCCCAGTCAAGACCCAGGGCTTCATGGTGCTAGGGACTGTACACACACACACACACACAACAAAAAGAGTGTCACTGACCCAAAAAACTTACAAGAAACACAAATTAAGGATTCAGAGTAACAGCCGTGTTAGTCTGTATTCGCAAAAAGAAAAGGAGAACTTGTGGCACCTTACAGACTAACCAATTTATTTGAGCATGAGCTTTCGTGAGCTACAGCTCACTTCATCGGATGCATTAATTTTTACAAATTAAGGAGCTTCTAGCACCGGCTGGAAACACACACATTACGAGCAGAAGCAGTGCAAACTCCTCATGTAGCCCTGCCAACGCCCCACAGACTGGACCAGCAATATCCCTTATTATTTCAGTCCTGGGCCTCCACTGAGCAACGCCAACACCCCCCAGGCCTCTGGCCGGCACCCTCCCATAGGGCAATCCCAGATCCCACGCTTCTCTGCACATGCCCCCAGTCCTACTTTGCAAACGCACACACTTGCGACTGTCTCAGGCTCAGGTCCCAGGCGTCTCCGCCTCCAGCCTGCAGGGATAACCCCTGCTACTGCAACTCCAGGCCCTGGGTTTCTCTGCCCCCACCCCGACTCTCGCCCTGCAGACCCTCGCCTCTTGCACTCCAGGGCCCCATATTGCTCCGCTCTACCCCCCCCCTTTCTTCGTTTGCTGCCACCCGGGCATGGCAAGCCCACAATGCATTGCGCGGCTCTGCCCCTTGCTGTTGCAGCCCTCGGTCTCCTCCGGCCCCTCCGAGCGCGTGCCCCTGGCAAGCGACGGAAGACGCGGCCCGCGGAGGCGAGCTGCCCCGCCCCCACCACGCGCCCAGGGGAGCGGCGGCGCGCCCACCCCCGGCCCCTGCGGCGCGCGGAGGCCGTCTGCCTGTCACGTGGTCCCCGCGCCGGGCGCGAGCGGGGCGGAGGGGCGGAGCCGCTTGGCCGGGTTGCCCGGTAGCGCCGTGACCATGGCAACGCTTGTAAAGCCCACGAGGCGGGACGCGGGGCCGGACCTGAAGGGGAAGAGGAGACGCGACGGGAGGAGGCGGGGGAGGGGTAAGAGCGGGCTCCGCGGGGGCCGGGGGGGGGATTGGATCCGCCTCTCCCCCCCCGGGTCCCCAGGGCTCCCCGCCCCCTCCCATTCCTAGAGCATCTCCACACGCCCCCCCCCACAGGACCCTGCCCCCAGCCCCATCCCTGCCCTCGATCCCTGCCCCCGGCACCAGCCCCAGCCCGCCCCCCATCACTGCCCACCGCGCCGCCCCATCCCGCCCCGATCCCTGCCCCCAGCACCGCCCAGGCCCCCCCATCCCTGCCCCCAGCCTGCCCCCCAGGACCCTGCCCCCCAGCCCCCCTGATCCCTGCCCCCCGATCCCTGCCCCCAGCACCGCCCCATCCCGCCCATTCCTGCCCACCGCGCCGCCCCAACCCCCCCAGCCCTGCCCCCAGCCCGCCCCCCCGCCCCGATCCCTGCCACCAGCCCCAGCCCCCCCACAGTGCCCCCCATCCCTGCCCCTGATCCCTGCCCCACAGGACCCTGCCCCCAGCACCGCACCGCCGCCCCAGCCCACCCCCACATCCCTGCCCCCAGCACCGCCCCAACTCGCCCCCCAGCCCTGTCCCCAATATCGCCCCAGCCCCTCCCTGATCCCTGCCCCCAGCACCGCCCCAGCCTGCCCCCCAGGACCCTGCCCCCCAGCGCAGCCCCAGACCCCCCCCCGATAGCTGCCCCCAGTGCTGCCCCAGCCCGCCCCACAAGACCTCCCACAAGCCCAGCCCGCCCCACAGGCCCCCCCCGATCCCTGCCCCCACCACCAACCCCAACTCGCTGCCCCAGCCCCCCCATCCCTGCCCCCAGCGTGCCCCCCAGGACGCTGCCCCCCAGCCCCCCTGATCCCTGCCCCCGATCCCTGCCCCCAGCACCGCCCCATCCCGCCCATTCCTGCCCACCGCGCCGCCCCAACCCCCCCAGCCCTGCCCCCAGCCCGCCCCGATCCCTGCCACCAGCCCCAGCCCCCCCACAGTGCCCCCCATCCCTGCCCCCAGCACCACCCCCCCATCCCTGCCCCCGATCCCTGCCCCCAGCACTGCCCCCCCGATCCCTGCCCCCGATCCCTGCCCCCAGCACTGCCCCCCCACAGGACCCTGCCCCCAGCACCGCCCCGCTGCCCCAGCCCGCCCCCACATCCCTGCCCCCAGCACCGCCCCAACTCGCCCCCCAGCCCTGTCCCCAATATCGCCCCAGCCCCTCCCTGATCCCTGCCCCCAGCACCGCCCCAGCCTGCCCCCCAGGACCCTGCCTCCCAGCGCAGCCCCAGACCCCCCCCCGATCCCTGCCCCCAGTGCTGCCCCAGCCCGACCCACAAGACCCCCCACAAGCCCAGCCCGCCCCACAGGCCCCCCCCGATCCCTGCCCCCACCACCAACCCCAACTCGCTGCCCCAGCCCCCACATCCCTGCCCCCAGCGTGCCCCCCAGGACCCTGCCCCCCAGCCCCCCTGATCCCTGCCCACCGATCCCTGCCCCCAGCACAGCCCCAGCCCCCCCATCCCTGCCTCCAGCGCAGCTCCAGCCCCTCCCCAATCCCTGCCCCCAGCCCGCCCCCCCGCCCCGATCCCTGCCCCCAGCGCAACCCCAGGGCACCGTGTTCTCAGAGCTGCACCTTACTCTCCCAGCTCCCCATCAGGGCACCCCTGCCTCCTCCCCACTGGGCATAGCAAGAACCCCAAGCTGCTCTCCCAGCACAGGCCCCACCCCAATCCCAGGGTCTAATGCAGCTCCCCACATGGCCCCAGTTGAACTCCCCCCGCACCCTTCCAGAGCTGCCTGTGGCTCTCCCCTCACACTGCTGCTGTGCAGCCCTGGTCCCAGGTGCCCAGATGCCATGGCGATGGGTGTGATACAACTAGGTAGCTAGACAGGCAGGGTATTGCATGGGCCTTAATTCCAGCTGCTATATTTTGCATAGAGACTGCAGATCCCACTCTGCTGTTTCAGCCAACAGGCTACGGGTTGCCACCTGCCAAAAATTCTGATGCGTCTCTGAAGCTTGTCACAACATATCCCAATTCCAAACCGTTGCAGTCTGGAGATCAGGCTACAAATCACACAAGAGAACTGCCTGGGCCCAGTTGGGTCCGATGTCATGCAGATACCTTGGCAGCCTGCTGATTCTATTGATGTGGGAGCAATGTGTAAAATTTAAAAAGAAAAAAATTCCAGACTTCTTTGAATCTCAGATATGGTTTGATTCAGATTCAAGTTGTTTATGAGGCTGATTCCTACTGAGTCCACATATCCTATTGTATCCACATATGTCATTGTATCCGCTGGGTCTGCACTTTGTAATGCAAGTCACAACAGAATCACAGTTTTGTAGTTATTGTGGTGAGATGGTGACATTATTTGCAGCATCCTAGCTACCAAAACTAAGACGGCACAACTGAATATTGATGGTTTGGCCAACTCTGTGGTATTTGGTGTTTTTCTTAAAGCCCCAGCTCCTGGACTTATATGATTGCCTGAGAATATCAGCTTTGATTTTTTTAAAAGAGTAAGTTTATAACTCACAGTTGTAGAGAAAAGCTTGAAGATGTAATCTCTAAATATTTTAAACCCCAAAGGCAAATAAAAATAATTCAAATGTTATTTTTTAAAAATCTAATAGAAATCATAAACATTTATGGCTGGAAGGGACCTCCTTAGATAATGTAGTCCATCCCCCTTCACTGAGGCAGGATTTTTAATTATGTTTAAGTTAATCTTATGTTTTTTCGGGGGCCTGACTTATGATTTTTGAATGCTTAGATTTGGCAATTTCATATTGAGGCAAAGCAAGCACCCTTAAAGGCAACAACAGGTGAACTCTCCTAAACCTCAGACTGCATCCAATACAGACAACTAAACAGAGCTTTGCAGGATTTTGTGGACAACTATAGAATTGCACAGAACTTTTGCACAAAGTTTGCCACGTTTCAGTTAACAGTTGTGCTCGTCCAACAGGTTCCCTGTACTAAAGAGGGTCCTTTTGCTATATGAGTCAGGGGGGTTGTTTCACAAAAACAGAACTTTTACATCTTCTAATTTGTGTTACCATTTTATTAATAATAATTAATTCTGTATTGCAAACAAGTGTGCTAAGCACTTCACAGACGACTAAGACGTGATCTCTGCCCTAAAGAATTTATATTCTAACTTGTGGAAATGACAGAATGAGTGAGGGACACAAACTTTAGAGAGGAGGTGGGGATAAAAAGGATTTATGAGTCAGACACTTTAATGAATACCTGCTAGCCAGCTTCAAGTTTTGCCCAGATCTGTTGTTGAAAAGTTTCCAGAGAAGATACCAGGGTTCGGTATCCAGCAGCTCGCATTGTGACATTTATGTCCATATTTTCACACCCAAAGTGCTGAGTTCTTTTCAAAATCTGGACACTTATTTTGGTGCCTAAATGGGAGCTGAGTTGTTTTGAAAATCTGGCCCTATGTGTTAGGGCTAGAATGTGAGACTTGCTGAGGACACACACCTCCCACTGAACCACACTGCCCAACCCATCTGACTCACATTATAAAAGAGTTTACAAAAATAACCCCGACAGAAGATCTTTCTGTTGCAATTTAATCTGGTGACTGTGAGTGATGCTTTTATACGTCCAGAAAGAGGGACTTGACTTGCTGTCTAATTTTTATGAACAGGAAAACCAGCGTTGTCTTATCTAGGACCACAGAAATACACACCAGTGACCAAGCCTGACCTCCTCTTAAGAAAGTGCCTAAGCATTAAACCACACAGTGCAGCCATTGTATAGGTCGAGAAATACGTGTTTTAACCCTCACTAAGCCTATGTCAAAAAAGTAGAAACCTTGAACCCAAAATGAAGAATTGCAATTGATGCTTGTTAGGCTATGTTATCTTTCTTTAGCAGATGTTGCATGTAGTTATATTTTATTGGGTGCCTAGAGGCCTTAGAAAGTAAAATGTATTAATTATTATTTTTATTATTGTTAATATTATTTTATCAATACAATGTTTTTCACCATCTAAGATCTCAAAAGCACATTCTTGCTGTGCTACATACAGGTCACTTCAGTGAAATGCAGACTCTTTGGGATGGAGCGCAGAAACTTGGCAGACAGCTGGCATGCAGCACACTCCACAACAAAGATGGGAAGGGACATTTTGGGCCAGTGACATTGGGCCAAATGTTAATTTTTTTAAAAGGCTCATGGAGTCTTTAGGGCTACAGCACTGAGCACAGTCATAGTTTATTCTATAGGACCCTGGAAACATCCCTCCAACATGCAGGCATTCTTAGAGTACAGATATAGTTCAGTCTTGTAGCAGAGTTTGAGATTTGTCACATATGTATTATTGTCACTGGAACATTAAAATACATAAACCTATAGATCTGCACCACCTCTAGCTATATTATGTCTTGTGGATTCAGTTTCCTGAATTTCTATTTGATGGGTGCCAGTGACATGGAGGTGAAAGTCTTTGTCAGCAGCCATATAAACCATCCAGGCCCACCACCGTAACATTTTAATCAACAGTTTATGCTTGGTGGTTGGATTTTCAGGGTATTTCTGTGATCAAAATGAGTGTGACTTTATTTAAAGGAATTGACAGAAATTAAGTTTTTATACATTTGAATAATTATAGTCAAGAACATTCATATTGTAAACTAAAACTGCTTAAGTTAAATAACTATATACATTAACTAAATATAATTAGAGAGAAATTAGCTAGATAGTAGAACAACTTGGACAATAAAATCTATATTGAGACCTACATTTTTTAATTAAAAAATACATAAGTATGTTTTCTGAAGTCCTTGCACATGTATATATGTAAATATGCATATGTAAATACATATGCAAAATATGTGTCTGTATTTGAATTTATCAGTTGTGTGCCCAGTTACTGTGAGCGTACATACAACTATAGTCACTGACCACACAAACAACCATTTATATCTGCATGTGCAGTTACTGCAGTTACACACACAACCATGGTAATTGTGCATGCACTTATGTGCATTGTCTTCTTATAATCTATCTCAAAATATTCTAAAAATTCAGTGCTTTCAAAACAGAGGTTTAGCCATGCTACTTCCACTAAGGTAAATACATGACATACAGCAACCATTGAACCTACCCATCGTACTGATAATGCATGGGAAAGAAATAAGCCAACTATCTCGGTAAAAATGGATAATCTTGTTACATGTTATTGCTTAATAATGGCCAGGGAGATGTTTGGATTCTGAAGAACTTGTGAACTTTGCCCTTTTTTCACAAGAGTTCCTGCCTTCTCTTTATTTTCTGTGTTTCACACATGGAGTATAGTGAGCCAAAGAGAATTCAAAGTGGGTAGGTTCTTCACCAGATTTCTCAGCTAGACTTCAAAAGTTTCAGTTCCTGAACACGGTTTTATAAGAGCAAAACTCTGAAGTAATATATTACAAGACAGCTTGTCTGGTTTTGGTCATAAGCCATAAAGTCTTCAAACAACAAACAGTTCATCATAATATGTATAGCTCTTCTGGCATCAGAAGATCAAGAAAGCATTGGAAGTAATGATATATTAACAGAGAAAAAGACTTGTATGTGTTTAAAATCCCATTTGCAGAACCATCCTTAAAACCAGTTCCTCTTTCTTGTCAGTAGCATCCTGTGTGATTTCCTGCCATGGTTTTGTAAGAGTAATACAAATGAAAGGAATCTTCCTTTTGAGAAGTCAATTTTCTTTTCTTTTCTTTTCTTTTCGTTTCTCTGACTTCTTATTTTATAATCTTTTTTTTTTAAAAAGACTTTCTGAGCAGTCTCCCATGGAGTCAGACTGGTTTCTTTCTACAGTCTAAATATTTCCCACTAACTTTCTATTCTATAACTAGGTTCAGCGTAAACAGGATACAAAAGGTATAGCAAAAATACATTGTTCCTGTTACAGAATATATAGCATATATATACATATGTATGTGTATATATATGATACAGCATAGCTATGTTGTTACTACATGAATAGGAACTAATTTTCAGAGTTAAATAGTTCAATGGTTTTACTGACTGCAAAAGTATTGGCCTTTATCGCACCAAGGAATTCTCTTTCACCTTTTGCTACTAAAAAATTCAAACTACAAAAAAATTCAAATACTACAAAAAAAACCATAGAAAATCACTGCATTTGGTATGATTCTCACCTGGAATCATAAACTGGCCCAGATTAGCTCCAAATTCAACTAGGTTTTATATAAAAATTGAAATTGGAAGAGTTTCATTATAAAACATTTGCATAAATCTAGTGAATTGGGTTTGGTGGTTATGGATTAACTTGCACATATCAGAGCTTCTGTTTGATTCAAATTGTATTCAGAAATTGTTGAAATATCCCAGTTTCTTGAACTTCTTTTTCAATGCATTAAACACGAAAGCTTCTCATTCATGGTAGGTTCTTTGAGAAGTGAAGGGTCTCTAAATCAAGTATTCTAGCAGAGCATCTCTACCTGCTCCTATTAATACCATAGATACATATCAGTGCTAGCTAGTAATTAGAGTAAAGACTTCTGAGTTGTAATCCCAACTCCACTTTTGATTTGTATAATCGTGAGCAAGTCAATTAACCTCTGAGCCCTCTGTAAAATAGGGATAATGATGCTTGCCTACCTCACAGGGTTGTTTGAAGGATCAATCAGTTAATGTTTGTGGAATGGTTTGAATATGTATGGTGTTCGATGCGTGATATTATTATTATTATTATCGTCATCATCATCACAGGTAGATATATTGTAAATTTCTTTTCACAACTGTATTTGATGTCTAATGTCTTGTACTTTATTCACTGCTTTTAATCTACAGGATTATCTAAATCCTGATTTGTATGTTTTACATGTAATTACAGCCTTTTGAGGCTTTGACTCATGTGTTTGGTTCACACTGCAATCTAGATGGCTGTTGTTTACCTCAGTGCTTGGACTGAAACTGAAGTTCCAGAAATCCTTCTTGGGCCAAATCCTCTGCTGATGTAAATTGGGGTAGCTCCATTACTTCAGTGAAGCTACAATGATTCACATCAGCTGAGGATCTGACACCATGTATCCATCCATAAATACAAACTTGTACAGATTGCAGAGTGCTGATGAAGCAGGGGGCAAATCCATCAGGATGTACCTGATAAGCTGATGCAAGCTATGACATGAACTATTAAAATAAGAATTTAAAGCATTTTCTCCCAGGGATCCTTAGATCCTCGACCAGCATCCCATTTTACTGCCCAGTTTACTCACCCAAGTTCAGATATGACCCCATTCTTCCAGCCTAAGAAGGACTCACTTCATAGCTTGAAAACTTCAGTCCTTAGTCAACCAAGGGGATCGCTGAGTGACATGAGTTGCAGAGGTTCAGTACATGTCTCTGTAGTGCTGCCAAGCTCAATGTGTCTCCTACATAGCAGTGCAGAAGAGCACAGCCATCGGGCCTTTGGGCTGGTCTAAAATGTTTCTAAGATTGCATTAAAAACTGAACTAAGAATAGTAAATACTGGAAAATAAAAGGGACTGACCTGGCCCCACAATTGGCTGTCTTAGTACAACAGCAATGATGTGCAACTGTCTGAGCATTTCTAAACAACACTCAAGTACAGTTTTTAAGAGCTGCCAAGGAAATTGGAGATGCATGTGTAGCTTAGACAGATGTTTTTTTATAGGAGAGAGAAAAGTACCCACCAAAAAGACAGATCAGGCAGTTGGACATTTAATGCATGAGTAGCCATAAATATCTTGTAGTGGCCAACACCGTGTCTGAATCTTCCCATTGAGTAGCAAAGGGTTTGAAGAATTGAAATAATACTGATGAAAGAAATATGTGCAAAAAGTAGGGCTAGTCCATTATGATGAAGATGTATTTTGCAATAGTGCCTAGAGGCCCCAATTGAGATCAGCACCCCATGGTGCTAGGTACTATACAGACACAGAATAAGAGACAGTCCTTGCCCCCAAGGACCTTGCAATCCTAGTAAAGAAGACGGACATAAGGTGAAAGAGAAGCAAAGTTAACTTACCCAGGGTCAAAGAGCAGGTTAGCCACAGAACCAGGAATAGCACCTAGATCTCCTGGGTCATAATCCAGTGCACTATTTACTGGACCACACTACATAACCTACTGGTACCATTATACAGCACCAACTAAGAAACCTGAGTGTGAATCCTGTCCTCAGCCTGACACTTCTTAAGCCAGATGGGGCATTCAGCAGCTTCCCCACTTGGAGAGTGTAGGATTTCCCAAAGCACCAAGTACTCCTGACCTCACATTGTTACAACTCTGGATTTTTTTCTTCTTTTTCAGTCTTAACCTAGAATAAAGATGACTGCAAGAGAAACAGCTACGCGCAAAGGGACAATTATTCCTAAATCCCGGAAGAGTTTACTTTCACTTGATGTAAATGCAGTGTCTCCACAGCAAAGAGAGAGGTATCTGGCATTTGCTGAGCCCACTGAGGAACCAGTGAAATCCATGCTGGCTTCAGACATTCTTATGATGGATAAAATGTCACATGAGCACTCCATGTGTGAAAGAGACGCAGAGCAAAAGAAGCAGGCAAGGATCATTGGGCTTCTCAAGGCTGCAGAAGCCCGGAACCGCCTTCGAAACATGAGACTCCGATTTCAGAACTTGAGAGTAAGTTAACCTCAGAGACCTTTCATCAACAGGCCAGGCTGATAGTGTTGTACGAGATGGGACTGAGGAATTGTATGTAGCAAAGATCATTTCTTTATCATACACTGAAATGTCACTTTTCTAATGCATGCAAATTATTATATTTTGAAGTGAGCAAGGGAAAAAACAAAATATTAGTTTTTCTCCTTCATGCTCAAAAGAGAGGAAATTTTTATGCAGTTGCACCTTCAAACCTGTTCCATGAAACATCCTGAAATGTGTGGGGAAAATTCTAACAGTCATCATCCGTTTTTTCAGCTGACAAACTTTTCCTCATCCTAATATAGAGAAGGGGTGAAAATGAAGATTATAATAGAACCTCAGTTGCAATCTTAACAATGGAAATATGGCTATTTCTCCATAGTGCCTTCTCTAAGAGGGTTTGTCTACACTGGGGCTGGAGATTTAATTTCCAGCTCAGGTAGACATACCCCTGCTAGATTGATCAGCAGAAGCAGTGGCATGGGCTAGCCATGCTGAGTACAGTGCCACCTGAGATGCTAAATACACAGTCAGACAGCTGGCCTATCCCACTGCTTGTGCCATTGTGGCTGCACTGCTGATTTTATCGTGCTAGCTCAATTAGAAATTACACCTCCAGCTCCAGTGTAGACATAACCCATATACAGCTTTAACCACTAAAATGAGCCTGTTTTCTCTTCTGTTGTCCTTGTGATGCTCCATTACATTCAAGTGCAGGAGAACATATATTTAGGATCCATTTGCAAAATGAAAACAATCCTTTTGCTGAATTTTTGGCCAGGATCTCTAGAATTGTGCGTGCATGTGTTTGCGTGCCGAGTTTTAAAATAAACCTACCACAGTTGTGTGTGAAGCCATGACAACTGTGAATGCAAATAACCAGCTGTTCCTCTAGCTGATTATTTGCTTGTGTAGTTTCCACTTGTGCATGCAACCATGAAATTTGTCTGCACAATTGTCTTTCTAATTGTCATTAGAAGATTCTAACTCTTAGAAGGAGGAGGTTTTATGTGTTGCTCCATATAGCAAACTGGTGTTGGAAAAGATCATGTCAGCACACTGTCATTCATTAAGGATGGCATTTGCGAAGTGCCCAAGTGATTTAGGAGCGCACACACCAGTGAAAGTCTATAAGGCTTTGTGCACCTAACTCACTTGGGTGCTTTTGAAAATCCTGTCCTAAAAGCTCAGCATACCGGCCAACACATCTCATCTTATCAAGTGCACTAAAGTAACCCTTCCAGTTTACAACTGCAGACTGGAGTTTCTCTGTTTATTCCCTATGAGAAAACCAATTCTGGAAAAGTTGCTTATTTTAGACCCTACAGCCTCAAGGAAGATATTTTCCCCTAATCCCAAACTAAATGATATCATACTTGGCTAGCATGGTATTAAAGTTATTTATGACTCTGAAATTAATATATGCTATAGTTAGCAACAGTGGAACAGGGTTTCTTCTATACTACTGTCCAACTGCCTCTCTCCCCCAACCCCAGGCTACTCTGGAAAGCAAGACAGACTGTCTCCAGAGGCTCTTTAGTTTGCAGTAACCGATGTAAGTTTTCGCTGATTTCCAAAACTTGGCAACACACAACTGAATATGTGCAAAGATGAATCTTCTAAACATAAGACAGTGCCTGGCCGTCTTTTTATTGATCTTCATTCTGCTGGGAGATTTGTTTGCTTTAGTTTAGATTTTTTTTTAAAGTGAATTTTAGTGTCCATGAATGACCCTGGAATGATGGGACACAACAAGGACTGGCAGCAGCTGGGCAAGCTTTCCTACACACTGCTCTTCTACCCTGACCTGGAGGGACCTCCTGCAGGGTGGAAAATGGAGTTCAATCTTTGTGTCTGGGACACTCTGCTAAAGCTGCCTACAGGGGATCCATTGGGAGTGAGGTCATCTGAGAACTGGACCAATATCTCCCAAATTGATTCCTCTGCAGAGGCACCAGACAAGTCCAAATAGAACACAGCAAAGTGGAGAGGAGCAGAGAAAGCTGCACGATCCTAAATCCCCCTCTGGACTTATGCTACTGATGGAGGTCAGGCAGCTCCCTGCTTCCACTGTGACCCCTACAGCAGACAGCCAGGAGAACAGCTCATGTTCAGATCTGCAATATTCAGGCACAGCCCATGGGCCCAAGCCACTTCACTCTGCTCCTATGGCTCTCAGCTCAGCAGGAGTAGCTCATAGGGTGTGCAGCCTTCTCCTGGGGGAGAGAATGAGGAGTGGGGGGTCACAAAATGAGGAGGAATATCAAACAAGAGAAAGAGCAACACCAACAACAATAGAAGGGAAAGTTAAGGAAAAAGAGAGAAGGAAAACAAGATTAGAGAGAAAAACAAAAGAGAGAGAGAGAAAAGGAAAGGGCAGAGAAATTGGGCAGCACAAAGGAGCCATGATGGAACACTTTGCTGGGATACATTATGTGGGGCACAAGGGCTGCCCAGTTCCTCTGTCCTCTCCTTATGGGGCAGTTTGAGCAGTCTTAGGGGTTACCTGTAACAAAGTGGGCAAGACACCCTCTGTTCTCAAGGACAGTTTTTGGATCATGATCTGATTGGACGTAGCTGATCATTTTTCAATACCCACTCCATGTACACACTTTCATTCGGGGTAGCACTCTCATTTCATTGCAGTTCCATAGCACGATAAACCTTTTAATGCCTTTCATTGTAATTTCTAAAAGCCTGTCTATAGAGCAGTAGGATTCTGCTAGCCAAAGTAAATCCCTTCCCATATTTTGGGGCTTTTCAACCATGCTGGTTTTGGGCCCAGACCTACTTCCACTTGAAGTCAATAGAAAGACTCTCTGAGACTTCAATGGGAGTTAGATCAGGCTTTCTAAAAAACCAGAACCATAAAAAGATTTTTTGAGGGGGGATATGGCAGGTATTGTGAGGTTTATTTGTTTGTTTGTTTAATTTAGATTTGTTTTACAGTCTGAAGATCAGTTTTCTTAATCCCCCAGGGCCAGATTCATCCTGTTGACTTCACAGCAATTACCCTACAGATTTATTTGGCCCATTTTGGTCTAACGTGGTTGCTTTCTTTATCCTTTGGTCTTTTGGGGTTTATTTGTTTTTCACCATAGGCTCAGGAAATAAACCATCTGATATCCTGCCAGAAAACTGCCAGAGGCGCTGTGAGACTGGAGGTGTTTCTCCCACCCCGAAAGAACATTCAGAAACTAGCAGATAACTTGGACAGAGTTCAGGTATGTCTGAGCACATACCAGCAGTTAAACTGATTTCTTTCACTATCTTATCTGCCCATTTCTAGTTTTAAAGGAGAGGAGGGCTTAGCAAGCAAGTTACTCTTGGAATGTGCTCAGTAACCCATGGCCAGTTGAACTGTAGATCATAAATAGCAATAGCCAGAGGCATATACATATTATTTAACTAAATTTAGCACCAAATAAATTATATTGATTAGAGCAGGGAACTTGGAGTCAGGATATCTGGGTTCTGTTCTTAGCTTTAGAAATGTCTTAATATGTGACCCAGGGTAAGTCACTTAACCGCTCTTTGTCTCAGTTTCCCCACATGGAAAATGCCTATTTCACAGCTGTCCCAGGCAGATGAACTGAGTTCCATGGAACTTTCCATCTCAGAGTCTCTTGGATGAAAATTTAAAACGTAGGTCCTGTCTGCTCTCTTTAACACCAATGATCTCTGTGCACGTTTCATAGAACTCAGTAGGCTTTGGTTCGCTGTCCTTGGCCAGAATGCTCTCTCTGATCTCCCACACAACTGTTTTTCAGTGCACTAAGCACCACTTGTTAGCCTGACTACACATTCCACCCTAGGGATGGGTGCAGCTTAGGTGGGTATATATAGGTCATGAAACACTTTGGGATCCCTGGGGAGGCAAGGTGCTATATTAATGTTACTCATGGCAATATATATAATACATTACAGTTCTGCATAAAATTAGCTATCAGACACATTAATGATAAATGATCTTTGCCCAGTTCCCGACTAATAATTGTGGCAAAAGCATTGGAAAACCGAGCAAAGTGGATTTGCTGCTTGCTGTCTGTGGCTGTTTATTAAAGACCATTTCCTTTAGAGTGACAGCTAAAATACAGGCTCTTACACTGGATTTGCCTCTGACTTTCCTGCCTGCACTCCCCTCCCCCCTCCTCCAGCATGTGTAAACATGTCTTTCTGCTTTACTCCTGACTGCCTTGAGCAGATTCCTGGGATGTTAATGCCAGATACAGCAGAGGCCTTGGAGTGCTGAGAAGGGCAGATAGTCCCACAGCTGTAGCAAGATGGAACTGGATTACAGCACAGAGAGCATGTGAACCTAATGGAATAGTCTGCTAGAAAAGCCCACCCCAACCTTTCCAGGCAACTGTACCAATTCATTAGGCTGACCTTAGCCATCCCAGATAGTACCTACCACCTCTCATTCAATTAGGAGCAGCAACCTGTAGTAATAAGACTGAATTTTTTTGAAAAACCCCGGCTCCCTTGCAGGCTGGAGTAGACACAACTGAACGAGAGATTGGTAGCATTGATGCACTGGGGCCAAGTACAAAAGGGAATTAATGCTGGGAGGAGAAACCTGGAGTAACAAACACAAAAACATGAAGTACTGTACAGAGCTAGAATTTGTATGTGTACCGGGAACCACAGTCTGAGAGCATTCTGGATCAATGTAACTGCTGCACAAAAACAGGAAACTGCCCCTCCCTTCGTCAGAATAGAGGAAGAGGCTGCATGCCCACATCTGTGTCAGAACTGTGTCTGAAACTGGGTTCCAAGCACCAAGCAAAGGGGCTGGGGTAAGAGCAAATTAGTCATTTCACCTTCACCTGAAACATGCAGCTGAAGAAGTGATAGTCTGGTTCTGACAGTTTTTATAAGAGCACCATCTCTAGGAACATTTAAAACTAGCCTGGACAAAGCTCTCAAAAAACAGATTGCTAAGAGATTCCTGCACTGGCAGAGGGATGGACCACATCACCTAAAACATTTTTTCCATCTCTAATTTCTGAGTGTGAGGTCCTGACCCCATTGAAGTCAATGGGAATTTTGCCATTGGCTTCAAAGGGGGCCACGATTTCACCCTATGATTCTATGGAATGCAGGCACACTCTAGGTCAGTGGTCTGAATTCAGCTCAGGCTGGTAGCAACTGACACTAGTTGCCATCTCACAGCCGTTTAGTGATCGACAGGAAATGAGTTCCCACACACCTCTCCTCCACATTCACTCCTTCATTGGCAGTGTCAGCAGGGAAGCCTAGGATTAAAACTGTTGAGATTGAACAACTTTGGGCTAGAAATGGTTCCTCCAAAAAAGGGTTGAGGCACTTTGGTGGGATAGTGAAGGGAGCATTCATTGTTATTGTCTCGATTTGACTTTTTCTGTGGATATAGAGAGGATGTCTACTGACAGAATAAACCCTTCTAAGCATTACATCCATTACAAATAGATAGAAATGAAGTGTCTGTATTTTTCTATTAGCTTCTATCCTCGCCACCCCAATCTGGCATTTCTATCGCTTGCAGGTGTAACTTTTGAAATAGCATTTGATCACACATTTCTGCAGTGGACAGCTTTATGCTATTGTTCAGTCTTTCAGCTTCTTTTTGTCTTTGTTTTACAGAGGAGTAGAGTTGAAGTGATACTAGAAGATGAAAATGGCGAAATATTCATTAGAAGAACCTGAAACCTTGGAGGAGCTAGTTAGAAAAATGTACCATAGTGACTGAACCGGGAGTGAGCCCCTAGGAGAGCCACAGTTTGACTCAGCTACTGATAATTACTGTTAAATAAACTACTCCAGTTTCTTCTCATGGGCATCCAAAGATGTGCAACAATTTAACCTATGACAGGCAGATCCACAGAACTTACCAAGGAATGGAAGATTCAGCATGGTGGGCCAGATTCTAACTTCTCTTACACAGATATAAATCTAGAATTACTTGATTGACTTCATTCTGCTTACTCTGGATTTACCCCAGCATTTCTGAGGTCAGAATTTGACCCTGCAGCCTTCCTCAGTAAGGTACTCACTTGATTAGTTGGAAATAGGGACCCTTTAGTGTTAAGCCAAATTGTATGTATAACAATGACTTTCAGCCTTTACTATACATGGGTGAGAAACATCAGTGCCATTACCAACGTTTTCTTGTGGTCTGTCCTTGGCCTTGTAATATTAAAACTGTGAAGTAGTGAAATGCTTGCTTGCTTACATAGTTATGCCTGTAATGTCCTTTAGTCTGATGCCTCCACAACTTATAGACAGCAGGACACCCCTGCATGTTTTGAGGTGTGTCAAATATTACCCTGTAAAAACCCTGCAAAAAAGGTAACAATGGATGCAACAAAGGAGATGTGATTTCATAATTACTGCTGTAGACTGAGATCCATGTGTGAAAAGTAATGCTAGCTTAGAAAAATCCTCATTTCAATACAAGTGAAGGAATGAAAAGACTGCAGTTAGTAACATTTACCATCAAACAGGGATGGATTTTTTTAGAGAAATAAAAGTCATCAGATTGAACAAAGTGACTAAAGATGAGGAAGTGATGGACAGAGATTTTCTTTTCATTGAAGTAGAATAAAAATTAAAGCATATTGCAATAAGTTATGTGTTAGCTGATTTATACAACCAGGCCTTTCTGCTCCCTCCCTGCTTGTGCCGGAGAATTCCTTCTCTTGAAATCTTTGATGGGCTCCTTTCTCTGATTCCTCAGAAGACGTTCACCCAAGATAGATCCCCCACACACCAATATTTCATGTGATTGCTTCCTCCCACTGAGACCTTTGATACTCTCCTTTTCCCTCCTACATACCCACTGGGGCCATTTCACCTGCAGGGAGACACTAGCTGAAGATACTATACCTTACTTCAGAAACCAAACCAAAAATCCCCTCATCTGTATGAGTGATACAACTCCCAGAGCAGCTTTCCTCTCTTCATCTAGTTGTGGGGGTCAGCAAGGTGATTCTGGGCCAGCAGGGAGCTGTTACAGCTGACATAGGTTAGAGCAGCTGTGAAGTCTCCCCATATTTTGCCAGGGGTTGAACTGGTCCCTATCTGCTTCAAAGATTGGAGAAGCACAAAAAGTGGTCTTTAAGCCACCTCCCCTGGCTGGGGTCCTGCTCAAAGAGCAGATTTGCCACACTCAAAGATCTGGCCCCTGCGTTCTATCCCCATCTCTGTGATTCCCAACCTCATTTATTCCCCATTCCCTGTGTCATCTTGGTTCAATCACTTAAACTCTGTGCTTTGATCGCCCCAGCTGTAAAACCATGCTAAGAACACCTACCTTTGTAAATTCCTTTGAGATCCTCAGGTGAAAGATACTGTGGACGTGCAGACAATTATTCACTACGGCCATTGCTAGCAATAAAATCAATTAAATTCTGAAAAGTAATACTGTGATCTGGAAGAAGGCTTTTGCCCTACTTCTTTTTCTGACTTGCACTGACCAGTGTTATTTCGGTTTGATTTTGTTTTGCAAACAGAATACATTTTGGAAGCTCCCCAACACAGAAAGCAATTCTTAGGCAACTCACAATATATAAATAATTCTCTTGAGAACATAGCATGGGCTTGATTGTGCTACTGCTCAGCAGAGCCGATAATCTTATTTCTGCCATGCCAAATACAGGACTTTGGGGCCACAGCCCTACAGTCTGTTCTTAACCCCATTCTTGGCACACAATGACCAGCCCTTCCTTCTCTCTGCAACTTTTGCTATACTTATTTTTTGGAAGACTCAGAAAACATCGGAGAAAAAAAATCTTGTCACTGTTTGTAAGTCTCCACTGGACTTATTAGAGGCCCCCAGAGACAAAGCCTTTGGCTACGCAAAGGCCCGCATTTAATCCTCTTTCTTCTATGGCCTATGTGAGATCTGCACTCCAGAGCTCCAAACTGTGGCATTATCTATGTGTTTGAGGTCCTGAGGACAATCTCTGCACCATATTTTAGCTCTGCTCCTAAGATGGCATCCTGGGAAAAGGATGGATTGTCCTGAGCCATATGTTATCTGTGTCTGTGTTGAAAGGAGACAAAAAGGGAGGATGAGGCCTGGCCAAACCTGGGTGCAAACATCCAACACTGAGTCACATCAGAGCATCAGGAAAAGGCAGACAGAAGGAATCCATCTGAGTATGTGTAAGTGTCAACCTTTGCTGGAATAACTCTGCTCCTCAGCATCCACACGAGTAGTCGCCAGGGAGTTGCCTGGCTACATACGTTTTTATCCATCAGACGGCTAAATCAGAACCCCAAATGCCCAACATAGCACGCAGAAGCTTTCTGTGGGTTTCTGATACTCCCTAGCGGACACTTGAGCCATAAACAAGGAATGGGTTACAAGGAGACGTACAGATAGTCTCCTCCCAAGAAATGGCTAGTCAGGTAGTCTGCAAAGATGCTCCCCCTGCACCGAGTGGATCTCAGACACAGGGGAGAATCTGACCCTCAATGGCTGTCTCTGAGACCTAATCTACCATTTAATTATTTTAACATGTTATGAAAAACCTATGCACACTTCTCCAGGCCTTTCTATAACTTCCACTATAATTGCATTAACTCAAATGAGGTGCTACCATCAAAGGGCCAAATCCTGAAGCCCTTATTCAATTTTTTTTCTCAGGTCTTATCTCAAGGCCAAACTTCCATTGGCTTCCGTCTGAGTAAGGAGTATGCAGACTTTGTCTAAATGAGGGATCTTTCCTCTCAAGGTGATAAGAGCATCCATCCCCCACAGGCATGCAGTCAGCAGGAAAAATCTTACTGGATCATCCGGGTAGGATGTGTAAATGTAAGTGGAGGGATGGTTTTTCAATAAATAGTTTCCGGAGCAGAGCAAAAGCACTCTATGTAATTAACTGTTTAATCTTTGTGGGTGCACTACCTAGAAACAAATGGATAGCAATTTGGAGATGTTTGTTCCTTTAGCATCTCTGGTGACGGTGATATCGCAGTGCTTCTCCTGGAGCTGTATCTGGAGCAACCATTCTAGGGCTTCTTTCTCCATCACACGGTTTGCAGATGACGGGGGGAAAGGATTCAATAGGGAATGGCGCCATGCAATTCAGCCTTGAGACTGGCTGAGTCTGTTCTCAGGTATTCATTGAAAGAGGCTTCCCTTCCCATAGACATTCTGCCTGGAATTACTGGAGTTCTTTCTATATATGGAGAAGTCAAAGGTTCAGATGCTCTTTCTGTGAGTTGTTATTGTTATGATAACATAGTGCTTCTCTAGCACGCCTGTCTCTCAGGATCTCAAAGCATCTCAAAGGTCAGGTTCCACCCTCAGTTTAAAAAGACCCAGTGGGATTCTGGAGTAGCTCCAGGAACACTCCACTAAATGAGAGTGACTGAGGCCAAAATTAGACCCTGCTGGAGGCCTCCAACACTCCTGGGGGGGAGATAAGAGATTTCTTTCAATGGCAAGTCCCTCATGGGGCACAGACTGTCCCTTCTTCAATGTCTACAGAGTGCCTAGAACATTGTGGCTACAACACAAATAATAACAGGCTCCCTTCCCCCACCATGGAAATGCAGCTGGCTCTGGGGCGGGTATCTATAGCTATTAACAGGAACAGCAACACTGCTCATCACGTTCGCTTTCCCCAGCTATTCCGTGAAAGCCTTTGTTTCCGTTTGCCTTTCCCTAGGCAAGGTCATGGGGCTCTATGGCACAAGGGCCTGCAAGAGGGCAGAATCTAAACAATGCCACCTGCGACCCAGGCTGAGGCTATGTTGTTTTAATGAACACTGAAGTCTTACCAATCGTTATATATTCGAAAGGGCCAGCTAGCCAGCATGGCCTGGAGATGCGATGCAGTGCAGAGCTGTAATCTCCAGTGCCATCGGGGAATCCCTCGCAGGGATCTCTCTCTTGGCTGAGACAATGGAAGACTCGTCTCGTGGTGGAGTTGGGCGACACCTACTGGATGAACTCAGTATTACCGCCCACAGCCAACCGAGCCTGGAATGAATGCGTCCCGCGGCGTACATGGTGTGGGGTGTGGACAGCGGTGGGTATTTAATTCCGTGACTGTGCAGTTCCTCACCTGAGCCCCCAGGTAAGCCAAATGCATTGAGAAACTCTGTTGCGGGGCGATGACAGACTCGTGGCTAAAAATACTGCACAGGTAACAAAAGGGGTGCTTGGTTTTAGGTCTTTACACTTGATCTGTGTAAAATTAGCCACCTGAGAAGGTTTGCTGGTAGACCCATCACAAGCTGAGCAGATGGAGTTGGTCGCTACTTGAGTCTTTAGATGCGTCTAAACTACAGTAAACTATTATAACCAGTCGCCAAACCTGCCCAGGTGAGATTTCCCGTTCCTTCCTTGACTCCCTTTCAAAACCCTGCCCAGGTGAAGTTTGGCCGCCCCAGAATTTGCTCCCAAATGCTGGAATTGGCGCGGTGCCCTTCTAAGGGGAGGGAAATGCGCGTTACTCCGTTACAGCTCGGGGCGGGGAGTGGGAAAGGGTTGGCAAAACATCTCAACCGAATCCGCTCCGGGCTCCTGGTTATCCAACGTGGCGCTTGTAACTTAACAAAGACACTTGCCTTCCCCAGACTCTATCTGCGTTCGAGAGGGAGATAAGCCGGGCTCGCTGCCTGGAGCAGAAACGCCTCAGCTCTTCAGACACAGGGCTCCATTGTCCGGAATTTGGGAGCCCGTCCGATCGTCTGTCTAGAGCGAGCGCTTGCCTTTAAAAACATATGATTTTTAAGCCAAATGTTATTGTTCCTTTTACCAATAGTTCAACTGAGGTGGGGGAGGGGGGGCGTCTAGGGAGGAGCTGCCCCCGGCAAAGCAACACAAACAAGTCCTGAAGCTGCTAGCAGAGCCCTGGACCAGACTTGTCAGAGCTTCCAATTAAATCCTAAAGCAAATCCAGCGACTGGGAATTGAATGGCAGGGCTGGGGGGCAGGGAACACACAGGCTGACAGCCGCATCATTGAAAGCGGCGGGGGGGGGGGGTGCTTTGTCGATTTGGGAAAGTTTATGCTGGAAGGGCCCGATCCTGCCCCCATTGAGGTCGGGGGGAGGGAGGGAGGGGCTTTGCGACTGATTGCAGACTCGGGCCCTAAGGGAGCAAAGATTCCCCCGGTGCCATGAGGAGGGGTGCGAGCGGATGGGTGAAAGGGGGACCGTGTCGATTCTGCTGGGAACACTCCGTCGAGAATATCCAGAGGCCTTGTGTTTGGTACATCAGGTCTGAGTGGCTGGTGCCTGCGTCTGACTGGGGGGTCCTGCTCCTCAACCGAGGGGGGGGGTCGCGTTGGGTTTTCACTGAACCAGGCACATCCCGGCCTATTCGGAACGTGTCCTGGCACATGCGGAATGTGTACGTAGCTTCTCCCAGGGAAATGGGTTTAAAGCAACCAAAGGGGACCATTTCTCCCGCTGGAGAGGATGCAGTTTTGATGCACGCTTTTTCCCCCAGGAGTTTTATTGTCTCGTTTTTAGTGACAAATACTCCCCCTTAAACGAACAACCCTCCTGATACGGAGAAACCACTCTTCCTCGCCGCCCCCTTCCGCCCCCCGCCCCCCACTTCCAGCCAATGCTGCCCCAAAGACATGCCCGCTGATCACAACCTTTGCACTTGCAAAACGTGCAAGGAAGGAAGGATGCGCTCTCCCGCCCGGACAGCCAAGGCAAACATCAAATTAATGCATCTCTCGCCGAGGGACAGAGGCAGCGTGGTCCAGCTGGAGGTTAGTTGCCAAAGTGGCTTGCAAGGCAACCCTGGAGCAGCGAGGGAGGGAGGCGCAAACTTCGGGCAGAAGGTGCCCCGGCCCGTGGCTTGGTTTTGCAGAGGAAAAGGCAGTGGCGGAGGCTGGTTCAGGGGCCGGTTGCAGAAGGCGCAGGAGCGGCGCTTGCCCCTGCCCCAGGCAGTGCCCGGGCGGCTGCTTTTTGCCGTGAGGAAGTGCAAAAACGGCATGCAGTTGCTTTAGGAAGTCAATCGCAGGGGCCGGGGGACGCGTGCGCAGTGCAGCCCCTGCCAGCCTCTCCAAGCTCGTCTCTCTAAGGGTGTCGATTCTGGAGCTAAAAAAAAGGGGGGACGGGGACGGATGTGCCTCAGCAAAGGGAAGGAGGGCTGCGCTGCTGCGGGGGACTCGGATGCACAGCTCGTGAGTAAACCCCCCCCCCTTTGCACCCTGGCTCTGCAGCCAGGCTCCCCCCACCCGCCACGGCCCGCGCTGCTGCTAGAAATGTGTGAGCATTGATGCAAAAATCTTCTTGCTTCCCTTTTGTGTGAGTGGGGAGCGAACGGGCCAGCACCGTTTGTGCAAGAGCCGGGGAAGAAAGGGGTTTCCTCTAAGGAGAAAACACAGCCCAGCTGCAGATGGGGGGGAGGGAGCGACCCCAACCTTGCAATTCCCCCCCCTGCTCGCTCTGAATTGCAAATCCTCCATTCCCAGTGCATTGCTTGGGATTGTATCTCCTGGGAGGGGAACGCTAAACCCGCCCCCCCCGTTGGCTCCCAGCCTTGTATTCAATGGGGTGGGCTCCCCCTGGCTGCCACCGCCCCTTTTTACCCCCCCCCCCCATGCATCAAGTGCTGCCGGTCAGCCTTGTAAACCGCTGCTGAGGGAGGGAGTGTGGCTGTCTATTGGGGAGGGGGAGGAGAGGCGTAAGCCCCCAAGAGCCGCTCAGCTTCCTGGGCAGCATGAATTCCAGCTGAGCTCCTTTGCATTTGCATCCTTTCTAATGAAACCCATGTGCAATGGATTGCAACTGATTAGAGGGAGTGGAAGATGCAGATAGGAGATACGGATGCGGGGGTTGTCACTGAATTGCATGCCGACTAATGGGGTGGGGGAAGCCCCAGGGAGGAGGAAGAGCTCGCGGGGGAGGCGATGCCCTCTCCCTCCCCCATGCCTTTGCCGTCTGTCTGACCCGGGGATTTGCCTTGCATGTCGCGTGGCAGAGCTGTCAGCTCGCACGAGGCGGGGAGAGGCCGGGCCCCTGGCAGCTGCGGCTGGCTCTGCTGGGGGCGTGCAGAGGCTGCCTCGGGAGGAGGCTCTGCTGCCCTGCAGCCACGCAAAGCCAAGGGGGGAAAAGGATCCTCCTCCCCGCCTTGCTGGTAGGAGGATTCCCCCTGGAGCAGGCTGTGACAGTTTCTGGCACTGCTTGGAGGAGGGGAGAGGTCTCCCAGTGACCAACCTCCCACCCACCCACCCACCCCCAAAGGTAACCCTGTGAGTCAGGACTCCTGGGTTCCCTTCCTGCTGATTCCCTGTGTGACCTTTGTGTAAATCACGTACATGCTCTGTGACTCAGTTTCCCCATGTATCAAGCAGGGTGTGTGTTGTGGGGGAGTGTGTGTGTTGGGGGGGAATAATAGACTGGGGCCCTGACCTTTGGGGGGTCTCGGCCCTACAGGAGTGTAAATAATATTTCAAGGAGCTGTGTGGATCTCAGATGGGGTAGAGAAGTGCAGGCTGTTCTTGGGGCTTCATCCCTTTGAGCATCACCTGCGGAGGTGCCTTGGGAATGGGCAGGTTCCTCTGGGAAGCTCTGATGTCTCGGGAAGCTTCCTCGGGCTGTTGGTTTGGCACAGAGCCAGGGCCTTTTTAAAGAAACTAAACAAAAAGTGTTCAAAGTGAGTGGGAGGGATTTCCCAGCTTGTAGGGGAGTTCATTTCCCTCTCTGAATACAAGGCAGTCGGCTCTCTCGGAATGATTCTTAATCACCATCGAATGTGTGAAGAGCCGGATGCTGCTGCTTTCCGCCTTGGGAGTGCAGTGCACCGAATGGCAGGTATTTCCAGGCTGTTTTACTGGGGGCGGATGCCACTTCAGATTCCCCTACACGACGTTTTGCCCACCAGCCCTCCCCACAAATGACCGGAGCTGCATGCTAATAAAAAAGAGTGCATTGCTCTGCAGTAACTGACCGAACTTCTTCTTCCTATAAGAGGCAGTGAGCAGGGTGGTCTCTGTAATATAGTTCAGTAAAGGCCTGCCTGTTTCCATATTATGGCACCAAAGCAGGCCTGGAGAGGGTGGGAGTGAAAAATATAATGAAGCAGTCACTTACAATAAGGCCTGTCACAGGTGCAGGGCTAGCTGCGCCTCTCTCCCCCCCTGGTCTCTGAGGGCACCCCCGTGGGTATAAGGCCTTGTGTCTTTGCCTATCCTGGGACGCAGCTGCACCATTCTCCCATACTGAGACCAAGCCTGGGCTAGGGTCCTCTGCGTGTCAATTGTGCTTACCCAGCAGATCCAACTGAGTTTGGGTCCCAGTGGTTCTTTCCTGTGGGAGTCTGGGACCAGTGGTATTCAGTGACCAAAACAGACTTCTTAAAACCCCAGCGGTCTTTGTTCCTGTTGTCAAAACAAACCAGTTAGAGAAACAGGATTTTGATACAACGGGTGGTGTACACACATCTGTCGTACTGAGAGGTGTACTGTCCCTGGTGGCAGCCTAGACAGGCCTAATTTCTTCAGAACCCCTTTTCCCCCTCCTGCCCCGGTGGCTGCTCCCTGAACAACTCCCCCTTCTCTTGAGAGAAACCCATTTTAAACTGCCAGAATTATTCGGTTCGTCTGCATTTCTGGGCTTGGGCCCTTTGGGACAAAACTAGTTTTGCAGGTTGGCTGGGAAGGGGTTAAAATCTTCAAAGCTGACAGTCTGGGCCTTGTTCCTTCACTTTCAGACGTTTGCTGAGGAGCCCTGATCTTGAGTCATTCTCTTACTTCCTGCTTGTTTTTCCTATTAAGCTAAACCAATGTGTGAGTGTCCACATGCCAATAACCAGGTCAACGTACACTATTCATAAATTATTACAGAGCAGCTCCAGATCTGTCACAAGGCCTACGAAGAGGAAAGCGGGAGGCAATTCAGTTTTATTGTTGCCTTTGCACTCAGTTCCCCCTGGGGTTCAGGGCATCTTTCCACCCTGCCGTAACCCTGTATGCTCCAGAGTTTACTCCTGGTCCACAAGGCTTCCTTCCACTTGTTTGGTTCCTTACTTGGCTTTGCATAGGCACTGCATTCTTAGAGTTCACAGGAAGTATTTTAAAGCGAGTGATTTAGATACTTCAGTAAACAATTTTTTTAAAAAAAATTTTGGATGGTACCAGTAATTACTGATAAACGGGGGTGGGAATCCCCCAAACATTTCATGGTGGTGTAAAATTGGAAGTTGGGTTGTGCCCCAAGTAACTTTATAGGAATTCTAGCAAGCTTTCAGAAGTTATTGGTGGCCAGTTACCAGGAAACTTGAAGTGTGAAATATCTTAACCTGCTCAGGATAATTATAATTGTCATCACCCCACCCTTGCCAAAGACTTCTTAAAAATTCTGATCTGCAGAGTGTCCTCTTTAAACTCAAGCTGCATACACAATTGTAACCATTATGAACGATACCAGGGCCCCTCCTAGTTCTAGATACGTGCTTAATTTATTCGTCGCAGCCAATCAAATTATTTCCCTGATTGCTTAGTGCTCTCCATCACGGTTTTGTCACTGCTTTGTATTTCATTCCAGTCCATTCTGCTTCCGCCTTTTCTCTTCCGAGTGGTGACCGAAGCATTTTATTCTGCTCATTTTTGTCAGTTCTTTCTTAATTCTTTAAATCCAAGCCAGGCAGGCCCTGGGGAGTTCTTGTGCTTTTGCTAGGGCTCAGTACCAGCGCTGGGTGTCACTAGAAAGCTGGCTGCAGAGTGTGTAATTAAATGCCGAGTTTCTAGAGGCGTCATGCCATGTGCCACGGTTCACCCTGGTAGCTGCTGCATTCTGAAGAATCTTGTACGCAAATCTCCGCCACAATGTTTCACTAGCAATAAGTAATGAAGCAGAGTTGCAGGAAAGAGATCTTTATTGAGCGTGCAGAGAGGCCACGGTTATATGCTGATGCTCTGGAGTTTGGGAGCTAGCAGTCTGGGCTCTGTTTGTTACTGAGCTCCTGGAGGACACCTAAGTAGGTTCCTCCAGAAACCTGACCTCCTTTCTCCAGTTCTGTTCAACATATGACCCCCCCCCCCCCAGCCCGGAATTGTCACACTTTTGGGAAGCTAACTTTTGCTGTAAAAACATTGGGAAATGATGATACAGACATCATGGACAAAGCAGTTTTAACATTCAGGGCCCATTTCTCATTGAAACTGGTACTGACATACTATGAAAACGGGACCATAAAAGTGGGATCAATTGCCAATTAAGAAAGAAAAGCAACAATTCTGAACATTTCAAATTTACTATGAATAACATGCATTTCTACGATGCCATCTCATTGAATCATATAATCATAGGACTGGAAGGGACCTCGAGAGGTCATCTAGTCTAGAGCCCTGCACTCATGGCAGGACTAAGTATTATCTAAACCATCCCTGACAGGTGTTTGTCTAACCTGCTCTTAAAAATCTCCGATGATGGAGATTCCACAACCTCCCTAGGCAATTTATTCTAGTGCTTAACCACCCTGACAGTTAGGAAGTTCTTCCTACTGTCCAACCTAAACTGCCCTTGCTGCAATTTAAGCCCATTGTTTCTTGTCCTATCCTCAGAGGTTAAGAAGAACAATTTTTCTCCCTCCTCCTTGTAACAACCTTTATGTACTTGAAAACTATTATCGTGTCCCCTCTCAGTCTTCTTTTCTCCAGACTAAATGGAAAATGCCCTGACCCTGCAAAGACTTATACATACGCGTAACCTTTTTGCATGCGAGTAATCCTGTTGAAATCAATTATGTATGCGCTTAAATTTTTGCAAGGTCAGGGCATTAATGTGGAAGCCAAACATGCTCATGCCACTCCTAAAGCTATTAGTGAGTTAGCTAATTTGATAACACAAGCTATCAATACTGTGTCAGATTCAGTAGTATGTAGTCAAATGGGACTGGGGATAAAACTGTGCTTATGAAAAACGTTTGGTAATTAAAACACTCCACAGCTTACAGTCAATAAAAAGCCATCTCTGAACTTGGGCTCAGTCTGCTACCTTTCTCGATTCCCATGGAGTGATGGGGGATAGATCTTTTCTCCGCTTGTGTTCAGCTAGAAATCCATAGTTTCCCCTCTTCCTCCTGCTTCAGGAAAGAGAGGCAGAAACACATCAAATGTGGTAGCGGGATTTCGCATCCTCCTGGCTGTATATGAAAAAGAAGGCCTTATTGTTCGATGGATTGTTTATGTGGCTGCAAAACACAAATCTGGTTCAAGAAAATGCGTCTTCCTTCACAGGTGTGTCTGGGAAAGACCAAGCAGAACTGTGATCCTACTGGCACTGTGAATTGAGAATGTTAAGCCTTTCTGAAGCTTGTTTTTAGGTGCTTTCTGCCTCCCCCGATCTCTGCAGGAGCTGCCTCCAACTTCTGGGCTTGTATGGTAGGGATGCTTCACAGCTGGACTGTTATTTCAGCTCTGACTCTGCCGCTGTCTAAGGGTTACGGGCATTCCGGAGAGTGAAACCTCACTCAGTGTGATTGGCTCATAGTAAACGAGTCCTGTCATGGTTACTGACAGTAATGGGTTTAGCCCTAAATTGCAGGGAACTGCTTGAGTCCTCCCCTGCCCCTGCCAAGCCTGAGCCTTTGGACATTTTGTGAAATCAAGGGATTTAGCTTGAACAAAAAATGTTATTAGGACCATTAGAAATGAAAAAGGGGTTTCCTGACCTTGGGAAACTGTGTATTAGGGGTTTGGGTTATATAACAACTCGCCTGTCCAATTCTCCAGCCATCCTCCTGCTTCTGACAAGAGTTTGAAAGGTGTGGTTTGACCCTTGGAAGGTGCTTCATTAACATACCACGGGCTTTTGTGTGTTTTTAAAAGTTTGTTGCACAGAATATGTCATGCAAAATTTTAAAATACAAACTTTTCTCCTTTGCAACGGTGCTGAAAGTTTGCCATACTGGTACCGTATTGTGAGTGGGAAGTCAAAGACTGAGACCCCCCTTCTTGCTGTGTGGGGTGCAAAATCTATGTCAATGATGATAGCTCTGAGGAAAAAAAAGCAGCTGGCCGGCTTGTGTTAGCGAGGCTTGTGTAGACAGCCTGCTCTGTGGGAGCTGTGCCTTGCTGTTAACGTGGTGTATCAGAAGGGAAGTCAGATAGCCAACAAGAAGGGTTTCTTTTCCCCTTCTGTGTCTCATGCACAGACATGAGACTGACTAGTTCTTGAACAGTTTCCTCCAGCAGAAAGCAAATGTCCAAGCACTGTTTTGGATATAAGTGCAGAGAGAAGCCAATGGGTATGAAGCAAGGAAAGCTTGAAGCTAGCTCTCCGAAAAAGAACTCTGTGATACAGATGCAGCGTCCAAGGCAGAGAAAGTTCTTTTGCTTGCTGTGAGTGACTTTAGTGCTAGCGAGAGGTATTTTAGTGACAGTCCTGCAAACTGAACTCCTCTATTCTCAGAACTGGTGAAGACCCAGCTCCTCAAGACCACTCTCTGCCAGCCAGCCTCCAGCCTGACCTAGCCCTTCTTAGTTCTTTGTGAAGAGCCCTTCGCGGCCTATCAAATCCTGGGCCTCTACTGAGGCTGCCAGCAAGGGCTGCAACTGTAGAGTGAACCCCCGGGAACATGGGCTGAGACCTATGCAATTTGTTGTGTTGACTGTTGGTGATACTGACCCCATTTGCCCCCATCGTCTTGCTCAGGCCTGTAGCAAGTAACAACTTCCAGACGTTATCGACATGAGGTAGAGCGCGACAGATGACGCTCCGGGTCAAAAGCTCTCTGTGCCGTTAATCCCCTGTCCCCCGAGCCATCCACTTTCACATTTGCAAAAAGAGTCAAGATCGGGGGAAAGGGAGTGACCAGAAGCCATTTCTCACCCACCTGCACTGCTTTTTCATGGCCTTCGAGTAGACTTTTGAGCGACATGACCGGAGCAGCATTCCTCTTCCGGAGTCTGGTGCCTTTGTAGCACTCCCAACTCCTGCTACCGGGGCAGCAGCTGAACCGCGGTGCCTCTTCCCATGACAGTACTAGCCTTTTAAACGTCTGATGTCTGATGACCTGCCTAGCTCAGAGGTGCAAGCGGAGGGCAGGGCTCTCAGTTACCCATGGGTATGTGTTTGTGGGCTAAGCAGGAGGAGGCAGAGATGGTCTTGCTCACTCTCAGTACTTGGGAGGGGCTCAGAAACCATGGTGATATGGAGGGCATGTGATCAGTCTGGATAGATGGTCTTGTGTGGAGAGACTGGCACCATAAAACATGAGGAAGAATGGTCTTGTTGTTTTCTGGCTCTGCCACAGCTCCTGTGGGAGTATGGGCAAGTCACCGGGTCTCTGTACCTTGCTTTCCTCACCTGTAAAATGTGAATAATCCTTCCCTACCTCATGTGCTCTGGTGGTAGGCGCCCCCCTGTACGTGTCTAGGTAAAAATGAACGAGGATAGAGATGGAGTGGGGAGCTGGGTGTTGGGTTAATTGGCTTGCTGTTTCATTGGTTTCTAGGGGTTGTGGTTCACAGGAGGTTAACTCTCACATCCTCATGACACACGTGTGTTAAACTCCTGTGTGCAGCCTTCAGAGAACCAAGAGACTCCCCCATAGCAAATAACTCATTAAGCCAGTTGACAGGTTTCAGAGTAACAACCATGTTAGTCTGTATTCGCAAAAAGAAAAGGAGTACTTGTGGCACCTTAGAGACTAACCAATTTATTTGAGCATAAGCTTTCGTGAGCTACAGCTCACTGAGCTTTTCTTTCTAGGAATGTAGCAATTGCCGGGCTGGATCAGACCCAAGTTCCGTCTTGCTCAGTGTCCTTTCTCTGACAGTGGCTAGCACCAGCTGCTTCGGAGGAAGAAGCCTTGCAGATGAGATGACCCTAGGAGATAATCTTCCTCTGAATCCCAGGAGCTAGAAGTTGGTTTATGCCCTGAGTGTGGGGTTTTATAGAACTTCGAAAACTCTTGCTTGTTTCATTAGTATTTGCTATGAACTCTGGGTACTCTTGCTATGCATATAAATGTCTAGTCTTTTCCTGAAGTCTGCTGAGCTCTTGGCCTCAGACAACTTGTGACAGGGAGTTTCACAGGCTAATTTTGTGTTGATTGGGAAACTGTCTCCTTTTATCAGTTATGAATTTGCCACCTTTTAATAAACAATCTACCGTCTCTAAACCGTTCGTTACATTGTGATTGGACTGATTATCATTGAGAACTATTTTTTTTCCTGGTGTGCATTCTGACACTTACAAGTTCAGTTCACTTCGCTTGTATTCACTTTAAACTTGTTCTGCCTGTGAATGTTCCTAACGGTTCGTTTGCTAGAAAATGCACAGACAGCAATCACAAGAGGAAAAGGTGTGGTGTGCTGGGGACTAATGAGCTGGGCATTAATTTAGAACAAGATTTGGGATGGAGGATGGCCCAACAGTCACGTGCTCTATTTAAAACTTGACCTCCCTTGTAGAGAGAGCTTTTTCTCCAGCCAGTGCTCAAAGCTTTTCATGAGACCTGATTCCTTCTCCTTTGCAAGGAGTTTGGGGTTGCCACCTGGTCCGTTTTGTCTTGTTTTTTTTCAAACTGGCTCAGTGGTTTGCTTAGGTTTTTTTTTGTTATCAGAAAGCCTTTGAAATGCTAAACAGACCCAAGTGTTTTTAACTAGGTTACTCCTCATATGATTAAACATGGAGGATGCTTTCCTGGATGTTTACAGAAAGTTTCCAGAACAGTTGCCATGTGTTAGTCAAAGGGAACGTAACTCGAATTTTCCATGGAAAGCACCATGTCCGCAGAGGAGGTCGGGTTTAATAACATGTTGCACGGCAGTGTACAAAGAGTGGCTGCCCAGGAGTCCTCCTTCCATCCCACCCAGGGCTCGAACTTCTTACAAGAGGAGAAGTGGCATAAGATTGCTTCCCCCACCTTCAGTTCTGCACAGAGGGATGTTGCGTGATGCTAGAAAGGTTCTTATTTCATCCTTGCCCTTGGGAGTTGGACTGATACCTGCGTGTGCTGGTCATAGTGAAGAGGCCCTGGTGCTGTGATTGGTGAGCCTAGCAGTGGCTCGCATCCAGGCCTTTGGGTTAATTGAGAGAGGTACGAGCATAGGCCACGCATTTCCAACTGTGTGTGAAAGAAGGAAAGGCCCTTTGGACGGCTTGGGGTGCCTTTTGAAGGGGTGGTCCTTAAGCCTGTGGCTGACAGTTCTAATTTCTCTTCGTCCTTGTGCTGATTGTAAGGGAATCACTCTGAGCCTCATCTCCTGAGATGAAGTCTTGAGGCTGAGAGGTGTTGCAGGTTGCCTTCGCTTTCTCAGCATATGGGTCCAGGTCTTACCTTTCTGTTACACCTCTGCACCCCCTTTGAAGACTGGAGGGCAGATCCTCAGAGTCTGCAGACATGGCCAGGTGTAAACGGAAGCCAGAATTCCCCCCAGGGTATTGACTGGTGCTAGTGCTGCCCCGACTCAGATGGGGAAGAGATGCAGAAGGGCCTGCTGATGCTAACTGCTGTGGAAACTTGGAATGGTGGTGTTGCAAGGACTGCTGGATGCAGCAGTGGCTCACAGGGAGTCGACTTGGAGTATTTTGTGTAGTTTATTCCCATAAGTGAGAGGGTTGGATTTGCTTAACACCACTAGTGAATTGAAAGGCAGACTCTGAGTGGAGAGCAATGGAGAAAAAAGGCAAATGATGGAGATTGGACCTGTTGATTCAGGTTCAGCAAGGTTCTCTGGAGCATGGGTATAGTATTAGGCTCTTGCAAATTTGGTGCTAACCACAACCCTTTAACAGAGTAGCTGATATCTCCTGGGAAAGAATGCTGTGGAGTCCAGAGCCGTTATGCCCGTGCAGGGCATGGTCTCATCTTCTGTGCTTTGCTTTGCTTGTTCCTAGTTATGAAGAATTAGTTAATCGGTTTCCGCTGCTCAAAGTTATAAACCCCTTGTTTCAGACATTGCTGCTGCTTTCTGTGGAGGTCACAGTGATGGCAAAAGCAGAGAATTAGACTTCAGGTAGGGAATGAGCAGATGAACTTCTCTTCACCATTCCTATTTGTATGCACCTCCCCGAGCAGCACATGCTGAGAGACGAGAAGAGAAAAAACAAAAATAATCTGCCTCTTCCCACGGGATAAAATCGCCTCCATTCTTCTTTCTGCCCCACCGGCATGGAATCATAGCAATGCAGGGCTGGAAGGGATCTTGAGAGGCCACGTAGCTCAGCCCCCAGCACTGAGGCAGGACCAAGTAAATCTAGACCATCCCTGACAGGTGTCTGTCCAACTTGTTCTTAAAACCCTCCAGGACAGGGATTCCCACAACCTCCCTTGGAAGTCAGTTCCAGAGCTGAACTGTCCTTAATAGTTAGAAAGATTTTCCCAATATCTAACTTAAATCTCCCTGGCTGCAGATGAAGCCCATTGCTTCTTGTCCTATCGTCAGTGGACATGGAGAACAATCGAACACCATTCTCTTTATAACAGCCCTTAAAGTATTTTAAGACTGTTATCGGGTCCCTCCTCAGTCATCTTTTCTCAAGACTGAACGTGCCCAGGTTTTAAAACCTTTCCTCCCAGGTCAGGCTTTCCAAACGGTTTGTTTTTTGTAGCTCTCCTCTGGATTCTTCCCAGCGTGTCCAGTATTGGACACAGGACTCCAGCTGAGGCCTCCCCAGTAGAGCAGGACAGTTACCTCCCGTGTCTGACATACGACACTCCTGTTAACACACCCCAGGATGATGTTCGCCATCTATAGTCCTGAACTGTTTGTACATCTGTAAGATATGAGCATAAGGTAACTGTAAATAACCCATTTCCATCTTTCTTGGAAGTTTCCAAGCGTCTCTTGCTTCTGGAGAGAGTTTGGCTTGACCGCTCCTTCCCGACCTGAGCTGCCCCCTGGGCCTCTTTTTTTTTTTTTTTTTTTTTTTTAACAGTCAGGGAAACCCTCTCTTGGAGACTTCCGCTGTCTGACCACAGAGGGGAGAGCTCTGATGCCTGCAGCAAAAATACACCTTGTGGAGTACGAGGGCACCTGGGAAAAACCGGTCTGTCAGTTCTCCCTCTGACTTCCCCTGCTGAAAACTGAGCAAGTGCCGTGGTTAGGAAACACGGGCTCAGGGAATAAGGATGGGTGCTGGCAGGTGAAAACATCAGTGACAAAAGAGGAGACTTGAGATGTTAGGGCAAAAGATCTCCTGTGCCAGGCTACAGTAGCTTGAAGCTAAGCAGATAGCTTTAACCATATGTGTTAGGAGCTGATGGGGGAGATTTTATTTGGTTATTATGTGTGTTACCATAGCACCTAGGAGCCCCATATGTGGACCAGAACCCCATTGTGCTAGGTGCTGTATAAACACAGAACCAAATGACAGTCCGTGCCCCAAAGAACTGACAGTTGAAGTTCAGGTTCTCATTGGTCTGGAGAGAATAATGGGATAGCCTTGTTTAGTCGGAGATTTGGGGCAGTGTTCTTCAGTTAAGTTTTAAGAGTTCCCGTTTGTCTGCTGTTGGGATGTGTTTGTTTTTGTGGTTGTTTTTTTCATTTCAGCCTATTAAATGAAATCTTCCTATGCTTAGACACAGTCACTGATTGCATGCCTGTGCAATGCCCCTCTGTGATGGGTTGTCCCCCTGGGGTGCAGTCTGGGAGCCGGGAGAAACCACTGCCCCCCTCTAAAACACACAGCTGGGTTGGAGATTCATCCAGCCTCACCCAGTTGTGTGTCTTAGAGCTTCCAGACTGCATCCCAGGGCGTGACAATGCGTTACACCCTCCTTTCGGTCCCCTGTGTTCTGCATGCATTCCGCGTCCCCTTGCTTTCATTGCTGAGAATTCCTTACTGCCGCAGTGAAGAGTCATGGCAGTGGGGCTGCAGAAAGAGTCACCTACACAAATCCCACAGCTTTTCCAGCTTCCCTGCAGGATTAATTTATTGCATATCCCCAGGGTGGGTGTGTCACACACCGGCCATGCTTGGGCTATAGCAGGCTGAGGAGTGTAGTCATCAGAGACACACTGGGCAAAGGAGCTTTGTCACCTCAGGCTAATCCCGTTCCCTGCACTGCCCAAGGATGGGGCATACAAGTTATGTTTTATATATTGCTGCCTTCTGCATGAAGCAAGTGCGAGTGGTGTCAGGGACTGGGCTGCCTAACGTAACCCCTGGAATGCACCTGTAAACCCAGTTAAAATACATTAAAAACCACACGCCCCTCTGTGTTTAGGGCCAGTGCTTTGCGTCTCTGCCACCTCCTACTGACGGCAGCTGGAGAAAGTGCACTTGACTCCCCTTGTGAGGGGAGGGAGCACCTCTTTGCTCAACAGCGACCCCTCTGGCTGATCAAGGTAGGGAAGACAGGCTTCCACCCACTGCAAAGCCAGCAACCTGCCGAGCCATGTGGGGAGAAGAGGGAAATGAAGGGCTGGTCAGGGCTGTGCTAGGGATGCGGTGCGTGGGGGGCATGCCATTACGGAAGCCTCTGGGGGCAGGGACAGGCTTTAAAACAACTGAATGTGTTCAAACCAAAGAGTCCCTGAAGAAATGACCGCATCCGCTAATGTGTTCAGAGAAGGGGGAATTGCCGTACTGTTTCAATAACACACAGCATCATTTGCTAACCTGCTTTGCAAGCTGCTTAGAGCAGGCATTCCAAGCAGCAAGCAGGGCTGAATTCTGCTGGCTGGCCCATGGCACTGACATATTGGGTGTATTCCATGTTTCTTCCTCTTGCGGAGCACCCAATAGTGACGGCTGGGAATTCTGCCCCTTTTGGAAAGGGGGCAGAGTGGAGAGGGGCGGCGTGGCTCTGAGGGCAGACAGTTGTGCTCGCTAGGTACTGGAAGTGTTGTATAAGGCGCACCCTCCGGAGCGAGTGCTCACTGCATACGGTTTTGAATTTGCGCTGCCCTCCTTGGAGGAGGGATTAGGGTTCCCGGAGGCTCTTCATTAAGCGTTTTTCATCGTTGTGTGACTTCCTTCTAAAGGCCAGACTGGCGCTGTTTTGTGCATGTTTAAAAAATAAAAGACCCTCTTAGAATTAAGAGCAGGCCCCTGTTCAAAGCCCCTTGCCCCTCCCCAACCTATAGGTAGACCGGAAAGGACCATTAGGTCATCTCATCTGACTTCCTGTAGAACACAGGCCACAGGATTTCTTCCAGTTATTCCTGTCTTGAGCCCCGTAACAAGCATTTGACTAAAGCATATCTTCCCAAAAGGCATCCAGTGTTGCTATGAAGACTTCAAGTATGCTTTCTTGGGTGCTACAAATCCTGGGTTAAACTGGATGGGAAACCTCTTTAATTGGCAAAAGCATCTAAAGGAGTTGGGCCCTCAAACACCCCTGGGCAATTCAATGAAAATCAGGTGTCTCAACCCCTTAGGCTCCTTTGACTATCCCAGCTGAGACAACCAGCACGTTTTCCAAGGAAATAATCATCTAAAAGGGACTCAGCCCCAAATACATGTTAAAAGAAAGAAAATGAATGTTGCTTATCTCAGAGAGAGTGCAAGCCCACTGTTATTCCAGCAAAAAAAGACTTGATCAAACTCGCTTACTTGGATAACAGCAGCTTAGCCAAAATGTCAGTGGTTTCTGGCATTCTTGCTTGATATCAGCATTGCTCAGTTGCATGTGAGGTTTGTTTTTCTAAACGTTCATATGGGTTGAGTCTCCCGGTCACTGGTGGCTCATTTCCTTGGAAGATGCGCTTAGTCACCTTCTTTTATTCTTTAACTCTGAGTTCAGATGACAAAAACCGTTCTTAATGATTTGTTCCCCCTCCTGGTTGTTGTGGTCAGGGGGTGTATTTAAAGTGGCAATGTCAGATCCATTTCTTGCCCCGAATAATAATAATTGTAACCAACATTGAGAATGTTATCATTTGGCAATGCGTGTCTGGGTCCACCCCCAAAATATTAATTCCAGGACTGGAAGAATTGAATAAAAACATGGGTCTCCTTCATTTTTCAAAGAGATGCCCAGGATTTAACAGGCCATTTGGGGCTGCGGGAAGAGCGGCCAGCACGTCCCTTGGCCCGTGCCTCTTCCCACAGCCCCCATTGGCCTGGAGCAGCGAACCGTGGCCAGTGGGAGCTGCGATCGGCCGAACCTGCGGACGCGGCAGGTAAACAAACCAGTCCGGTGCGCCAGGGGCTTTCCCTGAACAAGGGGCAGACCAGCTCTGAGAACCACTGTCCTAACTGGATCCACATTTATCTGTTTTTTTTTTTTCATTTTTTCTCCCTTCTCTCTTTCTGTGGACCACCGTGTTGGTTGATGGTGCCATGCCTTTCAAAGAGAGTTCAAGTATGCCTTCAGTTCAGTTGTAAGCAGATGCTAAACAAATAATTATTGATTGTTAGACATCTTTTATGGAGCATCAACGATTGTTTAATAGCTGCCTGTCTGTCACAGTGGTATTAATCCTCCTATAAATACGCTCTTTAACCTCCACTACTTGTCTTTTAAAATTTTCAGTCAGGGTTGGTTATTGTGTGTGCTGCTTTTACTCTACTTAGTAATTACTTACGTTTTTATGGAAGTGTGAGACTAAGGCAAGGTGCTGTAACAGCCATGTATGGATTGTATTGTTAGACTGCAGTACAGGTTTTTCTAATGAACGCTGAACACACTGCAACTCCGTTAGGAGACTCCCATTAGATATGTGTAGGGAAATGAATTTATAACATAACCTACTTCTTTGGGTGACTGTGTTCTCTTCACTTCCCATTTGTGCCCTGAGTTGGCTGGAGCTCATCAAATTCTACGGATGTCACAGCTTTCTGGACAGTGTTAAGCAGGGGTATCAAAATACCTTTGGAGACCCTGTGCAATTAATAAATATATAACCTAATATGTGCGTGCCTCCTAGAATTTCACTGCTGCTGAGGAAACTCCAACAGGTCCCTAGAGGAAAACAAATTCCGCAGTGCTGAGACATGTTTATGGCTGAGACCTTTCAGCTAAGACAGATCTTTTGATTCGGAAGTTCTGTATGCCTCCTCTTGTTTGATCAGTCTTCGCTGGTTCAGGGGACAGGATCGCGGTGAAATTTGGCTCCCCCAGCTGAAACAGTTTTGCAAGACATTAGCCACACTTGTAGCTTTTCGCCCCTTACAAGATTCTGCTAGATTTTAACGAGAGCCATTCCCTTTCCCTGCCTGCTACCCTTAGAAATTTAGTGCTTCTGTTCTGTTGCTACTGTAGCTAAAAAGGGCTCAGATACGTGGCATTTTATATAACCCTGTATGGCTGTGGACAGATTTAGGACAAGGCAGTCAAGTACAACTTGGTCCGTCCCCCCCATTTCGTTCATACAGAGGTACGGTCGCATGCTGATTGTTCACAAGCTGTTTTTACAAGTTGCTGATGAGCAGACTGCGGCTAATTCTGTTCCTTTTTATTCTGAAGGAGTTCAAAGTGGGATGAGTAAAACATGCTACTGGATTCCCACCACTCCAGTGGATACAAAATATATTTGGACCTCCTCAGCTGGGGTAGATTGTCACAGCTCTGGTAAAGTCAATGGAGTTGTGGCGATGGACACTAGCTGAGAATATGCCCCCTTATGTGGTTTGAAATATACTCCATTATCCTGTGCTTTCGATCAGCGTAGGTGGAATCTCAGGGACAGTTGCTGCAGATTAGGGTGAGAGTTGGGTTTTGCCCTCACATCAGAACACAAGCTAGGCAAATCGGTTTCAGGCTTTTAACCATTTAAGTGCTGCCTATTGTGGGATGTGGGGTAAAGCACCCCAGGTAGGTATATCAGCTTTGCAGCACTCTGCGTGGTGGAGCTATGAACATAGGGAAGAGTTGTCATGCTGCACTATCGTCACACAGAGACACTGCTAGCAAACAGCAAGCGAAGGGTTAACAGAGGCCAGGTTAGGGTTAGTGTGTTGGACTGTTCCCACAGCCATGTGCCCTCTACAAATCCAGTGGGTGAAAATGGCTGGGAACCCTGGAGCAATCTGATCGTTATCAGCAGACCAAACGTAGAAATTAGGGTTGGGAAAGATGGATCCAATGATAGAGCGCTGTCCCCTCCCCGCCCCCCGCGGCATGAGGGTTCCGAATGGTGAACGGCTGGAAGGAAGACGCATTTCTCGCTCCTGTGTAAAATCATTGGCCACTGGCTGTTGAGCTACATTGTTGATAAGTTTCAGAGTAACAGCCGTGTTAGTCTGTATTCGCAAAAAGAAAAGGAGTACTTGTGGCACCTTAGAGACTAACGAATTTATTTGAGCATGAGCTTTCGTGAGCTACAGCTCACTTCATCAGATGCAAGTGAGCTGTAGCTCACGAAAGCTCATGCTCAAATAAATTCGTTAGTCTCTAAGGTGCCACAAGTACTCCTTTTCTTATTGTTGATAAGGAGATACCTGAGTAGGAAGAGAGGAGCTTTTAACAGCTCTGCTGGGATCTGTCTGCTGCCGGCACAAAGGAGAGGCCTTGTTTTCCAGCAGGCAGGTAGACTGGCAGCAGTTGTACACCCTACCCCAGTGAGCCTGTGCGTGACTCTCTCTCCATAGGTTTTGTTGGTTTTAACACAGATCCGGTTGCCTGAGCCCCTGGGCTCATATTCCTCCTGGATCCAGCCATCCCTATGGTTTTTGTGCTGAGGATTAGGACCGCAGCAATTCTTAGGGCTGCCTAGTTACGGGATGAGTCTGCAGTTGAGTCCTACGGGTTGCCCCGGCCTATGGTGTTCCCTGCTGCCATCTCTTAATTTCTCATATTCCATTGTGCTGAAGCCTTGATCAAACAACGAACAGGAACACACATCAGTAAGAACTAAACCCGGGGGGGAAACTGTGCTGAAAACTGAAAATCTGATGTAGAGATGGCAGCCACAGAAGAAGTGGAGCTGCGAGTAAAGCTGCCAGGTCCGGGGAATGACTAGGGCTAGTGAGAAGATGGTCACTGAAGGTGCAAAAGTTCTCTACCTGATTCAGCCAGGGCAGAATGCTGCAAACTCAGTTACCTGGCTAGAATCACTGAACAAGTAGGAGATGTCTTGGCTTTCTAGGTGAACTAACAAGTCAGGAGGGTGTTTAGACAGGTGGAAGGGAGGTGAACAAATAACTTGCAACATGTAACCTCTTGGACAGACTGTTGAGCATCAATCTCTACTGCCTTGCAATTTGGTTAGTCGCTTAAACCTGTGCAAAGCAGGTATTGAACATTGCCTGTGGTATAGAATCCTGATCTGATAGTGTTTTGATGTCCCTTTTCACAGGCTTGTATGACAATGCTTGGTGTGGTGGAAAATTGAGACCTCTCCCTGTTTATTTCTGTTCACAAAGAGGTGTCCGAATTCTTGAATATTTTGGGGGCTTTACGTTGTGCAGATTCACAGTCTGCAGGTCACTTATGGGCAGTCTGTTATGAAATATAAAAATGTAGGGCTGGAAGGGACCTTGTGAGGTCATCGTGTCCAGCCCCCTGCACTGAAGCAGGATCAAATAAACCTAGACCATCCCTGACAGGTGTCTGTCCAACCTGTTCTTAAAAACCTTCAATGATGGAGATTCCACAACCTCCCTTGGAAGCGAACTCCAGAGTGTAACTACCCTTGTAATTAGAAAGGTTTTCCTAATATCTAACCTAATATCTCCCTTGCTGTAGATTAAGTCCATTATTTCTTGTCCTACCTTTAATGAACGTGGAAAACAATTGATCACCGTCCTCTGTATAACAGCCCTTAACAGATTTGAAGACTGTTATCAGGTCCCCACTCGGTCTTCTTTTCTCAAGACTGAACATGCTTTTTCTCATAGGTCAGGTTCTCTAAACCTTGTATTATTTTTGTTGCTCTCCTCTGGATGTTCGCAGTCCCTATTGTGTTGATTAGTTACGTAGTTTTGACCAGTATTCTTGCTTAAATTGCGTTTAACACAAGTGTTCACCTCTGAGAAAGCTCTAGTGCTGATGAGAAAGTGAAAGGGTTTTAGAGTCGTGACCCAATCAAAATTTACTCTCAGATGTGAGTGAATATTCATGGGGAAACATGTTCCACTGTTGGCTCAGCTCTGATGCCACGTGCCCATTTTGGGTAGGATTGGCCTTCTTGGCTCCCCCTTCTCCTAAAGCAAGCTCTGTCCCAGTGCCTGGTTCATTGGGTCAAAAGAGGGGGCAGCAAGAGAGGCTGGAGGTACAGTGGGAAATAACACCCATTCTTTATCACCAGCCTTGACTGGAAATAACTTGGTCCGCTCCTTCTTTTCTGGTTAAGGCCTAGGCCTCCCTCCCAACCCTGAGTCTAAAATAAGTGTCTGGCTTTTAGTTTCTGTTCTGGGATGCCAGCACAATTGTTGGATGGTAAAAAGATCCCATAAAAGTGTCTCTCCTCTCCCACCAGCTGCACAGACTCATCTGCATTTGTTGCTGGAAGCTGAATTTATAAAAGTGATGAAATGCAGAGGGGAAATTAACAATACTTTGCTTTGCACTCCAATAGCACTGGTCATCCGGGGATCTCAAAGGACCTCACAGACCCTAAGGAGCTAGGCCTCGCTGCCCAACTTGTGAGGTAGGGATGCATTACTCCCCCCTAAGAAATGGGGGAAGGTGGAGGCTCGGAGAATTTACATGATCGCGAAGGGTCAGAAACTTGAGCAAGGCTTCATGAGGCAGGGGGCAGAATGGTGGTTGGGGGCTTGCATGGCTCACTGACAAGCTACTATTGACTTTGCTCCCAAGGAATTTATGGTGTAGGTAGCTGGAAAATGAGGTTTTGTTCTGAGGAAAACTTTCCTTTTGGGGGGGGGAGGGGCGCGAGATGAAAACCAAAATATTTTGGTTTTCTGAAACGCTGCTGTGGTGCCTCCTGGGAGCTGTAGTTCAGATACCTCATACTCCCTATTGTGCCTGTCGGCCAGGTTTGACTGCCTCTCGCATGACGCGCCATGGGCCCCCCTCTTGGTGAGGGGAGGTGGTGTATTATGGCAGGTGCGTGGTTGTGGTGCATCCTGGGAGATGTAATCCAGCTGGGGAGCCTGGCCCAGAGAGGAGAATGGGAGCATGCCGCACCTGAACGGCAACTCTCATGAGACAGTATGGTGGCATTTCAGAATTGAAATGTTTTCATTTCTAGGCATTGATTTTAGACCAAAAAATCAGTTGTTTTCCCCATGTAAAGTAGATGCTTTGTGTGTGAGAGAGAAAATGTTCAACCGCCCCTAGTTAATTGATCCAGGAAATCATATGTTAGCATCAAGTGAAGTAAATGGCCCTGCCTCCATCCAGGGTGAGGACACCTCCCCCCCCCACCCCCCCACACCCCTCTTTTGCCAGCAGTGACAGATTTCCCCACTGGGGAGTGTCTGCTACTCCCCACAGAGAGAGGGGCTTTCCGCTGGGACTGCTGGTTTTACCATAGAGAGCTCTCCTGAGCTGCTGTCGCTTCCACTGGTTTGATCCCTGCCTCCCATTTGCTCCCTGAAGAGGTGGAGAACAAGTAGAGGGCCACTGAGTGTTTAGCTGATGGGGGGAAAGGAAAGCACTAGTTGGCACCTGCCAGCCAAGGCCAGCATTAAAGATTAGTCTGTTTCCCTTGTCACCTTGAGGTGATGGATTCTCGGCATTATCTCAGCGTTGGGTGTTGATGGGCTTGGATTTGGATGGAGCAAGTTTCGAAGTCCTTGCACTCGTCTCTGGGAGGGCTCGCGTCCCTGAGAGACTTCACATGGGTAGCTCCATTGTTCTTGAGGTGCACGGCTGTCATGGCTGTGGAGGGAGAGACAGCCCCTTGATCCCCATTCATGGTGGGCTTTGAAGATCAGGGCCTGGCCCTTGGACTGGTTCAGGTATTAGTTGGGGAACCCTTGCAATGACAGTAGCGTGGCAATGATCGGTTCCTATTCTGGGCTGTTAGTTGGAGCTCCTGTTTGCTAAGAATTGGAGGAGAACAGCGAGACCTAATGGCAGCACTGTTGCCCCAAGCAGCCAAGATGGTGGAGCACTCTGGGTTTCTCTCTTGGGGGCTGGCGTCCATGGCTTGTAACTGTCTGATATGTTTTCAAGCCCCACCTTCTATTCTTTTTTTAAACTACATTGCTAAAGAAAAATATGAACCCTAATAATAGCTCGTACAACTTCCTGTGCCGCTGCCAGGTAGCAAGTGCAGGCTGCCGAGGCTGTGAGACAGCCGTCGCGGTGCGGGGTGCTGTCGTCTGCGTAGGCAGAGTGTTGTTCACTGCGCTGAGACGTGCCAGGTGTTTCGGAGAGCAGCTTTGGGAGTCCCTCTGGAGCAGTGGTTCTCAATCTATTTGCCACTGTGGGACGCATATGCAGCTCTCTGTGTGTTATGTGGGCCTCATCCACACAATGTGTACACTACTTGTATGTCTCCGAGGATGTCACGTGGGCCGCACGTGAGCTGATTGGGCCGCAGGTTGAAAACCACTGCTCTAGAGCCTGGAGCATTCGAACTGCTGCATCCTGTCCCACAGCAAACGGGCGTCACCAGCATGAATTTTGTCATCAGATGGGATTTCTTCTCCATCCCCATCCCTTATATTGACTCACTCAGTTTCCAAGCACTGTGGCTTCTCTGTCTCTAAAGCATCAAGTCCAGTCCCAATGTAGTGTTACAAAATAACCTAGGGCTGAGTCCGCAAACTTCTGCCTGCTCCATTAATTTCACAGTGGGACCGCTCTCTGAGCGCCTGGAAGATCGGCCCTTGTAGTGTTGCTGAGCTCCTAGTAATCTGACTGGTGCGAGGGGAACGGGCAGGGGATCAGAGGAGCGGTACAGTTCCTGTGCAAACGGCAAGAGCACACGGGGCTGATCTGAAGAGCGAATGCTGCGTTTTCCTGCCTATAGGGGCAGGGTGGGGGAACTGAATAAAGCTGTCCTGAGTGCACATGGGGTGCAGAAATGTCTCTGAGCCTGGTTATGTTACCTGATGCCATGAGTTAGCGAGTAAGCAAACAGACATTCTGACTGGAGTGTCGAGAACTCTTCTCCGTAAGGGATGGCATAACCCCCCCCCGCACACACACCCCCTTGATTTACAGTGCAAATTGGTGTGAAGAGCATAGCTGAATGTCGTTGAAATCCTGCGTGGGAGGCTGTTCAGTGGTCAGAATAGAGAAGTCTTGGGGAAACCCTGCTACTAACTTGTGTGACTTGGGGCCTGTCTATGAGCCTCTGTTGCCCAGTCTGTGTGCTGGGGACATTTCCAGCCCCTTTGGCAAAGTGCACTGAGATCCTTGGATTGAGAGCCCTGGATTGCAAGAATGCACTCTGCTTGGGGACTGCATTTCAGTCCCATTCAAAAACATGAGCGAGTAACATAGAATCATTGGGTTAGACGGGACCACCAGGGTCATCTGGCTAGTCTAACCCCCCTGCCAAGATGCAGGATTTGTTGTGTTTAAAAATATATAGACTGCAGCTGCCCAGCTTACATAGCAATTTAATGGTGGTGCATAATACACCTGTGCTTTGTAATCTGCAAGGGCTTCCTGCTCAGTTCTGGGTGAAATTCAAGAAGCTGATTTTGCCTTATAAAGGTCTAAACTGTTTGGGTCCGGGTTGCCATAGAAACTGGTGGTTCCCCTCCTGTTCCGGCCCCACACGCAGTGGGGGAAGACCCTCTGTTCTAGAATTTCCCCTGACTTGATCTAAAAGAGTCCGGATTTGCTGATGTTCCAGGCACCTCGAGAAGCTTATTCGCTCAGGCTCTTCCTAGGGGCCATCTGGTAAAAGAGGAAGGTTTTTTTTTTGTTGTTGTTGCAGGGAGGACGGAGGACGAATCTTCTAGTGGTATTGGCATTTTGTCAGCATGATGTTTGTTTCTCCCTCCTCTGTTAGTGTGTGTTCAGAACGCACTTAGCAAGAGCCCTAGGTGCAATATGTAAAACTGAAAACATTTCAGAGTGGTCGTCCGGGCTCTTCAGTGTAACAGTCCTTGGAACTGTTGTGAGTTGCTGTTTCTTTCATGTGACTGCAAGGGTTTGCGGATTGCCACAGTGTGAACTTGTGAAGTCTGACTGTCCAGCTGTTTGCCACTTATGGTGTTTCCTTTGTTAGCACTGAAGGTGTCAGTGTTTTGAATCAGAGTCTTCCACCCACGCGTGTAGTTTCAACTTTTCCTGCATCCTGCAGTGAGTCTGGTGTTGACCTCAGTCCTTTCTAGCTCTGTAAAAGGTCATGACAGACCAAGGCTTCCTCCCTTTGTGGGGGGAGCCAATAAATGCTCTTATTTGGACCACCTTAAGACTGAAGGAGGTTATAGAACCATACAGCTTCAATTGCTTTAATGTAGTAACTGACTTCAGATGGAGTTAGAACTAGACTTCAGATTGGGCTGTAATGGGTGGAAAGGAAAGGCTGTGTCCTGCGTGGATCCTGTTGGCAGAGATAATAGTCTGGGATAGTTGGGGGCGGTGCCTGTGAGCGAGAGCCACGCAGAGCTGCTTGCATGCCTCTGCCTAGGAGCCAGACCTGCTTGCCACTTCTGGGGTGCAGTGCGGTCCGCAGTGCCAGGACAGGAGGGAAGCCTGTCTCTGCACCCCGGCTGTGCTGCTGACCGGGAGCCGCCGGAGGTAAACCCATGTCCCAATCCCACACCCCAATCCCCTGCCCCAACCCTGAGCCCCCCCAACCCTCCAACGCCCCTTCTTGCACCCCAACCCCCTCATGCCTGCACCCCCAGCCCAGAGCCCTGACCCCCCCATACACCTCAATCCCCTGCCCCAGCCCTGCGCCCCCCGCAAATCCAGAGCCCCCTCATCCTTGGCCTCATCCCAGAGCCCTGACTCCTTCCTGCACCCCAACCCTCTGCCCTAGCCCAGAGCCTCCTCCCACACCCTGAACCCCTCATTCCCAGCCCCACCCCGCAGCCCTTACCCCTGCACCCCAACCCTCTGCTCCAGCCCTGAGGCCCCTCCCAGACCCCAAGCCACTCATCCCCAGCTCCACTGGGTTGCGGGTACCAACAATTTTCTTCAGTTGGGTCACCAGAAAAAAAGTTTGAAAACCACTACCCTAAATGGATGTCTCTGATGATTAGCAGAAACAGCCAGGGAAGTCCTGGAAACCCACGTGAAAGGCCAATTAGATTCATGCTTATGATACACTGGCAAAAAGATAGGTGTCCTCTAGGAGAAGTCCTTCTTTAAACACTGCCGCTTTCCTCTGCCGGGGGACAGTGGTTCACCTGGTCCCTCCTCCTGTGTCAACAGCAGCTGGTGATGTATGAAGTGGTATCTGCTGGCTTGATTTGGGGGAGCCACTGTTACAACTTCCCAGGCACATTCTCGGGAGCTCCGCTCCCCTGTGTTGTGTCTCATCCGTTGTTCCTGTGTTTTACACCATGTGGTCTGTGTGACTGGGCTGGGAAATTCAGTTACCTCCTCCCCCCGCACCCTTGTAGACACAGCTAAGTTGATGGACGAATGCTTCTGTCAGCCTAGCTACCGTTGCTCAGGGAGGTAAAGTTCCTACACTGACGGAAAAACCCCTTCTGTGTACATTACGTCTACATGATGGAGTTAAGCCAGCATAACCACGGCGATGTAGCAATGCTGGTGTAGTCTCTGTACCGTAGACAAGTCTCCATACTGTAGACATACGCTGAGTGGCATCTCTTTGGGAAGAGAGGCAGGAGCATACTTGCCTTAAGGGGCAAGGACAGGCAGTGCCCTCCTGGGGGGATGGGTGCGGTGCTTTATGACCATGGGAAGGGAGGTGCCTTCTTGGCAAATTGAGAAGCGGGTGGGCCTAACCAGAAAGCTGTCACACTGAAAAGGGGAACCCCTGGTTTTCCGGCGCAGTGAAAGAGAATGACTTTGCAAAAGGAACCCTTTCTCTGAACTGCTTGCCTGGGCTGAGCCATGGGATGGCTGCTGTCAAGCTGGTTTGGGTTTTAAGTGTGTGGGTGTGTCATGGAGTAGAAGGGAGATAACTGGTCATTGTGCCCCCTCGCCCCCTTTCGAAGCTGAAGAAAACAGCTGATGTTGGGCCTTGCACTTGACTGATAACCCAATGCTTCAGCTGGGGGAAGTGCTCTCCAAGCACAGGCACCTGGAGATCTGGAAAATCAGCTCAGTTTTTCTTTGGCTGTTCAGATCAGGACACCCACCCCACGGCACACTCCCCACCCTGTTGATCTCATCGTTCAGGGGCCCCTACCCCAGCGAAGCTGTAGAAATAACATGTCCCATGCGCTTTCCTGCTCACAAACCTCTGTGTCATTCACTTTAATTTGAATCCTGTTTTTGCCCGTCGTGCTATGGGATTGCTTCTTTCCAGTATTAACTGAAAATTGGGATTTGATTGGTGCTGGCATTTCAGGGTCTCCCTCTGGCTATGCCTCCCCCTCTGGAAAATGCTGGAATTGGTGACATCAGCAGAGTAGGGGAAGCCCAAGCATGGCAATCTCAAATCAGTTTTCACTTTACTTCAGTCTTGGGTTAACACTCCAGGTGCAGAGCTCTCAGCCGGTGACAGTGCGTGGAGCATTTCATTGAAAAAAGGAAACTGAGGTTGCATTTCTGATTGTGTTTTTCTTTGAGTAACTTGTGGCCAGAAAACCCAAAAGAACCACCCTTACTTTGTGTGTAAAGCGGGAACGGCTCCTCCTTGGTTATGCACCGGTAACAATTTGTAACTCAGCACTCAGATCCGTATGGGATGAATCAGAAAGTGAAGGCCCTTTGCGTAGGCTGAGAACAAACTTCTTTTACTCTTGTTGGTAACCGGTGCTTTATGTGAAAGGCCCTTGATTCCTGACTGCGGCTTTGAGTGATGGAAAGTTAGAAGCAGTATTGCACGCCTAGCATCATAGGCGTGCTGCTCGTGGAAGGGACAAGCAATGTATACATAATGTATGAGGTATGTTCGGGCTGAAAATTTGGCTCTTATGAGTTACCCTGGCTTGTTACTGGGAAAGTGGCCATGGGACTACTAGAGACCTGTGCGGATCATTCAATAATGCCCATTCCAGGTATTTCCAGCCAGCACTAAACTCGTGCGTCTGTGGGTCAGATCAGGTGGGGGCAGCTTCTTGGTTTCCAGTTGTTGGGGACGTTAAGCTCTCAGGCATAAAGCCTTGCTTTTAGCTTAATGGCGGAAACTCTTGGGAAGTTGCTTGTGTCTCACAGGATGTTGTTATCTCAGAGTATCTGTCTTTGTAGCTATGCCCATAGCTGGCTGTGTGGTGACAGTCTGTATTGTACATGGGAGCACAAACTACAGCCTTCCAAGGCACTTGAAGTGGGCAGAAAAGATGATTGTGAAGTAAGTGGAGTAAGTTTTGCACCATTCCTGTCCTTGACTTTGATCAGCGCTGTTTTTTTTGTTTTGTTTTGTTTTTTAAACATCATCCTTCCTAGGAAAAGCGAAAACTCAGGCAGTAATTCCATCGGGGTATATATCTTTCCACTCCCCAGTAAAACATTGGTCTAGTAAATGTGCGAAACACAAGCTCTGAGTTTCCTGGACCACGTCAACACAGATGGGAGCAATCCGGGGACGGGCCTGTCAGCTTTCACTCTGCACAGGAAGGCACACCGGAGAGGAGAACTCATTGATGGTGCTTTCCCAAAAAAGGTCTGAACTCTTCATTTGATTCTGCCACTTCCCTTGCCACTCCCTTTCCTGTTAGAGGAGGTACTCAGTTTTTTATTCCTTTCTTCAGATCTGCACGTCTGTTTAAATGCTTCACGTAAACTGAGATGCCGTATCAAGAGCTATAGCTGGGTTGCTGCTGGAGGGGCACGCAGAATGGCTAGATTGAAGGTTTCCATCCACAGAACAGGTACAGCAGTGGTACAGGCGTCTCCTTTGCTGCTTTGCTGAATTGACTCAAAACACCCGCCCAGAATCTCTGGTCTGGGCGAGCTGTGATCAGCACAGGATCCAAGAGGAGCGGGGGAAGGTAGCTTTGTGTCCTCTTTGAAGCTCCCCACTCCTGGCTAACATAATTTAGAACAGTGACAGGCCTGCTCTCATGTTCTTAGCTGTAGGTGATGTGTGTGTGTGTGTGTGTGTGTGTGTGTTGTTTAATAAGACTGGGACTTTCTTTTCCAAGCTGAAGACCACTAAGCAGGGATAGGATTGAGGTCTATAAAATCATGCCTGGTATGGAGAAAGTAAATAAGGAAGTGTTATTTACTCCTTCTCATAACACAAGAACTAGGGGTCACCAAATGAAATTAATAGGCAGCAGGTTTAAAACAAACCAAAGGCAGTATTTCTTCACACAGCGCACTGTCAGCCTTTGGAACTATTTGCCAGAGAATGTTGTGAAGGCCAAGACTGTAACAGGGTTTGAAAAAGAGCTAGAGAAGTTCATGGAGCAGCAGAGCTGCTTTAGCATGTATGCTAAAGGCCACGGGTATACCTAGTGTCCTAGGTTCCCAGCTGGGGTCGGGGCAGCCGGCTGGCCCCCGGGGTCCAGGGGCAGCGGCCCGGGCAGCGGGGGTCCAGGGTCGGGGTCCGGGCTGCCTCTGCCCTGCCACCGGGCCCCCGTGGCCCAGGTTACACATTGTGGACCGCATATGTGGCCCACAATGTGTAATATGTTGAGAACCACTGTCATGGAGGATAGGTCCGTCAATGGCTATCAGCCAGAGCCTGGGAATGAGCAACAGGGGATGGATCACTTGATGATTACCTGTTCTGTTCATTCCCTCTGGGGCACCTGGCATTGGCCACTGTTGGAAAACAGGATACTGGGCTAGATGGACCTTTGGGTCTGACCTAGTATGGCTGCTGTTATGTCATGACTGTGTTGGGAGGTGGCCCTAGATCACAGCGATTTAAAGGGGCAGCCCTCAAGAAGCCAACTTCCCAGCTGCTTTGCACAAAGAGACTGAGAATCAGACCTAACCACCTCTAGCAACAAGGAGGGTACATATCACTCTCTGCCCATCCAAATCTTGGTGCCTTCAAAGATGCCAAGCTTATTTCAGACAGAGCACGGAGCAGCTAGCAGCTTGTAATGATTTGCACTCAGAACTCAACAGGGGCTGAGGTTTGAACCAGCAACCTGGGGGGCGGGGGAAAGGGCTGTTTGATTTCATGACTGCTCTTTGGAAGCACCCAGTCCCTCCTCTAGATCGTTTAGAATTAAGTGTGCTCTCTCTCTTGTCTCGTGCAGTACTGCAGGAGCCCGGGATGTGCAGGACTCTCTCTTAAAATGTCACTTTATTAGAGATTTCGAATGTGATAACTCCCCGTATGGCCTGTGCTCATGTGAAATCCCTGCCTAGCAGATAAAGTCAGTCCAAAACTTTTCAACTCCGCTACCTCTTGGTTCCCTCTTGCTAACACCCTAAGTTCTCATACTCTCTCTGTTCATGTGATAGCTTTAAAGTGATACTTCGTTCCACTTCTGTTCTAATTGTAGTTTCTCCCTTCCTACTTAACTTGGTGGACTGATTGTTAGTCTCTATTAATCCAGGATTGTGAACGTTGTAGATAGCAACTCTGTGCTCTTTGGTACCAATGTAGGAGTCTACTCCAAGTCATAAAATATAGATGGAGGGTGTGTGGGTGCCAATATTAAGTGTATTTCAGTCTATAGTTATCACCTTTGTCATTTTCTCTGGGGCAAAGGGATGTCATGATTGCACTGACACCTTACAGAGTGGTGTTTCAGTGTATCAAAACATCTGTGTGTTGTAAAATAATGGTGATTTTGAAGGAAAATTTGCATCCTGCCAATGGTGTTTGTAGCTATATCCTGTTAAACAGGACAAACAGATCGTCGAACTGACATACTCCCCACTTGGGACACCTGACTTAGCGGTAGTCTGCTATGTGAATTTACAGGAAAACGCTCTATGAGAGGGAAGAACTCTGTTCTCGTTTATCTGCTTCTCGTTAAAAAAAAACCACAACTTTTCTATACAGTTTTTTTTCTTTGTATTGTTCAAAAGTAAAATTTTCTCTCCTGATGAAATTGAAATTTTGTCTGTACCCCAGACTCTTCTGTGTTAGAGATAGGAATGCGCACACATGTGGCATCAGTGTTAATTGCTGGGGAAGCTCACACATTGTATTTGTATTCCAGGGAAAACTGTGGCCCTTGGAGAGGAATAGTATTTCTCAATGGTAGCAGTCGACTTTGAATTTTGAAATTGTAAAGACATGCCCTCTCCAGGCTTTAAAAATGGTGAGGAGTCAATGTCAAGGTCCTGTGTGCACCCAGAGTTTATTAAAAACATTTTCCACCTATGACCCCTTTATTCCCTTTTATTACTGATGACCAAGACACACACATTTTGAAATACAGACCCAGATGTCCCAGTTCAGGTGAATAGTTGCTGTGACTACCAAGGCAGGATGTGTAGTTGTTCATACAAAATGTATGTAACTAGCCACTTGGCTGCACACTAATGTGTGTGTGGTAACAGCTCACCAATTCAGCATGCAATTGTATGCGGGACTTGCAAAGACATTTACATGCCTAAGTCCCATGCTGTTATGTTTTAAATGTACTTTGTACACCCAGAGCTGTGGGTGGGGGCACGCTTTAGTGTAGACTTTTGAAGACCAAACCCGAAATTCATAATCTCCTGAAAATCTATCCCAGAAACATGAATATATGCACGCTGTCCTCCTCCTCTTCACACTCCAGAATTTCTGGCATCAGAACTGGGCCCTCAGCAGTGAATTCTGATGCTCACAGTCACTAGATTCTGACATCGCTGAGGCAAGGGGACCATGGCAAAGCAAGGGTAAGGGCAGAAGTGGTGCTTTACAAACACACAGCTGGGTAGTTAGCACTGCTGGGAAAAGGCTAGTTATGTTGGGCTTTGGGAAGCTTTGTCAGAAATGAACAAGGGCCCCTTTAAGGGAGATTTTATTCTGGCTGCTTGGGAAATCTCCCCTGTTCAAGTCTTCCTCTTTTTCAGAATTATCTCTCTTTGTCTCTTGCATACAGTCTTCCCTCTCCTAGGCTCTTGAGACAAAGTATTTCAACTCCAACTGCTGGTATCAGCTATCCTAGCTGAACTTCCTTCTGTGTGCTGTAGTGCGGCCTCTCTCTATGAATTGCACTAGTGTCTCTATGCACTGCCTAATATTCTGCTTTTTGCCAGCTATGTGTAATACGTCCATAAACACCCTATAAAATATATGCCGGCAATTGCTGTGAGAGGAGTTAACTCTCCAGCTGCATTGCAAAGCAAGGTCCCTCTCTTTCCCTCCGACCCCGCACCAGTAAGGAGCTAGCCAGGTACACCAGGGTACACCGATCAACATCACAGCCTGCTCCATGTGATTCCAGATGCTACACCACTACCCTTTCTAGTTCCATGTGATGGGGACAGGAGAGAATCTGGTTTGTTACGATGTGAACTGACATCTGTAGTGCGCTTTTTTCCTCCTCCAGGCCTTATACGTACCTGCATTTTCTCCTGTCTTTATGCCCCATGCCACTGAGGCCCTTCCTAGCAGCCATTATTCTTCCGCCCCGGGGTGGGACTGTAGCAGGGCTCCTCTGAGAGCGGGTCAGTGCTGCCTCTGCAGTTGGCTTGAGGGGTTTCTTCTGAGCCGCCTAATGAAAGCAAATGGTCTTCTGCCCTCCGTGTGCAGCACGGCGTGACACAGGTCTGGAAAGAGTCTTCCGTGGGCGTGAGCATTGCACAGGGCCACCAAACAAACCCTGTAACCCTGCCTCGTTGTACAAGTGTATGGGCTCCCTGATGCCCACAGAGGGGTTCCCAAAGACTTGTGCTCCCTTGCGGATTACTCCGTTACAAACTGACCCGTTCACTCCTGCACCTGCTTTGACTTTCTAGGAACGTGGGGGTCTTGCAGGTGAACATACTGCCAACAGCCTACCCTGTTGGCGCACGGGAGTAAAGCTAGTCCAAACCCCCCACCGAACCCTACAGTCGCCCCGCCTTTGTTCATGAAAGAACGTTGAAATCTTTTGGATGAAGGCATCCAGCAAGAACCACATGTTTGTAGCTGGTGGGGGCTTGGAACCAGGGTGGACCAGCAGCCCCCCTATCAGCTCCCCGATGGTCATGGCAGTCCAGCATTAGTCTGTCTCTTGTTGCGACTCGACATTTTTAGCCAATGCACGTTCTAATCTGACTTCTTCCAGAGTAACAAAGTCCAGAGTCCTTCCTGTTTTTTTCCTGACTCTGGGCCCTGTGGTTCTTTCATCCTCTCATCCCAGGGCTTTCAAAAGTCCTTATCCCCGTATATCAGGGGAGTTCATGCCACATTCCCCCGTGGCTGGCAGGGGAACCAGGCCCTCCCACTACTCTGGGAGGCCAAAGACCCTTTACTGAGCAGCTATGGTCTGCACCGCCAGACTCCTTGCTGCTGCCTCCTTTGACCCCCTCTTCCTACCAGCTATATCCCCCACCTGAGGGCTGCATTCCACCCCAGTCCTTCCACCTGGAAGTCCTATTTTTGCTCGGCTCCCGCCAGGGTCTCCCCGTGCTCCTGAGCTCGGTCTCTCCCTGCTTCTCCCAGACCCTCCCTCCAGGCCTGACGCAGGAGCCTGACCTGCTTTCTGTAATCCCCAGAGAAACTGCCACCACAGCTTCCCCTCAAGCTTCAGTTCAAATGCCCCTTAGGCGCAGGCTTCTTTCTGCCTTTCACCCAAGAGAGGACACTGCCAGATGCTTCTCCCCTGGCTCTTCTCAGCTTTCCTGCCCACTGCCTGGTGCTCCTCCCCAGCCAGGTCTGATCATCATTTATACTCACCACCCTTGGACTCAGTTTCTGGTTAACCAGTGCAGGGTTTCTACAGCTCCCCCCGCACACATACACACCTGCGTGCCTCTCTGGTTCTACGTGACTCATCTCATTCACAAGCCCGAGAAGAGGGATCTCATGAGTGCCCTGAATCCGAGAAGGGGGAGCCGATGAAGGAATGGCATGAGATTGCCCAGAGTTCAGTTCATTGGTAAGCTTCGGTTATTGCAAGTGTAAACAGAGGCCTACACTAAAAACCACTGGCCTGAGTTAGCCCAGGAGCACCTGCCCAGAAGGCTCAAATGCTGTCTTCCCCTCACTCTTCTTCCCAGCAGCTTTCCCCTTCATATGCTCTCCAGCTACGGTGCTCTCCTCTCTACGCCCTGCTCTCTGACACACCCACACACCTCTGGGCCCACTGCGGAGTGGAGCTGGGCAGAGACGTAGCTGAGTAAACCCTTTTTAGGATTAAAGGGGAAGCTTTCCAAGCACCTGGGCTAGCCGGGTTTCCTGGTGTTTACACTGTTCCTGTGCATCATCCCGTTTTGCTGTAATTAGAGGCTCTGAGCGCTGCATTCCTGCTGGGAGCTGCTACCCTGTTGGGAAGCAAGGATTTGTATTAGTGGATAATTACTTTTCTACATCGTGTTGAAACCTTGGTTTAGTTAGCGCATGTACCAAGGACAGGAGACCTGAGCAAGGCTGTCTATAAGGCCGTACCCTATTTCCATTTGTTCGTGGTTAGCCACTTCCCTTTCCTTGGAACAAGCAGGTTTCAAGAGTAGGGTCAGGGAGCTGTTCTTGGTAAAGCTTGGAGAGTGATTGAGGCTGGGTTGCTGCTTGGATTTAGGTGTTTGCAGCTCGAGTTCACTGTAAAATGAAACAGCAGCCAATGCAGTGGGAAAGGTTCAGTCGATAAGAAGCAAACCAAAAAGAGAACGGCTTTCAAAGGTTGCCTGACTGCAAAGCCCCCTTAAAGAGAAGCCAAGATTACTGCAAAGCAGGTTAACAAGGTCACAGGCACTCTGCCAGCATTTGAAATCTAAAAATAGGGACATTTGAGGAGAGAAATAGAGACTCTCCCTTTTAGCTCCAGTGAGATGTATCGGACAGTAGAGTTTCTTCAAAGGGCCGGGAGAGAAATGTGTAAATATTGCTGCTAAAAATCAAATCAAACAAAATTTGTGACTGAACCTTGTAAAGAAGGATTGCTGCATTGTGTTTCCTGGGGCATACAGAGTGCCTCGCACAATTTGTCTAGATGTGCGTGAACACACAAATTACACTCCGTATTAACGCCCTGCTAGAACATCTAGCTGGGGCATGTACACAGGGTAACAGTCCAGTGCAGCCGGCTGCCGTAAAGCACCGTAACAGTGACAGGTCTGAAAAAATGGCCTCATGTAACATCCCAATTCACAAGCAATTCTCATTATAACGGGGTGTCTCCCAAAGTGCAAAAGAGTGGACACCCCTCCAAGCTCACTGTCCACCTGCCATTCTTGCAGTCGTCTTCCTGCCTTTCCACGTGGTCCACAGTCATCAGCGATGAGACAATTTCTCTGTCCAGTCCTTTCCGAATCCTGGAGGCAGCTTTGTGTGAAGTAGAGTGAAGGGAGTATAGAGAGACAGCCTAGACTAGTGGATAGCATGCACTGGGCTGGGAGTCAGGAGATCTGGATTCTATTCCCAGCGTTATCACTATGTCATGTGATATGGGCAAGTAACTTTGGCTCTCTGCTCCTGTTTCTCATCCCTCCCTTTGCCTGTCTCGTCAGACTGTTAAGATCTTTGTGGCAGGAACTGTCACTTGCTATTTGTTTGTACAGCTCCTAGCACAATGGTTCCTGATCTCGGTGGCATCCTCCGTGAATTATGCAGCAGCCTGACAGGTTTGTGGCAAGCACCAAATGATTTTAAAAGTGTGGTTATTGACTAGGAAATTGACTAACCAAACCAAACTATTTTCTGCTGCCTCCCAGTGTTCAGTTCACCATGCTGCGGATTTTGTACAGGCAGCACAGAACTGTGTTGTAGGAGTTATCAGAGGGATGGGGAACTGGAGGCTTCGACACACAAGTGGTGAAAACATGGGGCATTGGAGCCCAGCAAATCTGCTGGTTTGAGCACCAAGCAGCAGAGTTGAGGGTTTTCCTTTTGGGGAGAAGTTTTTGCTTTTACCTTCATGTAATAGGCAGTGGCAGAAGTGATGTGTAATTTTGGGTGAAGGGCATCAACACTTAGTTCCTCATCCTTGACAGCAACCACCCTCCTCACTGCCGCAATATCCACTGTTGCATCCAAAAATGATGGTTTAAGCATGCTAGCTGTATGTTTCTGCTAAAATGCTCAGCAGTGAAAAAATTCATTATTGTGACATTTTAATTGTTGTCATTATGATCCAGAGTCAACAGGGATGTGTTACAGCTCTTGGAACTATTGTTTCAGCTGTCTTATTTGCAAATGCAGGCAGCCAGGCATGGCTGAATTGGGTCCCCTTTGGTTTACATTATGAAGATTCTTTTTGCAATCATGGTGTTTAATTTTTATTAAAGCTTAAATTTTGGAGCATAATTGTGCTGTAAACTTTTCAGTTGGGAAGTTGTGGAAGACATAAGTCTGGATGGACTGTGGCCCTAAAATGAGGTACCATGATACAAAGTTGAAGTAAAAGCAGCAACAGCCGTAAATAAGCATTGAACAGCTGGTGTCTTGATCATCAAGGTAACAAGGTCAGAGTAGCCATAACAGTGAGATGACCCAAGGATAGTTGTTTAACCAGCGTTACCGTTCAGGATTGACTGTACAGCGTGGGATGGGGTTGCCGTGCAGCCTTTGAACGATGCTGTGGGTAAGCAGGGGTGGGGGTAAATGTAGCGTTATAAGATAATAGTCTTTGAGTTAGAGCAGGGCTGCCTGGCTAGAAGGTGTCAGGTAAATTTTGCCTGGAAAAATTCCAGCCCCAGAGTAGGTTGGATTTATTTAAACATGATTTAAATCCCCAAATTGAAAGCCTTGATTTCAACTTTTTTCCATTTGTACTTCTGTAATTGCTACCCAGGAGGATATGCTATTCTAGCTATATACATCTATTTAAGCAGTTATGTAGCGTAATATTTTCAGATTTCTATTAACTGTACCATTTTAGTATGATAGAACATGGTGAAGGATCTATTGCTTTTTTACTAGCTAATTAATTTTTTGTTCATGATTTGTGTCAAGTTGCATTAGGATGGTAACTGAAATTTAATTAAACACACAAACAGCATATACAATTTATTTTTATTAAACAAAACGAGCCGTTAATACAATACGTGACCTAGTGTGCCATATTTATAAAGCTTGACCTCAAAAGCTAAATGTTTTTCCCCAGATTCTTTCTTTATATAGAAAAGCAGCCTTTAACTCAAAGTTTTGCTAGAGACTCAGGGATTCAGCATATTTTCAAATTTGTTTTAAAAGAGCCTAATAAGTTTAGGCCTTAACATATTTTGTATTAAATTCAAATTGCACTTTAAGCTGGTTTATTTTTAAAAAGAAAAACTTATTATAATTTAAATAACAGAAAAAAATCTCATTTCCCCTGCCACTCCTCCAAAAAACCCATCAGTTTTTATCCACCCTGGCCCAAGGGCTTGTACTGAGCCCAGAAATGACCTGGGAGCCTATGGAAGGTGCGTTCTCTGTGACTTTTCCTGCTAAAGAAGTGGGCTGCAAAATTCTTCCCACATTGAAGTTTCCGTGTTGCCCCATCATCAGCCCAAGATACAGTGACTCCAGTAAGGAGATGCTCAGTGCGTGAATCATTGTGGCTAGATTCCCATCTGAGAGGATGGGGCATAGTTCTCTGCCACGCTGAAGCTGCTTCTCACCATTCTTCCTATTGAGGAAGACTGCCTCCCGCCCCAACTTGAGGCTATTTTGATAAATGGAGGGGAAAGGTTGATGTCGTGGCTGGATCCACTTCAGTCTTGCTTCAGCTCCCTTTGACCCAGCTGTTCTCTTCATTGAGGGGCTAACCTTAGGCAGACATTGTTCTTGTTTATGATTTGTATTGCATTAGTGCTTAGAGACCCCCATCATGGCCCCAGGGTGCTGGGCATTGTACAAACACGCAGCAAAGAGACAGTCCCCGTGCCAAACTGGTTGCCATCCAAGTTGGTTATTGTGCTCTCTTGGTTGCTGAGAAGGAGCTGTGCAGCTGGGTGCTGTCAGTGTGTTGTAGCTTCTCCCAGCCTCTCTGGTGGAGTTACTGGTAGATTTTAAAGAGGAGGGAGGATTGTATGGATTCCTGCAGAACTCAGGCCTCTTGGGGATGCAGGGCAGCTGCTTAATCACATCGTTACCTAGGTCTGGTGTGAGCTGCTGTAGGGCTGCTCCATCCACTCCAGCACTAAAATGGGGGTAACAGCACTGCTTACCTCCCAGCGGGGTTGTGAGGATAAATACATATGTTAAAGATTGTGGGGGGATCAGGTACTAGGATGTTGGGTGTATAAAAGTACCGACGCTCACAAGGTTTGGTAAGTGGGTGGGCAGCACCTCTGGGAGCGGCTGAGTATTATAAACGTGACAGGTTGGCATGCCTCCGTCGCCATCCATTTAGAACTGTGGTCACGGCCTGGTAATTGTCTTCTGTTCTGCCAGGGGGGTCCTTCCCCCAGCCAGCGAAACGTCTTCCAAACAGGCTGAGAGCTCTTTGCCACGCCGGGGGCTTGGGCGGGCCCTCTGGCTTGCGCAGCCCAGATCAATGAGCCACTTTGCTGTCTGGCACGGTTCTTTCTGCTCTGATTCTGCCGCGGCTGTGGTGGAAGAGGAAGAGGAGGTGTGTTTGCCTCCATCACCTCATGAGTGTATTGTGTCTTCAGAGCCCCTCCGGCCTTTAGAGCAGCCATCCGAAATGCTTCTCTGTACCTGTGCCGTTGACTCGCGCCTCTTAGCAAATGAAAACTGTAAGAAAACATCCCTTTCCCATCTCCCTGTGCTCAGATGGCACTATTTAAGTCTCCCTTGGCCTCTCTAGTGCAGTCCCATCCTGCATCGCTGGACTTGCCTCTGGCTCCTGAGTCTGTCGACTCCCCTTACACATACTGGGCTTCCCAGGAGGGAAGTAGATGCAGCTGTGTCTTAATGTCACGATGGAGCTCGCCCGGGGAGGCTGTAAATTCCATGGCTGCGGAGAGCACGGATTGCGCAACAGAATTCCAAGCAGAGCCTTGGATCATAATATTTGGTATAACATGCCTGTTTCTCCTGCCTGTGAGGCTCTCGCATCCAAACAAGAGGCCCTCCCCAGGAAGACTGTTCGGGGCTCTTGCCTCATAGATAAGGACGGGTTTAATGGGATGTTTGGGGGATTTGTTTGATCTGGCTTCCAGGTGGAAGTCAGAGATCTCCCAGCCAGAAATCCCTCTCTCAACAAAGCACTTTGTGGGAGGTATTTCTGAGCATGTCCTAGGGGCTGTGTTTCACTTAGTGAGGTGACTATGCACCAGAGCCTGCTTCCCTGCTTGGTGAAATGCTGTGCAGGTGTTTGGGGTACCGGAGGCCAGAGCTGTCCCTTGGGTACGGTGAATCGGGGCGACTACCGCGGGCAGAGAGGTCAGGCGGGAGAACGGGGTGAGAAGGCGAACGGGGAGGCGAGCAGGGGGTGGGCGAGGAGGAGCCCCCCTACCAGAACCTTCCCCTCTCCCCAGCTCCTGCCTGCCGGCACACCCCACCAATCAGTGCCTCCCCCTCCCTCCCAGCACCGACCACACAGCGCACTTGGGGAGGGGGCGGAACTGGGTGGGAAAGAGGCGTGGCAGGGGTGGGGCCTTGGGGGAAGGGGTGCAGTGAGGGCAGGGCCTGGGTGGAGCCAGGGGGAGCACCCACCGGCAGATTAGAAACTCGGCGCCTATGCCCCGGGCTCTGCCCCCTCTTAGGGACGGCCCTGCCAGAGGCTCTCAGTAAAACTCAACTCTCTACTATGAAGATGGCTCTGTGGGGGGCTTGAACCGTGCCCTGTCCCCTCCCATGCGAGCAGAGGCGCAAACTGCTTCGACTGCAAAGCTGGTCTTCGCATAGCGCTTGCCACGCGCCCGTGGTTCTGGGTGACTGTAGGGCACAGGTTCTCTCCATCCTGTCCATAGCAGGACAAGACACTTTCCAGGGTAGCTCCTATCCATCCATCCGCGTTGGCCATTCCTACCCTCTCTTGTCCCTCTGGCTGAGGAGGGGTTAGAACCTCCCCAGGACAGGGTGTGCCTCTGTTAATCAAATCCATGTTCCTCCTGGATCATTACCAAGGAGCCTGTAACAGTTTTTTATTTGGCCGGGCCCAAGTAGTACATACAGGCTCTTGCCTTATCCAGTTCCAGAGAAATCTGAAGGAAAATTACCACCAGTGAGAGTTGTCGAGTAGGCAGGGCAGGGCTGGACGACCCCAGGGCCTTGTCTACAGTAGGGCTCCCACCAGAGCACATGAATCCCTGGCAGATGTAGTGTGGGTAAACACCTGTAATGCGGTGATGGCGCGCTGAGCTGGGGAGTGGAGCACAGGGCGCAGTGATGCATTAGCAATGAGCACTGCAGAAGGGGCTGCTTGGATAGACACTCCCAAATGAGCAGCACTTTCTCGCTCCCACTTTATTTCCTTCCTTGCATCCTTTGTTTTCGTGCCCCTCTCCCGCTGTCAGGAGTGCTCCGTTGGCTCCAGTTCTGGAGATGAGCCCTTGCTAACTTTGAGCACCGCCCTTCTCAGTAGCTCTTTCCTGCCTAAATGTCCCCCGCCTGCAGGAGAGAGGGGGATCCCTGTTTTGGCCTGCCGGTGGATTTAGCTTAAGGAATGCTTCTCTGTTCTCATAGGCACCATCCAGTAGGCTGCAAAGGCCCTAGGGGGGCGTGTTGACAGTACAGGCCACCCGCACCTGGGAGGACAGGCAAGCAGAGGTGGGCCAGCAGGGAACATACAAGCTGCCCATGCCGACTGTCTATGAAGCTGGGAAGCAGGTGAGCTGGAGACCTGACCTGTTGGGGGACAGGAGATGAAATAACCGTCGTAAAGGGAAATCCTTGGACGGCCTGGCCGGGGGAGAGCCTTAAAGAAATCCCAGTGAGCCACTGGGTGAGTGAGCAGGTAGCAGGGCATGTGTAGCGACTACTAGCCAAGGCTTGGCATTCCGTGCAGCCAGATTCCTCTCTGTGCTTTTGCATTCTGGGGGCAGAAAGAGCCCTCGCCCCAGTAAGTAAGAGGGCGAGGTGTTTTCCTCAATTGCCCAGCTGCTAACTGCCCAGATTGTACGGGTGCCTGGTTGTTACATGGCAGAGACTCCTAACCGTCCCTCATTCTGTCCAGCGGGTGTCTGAGCGCTCTGGAGCTGCTGGCCACCAGTGCTAAGCAGAGGGGGGGGATCTGGGTTCCAGGAAGTGGGACGGAGTGGGGGAGGCGGGGGGGAGTTGAGCTGGGAGCGGCTCGTTTATCTCTCTCTGCTCTTCTCTTCCAGTACACGGGACCTGAGTCCACAGAGAGACCCCTTTCGATGTCCCGGCATGAGACCTCTCCGACGACGGTGCAGCCGGCTGGCAACGGCCGCCCCAACGCCTGCTGCTTCTGCTGGTGCTGCTGCTGCAGCTGCTCGTGGTACGTCCTGTGCCCGGCTCAGCACCCGAGGCGTTAAAGAAGCCCCCTCCCCCTCCCGCTCACCCGCCGCTGCCGGCTACCGATATGCCCGTGTCTCGGGGCCGAGGCCCGGCACCCGTGCCACCATTCTGGCACCGTTGTTGGATCCCTGTGTGTGTCCTGTTCCCAAATCTCCCCCATCGGCTCCATATTGCTCAAACGCCTGGCGCATTGTGCGTGGGGGGGGGCCCTTCGGTTCCCGTTGGCATGGGGGTGAATTTAGCAGCGACCATGAGAAACGGAAGGTGCGAGCACCAGTTGATTTTTGTCCTTTGCTTAGATTGTGAGATCTCTGAGGCAGGGACCATCTTGCGGCCTGTGTCTGTGCAGCACGGTCCTGGCCCATGATGATACAGCCAAGCTAGCACAGGATGCTGGTTCGTCTGCACAGCTCTGCCAAGGCCCCACGGCGCTGAGCTCACTGGTACCCCTTTGGGGGAGACGTCTGCAGGCTCTTCCCGCTGGGTGTTACGCTGGTCCAGGCCTCCGAAAACACAGAGCTGCCTTTTCTTAATCTGCCACTAGACGTTTGTTGAGCATGTGTGGGAACAGCCTCCCCCACCCGCCTCCAGGGCATTTGTGTATTTGCGCTTGGTTTATAGTTGAAGGCTAATTGGTGCAGTGTTTAAAAACTGACTGTAAACACCATTTTGAGCAGATGGCCCCAGTGTTTGTGCTGCGGGTTGATCTGAGCCCCGTGGAGCACGCTCTGCATGCGTGTGTTTTCACTCTCCTCCACGCAAGGAATTTGTAGATTTTTTGTCCTGATTCTGAACATAGTAAATGGACAAAAGGGCCGAGTTTTCTGAAATGAATGGAGTGTAAAGCAACTTGCGGTCGGGGAATCTTTGAGGCAGGGCCTATTAATTGCTCTTTGGAAACTCATTAAATCCAGCACAGCACGGAGAAGTGTGAGTAACACTTTTGGGGCAAAACCTGGTTCCTGTTTCAGGGGGGCACAGAAATCCCATGCAGGTGATAAGGCTCTCGGACCCCCAGATCTAGTGCTGATAATCTATTTCAAATGGACCTAAAATAGTCCACAATCTTCTTGTGATTCAGAGGCCAGAGCCTCTGCCTGGCTAGTACCAGCACAGATTCATGAGGTGATGTATTTGCTTCTCTGGTGCTTGTCACACTAAATACCCAGGCCTGGATTTCTGAGCCATCAGGTGGGGAGTCTTGTTGTTTGGTTATTCCCATGTCTGCACACAACCTGCTTGGGATTAGGATGCCCAGCGCAGGTTATTGTATTTTACTTAGCCAGGTCAAGGGGGCAGAAATGGTTCTTCCTGGTTAGAATCTCTCTCGCTTCCGTGCTGGGAACTGCTTAAAACCATGTAAACACATCTGTAAGAGCAGCTGGCAGCAGCTGCCGCACAGTTCAGTGGTACAGTGTCCCTGCCCAAGCAAGATGCCCCGAGTTTTCAGTGTCAAACAGCATTTGCGCTCTGAACAGCTGGCACAGAATCAGTCCCTCTCCCAAGGAGGCTGTAGGATGCTGGTGGGGTGTAGGAAACCATTCCGGTGGGCTGGACACATTTGTTCTGTGACCTGTATTATGGGAGGGGGAATTAATGGCGGGGGGGGTGCGTCTGTGACCTTTGGAAGCCCAGCCTCTCACGAAGGAGGATCCCACAAATACCCACCGGGCAGTGGTTGCATGGGAACTTGTGTGTGCAAATGGGCACTTCGCTGCACGGTTCCCCCCTGTGCCTCCTTTGACAGCTTGCCCCTCACTGTGTCTCCTGTCCATGTCTGCCATGCATCTGGAAGGGATTCATAGAACCCATTGTGCTGTTTGAGGATCTGTCTAGCGTGATTTGGCCGACGTTCTCGCTTCTGCTGGCCCTGGCTGCATCTGAGCCTTCGCTGGCTCCCCAGACTCTGCACTGTTACTCTCCAGCTCATCAGAGCAAAATTGCCCCTGCTGCGAGATCAGTGCAGCTGGCGGCTAATTCCAGAGATGAGTCTGGCCTGCTGTGGTCTAGGGATGTCGTGGCTAGCAAGATGCTGAGTAAACCCACAATTGGTTGTATCAGCCCCTCCCCATACAGGCAGACACGAGGTGCTATCTCAGGTACTGTCTCCTCTCCGGGCCTCACTGTCTGATGGTCCCTGTACTGTGCTTGGTCCCCTTCTGCACAGCCGGGGTGGAGAATGAAGTACTCCCACAAAGCCACCTTCCGCACAGGGGAGAGTCCACAGATCCATTGCAGCAGGTCTCTCCCATCTGTGCAGCTTCCTGCAGGCAGAAACCAGACCTGTTGATCCAGGCAGACTGGCTGTGGGTGGACCCTCGAAGACCCCTTTGCAGAGCAGCTGTCCCCACACCTCACCCCCAGGGTTGCAGAGGAATCTGATCCTGGGTGAGGAGGGGGAGGCAATGTGACTACTGCTGTCCAGTTGTTACCTTCTGCTGGAAATCCCTGCTCAGCCCCCGTCCCCAGTGTGTACGTACATGTGTGTACACACACAGACACGCACGTTTTCCAGAACCTGGGTAACCATGCTGAGGCGGCCCAAACTCGTTACACAGACCCTTGCTTTATCCCCTGGCACTTTTGGCCTTGTTGATTCGTACAGCTAATAGTTTTTTCCTGCAATAATCTTCCCAGTTGAAAACAACAACAGTACAGCGTACGCTTCCCCCAGCCACAGAAACTGTCTGCTGTGGCCTTCGCAGACCTTGCAAGCGAAGCAATATTGGGCCGTGACGGTGCATGCACGGGGGACTTATAAGGAACATGTCGTAAGTGCAGGAGAGGGTATCTGTGACTCAGTAGGTGACACTCTTCCCTCCGAGTCAGGACCGGAGCAGCACTCCTGCATAGTGCTAGAAGTGCTCTCGTCCGGATGAGACCCTGTGACGCTATCTCTACAAGTAAGGGGGTTATGGCCAGAGTCCACTCGGGCTGATCACATTTTGCTGCTTTGAATTTCCCCTTCACGTTTTGCTTCGCCATCTGTCCTAAACAGCTGCAGGGTACTTATGCAACAGCTAAGCTTCACCCCAGAAGTGGTTACATTTCAGAAGTAGGAAGCGGGGCCCTGAACTACCTCGCTGAAAGGTTGTGAGAATTAACGAATGGCTGTAAAGCCCTCGGCAATCCACCCATGGGACGAGCACTTTGAAGCACAAACCATTTGTTATGTGTCCAAAAAAAGGAAAACCCAGTACAAAATAACTTAAAAGAGAGTGGGGAGCGAACCTCTGCTAAGCTGTGAATGTCACGGGGGTGGCAGGCTCACTGGGCTGCAGAAAGTACGGGTCTGAGCAGTACGTAGGAGAGCAGGTAGCTGTAAACCAGGTGACAGCCACCCCCATGGCAGAGCTGCCAGAGCCCGTCCTGGCTCTCACGCCATCTTGGCGCCCTTCTACAAAGGGACCCTGGAGGAAGTGAGAAGTTGCCCTTGTTCTTTTCTCAGCCCCTCCCTGCTGTGCAGACTTTGCCTTGCAAAGGAAGACGTTTCTGTCTTAATCTGGTAAAAGCAGAGAAGGGACAATGTCGCAAACAGGAAGTGCTGCTCCTGTTGCGGTTTTCCACGCATGCGAAATTCAAGAGGCCCAAGGGAAGTTGCCTGCCTGCGTGCTGCTTTCCGATTGCACAGCACCCTTCCTGGCGAGAGAGGGGAGACAAGGGTTTCACTTGGGGGGCTTTAAAAAAAAAAAACCCAACCTAACCTCTTGGAGCAAACCTCCCAGGGGAATGAGGCCCTGCTCCTGCCATCTCAGCGGCATGGATTCCACAGGTAGTAGCTTCCAGAGAGCAGGCCCCTTGCAGCTCTCAGTGGCAAAGACTGGCCTGCAAATTCCCAGCCAGGGGTAGGACCTACGCTCTCCTAGCTCTCGCGTAGCGCTTTGCATCCATAGATCTCATGGCTGTAGTTTTAAGCTTCTCTTCATATGGCTGTTGCTAGGGCGGGGCTTCCACAGTATTCAGATTTGGGTAGTGTTCATTTTAGTGTGGGGAAGCTGATCGTCCTGTGGAGAAGTAAAAGGGTGTAGCGGTTAAAGTGCAGAACTAGGAGTCAGGAGTCCAGGCTTCAGTCCTAGCTCAGCTTCCTGTGTGATCTAGGGCAAGCCATAGAGCATTTGTGCCTCAGTTTCTCCATCTGCAAAATGGAGATGATCCTCCCGTACTAACTCCCAAGAAGTTTTAAGAGTTAATTCATCAGTGTTAGCTGCTGTCCTTAGCACTATGGACGTGCAAAGCATTACCATGAAATCTGCCTAAGAAGCTCCTTTTCATTAGCCAGCCCCCTGTTTTCGAGGCCATTCCAAAGGAGCCCCGTGCAGACAGAATCAATTCTGCTCCAGTTTCATTCGCCCAGCTCAGCTAAGGAGGTGATTTTTGTCCCTCCTGTTGTCGTTTCCGGATGGAAGTTGTTGCCTTTCCTACGAGCTCGAAGGGCTAGGAGAACCTGTGATGCCTCCTGCCCCGGCTGCCGGATGCTACAGCAGATGTCTGCCAGCTGGTAGTGCTCGAGGTGTGAGTGCTCATCCCAACCCCCTTCATGGAGGGCAGCCAGGACTTCTCAGCACCGGATCTAGGGAGTAGGCCTTTGAAAGGCATCGCAGTACCTACAGCCCCCATGGTACCCCCTTTCTCACTCAGACCAGTTTGGCTCGCTCCAGTGAAAATTTGGGGGTCATGAGACAGCAGAAAATCCAAGCGTGGTTTTCCCTGCTGCAGCCGTCAGACATTGATGCAGGCCTTTGCTTCTCTCTCTGACTCTGTCTAGGGCAATATACCCTCTCCCATCAGTGTCTCAGGGCATTTGTTAAATAGGAGACTGCACTGGCTGCCGTCAGAGGTTACCCCGCTCTCAGTTCGCTTGGGGCTTCCAGGAAGTAGATTCATCGGAAATTAGATTACTGCAAAGCAGTCCCTTCTAAGGAGCTCCCTTTGCCCGAGCCACTGACTGCAGAGCCGAGTCAGCCTAGAAACAGGGCACCAGCCGGCCGCTCAGCTCACTTCACAGCGTGGTCTGGATTCATTTTTTAGTTATTATTGTAAGTGGTTCCTGCTGCCTTCATGTCTCCTCTGTTGCTGTTGGCCTGGGGCAGCAGCGACCTCTACTGGCTGGTTCCAGTAATTGCCACTTTGAATTTTCCATCTGTTGGCGAGGGAACTTCAGGTCAAGGAGAGCTCTGGGTAGCCCAAAAGCTTGGGTCTCACCAACAGGAGTTGGGTGCAGTCAACGCTATTCCCTCACCCACTTTGTCTCTCTAATAGCCCGGGACCAACACGGCTACAACAATACTGCATGCCTCGATCTTAGCATTTATACTGCTCTCGCCCGTGAGCTGAACTCCAAATTGAGTGCTATCCTGTATCTCCGAGGCTTGGATTTTAGAGTTGGGGAGACAGTGGGGTCTAATAGCTCGGGCGCTGTGTGACCGAGGGCAGGTCTCTGTGCCTCTGTCTCATCTGGTCAAGGGGTAAGTTCTCTGGGGCAGGGACCATCTCTCATTGTGTGTGTGCGTTTGTGTCTATAGCCTCTAGCGGAATAGGACCCCTACCGTAGTATAATAATAATAACAATCGGAACCAGGCGTCGAAAAAAGGTTCTTCTCCGTTAAAAACACAGCAGGACACCCAGTGCTGTTGGTGCAGGACTTCGAAGCAGGGAGGGAAGAGCCCAGCAAGAGCACTGAAGTGTTTCTGTGTGTTGAGCTGCCGTGCTCATGGCTGGCAGAGAGCAAAGTGATCATGGGCCGCTGGCAGGAGAGCGTGGCAGGGGCTGACTTTGCCCCCTAGCAGCTGTCTCGCATAGCACGGGGTAATGGTGTTTGGAATTAACCTGACCAATAGATGATGCAGCAATTAATGTTTCTGTATTGGGGGGGGGGGGGGAGGGGACGGAGGGAGGGAGGGAACAGAGACCGACATGGCTCTGCAACTCCCCCAAAACAGAGACCTCTTGCAGCCCTCGTTACTGTCTGGCTGCCCGCAGTCCGCTCTGCCTGGCACGAAGGGGTGGAAGCAGGGGACGTGCACTCGCCTTTCTCCACGGGACACCATCCCGTCGAGGGGGCACAATCAGGAAGTGGGTTTGGAGGGTGCCTTCCAGTCCTGGTTAGTGCTCGCAGCCACCAGAAACGGGATTCGCTGGAGCTACTCTGGAGAGCCGTGCCTGGGGCCAGAACAGCCGCAGTGCTGCAAGTCGGGACTGAAGCAGCTGGCTGAGCTGTGGTGGGAGTTCTCCCATGGCTCGGCTCTGCTCCAGGCTGTGCTAGGACTTGCGGTCTCTCCCGATTCACGTTAAACTCACTCAAAGTCCACAAGAAAAAAGAACCCCAGCTGGGCATGCAGTGTTATGTGAACGCATAAATCCCCCTCCAGTCTGTGTCACTGCCCATCTATAATCTGCTACCTGCACGGAGTTATAACGTAAGGGAGAGGCACTTGAAAACAGATGGTGTTCCAGCAACTTGCTTTCATCCTGATTTGCATCTGCCATCAAGGGTCTCCATCCTTGTTAGCTGCTTACCAGAAACAGGGGACCACAGAAAGCAGGAATGCATCTTGAGCCAGCCTCCACCAGTCCGACGCAGTGGAACCTCTTGTCAAGGAGCCCCAAGTATAAAGACTTGGCTTAAAAACACACAGCATTCAACACCATGCGCAGTCCGTAGAGTGAGGGAGAGGGGCTGGAGAAATCCAAATAGGCCAGGGGCTTCAGTTTTGCACTGGGTCCAGGCTGGAGCAGAGGTGGGGGCAGCTTAGGGTTCTGATGCTTTGGGGGAGCTGGGTGAGGAAGCAGCCAGGTACACGATAGGTAGCTGCTGGCTCTGGAGGGTTGTGCATGTGTAACGTAGCAAGAAGCGATTCAGAAGCCTGAACTAATTGGGGCTGAGTCACACCTGTTGGGATGAAGTGACCTTTTCCCCAGGGGCTTTGTTGAAAAGCGAATGCTAAGTGGGGGTGGTAGGTAAATGGTTTACGGACTAATCAAGGTGACTCCTGAGGATTTGAGTATTCTGTAAAGCCAGGTAGTGGCCGGACAAGGATGTGAACTGAGGAAGGGCTGCAGCATCTGTGCAAAAGATCCAGAGAGAGTGAGAGACCCAATCAGTTGCACGAGTGTTCAGGATCATTTTAAAAGGCCAGCCTGACCCTTGCTGCACAGGGTGGATCTGTCTGGGTGCACTGCTCGCATCAAGCCTGGCTCTCTAGTGCCGTTGTGGAAAGGTGCAGCAGCGGCTTGGCCACTGGGCCACAAGCGCGTGGGCCTCTGCAGGCAGCTGTTCCCTCTGAGCGCCATTTACTACCTTTCCATCTCCTTGTTAGGAACGAAGATCGGGAGCGAGCGTGGCGGGCGTCCCGAGACACCAAACTGGAGACCGTTCCAAACTGTGAAGCTTGGTGAGTGGCTCTGACCCTTTATGTGAATGGCTAGTGGGCTGGCAGCTGCCTGCAGCCATAGGTGGGGCTGCTCGATAGGCCCTGAGCAGCCAGCAGAGTGTGTTGGATACGGACTCTGCCCCATCCCCCGACGCATCGCACACGCTGCCTTTGCATTGGCTCGCACACCCCCCGTATGGTCTTGCTGATCTGCACTGGTTCAAGCGCAGGGGCGTAGCAGCTAGAACTGGGAACAGGGAGTCAGGACTCCGGGGTTCTGTTTCCCTGCCCTGCCACTGGCTTGCAACTTTCACAGCTGCTCCTTTCTGTGCCTCAGTTTCCCCCAAATGGGGACATTGGAATACGTCCTTAACTTGTGACGGTGCTCGTGAGACTGGATGTGAAGGTTGGACGGTGCCAAGGGGTGTTTAAATGCCGGGCTGGGGGAAGTGCCACCAGCAGCAGGTGGAAAATATTGTTTCATACCCAGCCGTGGGTGTGTTCCCCTCGCCCCACCTTTGCTGCGTGTCGTGTGCTGTCTCTCTTGCACTGGCTGGGCTTTGGCTTATTTGCTCCCCCTTCTCACGTTTTGTTTGAAGCTTTCCTGTTGCCGCTGCGCAGTCCGTCCGGTCTGAAGAGGCTGCCCGCCGCAATGGACTGAAACGTCCCCGTGGCAAGGCGCACCCCCCTTCCCTTGTAGTGTGCGGCTCAGGTGTCAGGGCTTGAGGGGCAGGTCAGAGGGGCAGTTTGTGAACAAAAATTGAAAAAGTGGGGGAAGGAATAACGATTGGCGCGGCCAGTGCTCCCTGGCCCTGCCTCCCAGCCTCAGACACCAGCATCACTCGCTGCTTGGGCTTTACCCAGCCCCGCCTGCTGAAGTAAGCATCCTTTTCTAGTACCTACCACCCGATGATCTGGGTGCTTTACACACACGTGTGCTGCTGCTGGTGATCATTCCCCTTTAACCAGAGAAACAGGCACAGAGAGAGGCTAAGTGGCCTGTCAGGGACTGTTGCCTGTGGCCACAAGCCAAGTGGCTGTCAGAGGCAGGGATCAGACCCCATTCCTCCTGGTTCCCAGGCCTGTGCTTCAAGCACTAGCTAATACTTTTCCTGCTACAGGAGACCAAGTCAACAGGAGTCCTGTTATCATGGGAGGAGAGGTTATAAGGGGGAAGGTACCAGCTGACCTAGGCCCTGGCTGTGCCCTTCCCCACTAGATTGGTACGCTCACAGCAATGGAACCCTATTGCTATTCCAGGCCTGTTTTTCCCACACTGAAACTAACAGCTAAACGTAGCCAGCAGTGATCTAAATATACCTCGGGCCGTAAGGTCACAGAATACTGAGGCTGAAGGGGGGCGGCCGGCCCGGCTGCTGTGGGAGCCTTTGCCATATAAGGCTTTTATAATTAGTCAAGGGACTGCTCTGTTCCGTTGGCAAAACGAGGCTCCGTTTGCCTCGGGAACCCCAGTGGGTGGGTGAGGCATGGACCTGCTGTCGGCCGGCTCCTGCTTCTCTCTATCTCCCCCCTTCCAAGGCCAGGAATCAGACCTGTCTAGAGGGGCAGGTATCCCTTTGCAGCATGCTTGGCTATGGAGTTTGCATAAAAACCCCAGTGCTTCCTCCAGGCAGCATGAGAGAGCCAGGCTTTATAGTCTTACATTGCCTTGCTCCTGCTGGAAGAACAGACCAAGCTCCTGGAGATAGTCCAATGACTTGAACTAATAACAACTGAAATCTGGGAGCTAAAATTAGGAATTTGCTAAACCTGCATCTGCTTGTCGCTCAGTGTGCTCCAGTCCTGGGTTTGTACAGCGCCAAGCACAGTGGGGTCCTGGCCCATGACTGGGGAGCCAGGGGGCTAATGCAATGGAAACACAATAATAAGTGGCTTTCTCGCGCTGCCCTTTAGAAGGTGTCAAGGAACACGTGGTGATATCGTAGACCCACTTCTTTTCTCGAGCTCTGGGGCTTTGATTGTTTCCATGTCTCCAAAACAAATCCCTAAGCCCACCACCATAGAGGCTGTAGAGGAGATAGGGAGTAGAACAGAAGGGGTGCTGTGGTTACAGCTCAGAGGTGCTGGGCTGGCAGTCTCACACACACAGGGGATTCGCTCCAAAGTCGTCCATCTTGCAGTCCGAAAAGGAAACCAATAATAAATGCAGCTTTCCGTTTTTGTGCTAAACTGACATTCTGCAGAAGCAGCTCTGTGTGTTTTTTTTTTTCCCCAGAGCTTACAAAACAGAGTAGCACTCAGGGCCAGGAGATTTTGCTCTCTTCAAAATCCTTTTGTTGCAACAGTAAAATAAGGATGGAGGGTGGGAGGGGGCGTTTGTGGTGGTTCTTTTGTTCCCTTTTTGACTGCTTGCTGGAATGCTGCGAAGTTGCTGCCCTGCAGTGAAATGATGTGTCTCAAACTGAAATTCAATTGAGATCAAGAACAGCCTCTCGACTGGTCAAGTGGACGGTTAAACAAACCGAAAATGCCTGTGTGAGCATTTCAGAAAAGCTACCAAAGGTGCAACTAGTATTAATAGTACATTATAGCACTACCAGGAAAGCGTTAGACTCCTCAAGGTCCAGATCCTACAAAGTATTTAGGAAAATCATTGAAATCAGTGGAAGTTGGGAGCCTAAATACCTCTGAGGACCTGGCCAGAGCACCTTAGTCTATATTACCCTTTCTTTTCCACTGTGCTTCTCGTGTCAGTCAATTCCAGAATGCTGGGCAGATTGAAGAGCTGATCAAGCTGGAGAATTAAATGCAACAATTGCACTATGGTTCCTAAATTCTATAGTCCAAGTGCATGAGGGAGAGCTGTGGGCAGGCTTTCTAACAGGTGCAGACGAGCCGCTGGTAGATGGGTCACAGGGTAAGAGTTTCAAGCCTCTCCCAGCCTGCCATGACTGCATACCGGAGGGTGCTGGCTTGGAGCAGGCAGGTGGCTCAGGCTCACAATAATCCTGTTTTGTTCCCTCCTGTCCCTTTCTTTCTTTCTTGTGACTCCCCTTGTATTTTGGTGACGCTGGGGCCCGACCAGCCTCAAGCCAACTCCCGACGAAGTGCAGGGCTGGGCCCAGTCATTCGACAAGCTGATGAAGAACCCAGCGGGCAGGAATGTGTTCCGGGAATTCTTACGGACTGAGTACAGCGAGGAGAACATGCTCTTTTGGTTAGCATGTGAGGAACTCAAAAACGAGTGCAACAAGCACACCATCGACGAGAAGGCCAGAATGATCTACGAGGACTACATCTCCATCCTCTCGCCCAAGGAGGTACTGGGCCCCCTCCCCGCATGCTGGCAGGCCAAGCTGGGGTGATTCCCAAGCCCCTGTGCTCTTGGGAACTCCAGGCTGCTCGGTAGCCATGCTCCAACTGGGGCCGGCTTCCCTGTCGAGGCAGTGAGGGAAAGCGAGTCCGCCCGCTCACATAATTCAGCCTTGGCTGGCCCCACTGAGGCAAAGGTGGTGATAGGTCCAAAAAAAAATAGCTGCTTCCCCATTTGCAACTCAGAACAGAACAACCTCGGCCATCACTGAAGCAGTGTCCCTGCTGAAATCCGTTCAGGACCCGTTGTCCTCACGTACAGCCTCAAACCTCCGGCGGGAGCTGGAACGGGGACTAGTTGGAGAGTGAATGCACCCAAAGGATGGAAGTTGTTTGACATCCTTCCTCCCTGACTTTGTAATGCCATCTTGAGCCTAGAGAAGGTTAAGGGGCAATCTCTGTCAGGCTAGAAGCACCTACATGAGAGCAAATACTTGAGAGTGGGCTCTCCGCTCTGTCAGACAACTGTATAGCAAGAGCCAGTGGCTGGAAGTTGAAGCTAGACAAATTCAGACTGGAAATAAGGTGTAGGTTTTTAAGAGGGAAGATAGTTAACCCTTGTGGATTTTCTATCACTGGCCATTTTTAAATCAAGATTGGGTCTTTTTCTGGAAGCTCTGTGCTATTTCACACAGGAATTGTTCCAGGGAAGTTCTATGGCCTGGGTGATACAGGAGGTCAGACTAGGAGTACGTCTACACTGCAATGAGACACCTGTGACTGGCCCATGCTAGCAGACGCAGGTTTGCGGGACTCGGACTGATAGCAGGGTAGATGTTTGGGATCAGGTGGGAGCTGGGCTCTAGGACCCTGTGAGGTGGGGCTCCTAGAGCTCTGGCTCCCGCCCAAAACATCTACGCCAGTTAAACAGCCCCATAGTCCAAGCCCTGCGAGCCTGAATCAGCAGGCATGGGCCAGCCATGGGTTTTTAATGGCAGTGTAGACATGACCATAGAGGTGCTTCTGGCCTTGAAATCCATGAATCTGTTGAAAGAGAGGGTAGGTTAAAATGTTCTGAGGATTGGACTGGGAGCCAGGAATCTCCACTTTCTCAGCCTGCCTTTGACACTGATTTCCTCTGGGATTTTAGGTAGGTCACTCAAACCATTATTTTTTAAAATTTGATGCTTAAAATAAGGACTCTAACTCCACATCTGGGCATCTAATGCGGAAGCCTGATAATTCAGAGGTGCTAAGTACCTTCAGCTCCAGAAAGGTACAATCCAATCCAATGGCTAGAAGTTGAAGCTAGACTAGGGGTTGGCAACCTTTCAGAAGTGGTGTGCCGAGTCTTCATTTATTCACTCTAATTTAAGGTTTCGCGGGCCAGGAATACATTTTAACGTTTTTAGAAGGTCTCTTTCTATAAGTCTATAATATATAACTAAACTGTTGTTGTATGTAAAGTAAATAAGGTTTTTAAAATGTTTAAGAAGCTTCATTTAAAATTAAATTAAAATGCAGAGCCCCCCGGACCGGTGGCCAGAACCCGCGCAGTGTGAGTACCACTGAGAAATCAGCAAGGCGGCACGCGTGCCATAGGTTGCCTACCCCTGAGCTAGACTCATTCAGACTGGAAATAAGACTTGACAGTGAGAGTAATTAACCACTGGAACAATTTACCAAGGGTTGTGGTGGATTCTCCATCACTGGCAACTGTTTAATCAAGATTGGCGGAGTTTCTAAAAGTTCTGCTCCAGGAATTGCTCTGGGGCAGTTCTCTGGCCTGTGTGATACTGGAGGTCAAACTGGATGATCACAATGGTCCCTTCTGGCCTTGGAATCTATGAATAGTTGCAGTGAGCTTCGACATCAGGGGGAGTTGCAGGCTTGCACCCCTGAAAACTGGGCTTCTTAATTAGCGGCCTAAATGTGGAGTTAGCCCCACATCCTGCTAGCACTTGTGTGCTTAAGTGTCTGCAGGATCAGGCCTTCCGAGGCCTCCCTCTAGGTGGCCAGATTGGAGGACACTGGTCTCCATCTTCCCCACAGGTAAAACGTGGCTGGCGATAAAATGGGGATGCCAAGAGTGCCCCCGTAAGGCAGAGGCATGCTGAGCACTAACGGATGCCTGTTTTCAAAGTGCTGGTCGAACGTGAAGTATCAATTTTCAGTCAGTTGTCCGTAGCTCTCCTCACTCATTTGGGGCGAAACTATCTTGTAGCAGAGTTGCTATGCCTTCTCCCACCCCGTCCTTAGTCCCAGCCGCAGTTGGCTATAGTGCTGTTGTCACTAGGGCCCGGGTAGCATGGCAAGTCCACACCTTGTGTTTCTGGTCATTAGACTCCTCTGACCTCTAAAACACTCTCTGCAGGCTGGAGCTGGGCTTGGCCCAGATCGTCGTCTTCACTCTTCAGCCCGCCCTGTGTTTGTTCCTGGTGTTGGCTTTTAAAGCTCAGGGCACAAGAGACATTTATCACCCAAACCCTGCAGCCAGCTAGTGTGTATAGCGGGTGCTGTGGAATGTAGGTGTAATTCAAGCCTTTGTTCCTTGGGTCAGGGAGACACAAAAGCCAGAGAGTAAAGGTAAAGGACAGATCTCTGGTATGCCTGACTTGGGATACTCAGATACTGGGGCTGCTGCCCAATAAAGCAGAAGCCATGTATCTAGGGGGCGTGTGGAACTTGCCCAGAGACAATACTGAATACAGCATGGCTGTGTCAGGCTTTGGCTTGTGACCTTCTTGAGGTGAGGAGAGAAACATGCTGAGTGCATGGATGAGAGATGGGATGTGTTACTGGCTTAACCCTCAAGAGGGCACCAGAAAGCCACAAAAGCTGCCTACTCCCCTCAGGAGTTGCAGGAGCATCTGCCCAGGCGGCTGGAGGGTTTTGTGGCGTCTCTGCTCTGCTTCCCCCCAGCTGGTTTCCCAGAGGCCTGTGGGCCCCTTGGATCGGCACACAGCTGATCCCAGAGCCCCACACGACAGCACAGAGCCACAGGGGCAGGAATCCTCCTGTTACCGGCCCAGTCGTGCTCACGGCCCACAGCAGGGGCTAGTCACTTACGGTACATCTGCACTGCGAGTCAAAGCCCAGGGCTGGGCCGGGCCAGCTGACTTTGGCTAAGGGGCTCAGGGGCTGTTTAACTGCAGTGCAGACGTTCTGGCTCAGCTCTGGGACCCTCCCGCCTCATGTTTTGAGATCCCAGGCACTGCAGTTAAACAGTCTATGGGCCCAAATCAGCTGGCACGGGCCAGCTGCGGGTTTTGAACTGCAGTGTAGACAGACCCATTTTAGAGCCGCTAACTCTGCCAGCCTAGGAGAAGGCCCCACCTCTGGGGAGAGCAGGCAGAGCAGCCAGGCCTGGCAAATGCAGCCACGGGTCCAGTTGTTTCCTGCTCCCTTTGCCCCATCCTCTTGGCCACCCCCACTGCACTTCACCCACCTGACTCTGCGAGCTCAGATTTGGGCTGAGGCCAAAGGGTCAGATCCAGTTCAGCCCTGACCTCGGCAGGGGCTGCTCCCTTTCGCACTCCGTCAGTGGGGTTATCCCAGGGCTCGAGTCTGCCCATCATGCATCCAGCCTCTGGCGGTGCTGCACATCTCACCCTCCTCTTCGGCCAGCGCAGCCTTGTGCCCGGAGCCCAGGAGGGCCGCGGCATGGTGCAGCCCACAGTGAGGCCCCATTGGCTCCTGGAGCACCCCATTGGCTCCCTGTGCCTGTCGAAGCCTCATCTGGGGAAGCACCTTCTTCTCAGCCAAGACTGGCCTGTGCAGTCTGGGGGCCGGGGGCAAGGGGGGCTGTTCTGAAAACCTCACGGCCTCTCTCTTGTGCCCGTTGCAAGCCTGGGCCTGCACCATGCAGGGGAGTCTGGCAGAAGGGGGGAGTGAGGCTGGGCCTTGCCGCTCTGGGTGCGGGGCCCCAGCACTGTCCTTTCCCTCCCCTAACGGCCTTGTCTCCTCCCATCCTCCTCCTCAGGTGAGCCTGGATTCCCGGGTGCGCGAAGTCATCAACAAGAAGATGCAGGAGCCCTCGACACACACCTTCGACGACGCGCAGCTACAGATCTACACCCTCATGCACAGAGACTCCTATCCCCGCTTCCTGAACTCTGCCATATACAAGGCACTGCTGCAGAGCATCTCGCGGTCGTCCTCGGAGTCCTAAGCGCCTGCCAGCCTCGGCCCGTGGCAATGCCACAAACCGTTCTTTTTGTACACCGGTGTCGGGGGCGATCCTCGAGCTCTGGCTCTGTCTGGGGCAGGTGGGGAGGCCTCTGGGGCCAGGGGGCTGGAGCTCCCGCTCTGCTCACCCCCCCCCCCACCCGCCACCACCATCCACCTCCACTTTTTAGCTTTAGCAATGAGCGTCAGCCAGGTTCCCTGGCCACTGGAAAACACTGTCACCCCTCAGCCCTGCACCATGTCCCCCCTGCTGCTCCCCCACCACCGCCGGTGCCCCCTGTGGGCGCTGCTGAATCAGACCGGGCTGGCGCTGCCGTTCGATCGTCAAACTCAGGCCTCTCTTACTACTGAACCCCATCGCCGTCAGGAACAAGTGGGGGGGGGATTGCTGGAGGGGAAGGGGAGCCCCCTGTGGCTGGACTTTGCTCCCCCACCCCCTTTTGAAGAGGTCACTTTATCCCCTCCCTGCTGCGCCCAGGGTCACAGCCAGGTCCTGTCTCTCTGTCTCCCAGCAGTCTTTCTGACGTTTTTATTTTAAATGCTTTTTGTTGGCTTGGGGGGGACATGGATTTCACGAAGCTCGCGCATCCGTGTAAACACAGCCCAGGGTCAGGGTTACATTGCCCTGCCTGTTATACAGCCTGAGGGTTCGACCAGGGCCAGGCCCTCTGTTTGCAGCCATTCGATATTAGCACCTGAATCAGCCTGCAGGAACCAGAGCTGGCAGCCTCCTGTCAGCGCACTGGGCAGGGAATGTCCTGAGAGGGAGCAGGGGCTCTGCGCCCGTCCCGGTCTCCCTCCCCCCGACCTAGTCATGTTCATGACTTGTTCCTGGGTAGGGTGACCAGACAGCAAGTGTGAAAAATCAGGATAGGGGATGGGGGGGAGGGGTCATAGGAGCCTATATAAGAAAAAGACCCCAAAATCGGGACTGTCCTTATAAAATTGGGACATCTGGTCACCCTATTCCTGAGGCTGCCACCAGGCCCTGAGAGCAGAGCAGGCCACCTGGCCCCTGCCCCGCCAAGCCGCCTCCTGAGGTCACAACCCAACGCGGTGGTTCCCAGCCAGCGGGGGCGCCTCATTTTCAGCCCCCGCTGGAAACCAGGGCTTGCCTGCCTGTGGGCCGAGGCTCAGGGCAGCTCGGGAGCCTGGGGAAATGGCCTGGTGGAATGTCGGCTCCGTCTTTGCAGAACAAAATGTCCGAGGTTTGAAGTTTTTCTGGAAATTTTAAAATGTTGATTTCCCCCCCCACACCCCATTCAGAACAAACTTTTTTTTTTTAATTTTGTATTTTCCCAGGGCACGGGAATTGCAGGAGCCGAGTGGCTCTACTGGGGATACGGAAAATGATGTAGGGAAGCCCCACCCCTTTTCCTCTCATCCCCCGGGGGCCTGGGCTCAAGCTACAGGAGGAGAACGGTGCACTGCGGGGGGGGGGGGGGGTAAAGGAGATGAGAAGTGGACAGGAGGGAGCTGAGATGTCCTAGCCCCAAAGAAGCCAGCACAGCTTACTAGAACTAGGTTCAACTGGCTTCTCCTTTGGGCTTGGATCTCTTCTCCTTCCCTTCTCCTCCCGCCATCCTGGCTCTGCGTGGCCCCTCTGCTTCCTGGCTCAGAGGGCCTGAGGCAGGCGAGGGGGAAAGGGGAAGAGAAATGCAGCGCTGTGTAGAAGCGAGACACCCAGGCAGCTCCCTTGGGACACTGGACAAGCCGGGCCTGGGGCACGTGCACTGATCTTGCCAGAAGAGGCTGTCGGTGTTTGGGGCAGTGGCCAGAGAACAGTTTTGTGTCCCTGGGCCCAAAAGAGCCTGTCTGGGGGAAACTGTTATCTCCTCCATAGGCTCCTTCAAGGCTGGCCCTAGAGTTCCAGGCTGTCTCCAGGGCACGCAGTACTGAGCTTGGGTGGCAAGGGTGAGCAATGGGTAAATGAGGGAAGAAGACCACTGTGCCTTGGAGACCTAGCCTGAAGAGCTTGGGTGCCATCTCAGCTGTGGCCCATCGCGTGATCATGGAAGACGCAGATGGAAACATCACCGGAGGGGTGGGGATCTGGCTGCAGCCCCCTGTTCCAGCATCATCCCAGCTCTCCACTGGTCAGGGCCAGATATTTCCAAGGGCAAAAAGTAGCGGGAGAGTCTTTATACAACATAAAGGAGCAGCCAGCAGGGCAAACACAGTTCATGCCCCACAAGAGATGGCTGCTTGTAGGGGACTCTGCCAACATCTGTTCCTCACTCTAGTAGCCCTGCTGTCTGACACACCCATCCCCCTGACCCAGGGGCCATTCGCTTCTCGGCTCACGTGGTTGATTTCTCATGAAACGATTGATTTTTAGGGCTCATGAAAGCACTGGCTGGGGTTGATGCTTAGTGAGACCGCCCCAGTGTGAGCATCCTCCAGGTAGCTTTGCCAGTGCACTTTGCTCCCCTCCCCAGCATCAGCTGCTGTGTGGGGCCTTTCTCATGGGAACCACTGCAAGTGTCACAGTGGAGCTGTGAGGCGGCCAAGTCCTCGAAGGATGCGGCTGCATGTTGTCGCTGTTGTTTGTCTGCTGATCCAGATTCAAACAGATCTGAGGCCTTGGTCTGCAGTTCTACCCATGCCCTGTGCCAGGGCTTGGGGGTACATTTCTCTTCTTGCCTTATGCAGTCCCTGGGCCCGGAGCAGAGCCAGTTGTAAAGAATGAGACACGGGGTCTAGTAGGTATCTGGTAGCCAGGCATCCCCACTGTATCCACTCCACTCCGTTTCCCTGGGCCACTTCCAAACCAACAGCAATTCCTGATGCTGCACCTTACTGCCTCTGAACGTGCTCTTGCAGCTGTATGCCAGGAGCCTGGCTACTTGATCCATGCTGCAAATCAGAGGTCACTTCAGTGAAATCCAATCTCTGCCCTGCCCTGCCCTGGGGAATCACGGCTCTGGATTGAACACCAGACAGAACAAACAAACCGATCCACCTGTTTGGATGCTCCCTTGGATTAATTTGTAAGGAAATTTGCAGGCATCCCTTATGAAAAGATACTCCAGTACGCTGGCCCCATGCACACCTTGGGCGTGGACTGCACGGTAGCGTATCTTTGTAAATAAAGGGATTTCCTTCCAGAGAGGAATGATTCAGTGTTGCGTGTACGACAGCGATCTTTCTCCAGGGGGCTGCTTGCTTGGGATGGGCAATGCCTTTGGTGGCGCGTATATCTGTGTATTTTTGTAACGCATGAGGAATGGTGTGTTTGAGCTGCCAGCTGTGGCTCCCAGATTTAGAATAGTGTGCCGACAGCCCTTGCCCCTCAGTATGAAATGAACCAGACACCACACCACAGCCAGCTGTGTAGCCCACACACACCCCCACACCCCCGGCTTTTGTATCTTCAGATCATTTTGAAACTGTGTGTCCCAGTGTAAAAGGATGCTGATTAGTCTTGACTGTCTGTATGTTTGACCAAAAACAGCCCACGGTTTTAATATTTATCCCCCCACCCTCCCGAAAGAAAAAATTTAGAAACGGTTCTTTTTATTGAAGATATTTTTTAAACAAACAAAAAAATTCTCTTGTATTTTTTTGTTTCCTTGCAGGCGGTTGCAGTTGTGTGGAAAATCATGTTTCAGTAGCTGGAAATTTGGTTGTATTTGCCAAATGGGAAATTCAATCTTCTGTCTCCCACTGCTGCCCCCCTTCCCCCCCCCTAGGTGAGAGAAACTAGAGAGTTCTCATTTATTAAGGCATGGGCTTATCTTAATTAGCTGGTTGCTCATGCACCTGTGTTTACTGCCTCCTAGCAATGGATTGATTGCATCTTCTTTGGAAGGAGGTACAGAACTGCAACATGTAGAGAGAGAACCTTTAACGACAGGGCCAAATCCAGCAGTTCTAGCCAAGCTGACCTTTGTAGTCTGCAGGATTGGTCCAGTAAAAAAAAACTTACCGGGAGGTAACTTGTGCCATCACACCTGCGCCTCTGGCTGACTCCAGTGTGAGTTGCCTGCAGGCGGCATGGTGCATGTGTCAATCAATACACATCCGGCCTTCCGCCTTCAGGTGAGAGGGGTGGGTTTTGAAAGGTGTTTGTATGCACCATTTTTTCACGTGCAGACTTGCATTGCTTAGCTCACACCCAGGCACATGGACGTGGAAGTGGGGGTTGTGTGTGCAAACCCCAGGTTGCACACACACGCACAAGCGAGTTGGGAGTACACAGACCAAGCCGATTAAAATTGCATACCGTAACATAACAATGCTCTCATTTTTCAAGGCCAGGCCAGTCACTCACAGGTGTCTCCGAAGACAACTCTAATGATTGTGAAATACAATTCAGCACTTACAGGGATGCTTGGTTCTCACTGTGAGCGCTTTGTCTGAGCGAAATGGAGGCAGCTTTCTTTTAACTCGGGATGAGCTCAAGCTGCAAAATTCAGATCCCTCCCCTAAATTTAGGAGGTTTTTTTCAGCACTGGGGTTTTGGTTTGGCCTGTTGTTATGGCCCCAAATTTAGGGATGGTTTGCACAATCCCAAGCCAGCGCTTGGATTCTGGGCACCCCCTAAGCTGCAGGATGGTGAGATGCAGTCTTGGTTGGGCCCCTCTCAAGCACCCATCTGTCTGACGTGTAGCAGGGGGTGTATGAAAAGGGTGCTCAGGTGATTTGTGCAGGAATGAGGAGGCTATGTACCTTGTAAGTGGAGTGTGCAATTGCTGCTAAGCGAATGATAGAACGATTGAGAATGACGATCCAGGAAGCTCAGTGACTTTCATCACCAGGGACTCCCCATAAAGTAACAGTGGAATTAATTACGTCTTGACCCTCCAACCACTTCTGCACATGCTTCGCTCTAAATGTGCTGTCAGTGGGGCTACTTGTGAGCTTAACATCAAACGTGCATAAGTGCGTGCAAGACCAGAGCCAGTATGACCGAGTAATGATATACACGATGCAAAAGCGGCATCTTCCCCCAGCCTGAATTCTGCCCTAAGAGAGGGGTCTGTTGGTAAACTGAGCCGAGACTATCCTGCTTTCACTCCCTCCTGGAGGTTCTGGGCCAAAGCCATGCCCACGAAGTCCCAGGAAGTCTAAAACAAAGCCCCCCAGAGCTGTTGGAGACAGTAAAAGCGCTGCAGAGATGGCATTTTGGGGCATGGCCGTGTAAGCGCCGTATGGGGCAGCATGACTGGAGGGGAGCTGAGAACATACGTGGCTTCCCTGAGCCCCGCCTGTTGGGCGGGACTAGAGCATGTCAGGATATTCTGGAACCAGGGGTGGCTTTCGAGTCTGAATTCAGAGGCAGGAGCCTTAGATGGCAACTGAGCTGGCTGCCCTAATCCGCCAGTTTCTAGATGTCTCCAAAAACACTTCGCGAATTGGAATTCTACTGTGCAGTGAAGATTGTGATTGTAGGGGTTCAGAAAGCACAGAGGCCCAAGCAGTCACTGTCCGGGTTGTGCTCTGGACTGACATGCTTACTGCAGCGGTTCTGGTCCACTTGTCGCCTACTGGTACAGCCCCCATTACAACCAGGTAACTTCTTTCCCTCTCATGCTCATGAATTTATTATCATGCATTCAAGCATCCGAAGAATGACTCTCAGGCTCCTCCTGGCCACAGGAGTGCTTAGTTGATGGGTTTCCCCTCATTCAGACCTAAGGGTTGGTTCTAGATAATAAGCCAGAGGTTAAAGGAAAATGCCAGGAGGCAGGGGGTTTTTCGGCATAAGATTAAAAGACACCTGGGTGAGGTGTGGGGGAGGGCGCCCATGCACCCAGCTCTGTGGATTTTCAAGCTACTAAAGCCACCCCCCTGGGAAGAAACACCCATGCAGAAGCACCTTGTCAGCTCAGTCATGAATCTTTGTTGCATTCCTAGTGTGGTGGTGCTGGCTAGCTAACCAGGGAGCACAACTCCCTCCAAGCAGCACATCCCTGGAGACGCACCACAGGAAAAGCAACAGTGGCTGCTCATTGGCTAGCTTGCTATTTCTTCAGTACCTAGAATGCCCCCATGCTGTGTTGTTTAAACACATGTGCCTCGTTTAAACTTTACTGCCAGGAACATGTTTCCACCACCGCTCTGCTTTGAGAGAATCTCTAGTCAGCAGCAAGTGGCATGGAGTTCCACAAGTCATCAGCCTCCTAGGATCTGCTCGTTCTCTGTAAATCCAGCTGCCTCCTGTGAAGCGAGAGCCTTGGGCTAACCAGCCTCATGGAACCATTTCCTCATGAGTTGGGTGTTATTTAAAGAACCTGAAGCACATGTTGTGGGAAACCATTCGAGTCCGATCTCTAACAGGTCTCACATGCACCCCCCACTTTGGAGGTCTCCAAGGAGCATGGAATGTTCTGCAGCCCAGGCTCTGCTCCGCCTGCTGACGGGAGAACGACGCAGTGGCTCATTTTTTGTGCAGAGGTGTCGCTCTTGGAGCAGAGGAGCAATGCGATAGAAAGGGTGACTGCAAGCACCTTGGTAAATAGTGCGCGCCAAATCGGGAATAACTCCCTGGAATGCACTGGAGACCGCCCTGGACTCGCAACCAAATGCAGCCCTTTCAATGCTAATTGATGTTCCTACCATCTTTCCTTTACATTCCTGCCTCCCCAGTGTAAGGCTCAGCATCCTGCAAGAGAAGCAGGCTGAGTCCCGCATGGGTCTTAGTCTGGCTTCTTTGTTCTGCTGAAGGAAAACAATGGTCCATCAGGTTCTAATTATCTTGCTGATTAACTCTCTGAATGCTCACTCATGCTGCCATCATATTTGCACCAGGCCTCAGAAGTTAAGATCTAAGGATTATTAGTTACCCTGGCAACCCATGTTCCTCCCAGGCTAGGATCTCCCTTGCAGCCAATGAAGTGAGCTGTAGCTCACAAAAGCTTATGCTCAAATAAATTGGTTAGTTTCTAAGGTGCCACTAGTACTCCTTGTCTTTTTGATCTCCCCAAACTTTTCCAGGACTTGGAGTACTTGCCCCACACCTGTTTCCATTGAACTTCTCCAGCACAAACTGTTAAATGCAAACTGTCCCCACCCTGCTGTAGCAGCGAGGCGTGTCTGTTTATTGGGTAGAGAGGCAAGAGCTCACCCAGTCCTATTAAGAGCATTCTGCTGATGACCCATGGCTCAGAGCTCTGCTAGAAACATACTGTCCAAACAACTGACCCGACCCAAAGGGTTGATTCTGTAGCTGGGCTGGGAGAGGGAAGCAATAAATAATGAAAAGGAAATGGCCAGGTAACCAAAGGAGATAACCCCCAGCAGCTGTCCCTGTTCTCATGTGGGCTAGGGGTAGAAGTCCTCATTGTTTCAATAGCAGCTGTTGGGTGCTGAGCTCTTTTGAAAATCTGGCCCTCAGTGTGTGTGGCCATATTCTGCCCCACACCTGCAGTGAAATAAAGGGGAACTGCATACATATATTGTAGGGCAAAATACTGAGAGGCCAGAAGATACCTATGGAAATCTCAGTGTATGGAGATGAAGGAGTTCATCAATTACAGACTCAGTCACAAATGGATTCCCTTCACCAGTTGTTAGAACTGGCCTCCCAGTTTCATCAAGGCTGCCCGGGCTTGCTCTAACTATTGCAGGCAGGAGCCTATGGCCAGATGGGAGCTCCCAGCCAATTGAGTGGCATTTAGTAGCATGAGCCAGCTGAATCAGTACGAACAGATACAACCCCTTTGTTTTTCACAATGTTCTGAATCAGCTAAAGCAGTGCTGAACTTCCAGGCCTGTAACATGGGGCCTGGTGTTAGGGGAACCTTCGCCAGCTGCCAGGTTTTCTGTATTGTATTACAATTGCGAGGAATCTGTCTCTATGATGTGGATTCAATCTGGGGACTGCCAGCCCCTCTGGCAGAGGGTATTCCTGTGGGTTCCCAGCACTCTTCCTCCCACCCTCCATCAGGAATTAAACATCTGTATTCAGAGCTGCTGTGTTATTTTATGATCAGTGACTTTACAGACAATCTGTCCTTGATTTTCTTTACAAAACCCTCCTTTACATCAGCCTTCCACAGCTGGTGTTAAAAGGTTTGTGACAACAGCAAGCTGTGGATAGGGCTTCTGATTTTAGCTTTTAGAACATCCCCGCTACAAAAAAAAATTGAAATTGGTGTTTATCCAATAATACTTGTATCTAAGGGCTAGTCTACACTGAGCAGTAATGTGGACTATGGGGGTGTGATTTCTAACGCTGTGTTGCACATTACTTGGTCTGGACACCTAAAGGTGGTACACTAAATGTTCCCTAGTGTGCGTTAATGCAACGCTGTTTGAACAGTACGACGTTAAAGTGCACTAGGGAACATTACAGAGGTTGCAGTATATACTACTGTAATGAATAATGTACATTAAAAATATACACTGCAAAGATAACAGACATTATTCATGAGAGTATACAAAGAGAAAGCCCCTCCCAAAAACAATTTCTGGAAACTTCCATAAAACTCAAAAATTGCTAAAAATAACACCCCCAAAATGAAACGAACAAACCCCCCAAAACCAGAAGCCCTAGATCTGTACTAACGCAGGCGCTGTTCTCAGTTATGCTGCTGTAAATTCAGAGTAACTCAACTGCCTTCCAGCAGTACCCTGAGATCAGAATCTAGCCCTGGCTCTGCCCCACCACCCCAGTTAATGGGCCGTGTCCTGCACTGGATATCTGAGCAAAGCTTCCACTAACTCAGCTGGAATGTGGCCTATGTCATGGGTGCAGGATTTGGCTCAGGGCTTTTTGGTTCATGAGCTGATTAAAAACAAAGTGTCATATGTTTAGGACTAGGAAGCATCCCAAGGAAAACTGCAGTGTCAGGAAAATTGCCAGGGCATTTTTCACAGCCAGGATTCAGACAGCTGAGGTTTGAAGGCCGACCCCTCTTCTGATGGCACAGTGGGCTAACACACAACCCTACTGCCTAACAGACCAAATGTCAGGGTATCTAACTAGATCTAGGGAAAGCGGTGTGGTTTCTGGCTGGATGCTATCTCAGGCTGTGCCCATCCACCGAGTCCACACGACATTTGGGCAGGAAATGCAAAGTGCTGTAAGCAGCAAGTTCAAATAAAAGTCAGAAACTGGCCAAAAAAAAAAAAAAAAAGAAGTAGTTTAATACTGTTATGAAAAAATGACAATACTTATCTGGATGAGAAAATACAGCCAAAATGCATGGAGTGAACTCTCCTGCCAGTCTGTCTGCCCCCTGGATTCCAATCACAGCTGCTTCTCTCCACAGGTGCACAACCCGAGAGCCAGGTCTCCCCCCAAGACGATGCACTTAGTGTGTGACACAACGGAAACTCACTTGGGATACGGTACACAATGGCTGGAGAAGTCAGAGAATATAGGTTGTGGTCTGTCCAGGTTCGGCCGCTGCCATCGGGCTCACGGACGTCTCAACAGAACTGCAAGAGATTGAAGTTTATACCCAGATTAGAAAACCCCATTGTAAACAAGGGCCGTGGGCAGCACTTGCGGCCACGAAGGAACCAGGGATCTGGCTGACAGTCTTCCTCCTCATGGGGCTGGGGAATCTTGCTCCTCCTGGAGTAGGGGGAACCTTCTCCTCTAAAGATGGGCGATCTTGCTAACCTCCAGCGCCACCATTCAGCTCCCATTGCAGGGGAAGCTACAGGTACCACCCTGTGTAAACGAGGGTGAATAATATAAAGGCGGGGTAGAGAGCTGGGCATAAGGACGTGCCACTCTCATCAAGGGGCTGGGGCCAGTGCTGTTGCTGTTCACCATTCACTCTATAGCTAAGGTTTCTGCTCCGATCCAAGTCTGGGCACAGCACAAAGGGGCAGAAATGTGAGAGCTTTAAAAGCCTGAATAATTGTCACTGTTGCTTCCCTTCTGTCGGGTGCGTGGCAGGAGGGGAGCAGCCTAGTGAACGTGCTCCGGAGAAGTGTTCCGTGTCCACGGGCGGCATGGAAAGCCGTGCTGATTCATTGTGACTGTTGCGGGTGAATGGGGCCATGGAGGCTGAGCTTGTTCTACGAACTCCTGCACCACTGATCTCCCACCAATGCCAGCATGTACATCTGGCCAGGCCTGCAAAGTGACTGGCTGCAAAGGCATCATCCCGCTGTATCCCAGAAGATCATGAGCTCTATACAGCCAGCAGCCGAGTCCACCCTAACAGTGATCAGAGCAGAAGTTCCCATCCCCACAGACTCGCTGGACATGTTATGCTCTGTCTCTCCCTCTAGCCTGGGTGTGACAGCAGTTGCTAGAGTCAGTTGGGGCTTGGAAGGGGGCTAAGGATTTATTCCTAAAATGACAAACTACAGCTGTCAACACCACTTATCTTAATACATTTCCCACCCTCATTCAAACAAGTGTCATTCACGCTCTACCTTCCAGCGGTTCCCACACTCGTTGCACGCGACGAAGGTGGTCATGGGCTCGTCGGAGCTGCGGGTCTGCACCTGTGGGAAGGAGACAAGAAGGGAAATGGGGAGGAAAAGCCCCCACTTGGATCTTTCAAAGAGATTCATAATGGGCTTTCCATGGTAGTCCTCAAATATCCTCTGGGTTCATCAATCAGAACCAGGGAGCAGACCCCTGAGAGTCACTATGTTGCTGACATGTACAAGGAACACTCTGGCTGTGTCTCCACCCCAGATGCTTCTCAGCCATGACCTCCCATTGCACTAGCCCCATCTGACAGCAGGGACAGTGGAAGCTGTCATGGAGGTAGGGCACTGGGATTGTCAGCATTGTGTTGGATAACTGCCAACAGCAGGCATAGACAGGATGGTGGTGAAAATGCCATTTTACACTACATCAGTGTGCCCACCGTTGCTACAGACAAGGCCTAAGGGCTTCCAGGTTTGAACTGTCAGTGCCCAGCACTAGCCTGGCTCGGTCACACCTGGGGCTAGGCTAGTCAAAGAGTGCATTTTCTTTCTAGTCATCACCATGGCAGCACTCTGCAGATGAGTCCCCAATGGTCTTTATGTGGCTGATAACTAGTGCCATGGGGGACGGTCCATCTATCTGTCACCATTTGCCATGACACCCGCGGAAACTGATTCGTGTTGAAGCAGCAGGGCCTCAAAGCAGCAAGGGCTTCTGTTTTAGTGGTTAAAACACCAGCCTAACGAAGTCCGTTCCGATAGCAGGTCGCGCTCTGTGTGCTGTAGCTAGAGTGACCAGACAGCATGTGTGAAAAATTGGGAGGGGGGTGGGGGGTAATAGGGACAAAACCCCAAATATCGGGACTATCCCTACAAAATCGGGACATCTGGTCACCCTAGCTCGAGCTCACAGCTGATCCATTCCCATTCTGAAATCTGGAAAGAATATAGCTCACAGGATCCATGATATTCATGCTTTCGGTGTAGGTAAGTGCCTAAGGAAATTGCCTCTGCATCTCCCAAGTCTCCAGCCACAGGTTTAAGAGTAAAACATAAAAAAGCACTCAACCCATTCTCTTTTACAGGCTAGTCCTAACTTCGGCTTTACAGTCTGCCAGGGCCATATGCTGTCATTGCTGCCTGCAAACTACCAATCTGCTTTATATTTAAGCCTATAGGGGATCCTGGTATGTGACCGCGGCCTCTGAACAGGCTTGTCAGACACAGGAACTTTACTAAACTCTAGAAACAAGATTTTCAAAGCTTGCAGGTGATCCTGGGTGCCTCCTTGCATGTCAAATCACTGCAACTACCTGCATATCGCAGGTCACAGCACATGCTCAGGGATAATTAGGGTGCTCTGCATGTGCAGTGACCCAGCTGGCAGTCATGGTAACTACACACGCAAATTAAGTGAGCACATTTTGCAAATACCTTGTGGACCTAAACGACCCTGAAAAATCTGGCCCTTGTGGTTCTCCTGGTGAGCTGCAGGATTCGTGCCACCTAACAGTGCCCAATCCCATGATGTGCCAAGGACAGCTGGGGAGATGCTGAACATCAGCTTCCACTAGTCTGACAGGAGATGGCTCAGAACCTTGCAGGAGGGTACCCTTTATAAGCAAAGGTGGTGGCTAACCTGAGTGTAAGTGCAGTTCTTCTTCTTGCACTTCCCACAGGTGAAGAGGTCGGTCTGGGTCCCTCCCGTCCTAGCTATCTGGTGCTCCCGGATCGCTTCCTTCGTCATGGCTTTCCTGATCTCCTTCAGCTCGTTACTGGCCATTTCCTTTAGGAAACAAACAAAGGCACATCAGCTCAACTTTTCCACCACACTGCTGACGGTCCCACTGAAGCAGAGGGAGAACACAGCCAGCAGGGCTGGATGGCTGAAGGGACAGATAATGGGCTATAGAGCCTCTCAACTATAGGTTACCAGTTCAAATCCAGCCCATGTCACCTATGGCTAATGGGAAGTGACTGGGATGCTCAGTCTAGCTTCCAGTAGACAAATGTCCCCACCACTAACTGGCCCCATTGTGTGGGATTCTCAGCTGAGAGGTCAAGTACAGAACTGCCCACTGAATTGTAGCAGTGCTTTCTCCAGCCAGCATTGAGACAATGCAGGGAAGGGTGTCCTGTAGTGCTCTGTGGATACACAGGGGGCTTCAGTTTCCAGAGCTGTCCAGGACCAGTCTCTGGCTCCAAACTCCGTTGAGTACCTAAAAAGCCCCCCGACACATGGTTGATCCTGACATGCACATCACTGGCTGCTGCTGGTCTGAACCTTAACGGAGCTGCCATCTTGAGAGCAGACCAGCTACTACCTTGAAGTTAATCAATGGGTCACGATCCCTTAAGGTAACACCTATGAAAGTTTCCTCTCCTCACCTCTGAGGTCATCACCGCGATCTGCTCCGGGGTGATTGCTCCACACAGCACATTCTTTCTCAGCTCAGGGTTTTTGGAGTCCTTCAGGTTGGAGATGCGGCTCCTCACGCGGTTTTTGTACTTCATGTCGGTGTTCTTGACGTCTTGGTATATACGTACGAGGACAGTTAAGGAGCTACAAGGGAAATAATTAGCCCTGCCACCTCTGTTGCTCGGATCCAAGGATCGCAAAGCACTTTCCGAGTGTTAAGGAATTTCGCCTCAGTCTCCTGTGAGATAGGGGTGTCACTGCAGACAGTGGACAGATGAGGACACAGGCACTGAAGGGTTAAAGTGACAGGCCCAGAGGCATACAGCAAGTCAGTAGCAGAGCTTTGAGTAGAAGCCGGAATCAGGCCTCCCAGGCCCACACATTGACCAGCAGGCCACATATACTTGCCAGGCCATGGTTTTATTGAATTTAACCGAACTCAAGCACTCATAAAGGCCGGGGATTAATACTGGGAGATGCTGGGCTCTTTCCCTGCCTGCACGGCAGGAGCTGTCAAATGTGTGCCAGGACCAGAGCTGAGCTGCCGCCATCCCCAGAAATAAATTGCAAAGGGGTTCCCCCAAAGCCAATTTAGGTCAGGGAGGAGAGGAGAGGTCCCAGTGCTGCAGCTAATTCCCTTCTAACGAATGACTCCTCCCCAGCGCTGGAATGGCAGCATGGTGGAATTAATCTCTGATTTCCACGATCCTCAAATACCTCCACATGCTGTTGTTATCTACTAGAGCAGCTAGAAAGCTGTGCAACCCTACACTAACAGCATGTAACTAACACCCCCCCCACACACACACACACACTCTATCTTATCTGAAATTAGCAGGCTACCTGACATCAACTGCTATATCTTGCCTGGCCCCTGCCCCATGGCCTGGTGGCAATGAGTGCCATCAAGGAGGTAAGTGTGGGAAAGTTGCCAGGGACTGTCTGTTCCCCAGGAGGATGGGGCAATCGGAGTAGTACAAACAGGCAGCCATGCACAATCACACCAGTGAGAGGGTCAGTTCTGAGTCGACAACAAATCCATCCAGGGGCTTCCTCTTTAACCTGCAGCTCTGCTAATCCAGAACAACGCTGCGACCCCGCCCAGAGCCCAGGCTGCACAAACAACGCCATTCGCCCCTATTTTCCTGCTGGCCTGTTAACGTCACCCCTCCCCCCCGGGGTGCTGCTCACGGAATCCTCAATGGCGCAAGGATATATTCTTCAATCTGGCCAGAGAGGTGCTCACAGTCAGCATCAATGGCAACGTAGTCATCTGCAAAAGAACAACCCGCACAATTACTGATCGTTTTTGAACACCAAGAGAGTCCTAAGGGAGACCCTGGGGTATAGTGTCCTAAGGGGACCAATATCAAGCTCTCTGCCTATCTCGACTCACACACTGTCTCTGTCACCGGCAGTGCCTCAGCACCCTTGACACATTTTAAAATACAACGACAAAATTTGACGACCCCCAGCTGACTTTTGCCCTCTGGTGCTCCACTGGCTCCAACAGGGGTATCCAGAGCGAAGGCAATGATTGGCACCCAGGTGCAGTAACATGCATTGTTTGCCCGTAACCAACACAATACCGGGAACTTATAGCTTAGCCAAAGGTATATACGTAGGGCCTGATTCTGATCTCACATTGATGTAACCTGGAGATAACTCCACTCCGATCCATGGAGTTACACAGCAGTAAAGCTGGTGTAATCAGAATCAGGCCTTCACTTTACTTATTCTTGGCCAAATGCCCAGCAACCTCCCTCCGCCCACACCCTTATCTCCCCCCACTTCCTACTCACTCTAATTGGAGCAAAGAGCTGGTGAAATCCAGTAAACAACCTTTATTGTATAAGGAACAGCCTGAGTGATGTAATGATTGTGTGTTTGGAGCCTGGACATGGCAAATGACTGATGAGCAGGAAGGGGATGGACAGCCACAGGCTGGGATTCCTTAAAGCAGACAAGGGATGGGGTGAGGTGACGATACAATGAAATTCTTGCCATTAACACTCTCTGACATGTCAGACATACAGAAGCGATTTGAACAAAGCTTTGTGACTTGTGCATTTCTCCATCTGTCATTTACACTCCATCATTCCAAGTTCATGCAGAGCCTCAGCATGCCGCCAGGCCCGCATTTTCAAAGGTGACCTCCCCTTTTGGACAGCCCAAGTATTAGGGGCCCAACTTGGGACACTCAGGGACTGCTTTTCCAAGGTGCCGAGCAGCCACAGCTCCCATTGGCTTCAACCCGGGCAGCACAGGTGTAACTGAGGGACAAACTTCACCCCAAGCCATTAGAGACGTATGACCTTCCAGGGGATCCGTTCTAATAGCTGGGTTCCCTAAGAGTCCAGCCCTAGCTGCAGAACACAATGGGCAGCAGTGTGGTTACTAGCATATCCAGCCCATTGCATTCCAGCTCCACTTTCTCCCAGTGGGGAAATGAGGATGTCAGCTGAGTTTCAAAGCTATCAGACAAGACCGGGCGATGGGGAGTGAACCCAATGCCTATGGGACTCCCCTGGCTTGAGGTCACCCCAACTAGATACCCAGCGGAATACTCCCAACAGGAGTGTCAGGTAGAAGTTGGCCACCCCCACTCTTATCCCTTCTACGGCACAGAGAGGTCGATCCTCAGATCTCCTGGGTGAAATAAGCATTATCCAAGGGATTAAGGGCTACGGTCCTCTTGTTTGTGGGGCTGGAACTCCTCCCTACTGCAGCACTGACCTCTACTCACAGACGGTTCTGACACTCACTAGGAATGCATGGCAAAGGGGCCCCTGCAGGAGTTTGTAGCCAGCCCAGTGGAGCACATTGCCCTAGGCGAGGCTCCTGGTTACTTACTGTCGGTCTGCAGAGCAGAAGTCAGCATTTCTCTGCATTTGTTGCGGACAGCGTCACAGGTGATGGGCACCGGCGGAAAGGTGGTGATTTTGGGCGTGGTCGGAGTCTTCGGCGGGTCCTGCCTTTTGTTGGAGCTAAAAGAGAAACTTCACCTGTCAGAATGATTCAGTTCATGTCACTGAGAGCAGCACGGGGCTCAACGACAATGTGGTCAAGTATCCTGTTCATTATGATGACGTAAAACCAATCAGGAAAAAGCAGAGCAAAGACCTTGGCCAATAGCCCACCCCCCAAATTCACACTGATGACAATATGCGAACCAATAAGGCTATCCCTGGATATGAACACAGAGCTCCTAGGAGCTGGGGTGGCTCTGCACAAATATGGATGCTGACAAGTCCTTATAACCTATCAATGAAGCCTAATACTATAGATGGAGAGATTCCAGAAGACTGGAAAAGGGCAAATCTAGTGCCCACCTATAAAAAGGGAAATAAGGACAACCCGGGGAATTACAGACCAGTCAGCTTAACTTGTGTACCTGGAAAGATAAGGGAGCAAGTAATTAAGCAATCAAGTTGCAAACATCTAGAAAATAATAAGGTGATAAACAGTCAGCATGGATTTGCCAAAAACAAATTGTGTCAAACCAACCTGATAGTTTTCTTTGACAGGGTAACAAGCCTTGTGGATAGGGAGGAAGTGGTAGACATGGTATATCTTGACTTTAGTAAGGCTTTTGATACTGTCTCGCATGACCTCATAAACAAACTAGGGAAATGCAACCTAGACGGAGCGACTATAAGGTGGGTACAAAACTGGTTGGAAAACTTTTCCCAGAGAGTAGTTATCCGTGGTTCACAGTCATGCTGGCAGGGCATAACGACTGGGGTCCCGCAGGGATCGGTTGTGCGTCTGGTTCTGTTCGAAATCTTCATCAATGATTTAGATAATGGCATAGAGAGTTCACTTGTAAAGTCTGCGGACGATACCAAGCTGGGAGGGGTTGCAAGTTCTTTGGAGGATAGGATTAAAATTCAAAATGATCTGGACAAACTGGAGAAATGGTCTGAAGCAAATAGGATGAAATTCAATAAGGACAAATGCAAAGTATACCACTTAGGAAGGAATAATCAGTAGCACACATACAAAATGGGAAATGACTGCCTAGGAAGGAGTACTGAGGAAAGGGATCTGGGAGTCATAGTGGACCACAAGCTAAATATGAGTCAACAGTGTAACACTGTTGCAAAAAAAAGTGTGCATCATTCTGGGATGTATTAGCAGGAGTGTTGTAAGCAAGACAAGAAAAGTAATTCTTCCGCTCCACTCTGTGCTGATTAGGCCTCAACTAGAGTATTGTGTCCAGTTCTGGGTGCCACATTTCAGGAAAGATGTGGAGAAAGTCCAGAGAAGAGCAACAAAAATGATTAAAGATCTAGAAAACATGACCTAAGAGGGAAGATTGAAAAAACTGGGTTTGTTTAGTCTGGAGAAGAGAAGACTGAGAGGAGACATGATAACAGTTTTCAAGTACATAAAAGGTTGTTACAAGGAAGAGGGAGAAAAATTGTTTTTCTTAAGCTCTGAGGATAAGATAAGAAGCAATAGGCTTAAATTGCAGCAAGGGAAGTTTAGGCTGGACATCAGGAGAAACTTCCTAACTGTCAGGGTGGTTAAGCACTGGAATAAATTGCCTAGGGAGGCTGTGGAATCTCCATCATTGGGAATTTTTAAAAGCACGTTGGACAAACACCTGTCAGGGATGGTCTAGATAATACTTAGTCCTGCCATGAGTGCAGGGGACTGGACTAGATGACCTCTCGAGTTCTATGATTCTATGATATTGTCTATGCAAACTGATTTACTCCACTGAACAAAAAGAAAATGGTCATATCCTTGCAGGTCAACGAGAAGGGCTATTACACAGATATTGGACACTGCCAATGCCCCATGCTTGGGTTTTGACTTTCTGTTACCTGCCAACATGAAGCCTAGGGTGTTTGGCGCTGGTATTTTGGCACACAGCCATACGAGAATCCACAACTCCAAGTAAGAGCTCCCTGGAACGTGGAACCTCCTGGAATGACATGCCGAGACCCGTAGAAGAGCTCCGTGGAGCTCGAAAGCTTTTCTCTTTCACCAACAGAAGTTGGTCCAATAAAAGAGATTACCGTGCCTGCCTTGTCCTTACATTGAACAATCAGCACTGGAGCATTCAGTGAATCCACTTTGCAAAAAGACTGCCTTACAGAGATGGTGCTCTGTATGGGGCATTTCCGGGCTGGTGCAGAACTATCCCAGGTCACCCCTCTATCAGCAGAACAAGGAGGTGACTTGGAGCTTCCCCTAACACAGCTTGACCCAAGAATACTGCCACAGAACCTAGAGTTTCCCATTTAAAATCTCCTAACAGGCCCAATGAGAAGGGCTATTACACAGCTATTGGACACTGCCAAATACTCCATGCTTGGGTTTCGACTTTCTGTTACCTGCCAACATGGGGCCTGGGGAGTTTGGCACTGGTATTTTGGCACACAGCCATATGGGAATTCTCAACTCCAAGTAAGAGCTCTCTGGATCGTGGAACCTCCTGGAATGACATGCCGAGACCCGAGGAAGAGCCTTACTCAGGCAAAAGTCCCAGTCACGTCAATGCCAGTTAGCGACGATGGGATCCTCAGGGATTGCCCGACTCATTTCACAGATGCCCGCTTATGGGGAGTTTAAAATTAATTGTGCTCAGGAGTGAATTCTGTTAGAACTGGGCTGGAGTGAGAGGGCCTGGGCTAGGATTGTGGGAGTAGGGTCAATTTTATTCCTGGAGTGTTTGTGTATTTTGTTTCCTTGGTGTAACAAAGAAAAGAAAAAAAGAGACGTTTTTATCTGAAGCACTACACGCACCACACAATGCATGGCAAGGCACTTCAGCGAGCAATTAGAATATCCAGTCAAATAAAGGAGTTTGTTCAAATAAACACTGTGTGCTCCTCTGCACATTCTTAAAATGCAACAAGATCAAGGATGGTCCATTCCACACCATGTGAAATGCTAGGGTCAGGCATGTCTAGCCTTTCTAGTGAGCTGGTCCATCATGACCCAGTACTTTATCGTTCTATGCATCACTTCCCCCAGATTATGCCCTTTTTTACCCCTTCAAAATGCAATAAATGTAAACATCACCCCTTCTGCTCCCCCTGTGAATCTGGTATTTGTTGAATGAGTCAGGTGATCGCAGTCCAGTTCCTAAGTGATCACATCAGAAACTGCTCCTCTAACTAGCACCCTGGGAGGTAGATTCATCAGAGAGCCCCAGAAGCAAATGGGCCATGGAGACTCATGTCCCCAGAGGCAGTTCCTCTAGCTCAAGATTGAGGCACATTGGCAGGGTAACAAGGAGAAGTTTGCTCAGCTACTGACTGCACTGCAGATTCTCCAGAGATAAAGATCTCTAATCTCCAGGGCTGGCAGGCCCACACCTTTCACCGGGGCTATGGTCTCATGGCCAAAAACACTGTATCGAAAACAAGGCTCTCGGCTGAGCTAAGTGCCTGAAATTCAATCTTCTAGAGCGAAATGCAGGCCAGAGGGGAAGATCAGATCAAGGCCCTTCACCCCATGTCTGCACTGTGGTGGGGCTGTCTATGGGACCTCTTGAGGGAAGGGGTGCAGCAGGGCTGCTACGCCCCCTGGACACAGCAAAGGGAGGCCAGCACGAAGGACTATTAGGAAGTAGACCAGGAAAGAAGTAACGGGATCCATAACTATGCGGACCCAGTCACCAAAAAACCCCATACAGGAGAGCAGTCCTTCCGCGTTGTAATCTCACTTCCTGCTTAGAGGTAGAGGGGTCTGAATTCTATGTCTCCAGCCCCCTACTCAGTTCCCTGCTACCCCGGCTTTAAATGGAAAAAGGTGAATTCCACCCACAATTAGCGTGACTTGATTTCTGAGCGTTGGTAATGGTGCGCTGTTTAGCAAATTCCCGACTGGTGAGGGGGTTTTCAGTGAAGATTATTAGAATCCAGCTGAAGATGTTCCCTGTTTATGACACCCTAGGAAGCCTGGCCCTGACCGACAGTACTACCCAAAGGTAGGATAAAGGCAGAGAACCCCCTCTCTGTCCCATGGCTCAGTTTCTCTCAGCACAGATTGTAACCTCTTTGGTTTCTATGTAAAGCCTCATCTCTTCAACGCAGCAACTCCTACCACCAAAACAGTTCAAAGGAGTCCCATGGAGGGGAGGGATAGCTCAGTGGTTTGAGCATTGGCCTGCTAAACTCAGGGTTGTGAGTTCAATCCTTGAGGGGGCCATTTAGGGATTGGGGGCAAAAATTGGGATTGGCCCTGCTTTGAGCAGGGGGTTGGACTAGATGACCTCCTGAGGTCCCTTCTAACCCTGATATTCTATGACACTATGATTTGAGTTGAAATATAGCTGTAAAACCTGTAGAAAAGGTCAGCAGTTAACGAGAAGTAGAGGGTGAGAGACGTGGGCTTTGTCTGTACTGCAGTATTAAGTGACAATCACAATGGGTCTTGCAACCAGAACTCCCCCACTCTGAACCTTTCCTTAGAGCACACTGGTTAGGAGAGACACATCAAGGCTTCTAACTTGGAGTCATTCAAGGCCCAAATTTCCAGAGGTGTTGGGAGCATGGACAACAGCTGTGAATTAACATGCTAATTGAGTAACTGCACCTGTAATGGTGAATCAGGGTCATTCTCATGGGCAGGCACAGCCAGTCATTGGCATGCACAATTGCACACAGGTTTTCTAAAGTCAGGCCCCATAGCATTCACAGGTTTTATTTACAGATGCACTTACAGCTGGTTGGACATCCCTGGAGACTGGTAGTCCTCTGTGTATTCACAGAGCAGGTACAGCCCAGACAGTGACCGTGCAAGGTTCTCTAGCCACGTAGCTTAACCCTGCGGTGGGAAGGCCCACTACTAGGGCTGAAAGGGCAGATGAGTGTCCATGCCCTCTCAGGCTTAGCCCTCACCAACTGAGCTGCTAACAAGAGCAAGTGTAACGTGGACAAACCACCACTAGGAAACAGCCTGGAAACACCTACTCACTCCCTCTAGGCCACTTAACAAGAAGGGAATATTTTCAGCTCCTCCTGACCTAGGCTGAACTTCAGCTAGTGACCTGGAGGTGAAAGCCTCTGTATCACACGCTCAGCCTTGCAAGGTATTTGGTTCCCTGCGTATACAGACAGGTTCTCTGTCCTGTTCTCTTCTCTTTGCATATTCAGGCAACACAAAGGGAGCAGAAACCATAGGCCTGCTGCTGAGGTTTCCCCCAGCACTGGGGAGCCCCAGCAGACTTCCCTTTCCACAGCCCCCTTGGCAGAGGACATGTCAGCAGCAGAGAGGGGGAGTGGCTAAAGCCCATGCACTCCAGCTAGCCTCCACTGATATCTGATCCCTAGGGAAAACATCCAGCTGTTTAACCTATTTGGGGGCAGGGGCACAGAATCAAGGGGTCTATAACCAGCTCCCCACCAGTGAAGCCACAGAGGAGCCACAGAGAACCCGACCCGTTTTCTGTCCATTCTATGGAAAAGGGAGAGAATGACTCCTTTAGAGTTGACATTTATAGCCACAGAAACAGACTCCACTCTACTGTTCTTGGTCTGTTGGTTTACTCGCAAGGCGATGAAGCTGTCCTAGAACCTTGTGCGTTTATCTTCTAATCGTGAAGCTGCTGCTGTAGGACAATGGGACTTGGACAGCTCAAGGCATTGACCCTGGAATAGTTCAGCAGGGCTAGCTCCAACCCAGCCTAGCATATCAGTGCCCAAAAATCTTAAACTGTCATGAGAGGAGGAAGTGGTTTGACGCTAGTTCTGGACGTATCCTACCCCAAATGGCACCCTGCGGGCTCAGACAGTAATGTAGCCAAGGATGAAATGGGAAGGAAAGCTGAACTACCTGCTCAGGCCTACTGGTGTTCCCTGCAGGGCAATGTTATAAGGGTTAGGGCACAGTGATGCAGAGGGAGCTTGAACCCTGGCACTTGTGGAGGGGTTGAACTAAAGCCTTTAGGTCCAGGTCCTCAAAGGCTTTTAGGCACCTAACTCCCTTTGAGCTCTTTCAATGGGATCTGGGCAGGTAACTGGTTTAGGCATATTTGCAAAATCCACTAGGGGTTCATCTGCATCTTCAGGTGTCTAAACATCTCTATAGTAATTGAATGTGCAAAGGGGGCCTGCAGGGCCTATTTTTGCAAAAATGTAAGTCTTAGGGCCAGATTTACAATGGCCCAAATAGTCACTGAGATGTACAATAGTTTAAAAGCACAAGTGAATTTGTGTGTGCATTTTTCTGAAAATGTAGACTAAAAAACTAGTGACATAAAGCTGAGTATATACAGTGTCACTTGCAAGAGATGCTGCAAATGGTGGCTTGCAAGGAAACAGCTGCTGTTTTGAAGGGAGCAAGTTCCATCGTTTACTGCAGTACATATGAATCTATGCCTCTCTGTACAGACTACCCATACATGGCTGAATGTATATTTCCGTAGATCACATGGGGCTCTAAGGGGTCCTGGCAAAAAACAAACCACAGTGCTGCCAGAGATGAAGACATTCTATATGCAACCTATTAAAAAATACTGTAGTAACAGTCCACAATACTACACCATCCAGAGTGCTTTGAATCATAACAATACAGAACTGCAGGATATAATTTTATAAGGGATACCATATACTAGTGTATCACGTAAATATCTCGCCTACCAGAACAAGCTCCACCTCCACACTGGATACAGCTCTACTGATGTTAGTTCCCCAAGTCATTGCCAAAGAAATTCCCCATCTGCACCGCAGAAATCGAGAAAAGTTAAGGGCCAAGAGGTATCCCAAATTTCTTCACTGACACAAGGGTAAAGGCTCAGCCAAAATCTGTCAGACTATATGGCTGAAGTATGTACATTTCAACACTGGCTGGCCTCTCTCTACAGCTTTGATAACAGCCTCATCAAACCAGCCTAGTAGTGCACTCATCGCCCATAGATCAGCCATACTGTCTGACTAATTTAGTCTCAGCCTGTCCTTCACAAGGGGCAATTCTTGGCCAATAAGCTCTCTGAGTTTGTCAGGGCACATTGGGAGTCTCTTTCATTACCATCAGAGGAACATATGCTCTTCTCTCTGTAATGAGACAGCATGATGTACAGGACTGGCTACGGGCTAGGAGATAGGAGCTAAATATCTCTAACCCCTAACTTCTGCCTCAGTTTCCCCCCTGTAAAAGGAAGAGGGTACTTCTACCTGACAGGGGTGTTGGAGGTTTAATGTCTGCACCACACTTTGAAATGAAAAAGAAGTACCAGCTGCACAGTGTCTCCTAAAGCCTTACTGGCAGAGGACAAAGCGTTCAGTGGGACAGATGGGAAATCCCTTGGTCCTTGGTTGCTGAAAAAGCAGGTAGCACCATATTTCTACCTCCATAACCACAACTGGTGTGTTATTTGGGCTGCAACAACTCCAGGCCGCTTCCTCCAAACTGCGAGTGTCCTCACAGACTGGGTTTGTTTTACTCACACAATTCTCACCCTACTCACTCTCCCAGGGGCTCTGGGGACAGCTGAGGAACTCTGGGCAATGTGCTGGGAAAAGCCCCTTACTTTAGGCTCACAAGCATTTCCTGAGGAAAGTCTATCAGAGGCTAAGCCAGAGGTTTCTCTGAGATGTTATTTCCTGACTCTAGTATACCATCAGCCTAACACAAACACACTTTCCCCTTTGCCAACACAAATGAACTAAGATTCACCAGATTCCTATATGGCTGGCAAGTATCATTCTCCATTTACAGATTGAGAAATGGGGGTAAGAATTGAAGACGCTTGCCCAAGGGCACAGAAGGATCCAGTGTCAGAAGCAGGATTTAGATGGAGGGTGGTCCTGGGTCCCAATCCTGTGCTCACACCACTCCTCTCCCAGCTTACAAAAGCATGCCTTTCACTGAAAATACACGAAGCTCTGCCACCTCCATCCCAGAGAAATCCTTGCCTTTGCACAGTGCAAAGGGAAAATTTCAGCTGGGAGATTCCAGATTAATGTTATTTGTAGAATTAGTACCTAGGAACGCCAGTCATGGACCAGGACCTCATTGTGCTAGGCACTGGACAAACACAGAACAAGAGACAGTCCCTGCTCCAATTTTACACTGCATTGCAGCTGGGTTTATGGCCTCAAAATCAGAGGGATCCATTGTTATTAAAAGCATTGCAATGCACATGCCAGATCATGATCTTTTGGAACATTTAATTCAAGTTTATACACAAGTGGAGGAGGATATATATGTAGCAAGTTAAACTGCTGTAGCTCAGCCATGATGTCAGTAACTTTCACTGTACCAGCCCTGCACAAAGTTGCAGGGATTTGAAAATAACTAAGCTGCAACAGCAGTCACGTGACAGTTCTGAAACAAAAAGGAGACACGGAAAGAGGCTAGGGACTGACTGACTGGTACACACTTTAATGAGCGTGGGAAAACTCGCAAACCAGAGAGACAAATACAGACCTAAGAGAGTTACCAATAAACAGAAACTAGAATATGGCTATTAGCCAAGATGGTCAGGGATGGAACCCCATGTTCCGGGTGTCCCTAAACTTCTTACTACCAGAAGTTAGGACCAGGCGACAGGGGGTGGATTACTCAAAATTGCCTTGTTCTATTCATTCCTTCTGAAGAATCTGGCACAAGCCACTGTCGGAAGACAGGATCCTGGGCTAGACGGACCCTTGGTCTGACCCAGTGTGGCCATTCTTACATTCTTAATATTAATCCTTAAGAAACTGACTGATCCACAGGTGTTTTACACCTTATGAAATGGCCAGGTTCCTGGAGTCTGTGCGGGATTTTTGGGAGCGCTCTGGCTAAAAGGAAAGATCAGTCTCTTGCTTCTGGGAGGCACAGCTGGGACTCTGGTGAAGCTGGTCCCACCCCAGAACCTCCCTGTCCTCCATCTGAGCCCCACTTCCCCTTGCTGACTGTTCTAACTACACTTTTCAGATGGGGAACAGGCTGGGGAGCACCCACGCCATGAAGAGGGGCGAGCCAGCAGCAGACCAGCTAGATGCATGGGCATGGCAGGCGGGTGGACTTCTTCCACCGCTTGTGGAGGGGAGATCATTGTGCAGGGAATGGGGGGGGCGAGGGTGAAGCTCCTGCTAGGAGCATCTGTGAATACTTGGCTCCCATGCATCAGCTTAGAATGCTAAGGCTGAGCATAGTCACAGCCCTTCTAAAGGACTCCAAGGGTTTACAACAAGCAAAGGGAAAAAAATATAAAAATGCAACACAAACAAAATCAAACCCAAAGGAATGTTTTATTAACAGAGAAAGAAACCAGCATGAAACAGAAGGAAATGGAAACGTGAAGGTAAAACAAATCATGTATAACAGAAAGCAAAAAAACTCACTAAAGCCACTGTCTTTTGTAGATGTTTATTCTTCCATTACAGTTGTAGTTTCTCTTTATTATAGAACACAGATCTACAGGCAGCCTGTCACCTTTGCTGGATAGGCTGAACTCCTGGCAGGTCTGACCAGAATGAGGCATCTGAGCAGACCAATTGCACAGCCCAACAGACACATTAAAGATCAAATGTTAACACAGAAAACCCCAAGTGATGGAACAACATGTACAACAGCATCATCTTGGGCTAAAGGGAAGCGTTACCTTTGGTCTCTCGAGTCACCGCTCTCCTTTGAGGAGGATGCCGACAAGGAAGAATTCCTCCTCTTCTCCTCACTTTTGTCCTCTGAAGCATCTGCACCCAGTGAGAAGAGGGAAAAAACAAACACTTTAGACACTACAGAGGGTTCAGGGTTGATCTTCACACCACAATCCTGACTACACTAAGCAGAGCACAAAGGACGGTTAAGAGCCTGGATATTTGGTTGGAGGTAAGTGACTAGCTCCAGAAGAGCAGCATGGAGGAATAGGTCTATACAGCCCTAACTACTCTGTAATGCACCCGTGGTAATCCTTCTACTTGCCTTTGAGTGGCAAGGAGTCAGGCAACTGGCAAACGTACCACAAACCTTTCCCTAGCTAGCCAGTGTGAAAGGACCCGTCCTTCATTCCCTGAGGAGATTAGCTTCTTCATGAGGGAAGACCTATCCCAGCCAAAGTTTCTTTTCTAGTGAGGCCCCTGCTGCTAAATATAGACAATAAAATTTTCAAAAATCACTTCTGAAAATGGGACTTAAACCCAATTCAATTTTCAAAAGTGACTATGAGGGCCAGCCCCTCTCTCAAGGTAGGTGTTTGGAAGGCCAGGGATACACTTCTTAAAAGAATAAATTGTATTTCTTTTCCAGGTAGTTCGGTGCTGTTGGAAGGTGATGGCTTCACAGTCCTGGAGACAGAAGTTCTGGTTAAACGCAGAACATATACAGGCCAGGAACAGGCACTGAACACTTCCCTTTATGGTCCCACCATTAAATATCCACCCTGATGTAGAAGGACCAGCCCCAGCAGCAAGTGGGAGGAAAAGATAGTCCAGTCTCCAACACCCGTTTTGTCTTTGGCTTCTTTGCCAAGTTATTTGTAGGAGGTTTCTTTGAGATGCAGACTGGAACTAGCAGTTCATTTCACATACACTTTGAACAGCCCCTGATGGTATTAAATATGGAAGATATTTGTTTCTACTGACTCAAACAGACTTGTTAGTTTTGATGAAAGGACATTCTACCCTGAGCTTCACCACACACAGGTACTGTCATATGGCTCAGAAGCATGCTTTATGCTAAAGACAATTACATCAGTTACCAATGACACAAATAACCCACTCAAGACATATCCTCTCTTCTGATTTGAAATTAAAAGGGCTTAGGGCTTCATGTTCTTTAGTCAGAAAAAAAAAAAAAAACAATTCCGTGGCTCCAGAAGCCTGATAAAGTGTCTTTATTAGTACTCAGGTGGAGTATTTCCATTTATTCTTGGAAATTCCACAGGAAAGGTTGCTTATAAAACACTTTTATTTCCAGGGTGGTCTAGAGGAATGAACAAAGAAGTGTGAGACAAACTCCTGAGCTCTAACCCCCGCGTGCTAATGACTCACTAAGCTGACAAGTTGACTGACTTTTAGAAAAAATGAGGATCATGCTAATTAGCTATTCTGAGAGGGGGTTGAATGGGTTAATGCTTTTGAGCAAGCAAAAGGCAAAATACCATCTTCAAAGAGCTTTATGAACATTTGCTCATTAAGCATTACAATATTCCATTCCGGGAAGTATAGTCAAGCAATAAGATTTTAAATAAGACCTCTTGATCCAACCCATCGCAACTGGAAATGCTTTCTAGCAGGTTTCTTACGATGTTACACTAGTTGGCTTTTTATCGGTTGTGCTAGTTTATTGATATTTTAATATTACATTTACGTTAAATTGCAGCACCTCAGTCAGCAAACGGAGAACTTTATAAATAAGATCAGAGTATTACTATCATTGTCACGCTAACTATTGTTATTTCAAACCTCGCAAGCCTGGGCAAGTACCCATTAAATACATGCAGTCCTGGTCCATAATTCCACTTCTTCTGCAGGGATCATTTTCTTTTAAAATAGGAACTCAGTGTTATTAAATGGAATTCACTGAAACCCTCCAGATGAGGAGTCTAATTTTAAGGTTCTAAGTTCTGTGGCCTGCTAGAATTTCCTATTTCTACTGATGCAGACAGAAGCGTGAAGGAGTAACGCAGCCTACAGGATAGCAAAGCAGCTAGAGCTGGCTATTTGGTAAACTGAATTCAACAAACCCTGCTTATTTTCTTACCGAGAAGCTTTTTCCAGGACTTGATAAGTGATTTGGAAAGCGATATCACTTCATCGTCAGTGCTCTGCTTCCTCAGCGCATTCACCGACATCCCAATCCGGGTGGACTGCAAACCAACATTCAAGAAGTGAACCACTCAAGAACTGACTACTTAGCCAATGGCGCTAAAATTAGAGAAAAACAGGTCTCCATCACAAGACACAGCAGCATTGACCAAGGTGTACAAATCCCTGGAGACAGGGCCAGCTGCTTGATGCTTCTACAGAAGAGCAGCTACCAACAAGCTGGCTTCTTCGGTGAGTCCTGAATATCTGGCTTACATAGCATATGGCTCTCTCTTGGTGGACTCCATCTCCCATGACACCTTTTCCCCTTCCTAACCACCTAGAAGCAGTATATATATTACTCAAAACTGAACATGATTTGAAAGAAAATCCCTCAGAGAGTCCTAGAAATCTAAAAACAGGGCCAAAATTATAAACAGATGCATAGCTGTAATGCACAATACTTCAAGCCTTTAAACCACAACCATTCTTCGAACAGGATTTTCTTTTAAAAGGACGTTCAGCACCTTAATTGTAACCGAAGCCCGTAAGGAATGTTTTTAAGTTTCAGCATATTACTAAAGCCCTTAACTTTTATTAACTATTTAACCTAGTTCTAAAAACCAGACTGGAGTTACCCCCCGGCCCGAGAGTTTTCCCTAGAATCTCATCCCGATGGAACATGCCCCCCAACTTTTATGGACTCCATCAGCTTCATGAGTTTGGTGGGCCCTAGGTTGTGCTTCCCCTCAAGCTCTGCTTCAGTCCCTGTCCCCCCACTTAAAACACACCTTGATGCTCTCGTTTGTTAGTAGTTTTACAAAAGCTTTTTAAAAAATATGGTTGCTCCTGGCCACACATTTGCTGCTTCCCCAATCTGTTTTCTCTTTCTTTAATCCGATCCCTCCATTGGTTTTGTGAAGCGTGGCCTTTTCACTTCATGTTTACAAATGGAATTTTGAATTTCTTCTGATTACGATGATGAATAGTACCCCAAGCCCCTCTGTTGGTGAGGCTTTATAAATATAACGTTGCATAGAGTTGTTTGATGTTTTTGGGAGAGGGGACAAATGGCAGGGGAGACTGGCTTAATCTCATTCCAAAAAAATCAGCATTCATTCCACCTCCATCTAGATTTTAGTTTTCCTTGCCTTAGTTGCATGATTTACCTGCAAGAGGTCCAGAGTTATAGGCATACTTTTCAATTCCTTCAGCAAATCCATCGCACCATCCTGTGAAAGAAGGGGGGAGGGGAGGAAATCTACTAGTTACTAAAAAAAAGTTATTATGGGCCACTTCTACCATATCACCAAAGGAAGAACAGCTACTTAAACTCAGCCTACACAGGCCAATGAAGCAATAATTGTTCCTAGAGCATGAGGGAGCCAACCAACCAATCTTGGGACTGATATTTGAGATGACACTAGAAACAATCCCCATTATATTCCTGAACTAACAGTATATAATGAGGCCTTAGCTAAGGTACGGGAACCAAGCAAAACAGAGAAGTATTGTTATGTACAGGACTGGCTCTAGGATTTTTGCCGCCCCAAGCAAAAAAATTTTTGGCCGCCCCCGCTTTTTTTTCCACGCCCCACCCCCCCACACCGCAACAACTCCGCTCCTTCCCAACCCCTTTCCCCCCCCATTGCTTCCTGCAGCTCCCCCTCACCCGCAACCCCTCACCCTAGCTCACTTCCGCTCCACCTGCTCCCCCCTCCCTCTCAGGTGAGGGAGAGGCAGTGTGTTCAGGGGAGCAAGCGGAGCAGAGGTAAGCGAGGGTTCAGGAGAGCACAGGAAGTAACCGGGGGTTAAGAGGAACCGCTGCCTGCCCCAGCTCACCTCCGCCTCCCCCGAGCGCACCGCCCCTCGGCTTCTCCTCCCTCGCCCCCAGGCTTGCCGCGCAAACAACTGTTTCGCACGCAGCAAGCCAGGGAGGGAGGGAGGGGGGAGAAGCGGAGCGGCGGTCGCGCTCAGGGGAGCAGGCGGAGGCGAGCTAGGGCGGCAGGGGCACATTGCTAGGGGCGGCATGGCCGGCGCCGGAATGCCTCCCTAGAAATGTGCCACCCCAAGCTCCTGCTTGTTTTGCTGGTGCCTAGAACTGGCCCTGGTTATGTAACAGATCTGTCCTGGCACACAGCACAATTCTATTATGCTGCTACTTACACAGTTTACTATTATCCTTATCCAGATGGTTTAATTAAAACTCCTAAGCAATGAACCTCAGACAAAAACTGCCATCTGAAAAACTACCCTCCCACGACATTTTTCCTTTAGGAATAATCCTGTTAGCAAATCACCATTTTAGGCAACCTGCTTGATGATGTGGATACCTTTGCCAAGGTATTGCATCAGAGGCTCTTAGAGCACTTCACAGTCAGCCCTGGGGGTAGTGATTATTGTGCCTATGGTAGGAGAGAGCTGCTGGCATTGTGTCCCTGGTAGGATTTGTGGCTAGAAGGAAAACTTGCTTTGCAAAAGTACTCAGGATGTCCACCCACTGCCGTTTAGGAAAGCTTTGACCATTGAATCAAAATTGATAAGAAGCAAGGAAGTTAGGAAGCAGGTCACCTGGAATATGGTATGTAAAATGTTCATTCATCAGCTTCATTGTCCAGAAAATTCAGCTGCTGCATGGCTCTAACTACACCATGTGCACATTTTAAAATGTCAGGTACAATTGCAAACTCTATGGACAGATGTTAGCAAAGCCTCACTTCCGCAGTACTCTCCGTGAAAACTACAGCCTGGAATCTGTCAGCCTCCATTCAGACTGCAGTTTCTTCCCCTCCTCTCCTAACCGACAAGGCCTTCTAGTGTTCACATTTAACAGCTCATTTAAAATACTAACCACTCCAGGCCCATTTGGAACACAAAACCTACAGAGACTATAATTGCAATGGTGTGAAGCAGCCTGAACTGACAAGACATTTCAGCTTCAGATCCCTCCCCCTCCATGCAGAAAGGCTGTTTCCGATTCAGCTCAGAAAGAGATCCAGCTGCCAGCATCATCCTGCAGGACAGAGGCTGAGAGAGCTAAATCAAAGTGAAGTTGAAGGTTTCAATATGCACACACACAGGCAATTCACTCCCTCAGGAGCCTTACAGCAACTTACCCAGAATGAATGACTTGCCAAATTTCTTCCTGACATTCTGAGATCAAGAGTCAAATAAATCCAGCCTTTACGGTGCACATAATGGCCCAATTCCTGTTCCCCTCAAAGGAAGTTTTGCCACTTACTTCAATGAAAGCAGGATTGGGACCACTGTGCGTTAAAGTTAACTTCCTCATTTGACAAGGTGGGGCCAGAGTGGGGCACAAGCACTCAAAATGAGGATCCAGTGGCGAAGGACTATGACTGCAGTAACCAAAGGTTTGGATGCTGGTTCATGAGTTGTAAATTGCACATGGTTTAGTAGCCAAAAATCACAGGATATAGTGACCCACCTGTTAAACTACCAACTGGACAGTCCATTACTTTACACTCCAATGCCAACTAGGTCAAATCACTGCTTCTCCTTGCTCATCACTGACACTTGGAAGCCAATTCAACAATAATGATTCTTTCATGCTTCCTGTTCTGAAGAACACCCCACCACTTTGAGGCTGAGGACCTCTTCAGTGATGTGATTTTAGGGGAAAGCAGAGATTGTCATTTTATCTTCACAGTGAAGGGACAGAAGAGAATTAGGGAGGAAGAGTACTGGGGAGCAGGCCTGCATGGCAGAGAAAGCGTATTGGGGGGCAGTCCAGGGGAAGAAGATTGGAGAAATAGCTATTGTATAAAGGGAAGGTTAAGAGGAGACATGGATCCACCTCTGAGGAAGGAAGTTGGGGACTGAAGTGGGAGAACTAGGGCAATCACAGAAGTTGGGGAGAACTGCTAGGTGAGGAGGAAGCAAGAAAGGATCAGTCCCCAGGAAGGAGATGCAGAAGGAGCTGGGAGGAGAAAGGAAATGAAGGAATTCCCTCACTTCAGCTGTGAAGACTGATTATGAGTTCTCCCACCAAAGCTTTCTAGGTTGGGAGGCAAATGGAATCCACAAGTAGGTAGGAGACAGCAGAAAGCTTCCTATCATACTAGGAGACGATGGGAGTGCTTCCCCTGTCTCTGGCCATTTGAGAGGAAGAAAGGAGCTCTTCACACCTCTGGCTACAGAGAGATGATGGGAGCTTCCTGCTTATCTCACTACTGCAGCGGAATAGGATGGGGAAGCAAGGGAAGGTGATGGTGCTCCCCTTCTGAGGCAAGGCAGTGATGACCGAGTGATAGGAAATAATGGAGACCTCAGAGGGCTGAAGGAGCTGCAAGGTCTACCCTTCCTTGTACTGCAGGGGGCTGAGAGGAAGTGATGGTGGCTGCAGCTATACTGATGGGAGAGGGCTGCAGGAGTCAGCGAAGTTGCAATGGGAAGGTACAAGGAAGCTGAGGGGAGGATTTGGGAACAGCAAGAGGGGCTCCCCCAGACTCATCATGCTTTCCTGCGGACGTCTGATGGTAAACGATAAGGCCACCAAAAGGCAAAGGAGGGTTCCCTGTATGCATGTGCTTTTCAGCAGGGCACTGGTGAGGGGACTATAGGGGCAGAAAGGCATAGATGAGGGCCCACCATGCATTTCCGCAAGGAAAGCACCAAGGAAGGGGGCTAATAGGGCTGGAGCAGAAAGCAACAGGTGGCTCGCCTACCACAATGTTGTAGATGGCTAACCCAGAATTACAATGCTTTGCTGCAAAATGGTTGATAGGTAGGGCCCTACCAAATTCATAGTCCATTTTAGTCAATGTCACAGTCATAGGATTTTAAAAATCGTAAATTTCATGATTTCAGCTATTTAAATCTGAAATTTCAAGGTGCTGTAATTGTAGGGTTCCTACCCAAAAAGGAGTTGGGGGGGGGGGTTTGCAGTACTTCTGCGCTGCTGTAGGAGGCAGGCTGCCTTCAGAGTTGGGCAGCTGGAGAGTGGTGGCTGCTGGCTGGGGGCCCAGATTTGAAGGCAGAACCATCTCCTGCAGGTTAAGGGTGGCATGGTATGGTATTGCCACCCTTACTTCTGCACTTCTGTCTGCAGAGCTGGGCCTCAGTCAGCACCACCACGCTCCAGCCACCCAGCTCCAAAGGCAGTGCAGAAGTAAAGGTGGCAATACTGTGATCCCCTCCTAAAATAACCTTGCAACCCCCCTGCAACTCCCTTTTGGGTCAGGACTCCCAATTTGAGAAACCCTGATCTCTCCCTTGAGATCTGTATAGCATAGGGTAAAAGCGCACAAAAGACCAGATTTCAGGGGGGGAGACCAGATTTCATGGTCCAGGACATGTTTTTCATGACCGTGAATTTGGTAGGGCCCTACTGACAGGGAACATGAGGGCACTGGAGCTAGATCCACTTGACAGTAGGTGAAGGGGTGCTATGGGCACACACATAGTGAAGGACAGCAGAAGATAGGGGGCTGTATGGGACAATGCACTGGGGGCAGCAGCAGGCTTTGGGGGGTTGTGTTGGGGAACACTAGATGTTCTGGGGAGATACCGGGGGACGCAGTGGTGGGGACATAACTGAGAACAAAGGAAGGGGTGTGGCAAACACTCCACGAAGGCAGCAGGGAGAGGGGACCCCAGGGCTCAGAAGGGGACAGAGGGACACTCCAGGATAGGGCTGTAGGGAGAGGGGTATGGGGGAGGGAAAGAGGGTCACACACACCAGGTCGTGAGAGGGATGGAGGCACACTCAGGAGAGAAGGGGATAACCAGGGACATTGCAGGGGCATCCCTGAGTACACATACTGAGGGGAGACACACAATTGGAGATGGGGGAGGCCACAGACTGGGAGGGGGCACCCCAGGGGACATGACTGGAGTGCTAGTAGGGCTCTCTTCAGGGAGGGGGCAACCCGGTGGCAGGGAGCTGAGGAAGGAAGAGGGGTGCTCGGGGGCAGACACCCCGGGAGCTGAGGAGGGAAGAGGGGCATGCCAAGGGGGGCACCCCAGGGAGAAGAGGGGGCACAGATGGTGCTGGGGGGCAGGGCACTCCGGGTGGACCCAGGGGGCGGGCACAGGGAGCTGAGGAGGGAAGAGGGGCACTCAGGGGGAGACACCCCAGGAGCTGAGGAGGGAAGAGGAGTGCACCAAGGGGAGCACCCCAGGGAGAAGAAGGGGCACAGATGGTGCTGGGGGATGGGGCACTCCGGGGGGCAGGCACAGGGAGCTGAGGAGGGGAGAGGAGCGCTCCAAGGGGGCACCCCAGGGAGAAGAGGGGCACAGACAGCGCTGGGGGGCAGGGCACTCCAGGTGGACCCAGGGGGCGGGCACAGGGAGCTGAGGAGGGAAGAGGGGCACTCGGGGGGAGACACCCCAGGAGCTGAGGAGGGAAGAGGGGTGCACCAAGGGGGGCACCCCAGGGAGAAGAAGGGGCACAGATGGTGCTGGGGGGTGGGGCACTCCGGGGGGCGGGCGCAGGGAGCTGAGGAGGGGAGGGGGCACACCAAGGGGGCACCCCAGGGAGAAGAGGGGGCACAGACGGCGCTGGGGGGTGGGGCACTCCGGGGGGCGGGCGCAGGGAGCTGAGGAGGGGAGAGGGGCGCACCAAGGGGGCACCCCAGAGAGAAGAGGGGCACAGACGGCGCTGGGGGGCGGGGCACTCCGGGGGGCGGGCGCAGGGAGCTGAGGAGGGGAGAGGAGCGCTCGGGGGGGGACACCCCAGGGAGAAGAGGGGCACAGACGGCGCTGGGGGGGTGGGGCACTCCGGGGGGCGGGCGCAGGGAGCTGAGGAGGGAAGAGGGGCACTCGGGGGAGACACCCCAGGAGCTGAGGAGGGAAGAGGGGTGCACCAAGGGGGGCACCCCAGGGAGAAGGGGCACAGACGGCGCTGGGGGATGGGGCACTCCGGGGGGCGGGCGCAGGGAGCTGAGGAGGGGAGAGGGGCGCTCGGGGGGGACACCCCGGGAGCTGAGGAGGGGAGAGGGGCGCACCAAGGAGGCACCCCAGGGAGAAGAGGGGGCACAGACGGCGCTGGGGGGGTGGGGCACTCCGGGGGGCAGGCGCAGGGAGCTGAGGAGGGGAGAGGGGCGCTCGGGGGGGACACCCCGGGAGCTGAGGAGGGGAGAGGGGCGCACCAAGGCGGCACCCCAGGGAGAAGAGGGGGCACAGACGGCGCTGGGGGGGTGGGGCACTCCGGGGGGCAGGCGCAGGGAGCTGAGGAGGGGAGAGGGGCGCTCGGGGGGGACACCCCGGGAGCTGAGGAGGGGAGAGGGGCGCACCAAGGCGGCACCCCAGGGAGAAGAGGGGGCACAGACGGCGCTGGGGGGGTGGGGCACTCCGGGGGGCAGGCGCAGGGAGCTGAGGAGGGGAGAGGGGCGCTCGGGGGGGACACCCCGGGAGCTGAGGAGGGGAGAGGGGCGCTCCAAGGGGGCACCCCAGGGAGAAGGGGGGCACAGACGGCGCTGGGGGGCGGGGCACTCCGGGGGGCGGGCGCAGGGAGCTGAGGAGGGGAGGGGGGCGCTCGGGGGGGGACACCCCGGGAGCTGAGGAGGGGAGAGGGGCGCTCCAAAGGGGCACGCCAGGCCCTGGGGGGCGGGGCGAGGCGCTCCAGGGGGACCCCGGGAGCGGGGTCGGGCGCTGCGGGGCGGGAGCTGGGGGGCACCCCTGGGTCTCCCCGCCCACCGGACTCACCGCGCTTTTCTTGGACACCATCTTGTCCAGCCGCTTGGCGATGCGCACGATCTCGTCCTCCCCGCCCATGGCTCCGCTCCCCGCAGCCGGGGGACGCGGCGGGGCCGAAGCGGGGGGGCTGCCGATGCACTCAGCCACCCCAGTGTCCGCAGTCCGCCCAACCCGCCAGCCCTGCGGAGCGCGGGGCACGCCGGGACTCGTAGTTCTTTCGCGCAGCCTCCCGCGGCGGGGCGACGCGCTGGGACTACAGCCCGGCAGAGGGCGGTGCGCCGGCACGCTCCCCCGCCCCCTCCGCGGGGCATTGTGGGATTTGTAGTCCACGTTGGCCCTTGTCCCCGTGCGCTTCTGGCGAGGCGAGGACTACAAGCCCCAGCAGTCACCGCAGAGCCAGGCTGAGAACGGACCGGCATGGGTGGCTGGAGCTACAGCTGTTTTCGGGGGGGGCAGTTTGGAGGTGGGAGGGAGTGCAGGGGGAGGGGAGGAAAAAAGGGGGAGATGGAGGGAGGGAACAAACGAGAGAACAGGGCAGAAGGAAGAAGGATCAAGAGAGAAAATCAAATGGGAGTGGAAAAGGAAGGAAAAGACAAGAGGAGGGGAAATAAAGGGAAGGCGGTAAACTGAGCCGGCTGTGCACCCACACAAGCGATTTAATAACTGCAGTGGCTGTATGCCAGCTCGGGTGACCAGATGTCCCGACTATCAGGATAAAGTATTATCCCTGCCAGGTGTTTGTCTAACCTGTTCTTAAAAATCTCCAACGACAGAGATTCCACAGCCTCCAGTCCTTAATTTAGCAAGTTTTTTCTAGCGTCCAGCCTAAATCTCCCTTGCTGCATTTTAAATCCATTATTTCTTCTCCTGTCCTCAGTGAATAAGGAGAACAATCTATCACTCTCCTCTTTATAATAACCTTTTACATCTTTGAAAACGGTTATCATGTCCCCCCTCAGTCCTCTCTTCTCTGGACTAAACAAACCCAGTATTTCCAATCTTTCCCCACAGGTCATGTTTTCTAGACCTTTAATCATTTTTATTGCTTTCCTCTGGGTTTTCTCCAGTTTGTCCACATCTTTTGCAACCTGTGGTTCCCAGAACTGGACACTGTACTCCACTTGAGGCCTCATCAATGCTGAGTAGAATGGAAGAATTACTTGTTATGTCTTGCTTACAGCACTTTCTGCTAATACAGCCCAGAATGATGTTTGCTTCTTTTTTTTTTTTTTTTTTTTGCAACCATATTATTTAGATTGACTCATATTAGGTTTGTGATCCCCTGTAACCCTGAGTGTAGACAGGGGCACTTCTCAGGCCTTGCTTGTATTCAGAAATGCCCTGATTTAACTAAAGATGTGTTTTTAATTCCTTTAGTAAAACTGCTGCAAAACCCATCAGTGTGGATGGTCTTAATTCAATTTAACCCTAGTTTATGTTGATTACACTTAATTCGAACGTTACTATTCTCTAGGCTTTAATCGGTGTAAGAGTGACCATGCTGGGTGTTGCACAATTTTAACTAAATTGATTTAGAAACAAAACAATTTAGCTAAACCTGTGTGACTTTAGTATAGACAAGGACTCAGGCAATCAAGCCTTGGTGCAGAAACACCATACAACAAGTCCATGCTGGAAGTGGCCTTTTAAAGTGTGTGATTGGATGGTGTACAGACCTTAGGCGGGACAAAGGAACCAGCAGGCTGAGTAAGAAAAGGAGCTTGGTTAGCCCTTATGTTGTCTCCTTCCTCCACAGCTCAGCAGCGCCACAGGAGGGGGTGTTGTGGCAATGGACCAACCAACCTGGCCTCCCTCCAGGAGAATGACTGTAGCAGATTTATGAAACAGGGAGCCTAGAATTTTGGGGGAAAAGCTGAAAATCATTTAGTCAAAGCCATGTTAATAACCACAGTTCATGCTGGGACCTTGATGGAGCTTTGTTTAAAAAACGGGATTTGTGATGATATGCCTTGAGACTGCTCAAGGTTTTCTTGTTGTTGAGCGAAGATTGTTTGGGTTAGAAAAGCTACTAGAAATGTTGGCAGGATGGCTGTGAACAGCCTGGTCATTTTCCATGGATTGAGAAGTAGGAGACCCAGTGTAAACTAAAAGGGGTTTCACTGGCTGGGCTTTGGCTTTGTTTGGTGTCCCTTCTTTTCTCTTTGTTCTCCAAGTTATGGGTGTCATGCTTAGAGAATCTCATGCCATGGGGCTTCTTGAATTTCAACAGCCTGGTCCTAGATTTGATTTTGTCTGTTCATCTGATGCTGCCTCCTGCTACTGGGAGAGATGGGGGAATGTCACCCAACAGTGGGGGCATGCCTCCAATCCAGCCTTCCCATCCTGACCTCTAAGGGATCAGGGATTCTGCCTGCACAAGGAAAGAGTAACGACCCTCACCTGAAACTGACAACTCGTCTTCCACCAGAAAAAGACCATCTCTGATTCCCCCCTCTCCTCCCCCCCCCCCGCCGTTTTAGCTACTCCTGCATATTTACAGCCTAGACATGACTTAGCCAAGCTGCTCTGTAGGAACTGATATGGCACAGTCAGTTGATGGTGCTAGTGAGGCATCAGGAGCTGCTGCTGTGTTTTTATAGGTAGGTTGACTCCATGGCTGCTGCTTCACTCACCCCCTTTATAGTACAACCAGTATCCATCCTAGTCCACTGAAGGCAATGAAGCGTTAAGGTCTGTCCACTATGTGTAGCCGTCTATGTGCAGCGGTGCGGGTGTTCTAACCGGCATGTTCAGCAGCGTTCAGGTGGTTAACACAGATAGCGTTGCTGTCATTCCCAAACCTTGTCCTGCCATCTGTGTAACGACGGGGTAGGATGACGGCTCTTTGATGTGGTTCGGAGGATACAGCCGTGTTTCTGAGCAACAGATCAACAGAAAAGATTCCGGGTGCCAGCGTGCATGTAATATCGCACAGTAACAAAGCACTGCTGCAGCTTCTCATTGATATTCTACACCTGGAGCGTGTCTAAAACCTCTCCTTTCTGCCTCGCAGGCTGGCAGCGTGACTGCGCTGCCTTTACCAAAAACTGAAGCAGTTCTGGCTAGGTGGTTCTACAAGGAAAATACGATTTGTTGCCCCAGAAATGTCCCTATGGAGGTGAACAGAGACACAGGCAACCTTGATTTATTCATGACATCATCTATAGGAATAACAATAAATGCTGCCGCGGCTTATCAGACCACGGAGGTCTTCTGAGCTATAAAAATAGAAAAAGCTGATGCCAATGGCTTCTGCTAAACCAAAATGGCAATGAAAAGTCCATGGCGCCGAGCGTTGACGAAATAAAAACCGACTAATGACTCCAGAGTTTGGCCTCATCGGTTCTCGTCTTCTTGTCATGTACGATATGTGAACCCTTTACTTGCTATTTCTGGGCATATATATTTTCCTTACCTTGGCTATATTCTTTTTCCTTTCTTCTTTGCAAGTGTTAGTGAAATGGATGCAGGTCAAGTTAAAAATGCTCTCTCGGAAACAGGAGTTGTCATGAAGGAAGGGTCCCAGACATATGGCTGGGGCAGATTGCTTCTTTCTCACATGGTCACACAGATGTTCATTTCCTTTGGATCTCTTCATTAGTTTTTTTCCCCGGACAGAACTGATAAATTTAGTTTCAGATATACAGGGCTTCATTGACAGAGCCTGTTTACCTGCAGAGCAATTGCATGCTTGGTTTGCATGCAGTTACTATGACTGTGCACGCAAATTGGATGATTGCACCCTCAAATGTCCTTCATGGGCCTTTTGCACGAGCAATCTCCCAGTTTCCACACAACTGCAATAAATACACACATCAGCTAGGTGTATGAATGCACACACATTTTGCGTGTATCTTTTGTGCAACTAATTTTGGTGAAAAATCTGGTCCTTCGTTAAAAAAAACTACCTACTTGCTTTTTTAAAAATAATAAAAAGAATTTGGTAAACTGATAAAGCAACAAAACATACTCGGGTTCATTTTTGTCCCATCAGATGCATGCCGCAATGTGTGCACTATTGCACACTTAGTTTGAATATGTATTTATGACATCTGCAAGGACAAATGAGGTGTTTGTGGATGCAAATAGTGTGATAGGCTACTAAATGGACTTTTGCATATGCCAATACCGGATTTGCTTTGCATATGCATTAATTGCACCCACCTTATTTTTTCCTCTGGCTCTAATCTTGTGGCGCTTTGAAAATTAGGCTCAAGATGTCTGGAAGCAAAGGGTCTTTATGTACACTAATGTGTTAGGTTAGAGTGTTAAGGCCATCCATATAAGGCAAATTCCCCTATGCATGCAGCAGCACTTGGTTTTCAAATAGCAAGCACAGAAGCACCCGAACCTCTAACAGTCAAGGCAATCGGATGGGCAGGATTTTTTCTGGTAGAATAATGCATCAAATGTACCTTCCAGAATTAGTTAATGGCAAGGCCAGCTTAAGATAAACCCAGAGTTGACCCTTGGGTAAATCTGGGCAGGAAACGTTTTTCTGTCTCATGAAGATGTTCAAGATTTTGAAAATTATTCCTGCTCTGCATCAGGACGAACCTGAGATCTTTCAGAGGTTTTTGCAAAAAGAATGTGGCGGGGACAGGCTCTCTCCCTCTTTCCGATTTTGCCTGGAACTCTGTCCTGGACTCGAGAAACCATTTCCCCACCAAAGGTTTTTCAAAACTGATCCAGTCCCGTGAAAAGTTTCTGTTTCTACAAACGGACATTTTCCAATGAAAAAACACTGTCAAACAATTCCCAACCAGCAGTTGTGGGCCTGCCACTCTGGGGTCTGCCACTATGTGAGTGTAAAAAGAAAAGGAGGACTTGTGGCACCTTAGAGACTAACCAATTTATTTGAGCATAAGCTCACGAAAGCTTATGCTCAAATAAATTGGTTAGTCTCTAAGGTGCCACAAGTCCTCCTTTTCTTTTTGCGGATACACACTAACACAGCTGTTACTCTGAAACCTGTCATTATGTGAGTGTAGTGTCAATATCTCCGAAATTCCTCTAGATGGGAGTCTTGAGCCATATAAAGACTGTGTCCGGATGCATATTCACTAGTAAGTTGGTCCAGTGGGGTCTACTCATTAAGTGTAAAGCTCCTATTTATGGGGCTTATTTTAGAAATGCTGCTTTCTTCAGCTGATCCCCAAGAGGAGGAGAGCTTTACATTGCCTCTGCAGTTAAACAGGGCCAGCTGCATTGCTCTCCTTAAGGGTTGTGTTGGGCCATTGTGTGCTGCTAGGCTGCTACTGCATTCTGCCCTAGAGGTGGTGGTGCTTCAGTGGGTGTTAAAGTAAAACCTGCAGAGAGTTGGTACTATAGGCTGCTGCTCTGAGCTCTGGACCACAAGTCAGGAACCAGTGAGTTCTGACCTCACCGTGACACTGAATTCTGTGGCTTTGAATGAAGTCAGGCCAACAGCTCTGAACGTGGGTGTTTCAAGGTAGCTGCTTACATTCATATCAAGGGCACCTAAATCTGTGATTTAGAATTGCCGGGCGCCCGCAGCTCCCACTGAAGTCAATGATCAACACTTTGGGATCATTTGGTAACGAATACTGTGTACTGTTACTAAAGGGACAATCTTGAAAGTTCATAGATGAGCAGAGATGGGCCAAACCCAAAAGCCTCGCTCCAAATACTCTCATCCCTGGGGAAATGTAGATCCACCTTGGAACATCATGGCGCAGACCCATCTTTACATATTAGGGCTCTGCCCAAACCAGGGTTTGGAGATTTCACAGGAACTGGAAAGCTTCCATTATTTCACAGGATCTGGGCTTGAAATGGGGAAGGTCATTGCAGAGGGAGACTGTCTCTGAAAGGGAGGAGAAGACATCTCAAAGCAGGCAGAACCCAGTGGGAGTGGGATGGAGTCCCTCCAGGCAGGAGACCCTGAAAATGGGGAGTGGGTGGGGAAATTGGGATACCCCAGTACTCTGCTTCAGAGGCGCACACAAGAGGCTCTGTTGACACTGGAAATATGGTTTGTATCATCTCAATTCAAACATGATTCATAACCACAAATATGGACTGTGGCGTTTCTTAGATTCCAGAGAGCTCAGTCACTCGGAGCTGTTGTGGAGCACCGTTACCCCCTTTGTCCCGTACATAGAGCTACCTTCCAAGCTTCAGCAAGTCTCCGCTGACGCGCGCTATAATCTGCTTCTCCACTGTCTCCATACACTGGTGCACCATGATGCTGCCCAGTAGTGTTGGCTCCAGCACCTTCCTCCTCACCTCCAGTGCCCAATGGGGGAGGGATCCAAGAGGGGCATGACCCAGGTAAAAAAATGACACACTCTACCCCTGCATCTAGCCTGGTGTGGGCTGAAAACCTTCATCCCCCATCTCTCCCTAGCAGAGACAGGGATTTTGATCAGGTCCTGAGCCTGGATTTCTGATCTCACCCAGTACACAGTCCCCTCCGCCCACAAGCTTCCTTTTCAGAAAGACAGGGAGGCTTGCAGAGTTTGCTGGTTTCTTGGACGACCTCAGCTGGGAAGCAGCGGTGGTGGCGTCGCTCAGCCCAGCCCCCTGAGTCCAGAGTTGATCGCCAGCATATTCTCCCCGAGCCTGGGTGGAGAACTGGAGGAAACTCCACCTCCGCAGGAGCCAACCTGCTGCAGCAGGAACTCCCAGAGAGATTCCCGCTTGGGCTGATCTGTCAACAGATCCATGAACTTTCTCTTACCTCTTGCAAAACCAGCCCATGAATGTGCTAAAAACAGACCCAGGTTGCTTCTACCTCTAGAGCAGAGTCTGGGGGCTTTGGCTAAACACTGCATGCTGATAGCCACCCTTTTACATCTGTGTACACATGGAGCCTGGCTTCTCATCCGCCCCTTGTGAAGGGGGAGCAGTGGAGCCATGAAAACTGTTCACCGCAAAACCTGAAACTCAGCTGGTCTCATGCCAAGCCCGGAGCTTGACTCAGGTTTGTTGGAAAGTTGTGAACCTCTGATGATTTCCGGCTTGGCAGGTGGGCCAGGTGAAAATGGGCAGAGTCAGGGGAGTTTCTCTGAGCTTTTGGATTTGTTTGAGCCCAGAACTTAAAAGCCAACCTCCAGGGTGCCGATGCCACACAGATCTGAATCTGAAAAATCCCAAGAGAGTCCCATGAATGAATGAATTCAGGAAATCTATGCTGCTCTCAGCACATGGGCAATCTCTGAAATGCATCTCTCAGATTAACCAACAGATGGGCAAGAGCCACAAAGCTAGTCTGATCAGCACCTGAACTCACCTAGCGTTTGGGAATGTGGGGGTTGGATCCAGGCCATTATTAAGGGGGACAGGTAGCTGCAAAATTCTGATTTCTATTTGAGATTGGGGTTATGTCTATCTGCTGCATGGATCCAGATACTGTGCGGGGCCGATGTAACTAGGCCACTGCACCACTGATTCCAAACATGGGGTCTGATTCTCCTCTGCCTTATACCAGCTGAGGAACCAGTTTGGTATGGATATAATGGATGAAATCTCTGGCTCAGACACCCTGACCTTTGTGGTGTTTTGGCTCTAGATCTCATAGGCCATCCAGCCAAAACTCTTGATTTAAGCACCCCTGCAACTCTGGGAAAGCTTGGACCCAAATTCAAACTTGAATTCTACAGCCTGGGCTGGGCTCATCATCTGGGATCATCTCACTGTTATAAGAGAGTCTAAACTCTCAGTGCACCAACACTTGTGAAAGACCCTGCAGAATTTAACAGGATCTTCAACAGAAGTCAATAGGGTTCTATAGAAATTTCACAAAATTCCATAAAAATGACTCTGCAGTTAATAGACAGTGGCATCTTTCTGTAGGTTTGGTTGACGAGGAGGCACATAATTGAGGCTGGAGCTAGGCTGCTCTCAGTGGTGGCAGATGATAGAACAAGAAGCAATGGTCTCAAGTTGCAGTGGGGGAGATCTAGGTTGGATATCAGGAAACACTATTTCACTAGGAGGGTGGTGAAGTACTGGAATGGTTTACCTAGGGAGGTGGTGGAATCTCCTTCCTTTGAGATTTTTAAGGCCCGGCTTGACAAAGCCCTGGCTGGGATGATTTAGTTGGTGTTGGTCCTGCTTTGAGGTCTCTTGGACTAGATAACCTCCTGAGGTCTCTTCCAACCCTGATATTCTATGTTTCTATGATAATTCTCCATTAATTCCATAGAATAGTTCAAAAAAGCAATAGGAAGTTGATTGTTTTCTGTTCGGTTCCAAAAGGGAAATAAATGCAGCATTTGCCCTATCACAGCTCCCATTAACGCTGGTGAGAGTTCTACATGAGTGAGGACCGCCTGCTTTGGCTGTGGCTGGAGGATTTATAGTCCAAGCGTCCCCTTGTGATCAGAATAGCTACCTAAAGCCTACCCCTGCTGCATCGAGGTGAGGTTAGGGATGAGATTATAAATCCCCATGGGCTAGACGCTGGGTTTACACCAGGGTGGCATTTGGCCCGCTAGCTCTGCAGGTGCTTTTCTGAGACACTGGGGCTGCTTCTTATATCTCTTCCCTTTCACTATGTTAATTATTTTGGCTGCTGCTCAAAATAGCAACAGCATAATGAGGAAGAAGTGCTAAGTAACCGCCTTTAACTCTGAACAAGGCACTCTTTGGGGACGGCGGAGCAGATCCTCAGCCAGCGTAAAACAGCGTCGCTCCGCTGACGCCAACGAAGTGATACCTGTTGACACCAGCTGAGGATCTGGCACTCTGGGTTGGGGTCTGGGTGGACGGGTGGCGTGTCACTCTATTTGCCTGCATGAAGCATAGGAAGTCAAAGTCATTCATTTTGCTATTTACATTCCCCCTCTGGCCTCCCACAGCCTTTCTCCTCTCGGCCTGCCCTGCATCCTTGACCTTGAGAAGTCCGGTGTTAATACACTTTCCGTTTGGCCCATGGAAAGCGCCGATCTGAAATGGGGCCTCGATAAAGGCTGCTGTGGGAAGGCAGGGGCTCCCGAACTCTCACACAGGGCTTTCCCATTGAGCACTTCCTATATTGTCTCCACTCACTGGCGCAAGCTGCCAAGCAAGGATGGCAAGGAGGCTTTCCAGAACAGCTTTGCCCCTACCATGCCGCAGGGCTGTCTCTGCTGGGGTCACATGGCTTGCTCCACCCAGAGGCCAGCTCCAAGCCTGGAGAGCAATGTGCTCTGGAGATGAGGGAGCTGTTTAGCTTACTTGGCAGAGGAAAGCACTGCAATCTCTTGTGCCAACACCAGCAGCTCCAGGCTCATCTGTGCTAAAGGGCTGAAGGCAAAGCCCTGGCTTCGGGTTGCAATCCATTCACAGCCCGGAGCTGCACCATTCCTTTGTAATCAGGACGCTGGTGTTTTCTCCCCCACCAATGTGATTCATGGGGCAGTGGGACCAAGAGGACGGTCTGTAAGAGGGCAGTGCCTGACAGGGCAGCCGGGGGCTGGGAAAAGGCTGGAGGACCCAGGACTGAATTAGCAGGGACGTTGGAGGGCAGAATTGCCATGGGTCCGTGGCTGGGGAGGAGGTATGCAGATGCAGAATGGTAGGGACGCTGCTGGTCACAATGAATGTGCATTGGCAAGGCTGTGTGTGGGACACGTCCATAACATTGGGTCGTAATGTCTTGTTCTAGCCAGCACCATCCACCCGCACAGCTCAGGACTGTGATAGCAGAGGTGTTGCTCGCCAGGAGCGACGGGAGCTGGCAGAGCTGGATGAGCGAAGCTTGCTCTTGACTATGGTTTGTGCTAATAGTCGCAGCTTGGGAGAGGTCACCGAGAGGGATGGTGGCAGTGACAACTAGGGAGTACTGGTGGGCAGAATTGTGGGGGTCCGAGGCAGGAATAAAAATGGTGTTGCAAATCAGTGTTGAGGGGCATCTGCAGAGTTATATGGAAGTTGAGCATGGGGATACCAAGAACAGAGATGCACTGGCAGAGTTGTGTGTGTGTGGTGGGCCTCTGGACTGGCCTCTCAGGGCTGGTGCAGTTCGGGACTGGCCCAGTAGGGGGCGGGATGGTCTGGTGTATTTGGAGATATTCAGGTCTGGATGGAGGAATGCTGGCAGAGGTGTGGGGCTGCAGGGTTGGACTATCAGGAGCGTGGCTTGTCTGCATCGAGGAGCAGTGGCAGAGTCATATGTTACCTGGACATATTCCCTTCCACGCTGCTTCTGGCTTTGCCCAGGTCTTTTGATTACTTTCTTAAAAGGGAGCGGGGCAGGAGAGTGGAGTTGGGGACATCTGGTTTTTAGGAGCCTGCATTCTGCTCCTCCGCTCTCATTGTACCAATGTGACTGGATCTGCCCCAGATAAAATCCATCTCCAGCTTATCACTTCATCAGCCACGGTGCAGACAGCTCCGCCGCTCCACTACCGAGCACCAAGCCCTGATCTCATCAGTGCTCTGCACACTTGTAACTCAAACAATAACCTCCTTCCCTGACCTACACAATTCCCAGAAATGCACAGCCTCTGCTAAAGCCTCCCTGGGGAAAAGCATGCCAGCCGGCCTGTCGGCACCAGCACAAACGGTCGCTGCCAGCCCCCGGCAACCGGAGTCCACCACGTCCCTCAGCAAGGCTGGTGTGGGGATTTCTCACAGCCCGCTGCAAAACAAGGGTGTGGGCGTGGGGTGGGGGGAGCAGCAGGGGGAGCACTGGGAAAGGTTGAGATGGAATCTGGCAGTTGGCCCGTTAGTTATTGATTCTTGGGAAGATCTTCCTTGATAGATGCATTGCGGGAGCCTCAGCAGACAGATATCGATTTATTGACAGGGGTCAGCAGGTCTTCTGTTTTCGCAAATGTTTGCTGGGAGTAATTATCGTGCTCATGAAACTGAAAGACTAACAGTGCCTGCTAGGGTAGAGCGGAGTCAGGGGCTGTGCTGGCTTCCCCCCGCCCCAGCATTATTAAGTACTCCAGTCTGCAGCAGCCTCAGCACCTATTCTAATAGCACGTAGATGCCCAGACCGCAGGGTGATGGGCACGGTATAATCAGCCAGCCCCAGAGGTAGATGAGACTGGCTGCAGAGAGGCGGTGGTTCCATTTGATACTTCCCTCTTTGTAATGCTTTCTGGGCATTAACTGGTTAGCCCCAAACTCAGGAAGGTAGGGATCTGGGGGGAAAGTGACGCAGACAGAGGTGACGGTGACAGGCTCAGGGGCAGAGCTGTGGATAGAACGCAATAATTCCTGCCCCCCAGGATGCTGTTCTAACCCTAGCCAGCATCGCCGCCTGAACATTAGGGGTTAAATGGGGTTTCCTCTTGGGTGGGAGCACTGGGCTTTCTTGGACATGCCCCTCCCCAGGAGCCTTCGAGCATGGCTCCTCAAGGGGTACCACTCCCCGCTCCCCCGCCGCTCTACGGGAGCCCCGGATTCGTTCACTGGAAGGCTGGATTCAGAGCCTTTCTTGCATGCCCGGTTTCAAGAAGGGAGAAAGAGAGAATATAAGGATGGGTCCAGCTGGTTGCAGGCTGGACGTCCATTGAGTCATCCTCGGAGCCCGAGATAGAAAAGGGCCATTAGCTCCCATGCGGGGCAGGTCCCTCCTGTTCCATTCTCGTGCTTGGCCCAGCCCACCCTAGTTTGAAGGGTGTGTCTACACTGCAGCTGGGAGCGAGCACCCCAGCCCGGGTCCACAGACTTGGGTTAGTGGGGTCACACTAGCTTGCTAAAAGTAGCTATGCAGACGGTGCTTCGCCATGCCGGGCTTCAGAGCCTGAGCTGCAACATCCACCCAGCTATGCTTAGCACCCGCTAGCGCAAGTCTGCGGACCCAGGCTGGGAGGCGAGTTGCAGTGTAGACATCCCTTATAGGGCCCAAGCCATGAGCCTTCTGCCATGGCCCTGAGGAGATTATCCCTTGGTCTCCCAAAGAGCCTTTTCAATCGAGGGGAGCCAGTGTCAGCCACAAGGAGGAAGCTCTGGACACCAGACCCCTTCTCCAGAAATTGCTGCCTCACATCATGTCCGCTGCGGGGACACATTGTTCATTGAAACACACAGGGAAAGCCGAGGAAGAGAGACTTGCTGGCTGCTTCTCGCTTCCTGCTTCCTTGGCTGCAGCAGCACGGGCATTGTAAGGACATCATTGTACTTGGGGGTATCTCAGGCCCCAGGATCCAGCTCATTTGTCTGATGGTAATGGATGAATTTCTGACCCGGAGCCTGGTTTTACCCCTTCCTCCCCTGGTTCTTTTTTTAGCAGGTTTCTCTCTTTCATTGTCCCTCTTTTTTTTTTTTTGGAGGGGTCTTCATTAGACCTTTTGCAACCTTCCCTCTCCTTGTCAACATGCAGGGCTGTGCTGAAGTTCTCCATGCATAGGGGAACCTCTGCCTGGTGGGGCATGAACCACAGGACTTTGAGTCCAAAAGCAGCAGCTCTGCATCTTATGCCATTGCACCCTCAGCGAGCGGCTGGTTTGCAGTCCACTTATGAGCTGTCGAGCTCTACCAGGCCAAGGCTGCTCAGTGTGCCTGAGGTGACGCATGCCGTGGTGGGGAACTCTCCCCGATGTGTTGGGGCGGCAAGGCGGAGATCCACTCGTGAGGCAGTGGTGGTAAGGCTCGGAAGCTCTTTCTCTGCACGCGTCACCCCACGAAGAACAGGGGAGCAGTGGGGATGTGGCCCCAGCCCACAGAAAGGAGAAGGGGAGTTCGGAAGGGTTGTGCAGCCCTCTGCGGAAAGCTCCACTCCCTCCCCCGCCCACCTAGGGCCGTGCCCGAAAGACACGGTGCTGCCCTCACGAACATGACGAGGGTGGCCATGAATCAGTGGCAGAGTCAGGCTGAGAACCCAGTGACCCTAGCGGCTCAGTCTAACTCTAGGACAAACGTTTCCTCTGACCCCGGAGGAAGATCTGGAGTCACGGAAATGCAGAGGTGATTACTATTGCTGGGAACAGCCCTGTGGGGTCACAGGAAGTGGGTGGGTTGATGGACGTGGAGGTCGGCAAAGTCTCCCTGCAGCTTCCCCTTGGTCTAAGGCAGAGTCCAGCAAATTGCCAGAGCACAGGGAGAAAGCAAAGGCCGGTGCTGGAGAATGAGCCAGCCACAGGCCTGTGCTGTGTGAACCCAGTCCTGGAGAAGCGGGTAGAGGAGGCTTCTCCCCTGGGACAGCCAGCTGTTCTTTCAGAGCATGGACTCTTCAGAGCTGGGTTCATGACGTGAGGATCTCAGCCCCATTGCAGTGGGGTGAGAGGTCAGTGAACTCCACTAGTAAGCTTCGAACCTACACACTTTGGGTTTGCACTTGTAGCAAGAGTGGCTAGTCCCAGGGCAGCAGGGGGAGATTCGCGCAGGTAAAGATGCAGCCAGGTACCTCGTGAGATCTCCAGAGCACCTCCGTGAGTTACGTGCCCAACTCCTATTGCCTTTCCATGGCAGGGAGATGCCTGAACTACCTAGGTGCTTTTGTAAATTGCACGATCTGCCGAAAGCCCTTTGCAAATCTGGGACAGGGGCATTGAAAGGGCTAAGCAGTGTTGTGTTGTGTTTTTTTCTTGGTGGGGGGAGGGATGGTTTCATAAACCACAAAAACTCCCCCCATCCGACAGATGCCACCTTCATTCTAGTACCAAACTGAACATGAAACCGTAGGGGAGTGGTTCGCAACCTGTGGCCCGCAAGCCGCTTGTGGCCCAATCAGCACACAGCAGCGGCCCATGTGACATCCTCAGGGCCATACAGGAAGTATATATATTGTGTGGATGTGGCCTACATAACACATAGAGAGCTGCAGATGCGTCCCACGGTGGTAATAGGTTGAGAACCGCAGCCGTAGGGCGAAACCCTGCATCCACCTCTGCTCCAGAATTGGCAGAAAGAGCACAAAACCACACAAGGTTGGTTTTATTCAGGCCCTATTAAAATCATAAGCCAAATCTACCCCCTCCGTGACTTCAGCGGGAGTCACCCCAGAGACAAGTTTGGATCAGGCCATTGAAAGCCATGTCTCTGAGCAGTACGGATGTATATTGCCTTCAATGCGTGGAGTCTGGAAGTCATTTGCCACCCGATTGGAAGACTCTGTAGGTATAATTTTGAGCTGAACTATTTGACCGTCTCCAACCATTTGGGCTGGGAAATGATTTTCCATCTTCATCTGGTGCTGCTTCACCTCGGCCTTTCACACACACCCTCCCCTCCGTGCCTCTGTTCTTTGTGTTTTCATGGCATGGGTTCAAGACTTCGCCACAGCCTGAGCCCTAAAGCGCCATACAGAGGGAGCAAAGCACTTCCTTCCTGCTCCTCTCGCTGTTTCCTGCTTGGCGCTTATTGCTATGGAAACGCAGAGACCGCCACTAGGACAACTCCTGGACAGTCTGCTGCCAGTTGCAGCTTCCCAGATGGGGAAAAGTAAAATTAAACTTGGGTGGGGGGAGGGTAGGTTGGAAATTCATGGGGTTGGGCTGGGCAGGTGGGTGTTAAAATTCATCCTCAGCGACATTTGGGGCGAATGACACCATGCAAGACTAAACGGCCAATATCTGCACAGGGAACGAACGTCCTGAAACACAATGTCTGAATTTCACACCAAGGCCAGGGCCGACTTTAAGCATTACTCTAATTCAGTATCAAGACAAGAGCTGCCTTGCCCTCACTTACACAGAGGACGCCAACTGTGTAGGGGACAGATTGCAGCAGTCCATCAGAAGCGCACACTCACCTAACACAACGAGTAGCAACACACAAAACAAACTGATGCAAATCTACATGGAAAGAATTCATAGATTCAAAGGCCATAAGGGACCATTGTGATCATCTAGTCTGACGTCCGGTATAACACAGGCCATGGGACTTCCCTGAATTAATTACTGCTTCAAGTCCAATAGCTGCAGTTGAAGGAGAGCAGATCCTTTAGAAAAAAACATCCCATCTTCATTTACAAATTACCAGGGATGGAAAATCCACCATAACCCTTAGAAAGTTGTTCCAATGGCTAATTAAAAACTTGTGCTTAATTTCCGGTCTGGAATGGTCTAGCTTCAACTTCCAGCCTTTAAATCTTATTACCTTGTTATATCTTTAGCTGCTAGACTGAAGACTCTCTATTATCAAATGTCTGTTCCTGGTAGCTCCTTATAGACTGTGATCAAGTCACCCCTTAACCTTCTCTTTGATAAGCTAAGTAGATTGATCTCCTTGAGTCTTGCACTATCAGGCAAGTTTCCCAATCTTTTTGTGATTCTTTTCTGAACTCTGTCCAGTTTATCAACACCCTTCTGGAATCATGGAGAACCAGAACTGGACACAGGATTCCAACAGTAATCACACCAGTGCTGAATACAGAGGCAGTATAACCTCTCTACTCCTACTTTAGATTCTCCTGTTTATACATCCAAGGATTGTATTAGCCCTTTTGCCCACAGCATTGCATTGGGAGCTCATGTTGGGCTGATTATTTCCCGGGACCCCCAAGTCTTTTCAGAGTCACTGCTTTCCAGAACGGAGTCCCCCATCTTGTAAGTATGGCCTACATCCTTTGTTCCTCGAGGTATGACCTTACCTTTGGTTCTATTGAAATTGTTGTTTGCTGGAGCCCAGTTTCCCAAGCAATCAAAATCGTTCTGTATCAGTGATTTGTCCTCTTCATTATTTACCACTCCCCCAGTCTTTGTATCATTTGCAAACTTTATCAGAGATAATTTTAAGTTTTCTTCCAAATTATTGATAACAATGTTAAATAGAATAGGGCCAAGATCTGATCCCTGCAGGACCCCACTAGAAACACACCCACTTGAAGATGATTCTCCATTTACAATTTCATTTTGAGTCAAGACCCTGATCCAATAAGGTATGTAAGCACATGACTAACCCAATTGACTTATGATGAATAAAGAATGAGATGGAGAATAATACAGAAAATACTATAATGCCATTATATTAATCAGTGCTGCAGCCTCACGCACAATACTGGTCAACCCTTGTCAAAAGGATATCACAGAATTAGAGGGAGATTAGAGATGGGTGACAAGAATGATCAAGGGCCTGGAAAAACTCTTGTATGAATAAAGATTGGAAAGATTATCTTACAAAGGAGACGAATAAGAGGGGACATGATAAAAATATATCAAATAACGAATCGCCTAGGTAATTTAGACTGAGAGGTTCTTTTCTCTCTGTCTCATAACACAAACCAAGGGGCCATCCAACGAAATTAAAAGGTGGCAAATTCAAACCTAATAAAAGGAAATACTCTTCACGTAACATGCAATGAGACAGTGGAACTCAATGCCACATTAAGTTATTGAGGATAAGAATTTAACAAGTGTTTCAAAGGGATTAGGCTTTTAAATGGATAAAAAGTATATCTAGAGTTATAAGTGTCCTTGCTAACAAAAATTCTGGAAAGGACATTAAGCCTTGTGCTTCAGGGGGTAAGCCAATTTCTAACTATCAAAGACCAGGATGAGACTTGATGGAGGAGCAGATTATCTCACATCTGCCTAATGTGAGGTTCTTATACCTTCTGCTGAAGCATCTGATGCCAGCCACCCTCAGAGACAGGATACTGGGTTAGATGAACCTTGGGTCTGACCCAGTCTGACAATTCCTATGTTCCTAAGTCCATACTGAACCAGTGGTATGAAAAGAAGCTGGGCTGGTAGAACTGTAGTCACTTGGGGAGACGTATCATGTGGTTGGAAAAGAATTCACGGTATATTCACGGGCAGATTTTCATAAAATCATAGCACCGGAAGGGACCTCGAGAGGTCATCTAGTCCAGTCTTCTGCACTCATGACAGGACTAAGGATTATCTAGACCATCCCTGACAGGTGTTTGTCTAACCTGCTCTTAAAAATTCCCAATAATGGAGATTCCACAAACTCCCTAGGCAATTTATTCCAGAGCTTAACCACCCTGACAGTTAGGAATTTCTTCCTAATGTCCAACCTAAACCTCCCTTGCTGCAATTTAAGCCCGTTGCTTCTTGTCTTGTCCTCAGAGGTTAAGAAGAACAATTCTTCTCACTCCTTCTTGTAACAACCTTTTATGTACTTGAATGTGGGCACACAATGGCACTACAAAACACATAGTTAATTAACACTAATTGTGTGTGCAAATAAGGTGATCGTGTGCACCAAAACCTAATTATTGATATTTTCATTGTAATTACTAATCTATGCACAATCAGGGTAACTGCATGCACAGATTAGATGCTTAGTTGTGCACAAACACTTTGCACACATCCAGGTATTCTGAAAATCAGGGCCATGCACTGTATAAATTAGAGGATCTGGGTACAAGGAAACAAATCCCCGGATTTCTGACTGTCACGGTTGTATCACTTCTTTCCTGGAAATCCCCCCATGTGTTATTCAGCAGCTTTGAGAATCTCTTTCCTCCTCCAAATCAACCTGAGGCTGCAATAGATTAATGTGGACCCTGGCACAGGGGCAAACCTGCCCAGCTTGCACACATTTATCCAGATAAGTTGGAAAAGCAGTTGCTTTCAGTTCATTTCATGGCCTTTTACTAGGCAGCCAAAATCCCTCCGTTTCCTATTTCTGGCTCCGAGCCATTTTGAATGTCAGATTTCTCCTTCGAGAATACAAATATAATTGTAATAATCGGCTTGCCCCTGCTGTTGATTTTGACGGCATCCTCCTGTCTTGAGCCTGCATGAAGTGTGCCTTTTACACTGGTTATAGCGTGGCGCTCCTTCTCCCATCATTGTTGACTCCACAATGAAAACTGTTTGTATTATTCTGTCCCAGAACCTTTGCCAATTGCACATGTGTCCTGAGCTGATAGCAGCAAGCTTTGGCAAGACGAGTGCTCCATCAGATAAGAGCGCTAACCTTATTTCTTCAGCTCTAACGAGCCCCGGGGACGAAGAGCAGTTCTGGTGCTTGCTTTCTTTTGCTTCTTGCAAGTATTTTAGTCACTGGTGGGGTTCAAAGATTTAAGAAAGAGGAACTGTTATGGGGGGTGGTAGGAATTGAGGTATATAGAGAGGGTTCCTCGGGGAATGGTGTCAAAATGTGTGTTAAAAGATCCCTGGAGAGAGATATCAGGATAGAGACATCTTCTCTGGGCCTAAGCATTGGGCCATCAGCTGGCTCCTTTAGGAACTTGCTCCACCCCAGCATCCTCCGGGGTGGCCAGCCTCAGGGCAAGGCACATACATGTAGGGGTCTTCAGGAGCAAAGTGAAAGAGCAGCACTGTGAACTCCAGACCCCATCACACTCTCCCACCCCCTGCTGGACCAGCAGCAAAGGATTGAGCCGAGGATCTCGGATCCTTTGCCTGGACAACCTTTTCTCGACACTGATCTTAGCAAAGTGATGCAAGATCCCTTCCTGGTCTCACACTTCCCAACACTCTTCTGCCAAGCAGGAGCCCTGAGCTCAACCCCTGTCCCGGTCTGAGGCAGGAGCAAAGCAGAGCCGTTATTCTCCGCTGAGCACAGTTAAGGCTACAATTTAGTCATGGGTATTTTTAGTAAAAGTCATGGACAGGTCATGGGCAATAAACACAAATTCATGGCCTGTGTCCTGTAATTAAATCATGGGGAAGAGGGCTAGGGAGCATTGGGGGGGGGGGAGGGGGGGCTGCTGCTGAGCGGGGGTGCCTGGGGCCAGCTGCACCAGCTGCCCAGGCCACGGCTGCTCTGGCCAGCCACCCGGGGACCGCTGCCCGGGGACCACTGCCGGAGCAGCAGCTGATGTGGCTGTCCCCAGGGACCACCTGAGCAGCTGGCCCCAGAGCCAGCTGCTTGGGCGGCCCTGGGGTCAGCCACACTGGCCCCTGCAGAAGTCACAGAGGTCACGGAAAGTCACAGAATCCGTAACTTCTGCAACCTCTGTGGCAGACGCAGATGCCCTAATTATTGTAAGATCTCCACTGTGCCAGTCGATGACCCCCAGCCACCAGTGACCTCCAACCCCTCGGGTCAATAACCTCCTGCTCCCTTCCTCCACAGAAGAGAACCCTCTTGGCTTCCAGATCCCTGGTACTGCCCGTACAGCCACTCACACCTCCATCTGTCACAAATAGCCGTCACCCCTCCCCACCCCTGCATTTCTCTGCCTTTCTTCTGGCCATCTCCCACTCACCAGTGCAGTGCAGCATCCGCTCACGACTGATCGCGAGTTTGGCCCCAGCTCCAGGGCTCGAATGATTCTGTGAGAATGTCCACTTCCTTTTCGAAAAGCACATTTCTAGCCTTCATCCGTGCAACAGAAAAGCCTGAGCACGTGCCCTGAGTGAGGCCTGACGTCTCACAAGCCTGGAGGCAAAGAAAAAAGAACGCAGCAGTTACCCCTTTGACATTTGGTTAAGCCAATACCATGATTTTTTGAGGCCTGGCTCAAAATTTGTGAGCATTCACACACGGTATTGCCAACCCCTATCATGGCTTACAGCATACCCAGTGAATGGGAATCAGTACAGAGACTAGACCCTATGTCCTTGTTGGGGTGCAGGGCAGGGGTGCAGTGGAGGCCAAGTGCTAGCCAAGTACCAGTGAGAATTGCTTGAGGCAGTGACTAGGGCACTAGCCTATGGTTTACATACACAGACCTGGGTTCATGTCACTGCTTCACCATAGACTTCCTGGGTGAGCCTCTCTGGGCCTCAGTTCCCATCTGTACATTGGGGATAATAGCACTGCCCTGCCTCCCGGGGCACTGGGAGGGTCAATGCATTAAAGCTAGTAAGGTGCTCGGATACTGTGGTGGTAGGGGCAAGATCAGAGCCACAGGCAGGCTTGACTGGGAGCCCGCGGCGGGGGGAGCACCCACCCCGCACGGGAGCATCGCTTTTCTCGGGATTGAGCCTGGCAGTTGGTCGGAAGCCTGGGGCTGGCTTATCTTAGGAGGCGTCAGCGCTGGCTCCGAAACCCAGTGCCGAAAGGGAAAAGCGTTTCTCCACTTGAACCTCTCGGCTAGAGCTTCAGCTGCCAAGGCCCGAAAAGAAAAGGCATCGTCATCTCACAGAAAACTCCAGGGCCTTTTTCCCCCCCCCCACACCCTTCCCCACCAGGAAAGAAGCACTCGGTCAAAATGACCCCGGCACATCCTGTCCCTTGGCTGGGAGACCCTTCGTTATGGAGTGAGGTGAGATCCAGGTTGTTCCCTCTCCTCCCAGCCCCTGGAACCGCGCTGAGTAATCAGCCCAGCGACTCCACACGAGGCTCCAGCACCACGTAATGCTGTCAGCTTCCTTCTGGCCCTTTCCTTTCCGCTGACTTCCCCTCCCAGCCCTCTGGTTATGGGAATAGCCAGGGGTCGTGGCAGAGGAAGCTGGGAGGGCCCACCAGCCTTTCCTTTTGCAGGCACCGCTGTCAGACAATAATAATCTGCTCTTTGCACTCCTAGTGGTTCCTTCCAAAGAGCTTTACTGACAATAGGACGGGCTTCACCCCGGACAGTGGGCCGCCACTCATCATTATTATTTGTATTACCGTAGCGCCTAGGTGCCTCAGTCCTGGGCCAGGACCCAGTTGCGCTAGGCGCTGGATAGACATGGAACAAAAAGACAGTCCCTGTCCCAGAGAGCTGACACTCTAAGTATGAGGTAAGAAACAACGGTTAGATACAGAGCGACAGGGGAACAGAAGGAAGCGATGAGACAGTATTGATCCACGTGCCAGGCAGTGGTTTCAGCACAGCTGTGCAGCCTCTCCGTTGTCAGATTCTTAAGTGGTGCGCCTGATCCTTGTGCTGGCTGACTGCCCAGTGGGAATTTCACCCAGTGAGGAATTCAACCTGCTGCCCCCTGAGAGGTGGGTCGTAACATTATCTCCATTTCACAAATGGGGAAACTGAGGCACGGTGCTGTGACGTGAATTACCTGAGGCCACAGGGCAAGTCTGTTACAAGACCTGAAAGAGACACCATTTCTCTTTAGCCACAAACATGTGCTCTAGCAATTGGACGTTTCCTGCCCAGCCTTGGGTGAATAGGAGGTGAATGTCCACTGCACTGATATCTATAGGCTGCCTCGCAGTCTGCAACCCATAAAGAAAATTAGCCATATTTGAGTTTAAATCTATTAGGCATGGTCATATATACATCATGCACTGAGAATATTACCTAGCTGGCCACATTTCAGGATATTTGCAATGTATTCCACTGTCTCATACATAAAGGATAACACATGATCTGTGGATGTTGCATATCACATAGCCATACAGTCGCATGATTTGCCATAGCAGATTGGACAAATGGCCCCTCAAATCCATTTTCCTCTCTCTAGCAGGCGTTTAATTCCTGATGTTTCTGACGACGCTGACTTTGCCTCCAGTACACCAACCAGCCACTGGACAAAGCTATGCTTTGGAAGAAGAGGTCCCTTCCTACCCCAGAGTCAATCCACTAATTCTTGGAATCATGGGTTTTGACGGCTGTGCCTAATCAGGAGTGACTCTAAATGTTATCATTAGTCTGAACCTGATGTTGATGTTGGTTCTTCTAAGACACATCAGTCCCTGCTCGTGGCTCGAGAAGGCAAGAGCCCTGCAAATCTGCGGATGTCCTCAGATCTTGTTTGCGGATCAGATGTGGATCCAAATTTTGTATCTGTGCAGGGCTTTATTATTGTAACATTGCCCCCCAGAGTGGGTTCCTCTTGTTATCAAGCTGCTATTAATTTCTGTAATATTCTCTCTCTTTATGATGAATATTCACAGCCGCTGCACTGGGAATTCTGCTTCTTGAAAGCCTGGGCGCCACTCTGTGGGTCGTGACATCAGACACAAGTCCAGAGTTCTTTCATTGCATGCTTGGGGTCAACCTCCAACCTCCCACTCCACAGTGAAGACTGTCTGTGCAAATCTTACCACAAGACTTTTCCAATATCCCCAGCCCCCAGCCTAGCACAATGCAAACAAAACAAGCACATGCCAATCCCAAGCCAGGTTACAATGAGGAAACCAGACAAAACTAGGAAACCAGACCGAAAACCTAAAGGAGCTGAGTTAAAGGGCTGCAGACTCAACTGGGAAAGCAAGAAAACTACTTAGTGCATTTTGCAGACAGCAGCCATCTGCAGAAGGCTGGTGAGGTAATGGTCTGTTATAACTTATAACATGTCAAGGACCACAACAGTTTGGAGGAGCAGAAAACCTTTCCCAGATGTACACATCCTACATTATTATATCAGATACTTCTGAGACGGGGGAATGTTCCTTTTCACTCTTAGCTGCGTTTCTGCAGGCTGACAGGCGGTGCTATCTGGCAAAGTGTATGAGCAGCAATCACCACTAGCCAACTCTGCGTTACAGACCCGCTCATGGAGACCCTGCTCTGTGCTTGTGAGGTTGCTTCCTTCCCCAAACAATCAGAGGCCCTGTATTTCTGGAGCTCAAGCTCTGGAGTGCCCACTTCCTTCTTTGTGGGTGTGCTTTACTGGAACTCACTGAGATATTTTCCTGCATCGGGATATGCTGGGTGAAGCCATAAGCGTTTAAAAATCATATATCCATATTTCTGCTGTAGGTATAATAACTCACCATAGAATCATGTGCTGGGGATGCCCTTGCTTTCAAATGCTTTTGAATCGTCATCACAGTATGTAACTCATTTCCCTTATTTTAAAGTAGCATTGGTTTCTGTGAGGCCACGTGGAACTTTTTATTACGACATCTTCAATCAAATGAAGTTTTAGCAACAAGACAAAATAAATTTCAAGAAAGGAAACCTGGTGATTAGGAAACTCTCAGAGCAGAGCCCAGGAGAGAAGGTTTTCCACACAAAAAGGGGGAGTTATTCTTTTCCTGCAAATCATCTGATCTGACACTACCAGTCGTGAGAGAGACTTTGTACTCCATGACGCTGGCCTCATAAAGAGCTTCCCTCCCTTTCTGTTGACAGCAAAGTGCTATGAAAAAACAACCTCACCAAGCTCATCATCAGAGGCAAGCTCCCCACAGACCGGGATACATCAACTCTTCAGGTAGGGTTTCTTCAGGTATGTTGGCAACAAGAAGAAAGCCAAGGAAAGTGTGGGCCCCTTAATGAATGAGGGAGGCAACCTAGTGACGGAGGATGTGGAAAAAGCTAATGTACTCAATGATTTTTTTGCCTCTGTCTTCACGAACAAGGTCAGCTCCCAGACTGCTGTGCTGGGCATCACAACATGGGGAATAGATGGCCAGCCCTCTGTGGAGAAAGAGGTGGTTAGGGACTATTTAGAAAAACTGGACTTGCACAAGTCCATGGGGCTGGATGAGTTGCATCCGAGAGTGTTAAAGGAACTGGCGGCTGTGATTGCAGAGCCATTGGCCTTTATCTTTGAAAACTCGTGGCGAACGGGGGAAGTCCCGGATGACTGGAAAAAGGTTAATGTAGTGCCAATCTTTAAAAAAGGGAAGAAGGAGGATCCTGGGAACTACAGGCCAGTCAGCCTCACTTCAGTCCCCGAAAAAATCATGGAGCAGGTCCTCAAAGAATCAATCCTGAAGCACTTACATGAGAGGAAAGTGATCAGGAACAGTCAGCATGGATTCACCAAGGGAAGGTCATGCCTGACTAATCTAATCGCCTTCTATGATGAGATTACTGGTTCTGTGGATGAAGGAAAAGCAGTGGATGTATTGTATCTTGACTTTAGCAAAGCTTTTGACACGGTCTCCCACAGTATTCTTGTCAGCAAGTTAAGGAAGTATGGGCTGGATGAATGCACCATAAGGTGGGTAGAAAGTTGGCTAGATTGTCGGGCTCAACGGGTAGTGAGCAATGGCTCCATGTCTAGTTGGCAGCCGGTGTCAAGTGGAGTGCCCCAGGGGTCGGTCCTGGGGCCGGTTTTGTTCAATATCTTCATAAATGATCTGGAAGATGGTGTGGATTGCACTCTCAGCAAATTTGCGGATGATACTAAACTAGGAGGAGTGGTAGATACGCTGGAGGGCAGGGATAGGATACAGAGGGACCTAGACAAATTGGAGGATTGGGCCAAAAGAAATCTGATGAGGTTCAATAAGGATAAGTGCAGGGTCCTGCACTTAGGACGGAAGAACCCAATGCACAGCTACAGACTAGGGACCGAATGGCTAGGCAGCAGTTCTGCAGAAAAGGACCTAGGGGTGACAGTGGACGAGAAGCTGGATATGAGCCAGCAGTGTGCCCTTGTTGCCAAGAAGGCCAATGGCATTTTGGGATGTATAAGTAGGGGCATAGCCAGCAGATCGAGGGACGTGATCGTTCCCCTCTATTCGACATTGGTGAGGCCTCATCTGGAGTACTGTGTCCAGTTTTGGGCCCCACACTACAAGAAGGATGTGGATAAATTGGAGAGAGTCCAGCGAAGGGCAACAAAAATGATTAAGGGTCTGGAACACATGAGTTATGAGGAGAGGCTGAGGGAACTGGGATTGTTTAGTCTGCAGAAGAGAAGAATGGGGGGGGATTTGATAGCTGCTTTCAACTACCTGAGAGGTGGTTCCAGAGAGGATGGTTCTAGACTATTCTCAGTGATGGAAGAGGACAGGACAAGGAGTAATGGTCTCAAGTTGTAGTGGGGGAGGTTCAGGTTGGATATTAGGAAAAACTTTTTCACTAGGAGGGTGGTGAAACACTGGAATTCGTTGCCTAGGGAGGTGGTGGAATCTCCTTCCTTAGAAGTTTTTAAGGTCAGGCTTGACAAAGCCCTGGCTGGGATGATTTAATTGGGTATGGGTCCTGCTTTTGAGCAGGGGGTTGGACTAGATGACCTCCTGAGGTCCCTTCCAACCCTGATATTCTATGATTCTAACTCAGGCCCTGCTATAACAGATGCAAAACCTGCCGACATAGCTCCACTGCTTCAGTGATCAATCCCCACCCAACACCCTTTCAAGATCCATGGATCCTACACATGCCTAACACAACATGTGGTGTACCTCATCCAGTGCACTAAATGCCCCCAGGACCAACTACGTGGGTGAAAGGAGACAATCACTGCGCTCTCCAGTGAACTCCCATAGAAAACTTGTAAAGGACAAAAACACCCTATCGCCCGTAGGGGAGCACTTTTCACAAAACACTCACTGCATGGTTCATTGCACAGTCCTCACCTGCAAAGGAAACCTGTGCAACTTCATCAAAAGACGAGCCTGGGACATAAATTCACAACTGTGCTAGACACCAAAAATCATGGACTTAATAAAGACTCTGGACTGACGGTTCATTATAACAATCTGTAACCCACTAACTCTCCTTTGTGCCAGACTGTAGAGGTGTTAGCTGCACACTTCACTTTGGATGGTCTCTTGCATCATGTGTTAACTCCTTCTCTGTTCCACATTGTATTTAGCTGTGATACTCTGAGTACCTTTCCCAGACCTAAAGTAGAGCTCTGTGTAAGCGCGAAAGCTTGTCTCTTTCACAAACAGAAGTTGGTCCAATAAAAGATTTTACCTCCCCCACCTTTTCTCTCAATGGAAAAACAGTCCACAGCAAACCTTTGTCTTACTGTAGATTAGCGGCAGAAGGACTGTGTGTGTGTAGGCATTGGTCCATGTGTATTGCATGGACACAAGTGTGCAACATATTACAAAATGACACAAAGATTGATGGGAAACCATCTATTGTAAAAGTCGTAGCACACAGAGGAGTGATATCAGGCACTTAAACTGGTCCTGCTTTCCTCTCCAGCGGGGTCACTTCGGTGTATACAGTTTTAGGAAAAGATTTTTATGAAAACAGATGTGCGCTTTTCTGTTCACGCTACTCCCAAAACCCACATGCAAGGTGGGCTTTGTACATACTGATGTGCATACATAATTCCCTGGGGTATGTCCATCAGAGGCTATGCATGCACAAGGCAGGGTAGACACTTTTGAACGGCTATTCCCGAAAGTGGTCCATGCAAAGATTTTTTTTTCCCTTCGAGATTGTAGCAGATAAATATAATTAATTGATGTATGCAGTGCTCTTATAGCTGTATCGGTCCCAGGCTATTAGAGAGACAAGGCGGGTGAGGGAATATCTTTTACTGAACCAACTTCTGTCGGTGAGAGAGACAAGCTTTGGAGTTTACACAGATAAGCAGTACAGGAGTTCCTATAAGACTGCTTGGGTTTGTACAACCGATTTTACAAACTCAGTTATGCAAAAGTCTCAAGGATGATGGCACCATTGATTTGGCAGGTCTTTTCCTGCATTTCTTGCACACCCAGAGCCACTTAACAGACTCAAAGCAGCCAAGTCAGCAGGGTCCTGGCTGTTCAAGGAACTCAGGATTGTGTGTATCTTTTGTACAAATACTAATGAATAATATTTTCTGCCAACAATTAAGAAAAAAGTCAAGCATAGCAAGCGAACATTTGAAATGTTTCAGTGTGGACCAGATGCTTTCCCCTGCCTGTACGGGATGCTATTTTCATGCTGTAATCGAGAAAATAAATGGTGTTGATCGGAGCTGTAGAATGGCAGCCAGTTCTGTTTCTCAGTGGCTTTTCTGCAATCTGTGTCCATGTATTTGGCATGCGGCTGGCTATGCATTGAGGTAATTCATTAATGCTGAAACAAAAATGTGTTTATGGGAGTCTGGAAATGGTTGGGGGAAATGTAATACTTTCTGAAATGCTGGGCTGATTCAGAGATGAGCACTGAATACTAAAATAAACACAAACACAAATGACTTTTCAAAAAAGCACACTCGCACCCCAGTCAGACCCACATGTACCCCCCTATAATATGCACTCATGCACATCGGGACCCCCCATTACACCCACACAGGATGCTATCACACACAGTGGGACTTAGCACCTGTGTGGCACTATTCATAATCAGAGCACTTGACAAACTAATTAGTTATAAACACAATGGGTGGAATTTTCATAGCTGGCCATAACATACACCAGTGGTTCTCAGACTGTGGGTCAGGACCCGAAAGTGGGTCCCATTTTAATGGGGTCACCTGGGCTGGCTTAGACTTGCTGGGGTCTGGGGCCAAAACCCAAGCTCAAGCCTCACCACCTGGTGCTGAAGCCAAAGCCTGAGCCCCACTGCCCAGGGCGGTGGGGCTCTGGCTTTGGCTTTGCCCCCCCCCCATCCTCCACCTGGGGTGGCAGGGCTTGGGTGGACTCAGGCTTTGGTTCCCCCCAGCCCCAGGGTGGAGTAGTAATTTTTGTTGTCCGAAGGGGGTTGTGGTGCAATGAAGTTTGAGAACACTTGACATACACCATTCAGTCACATATACACACACCTATGTAGTCACCCTCCTCGCCCTTTCCCCCATTCTTATTTCTGCACCATCCAGTTAAATACACAGGGCCACGCTTCCAAAGCACGGCTTCTGCTCGTGCCTGTGCAACGTTGTACGCACCAACCTTTTTCAGCATGTGCACTGGGGATAGAATTTGCACATGCAAAACCCTCTCTCGGCTTCTGTTCAACTCCAAGGCCTCCACACGCGCACAGTTGTCTCTGCACGCAACACTGCGGGCTCACAAATCAAGGCCAAGTCGAGGCCTTGAAAATACTGAGTCACGACATCACCCCCATAGGCACCTCTGCCATGTCACTGAGAAATACCCAGACCATTCAATCCCACACCACACAGAGCCGACTCAGTGCAAGGGGCGTTTAGTACTATCTCAGTACTGAAACACATGTCACAGGTGTGATGAGTTTCCCAGTTTCAAGCTGGGCGAGAGGGGCCCGTTTAAAGTGAGAGATTTCTGGCTGGCTGCACTCTGAGTTACAGAACAGCCAGAGTGGAAGACAGGCAGTTGGAGCAGCCATGGCAACAACCCCTTGCTTGAGGGCCTGATTTTAAGAAGTGCTGAATTCAGTGGGCACAGTGCCTCTGCAAATCAGGCCCTGGAGTCTTTGTGGGCAGACTGCTGATGAGGTGCTGGAGAGGAGAACAGCAGGGTCTGTGCCAGAAGAGAATGTTTAAAGGCAAATAACTCTGTGAATGTCCAACGGGAGCGAGAAGGAAGATTTCCTCAGGTGAGGGTTGAGGCTTCCCTGAGTGCAACAGAGGCGATCCTGAAATGCTCGCAATGCAAAACTTGATCCTCTGTTCCTGGGGCAACTGCTCCAGCTGTCTGGTGGGTGGAGCATGTGCAGAGCAGCAGCTCTTTTGGGTTAGCTGTGGGTTTCGTCTGCTCAGACAGCGGGGATTTTTGGTCACAGTGGGAATCCTGTATAAACAAGGATGACTTTGGTTTCTTACATAGAAGGAGAAAACTTTCTCCACTTCCTTGCGACTGGTGCCTGGTTTCTGTGCTGCGAAGGCTCACTTTGCCTGGGTGCAAGCCAGTGCTCAGAAGGTGTCTTGGGGCACCCTCTTCCTTGTGAGTTATTTATTTATTTGTATGATGATCCTAGTACCTAGGAGCCCCAGTCATGAAACAGGACCCCACTGCACTAAGCGCTGTCCACAAGACCAAAGCTGGCCCGTGTCAGCTGACTTGGGCTCACAGGGCTCGGGCTGCAGAACTGTGGTGCAGACATTTGGGCTCAGGTTGGAGCCCAGGCTCTGGGATCCCACCCCCCTCTTGCGGTCCCACAGCTAAGTCTCCAGCCCAAGTGTGAACATCTATGCCACAGTTTAACAGCCCCACAGTCCAAGTCAGCTGACAAGGGCCAGCCACAGGTCTGTAACTGCGGTGTGGACAGACCCTCAGGGACAGTTTGGTGGCCCATGCAAAATGTATTTGGGAGGGTCTAACTGTGATATGTGACCTATCGCTTAAATCAGCCTCTGTACTAGATGACTAGCAGATAGCTAATGTAACGCCGATTTTTAAAAGAGGTTCCAGTGGTGATCCTCGCAATTACCAGGCAAATTGATAGAAACTATAGTGAAGAACAGAATTCTCAGACACATTAATGACCACTATATGTTGGGGAAGAGTCACCATGGCTTTTGTAAAAGGAAATCATGCCTCACCCTTCTATTAGAATTCTTTGAGGGGGGCCAACAAACATGTGGACAAGGGTGGTCCCATGGATATAATGTACTTGGACTTTCAGAAAACCTTTGACAAGGTCTCTCGTCAAAGGCTCTTAAGCAAAGTAAGCAATCATGGGCTAAGAGGGAAGGTCTTCTCATGGATCAGAAACTGGTTAAAAGATAGGAAACAAAGGACAGGAATAAACGGTCTGTTTTCACAGTGGAGAGAGGTAAATAGTGGTGTACTCCGGGGGTCTGTGCTCGGACCAGTGCTAGTCAACATATTCATAAATGAGCTGGAAAGAGTGGTAAAAAGTGAAGGGGAAAAATCTGCAGACCATACAAAATTACTCAAGGTAGTTAAGTCCAAAGCTGACTGTGAAAAGTTACAAAAGGATCTCACAAAGCTGGATGACTGGGCAACAATATGGCAGATGAACTTCAGTGTTGATAAATGCAAAGTAATGCACATTGGAAAACAAATCCCAGCTGTACATACAAAATGATGGGGTCTAAATTAGCTGTTACCACTCAAGAAAGAGATCTGGGAGTCATTGTGGATAGTTCTCTGAAAACATCTGCTCAATGTACAGCGGCAGTCAAAAAAGCAAACCGAATGTTAGGAATCGTTCAGAAAGGGATAGATAATAAGACAGAAAATATCATACTGACACGATATAAATCCATGGTATGCCCACATCTTAAATACTGCTTGCGGTTCTGGGCATCCCATCTCAGAAAAGATACATTAGAATTGGAAAAAGTACAGAGAAGAGCAACAAGAATGATTAGGAATATGTAACAGCTTCCATATGAGGGGAGGTTAAAAAGACTGGTACAGTTCAGCGTAGAAAAGAGACGACCGAGAGGGGAAATGAGAGAAGTCTATAAAATCATGACTGGCGTGGAGAAAGTGAATAAGGAAGTGCTATTTACCCCTTCACAGAAGACACGAACCCAATGAAATTAATAGGCAGCAGCAGGTTTAAAACAAACATAAGGAAGCACTTCTTCAAACGAAGCACAGTTGACCTGTGGCATTTGTTGCCAAAAGATGTTGTGAAGGCCAAAAATATAACTGGGTTCAAATAAGGATTAGATAAGCTCATGGAGGACAGGTCCATCAATGGCTATTAGCCAAGATGGTCGGGGATCTGGGTGTCCCTAAGCCTCTGACTGCCAGAAGCTGGAGCTGGATGACAGAAGATGGATCACTTGATTGACTGTTCTGTTTATTCCCTCTGAAGCATCCGGCACTGGCTGCTGTTAGATGGCAGGATACTGGGCTGGAAGTACCATTGGTCTGGCCCATTAGGGCCAAGCTTATGTTCTTATGTCTCCGGACAGTGCTGATTGGGCAGGTGCGCACATTATCAAATGCCACCATCTCATTTGGCACTCACCGGCCCTTTGTTGGCTGCCTCAGTGGAGGGACCAAGGGACAGAATGGACCTTGGAGACAGCTCCTCTCCTGTCCTAATACGTGGTGACTTCAGGCTAAGGCAGAGACACCTTGGTGGGTCGTATCATAGGGAAGCCTGCTGCACCTGCTCTGTAGACAAAGGACTTCACTCTCCAAGGCTGGGAGTTCATCGCTTTTCAAAAGCGTGAAGGTCACTTCCACATAAAATAAACAAACACTAAGAAAACAACCCCAAGCAGGGAATGCAGACGATGGAGTCACAGACAAGAGGGTGTCCCCACAGCCAGCTCAACCCCCCTATGGGCCTGATTCAAAGCCCAGTGGTGTTGGTGGGAAAGTTCCATTGCGTCAGTGAGTTCGCATAGGGCCATAAACCTCCATAACCCACTCAAATAAGCAATGTGTGTGTGTGTGTGTTTGCGAAACATTTCAGAAACAGCCCTTCCTGAATGTTTAAAGTGTCCTCAGTTAAATGTGGCCTCTGAAGCTTCACAGAAAAATGAGAAAGAAATTACTACACAACCCAACTCAGCTTCAGTTATCATAGTGACCTGATCTAACAGGAGCCAGGACACTGAAAGCTAAGGGGGATTTCCACCCTTAACTTGTCCTGTTGCACCTTGGGCAAGTGGGAAAAACATCCAGCCTTCCTAAAGGTAATAGCAGCCTGCCCAGCTGTCCTTGCACAGGAGAACATGGCGACATCAAGTAGACCACACTGAAATACCCAAACGTAGTAAAGTTTGGACCTATTCAAGGGAAGAAGGGATCAAAGTTCTTGGAATTTCACTTGGAGTCAACGCCATAGGTCATTTTTTCACCATGCAGGTGTTCATCTGTGGTCAGCCAGGCTACATTTGTCAGGTTAGGGATTCTCCCCACCCCTGGAAGCAAGGATTGGAGAAGCTACAGAGAACAAAGGTCAGATCAAAAAGGACAAGCATACCAGTCCTGGCCTCCCATTCTGCTCCCCCTCTGCAGTGATCAGCTGATTCTGGTGTCCAGTGTTACCACATCCCAGTGGGCAAACAGATTTCAGCATTTGCACACCAGGAGGTTAGTCATCAAACACGGGTGCACCAGTGTGGGGTTTGCACAACAAAAGAAGTGGTCACAACAACTGTGCATGCAGAAAGAGGTGTGAAAAATTGGAAGCTGGCTAAAAAGTTTGACACTAAAAGGCAAGGGGCCGAATGGAACTCTGCTGGGAGTCAAATGAGTGTCACTAGAGATGAATTTCTCCTCACCTAGCTGGCCACTTTAGCTGTGTTTCATCTTTTAACTTCTCCACAAGGTTTATAAACAATCTTGGACTTCTGAGCATTTTGTTCTCCAGGAAATGTCCTTCTTTTTAAAAGTTTTTTGGAAATACTTGTTTTAGAAAAAGATGAAGTACATATTGCTGATCATAATACCAAGGCGACCACTACTGGCAATGAGACCAACAGAGTCTGCTTGTTCCACTACAGCTCAGATGTAGGGGATAGGTTGGTGCATGAAGGAGAAAGTAGGGGACAGGAGAGGTGCATGGTCGATGCAGGGGTCGAATGAGTCTATGGAGGGCCCTGTTAATCATAGAATCATAGAATATCAGGGTTGGAAGAGACTTCAGGAGGTCATCTAGTCCAACCCCCTGCTCAAAGCAGGACTAATCCCCAACTAAATCATCCCAGCCAGGTCTTTGTCAAGCCTGACCTTAAAAACCTCTAAGGCCACGTCTACACTATCCACCGAATTGGTGGGTAGTGATCCATCTATCGGGGATCGATTTATCGCATCTAGTGTAGATGCAATAAATTGATCCCCGATCGCTCTGCTATCGACTCCGGAACTCCACCAGGGTGAGAGGCGGAAGCGGAGTCGACTGGGGAGCAGCGGCCGTCGATCCTGCTCCGCAAGGACGTGAAGTAAGTGATTTTAAGTCGATCTAAGATACGTCGACTTCAGCTACGCTATTCACGTAGCTGAAGTTGCGTATCTTACATTGATCCCCCCCCCCCCCACCCCGTAGTGTAGACCAGGCCAAAGGAAGGAGATTCCACCACCTCCCTAGGTAGCCCGTTCCAGTGCTTCACCACCCTCCGAGTGAAAAAGTTTTTCCTAATATCCAACCTAAACCTCCCCCACTGCAACTTGAGATCATTACTCCTTGTTCTCTCATCTGCTACCACTGAGAACAGACTCTTTGGAACCCCCTTTCAGGTAGTTGAAAGCAGCTATCAACCCCCCCTCATTCTTCTCTTCTGCAGACTAAATTATCCCAGTTCCCTCAGCCTCTCCTCATAAGTCATGTGCTCTAGCCCCTAATAATTTTTGTTGCCCTCCGCTGGACTCTTTCCAATTTTTCCACATCTTTCTTGTAGTGTGGGGCCCAAAACTGGACACAGTACTCCAGATGAGGCCTCATGAATGCTGAAGAGAGGTGAATGATCACATCCCTCGATCTACTGGCAATGCTCCTATTTATACAGCCCAAAATGCTGTTAGCCTTCTTGGCAACAAGGACACACTGTTGACTCATATCCAGCTTCTTGTCCACTGTAATCCCTAGGGCCTTTTCTGCAGAACTGCTGCTGAGCCGCTCAGTTCCTAGTCTGTAGCGGTGCATGGGATTCTTCCATCCTAAGTGCAGGACTCTGCACTTGTCCTTGTTGAACCTCATCAGATTTCTTTTGGCCCAATCCTCTAATACACTGTATATCTGCAAATCCCAGGTTTGCAACCCAGCAGGTCTGAAGATTGGGATCACAGCAGTCCAGCTCCAGTGCCTACTCTTCTGCAAACTGCATCCTTATATTCCCTCTCTTGTGCCATGTACAGTATAACCAAACTCTGGTTAATGGGTACTCAGTTAACCAAAGGTCAGTCATGCCCCCACCACAACAGCAATCAGCAAAATCCAGTACAGCCTTGTAGATTGTCCCATGACATGGGTAGGGGTGCGTTAACCACAGTGTCCCAGCTAACTTCAAATGCTTGTAATTAACTCTTACTTAAATCCCCCTAAAGTTATCACTGGGTATATTAATCTTCTTTATTTCCTGCCCTAGCATGTTGTATAGTGTTGTTATGTGCTGTTAAACAGCTACCATGTTCTACCCCAGAGGTGGTTGCATTTCAGTGGGGAGTGAAATTATCTCATCTTTTAGACTGTAAGCTTTTTGGTGTACAGACTTTCTATATCTGTACAGCACCTAACAAAATAAGACCCTGAATTTTTTAGCCTCTAGGTGCTACTGCAATATAATGTTAACCAATAATAAAATAATAATAATAATAATTAATAATAATTTATTAATAAATATCCCCCTGTTAACAGTTTCACCCATCCAATCAGAGTGTAGAAGCAGTACCATGTGAAACAATCCCACACCCCGACTATGAATAATTGGAGTGAATGATTCATGCAGTAGTTCCTGAACCCACCCAGAGTCTGGACATTGTCCCAACTGGTTGGGGAATCCTTAAAAACAATGAATCCATTTTCAGGAATCAGGAGTGGCTCCTGAATGATTTTGATATGACGAATACTATTCCGCCATTGGCAGTGTGGTCCAGCACATAGGGGCACTGAACTTGAATTCAGGACACCTGCCTTCAGTTCCTGACTCTGCTACAGCCATTTCTGGATGACCTTGGGGAACTCACTTCAACATTCTGTGCCTCAGTTTCCCAATCTGCAAAATGAAGCTAATGACCTTTACTTTTCTTGGGAAAGTGCTTTGAGATCATTGGCTCCTTGGGGTCCCTCGTCTGTCTGTCTGACTCTGCCTTTTGTCTTTAACTTATATTGTTAGTCTTGTGGAGGTGGGGATCAGGGGCTGTCTTTTTGTTCTGTATTTGTACAGCACCTAGCGTGCTGCCGCCATGTTCCACGACGAGTCCTCCTAAGCGCTGCCTCAAAACAAATAATCATAAATAATAGCATGAGTTAGCTCCCCTGACCAGCCCTACTGCCCATGGTCTTCCTCCCCTGCCTATTCTCCTGCCGCGCCGTTTCCCAAAGACTCTGGAGGGCTCCAATTGCCTTTGGAGCAGGCAGGAGGCGCTGGGCCTATTTTTAGACCGGTGGGAGCTTGATGGCAGCCTCAGCTGCTTTGACAAATAATCAGAAGCACGAAAGACAAGGGGGGATGAGGAGCTGAGGGTGGGGGGGCGAACTCAGGGAAAAAAAAAATCTTTTGTGTTTAAAGAGTGTTTCAGCCACAGAGTCTGCATCCCCAGCCAAACTTCCTCTCCTAGGTGTGGTGCTGGAGCGCACTGAAGCACAGGAGTCTATAAAGGGAAACCGGGGCAGCGGGGAGGGGGTGGAGGGGAGACAGAAATCCAAGGGCCCAATAAAAAAAAAAAAGCCCTATGTAGAGTGGCGGCTGCTGGGCTACCGGCCAGCTCGTCAGACGCCAGCCCTGGTGAGGCGGGTGATGGGAGAGGTCACCCAGCTGGCTTTTACAATGATCTTATCTCTGCCCAGGAATATCCAACATTTCCTCTCCATACGGCCGCTGCGAATCTGAACTGTGAGAAGCTGGAGGGCCCAGGGCAGCCCCCCCCCAGTGGCTTTCCCTCTCCCTCCCCGGCTGCCTGTCTCTCTGGCTCTGTCTCCCCCCACTTTCAGCTGGGCTTTATTTATTTTCTCCTTCTGGTGTGGAGAAAGTACGGCCGCGTGCGTATATCTGGATACACAGGAGTTGGAAGGGGGGCAGAGTCCTCGTCCCCCCCAGTGAAAGTTAAGAGACTAGAGGAGTGATAGAGCTATCCTTGGGCCAGGAGTACGGGATGTGTGTTTATGTCACACCCCAAGCTTGGTGTCTGCTGGGCTCGGATGATTTACCCTCTCTGGCCTTGGCAAAGGTGAAAGCCAAGGGAGGCAAGACATTGCTCACGTAGCCACCCCTGACTGACACAGAGCCCAGCGGAGGGCCCAGGGCTCACCACGCTTCGGTCGCTGAGCCTGGACGAAATTGGCTGACTCGGGCCACGTTACCATGACCGTGTCTGGCACCAGCGGCAGTCGAAAGTTTTTGGTTCCCTTACTCATGGCTCTATCTGTTTGCAGACCTCCCCACTCCCTCCTCTCCCTGCTTTCCTGCCTTTGTCATATTTCATTTCCCCTCCTGTCTGCCTCCTTCTTCCTTCACCTGTTCTGTCTGCCTTCCTCCTTTCCCTCCCTCTCTGGCTCTCCTCCTCTCTAATCTAGCCAATCTAACATATGAAAAATGTCTACATTAGGCATTTCCATTGTGCAGATTGTTATCCGTAGAAACCTCACACCACTTGGCACGAGCCCACCTGCACAGGTGTGTGTGCACACAACAAGACAGTGAAAGAGCGGGACAGATTTTCCAAAGAGCTCAGCACGTAACGTGTCCCAATCCCCAGCATGCAGAGTGTGTTTGAAAATCTGGCTCAGTATTTCTGGCTTCCAGTCCAAAACTGAGGGGGTGGGCTGCTCAGAAGTAGTCTGATGCTGGACAATGCCATCTGAAAGGAGTTGGGGGGGTTCTCCCATGCGGCAATAAGTAGCAGTAATTTATTATGTCCATGCTCCACCCCATGCTGACCATGAGCAGATGGCTGTCCAGACAGGTGCAGCACACAGCCCAGTCCAGCCGCGCCACTTTGATGGATTAGGAGTACACTCATAAAGCAACACACAAAAGGCATGAGCCATAGTTCTGCTGAGCGTCCCAATGGAGCAAGCTGAAATATCTGCCTGTGGGCTGTGCTACGTTGCAATACAAACCACGCTGCAGATCACACGCTGCGGGGTGTAAACATGGCCTGGGAGATCTCGACAGTTTACAGCAATGCTGGGCGTGAGTTTACAAGAGCGGTCATGGTGGGTGCACAAAGCTCCAGAGGGCCCTGGTTTGATCCTGCCGGCCGATGACCAGGGTCTGTCAGTGTTACAAGTAGGGGCTCGTCCAGGATTTCAACTGGGAAGTCTCTGAAGCTTGGGACGTGCTTCCTCAGCTAAGGGAAGTATGTAACCCACACACCTCCTGGGTGTGGTGTTCTGTCCCATCCAGTGGAACCGAGACCACTTGGAGAGAGATTAGTGCGTTTGCTCTGTAGCCTTAGCTAACAGCCCGTTGGCTTTTAGCTCATGCTCTAAGCTCCAGAGGTCCCAGGTTGAATCCCGCCCGCTGACGACCGGGTCTGTCAGGCGTTACACTTGGAATGACCAAAAAAAGGATTTCACAACAGACTTGGGATATAAATCACTGTCCCCAAAGCCACAGAAAAAGGTAGGGTTGTTGCAAGATGTGGTCATGAAAGAGGGCCAATACTATAGCATTGTACTGGCCAAAACCATAGTGCAGAGACTGTTGCATGAACCAGCGTTTCGGTGCGTCACAGGGTTCTGTTCACAGAACTCACATATCAGTCCAGCTGTAACCTTGCAAAATTTGATCCTGACTCTGCACGAATGGGAGCTTTGTAATCAACTTGAATGAACACAGGATTGGGTCATTTGTTTGTGGGTTTGCTATTCTGTTATGCTACGTTTCGCTGGTCCAGGCTGTGCTGAGACAAATGGTGATGATTATGGCATTTTGAGGTGAATTTTGAGCTTGTGTTTGGCTGAAATCTCTCTCTGTAGCTAGTAATACTTTAAAATATATGGACATGTTTACTCTGCATCTTGGCCTGGAAACTGACCAGACAGCATCAGGTCCCGAAATGTACAGTTGCAGAAGTGGCTCCTGGACTGATACCATTGAAACAAGGAAATAATAGCACATTTCCCTGCACTGGAATTACTAAAAGGACAGTAACCCAAAGAAGCACTTGTTTCATTGGCAAGCTACCACTTACAGCTGTGCTCCTGCAGAGACATGAAATCTCCATTCTAATGCATTTGCCCTGCTGCCTGCACTGTGGCCCAGTCATCTAATCGTAGGCCTGCACCAGTTTCAGCCAGTGCTGGCCCAGACACCAGTACAGCTGCACTGTTGCAAAGAGTAGATAGGCCAAACCGCTATGCATCACAATTTGCACCAGTGCCCTTTAGCTGGGTTTCAACCAGGGGTAAGCTCTGGTTTGCAACAGTGTTGCTATGCTATGTATATATATATATAGCTTTGCTATAGTTAAGACAAGTGTCCAGAGCAGACAAGGCCCTACGTAGCTATTGTTGGAATACCGAAAGAAAAGGGGCATCTTATTATTTCATGCGACAACCAGTTTTTGTCTTTAAAATGTACGGTACCGCAGAGAGAACAAGCTTGGGCTTTTACAGCATTGGAGCTGTTCTGAGTAGCTCCTTGGGCCCCTCTCTCAGCCATTTCTCAAAGGGGGAATGGGAACCTCCCCACATTCCTCCCAGCCTGTCCCCCCTCTAAACTCCAGCACAGCTGGGATCAGCTAGACCCTGCGTGTATAGTCCTAGAACAGAAAGCAGCAGCTGCAAACATTCGATGGACCCTCCGCGCCACCTCTGACCACAGCAGGCCCACATCTCTGTCAGCATCGCTCTAGATTATTTGACTTTCTTTCAGTCAGAAAAAAATAAACCACCCTGGATGTGAGGAATAAACCGCAGACAGACACGAGCTGATCTGGGATTAGCCACTCCGCAGGCATGAAACGCCACCCAGAGGCACCAAAACAAATGGCCCATGCAAAGAGAGCCTCTGAGGGCACCTGGAAGGGGATGTGGGTGTGCTGGGGGTGCCCGTGGAGGGATGAGTGTGAACGCACAGGTCCCAGGGAAGGTGCTGAAGGCACTAGGATGCATGCACCTAGCCAGAGAGGGGCTGGGGTGAATAGCAAGGGAAGGTGCTTGCTGCAGAGGGGCTGGGGTTGCTTCAGAGATACACAGGCTGTATTTTGCCTCCAGGTTGTATATTTTCCCCTAATTGAAAAACACTGCAAGGACAGGCATTGGCCGGGGACAGGTATAACCTACTGCAGTTCCCCTCCCTGCTCCCACGGCCTAGGCTAAGGGCAGCGTTTTTCTATCAGAAGGCAATGCAGCACAGTGGGAGTTCTCCGCAGCTACCAGCCCCAGGTTGCAAGCCCATGTGTGCTCCTTAAAAAGTGCAGGGCCCAGACAGCTGGCTCCCCATGAAAGTCAGCGCAGGAGGGAAGGGCGGGGGCCTGGAAACTTTCAGGATCTCCTCTGCAGTCACTGCTGATTTGTTGTTGCAAAATAGCAAGGGACTCCAGGACCTAGCAGGAAATCGAGTTTGAAACCTCCGTTGTTTCTGTCTCGAGATTGAAGGGTAAATTGGACAATTAAAAAAAAAAAAAGCCTTTTGTTTTGTTTAGGGTTAAATGCAGATTGGCTTTTTTCAAATCACTTCCAGACACACACAAACCGTGGCATGCAATACCCCACCGCTGCGAGCTCTTGCTCAATACAGGGCCCGGAGTCCGCCGAACGCTCAGTGTCAGATTTCAGGCCGGGGTCTGGGGGAGAGTTTGCAGACAGAAGGGGGTTTGGACGCCGCTAGAAGCGGGGAGAACCTTCGCATGTGACCCGGAGCGCTGGGCCGGATGGCAGGGAGCACTCGAGGACAGTATCTCCAACCCGATCTCTTCGCTCCGTCCCGTCCCCCCCGTCCCCCGTCCCCCCGTCCCCCCCCCCAGCCTGGACACTTCAGTGAAACACACACTTTGTGAAGCGCCCCGCGGCACGGCTGGCCCGTCACTGCACCGGCCAGCGGAGCGTCTTCTGCCCCGCTGGCGGCAAAGGGACCGCGGCATTTCCACCGGGCACCCGAGGCTCGGCGAGCGGCGCTCCTCCGCAGGACCATGGCCCTCGGCGGCTCCACCTGCCCGCGGAGCCAGACGTGGCTGGGGCGCTGGCGGCGGAGCCCAGGCGGCAGAGCAAGGAGCATCGCAACTCCTCGCCCCAATGGCCCTGCAAAGGGAAGCCGCCTCCCTGGCCCCCTTGCTTTGCCGGGGAGGGGGTTTCTGTCGCGCCGCGGATTTAAGCGACCCCCCCCACCCCACTCGAGCTTGCCCACAAAAAACCAACCGCCAAGTCCAAGCTCCTTGGCCGGAAGGGAACCGGCCAACCAAGGTTTCAAACTGGCCCCCCAGCCCACCCCCTTCCCGAGGCAGCCCGGGGACGCCTCCTCCCCCTCCCTTCCCCGTTGCTGATTGGCCCAAGCTGGCTATATTTGACCCCTTCCCGCTTCGCGGCGTCCCAAAAGTTTTTTGGGAGGGGAACGCGACTTTCCCTGGCTTCCCCCCCGACGCGGACCGCTGAGCCGCTGCCGACCGCAGGCGCTGCGCCGGGCCAGGTTTCTCCTCTTTGCCCCGCACTGCTCGGTTCCGATCCAAAGGGCCGCCCAGCTGGAATGAATAGATCTGAGCCTAGTTACTGCCGAGAGGAGATATCTCAACCCAGGGGCGGCCGTTCATGGGGACCCACTGCGGCCCCCGCCGCTGAGCCCGGGCTCGCCTACCCGCAGACCCCGGGGGCAGACTCCGCGTCCAGCCGGACCCCCAGCCCTGACCCCGGTTTTGGATTTCGCCCAGGCGCGGCGGGGGGAGATCCAGGAGCGCTCGGGTCAGCTCCCAGCCGGTCGCCGAGCCCGGATCCCGGGTATGGATACAGTCCGACCTCGGGCAGAGCCGAGGGGAAGCCGGGGGAGGATTCCAGGATCCGCCGCCCCATGAACGCCTTCATGGTCTGGGCGAAGGACGAGCGGAAGCGGCTGGCGCAGCAGAACCCCGACCTGCACAACGCGGTGCTGAGCAAGATGTTGGGTAAGCGGCGAGGCGAGCCGCTGCAGCGCCCCGGGGCGGGCTGCCCCCTCTGGGACCCGGGGCAGGCTGCTCCCTCCGGGACCCGGGACAGAGACAGGCTGCCGACTGCCCCCACGGGGACCTGGGACCCGGGATAGGGGCAGGCTGTCCCCACTGGGACCTGGGACCCAGGGTGGGCTGCACCCGCTGGGACCTGGGATAGGGACAGAGGGCACCCACTGGCATAGAAACAGGCGCCCCTCACTGGATCTGGGCCAGGGTCAGGCTGAAGCCCAGACGGGAGCTTGGGTAAGGACATGGCTGCAGGGCTTAGGTCCGGGCTGCAGGTCCCTTGGTGGCTGGGTTAGGAAGCTAGCTGGAACGGCTGCTGTTGCTAGCTCTCCAGGACAGTGGCCCCTCCGCCTCCTCTCTTGCCTTGCAAAGGACATTTGCTTATTCTCTTTCCTATCCGGTCAGGGTTTATTTTCCTTTCCGGGGGGTGGCGTTCAGTGTCCCATTGCAGGGGGGAACCGCATGCCTGTGCCCAGAAAGCGTTGGACTTCTCAGCAGAAGGTGGGCTCCGAGCAGAGCTTTGCAATCATCTCTCTCCGGGGCTGAAGAGTTAAATCCCTATTTTTCTTTTGGGGGAGGGGAGCTTGGTATCACTTTTCAGCCTTCTCCCCAGAAGGGGGTTAAACCAGAGGTTTGTCTGTTGCCGGTTTTTTAACCGCATTCTGGATGTGACCTCCTCTCCCCCAGCCCCGGTCCCCCAAAGCACTGTCCTCTCTTGTATCTGCATGTGTTGCTTCTTTGCAAAGGTCTATGCGTTCTGGAGGAAGGGTGCAGGGCTGAGCCCTTTTAACGGGGTGTGCTTTCCCCTTCCAGGCCAGTCATGGAAAGCCCTGAGTGCCAGTGACAAGCGCCCCTTCGTGGAGGAAGCAGAGAGGCTGCGAATTCAGCATCTGCAGGACCATCCCAACTACAAGTACCGCCCAAGGAGGAAGAAGCAAGCCAAGAAAATCAAGAGGATGGAACCCAATATCCTTCTCCACAACCTTTCCCAGCCGTGCAGCGACAGCTTCAGCATGAATCATCATAGTGGCAGCCAGCCTGGCCACCACCAGCCTCCCCCACTTAACCACTTCAGAGAACTCCACTCCATGGGGTCGGATATTGAAAACTATGGCTTGCCAACTCCCGAGATGTCTCCTTTGGATGTCTTGGAACAGACCGAGCCAGCGTTTTTCCCTCCTCACATGCAGGATGACTGCAGCATGATGCCCTTTAGAGGCTATCATCCCCATCACCAGATGGAGTTTCCCCAAGAGAAGCCCATGGGGCGGGACATGGCACTGCCCTATGCTCAGACCCCATCACATTTGGCTGATGCTATGAGGACTCCCCATCCATCTAGCATGTACTACAACCAAATGTGCTCTGGACCGCAGAATGTCCTTTCTGCCCATCTGGGCCAGCTCTCACCCCCTCCTGAAGCCCATCATGTTGACAGTGTAGATCACTTAAATCAAACTGAGCTTTGGACAGATGTTGACCGCAATGAGTTTGACCAGTATTTGAACATGAGCAGGACTCGTCCTGAAACCTCAGGACTCCCTTACCATGTCTCCCTGTCCAAAGTGACTCCAAGAAGCATCTCCTGTGAGGAGAGCAGTTTGATATCTGCATTGTCTGATGCCAGCAGTGCGGTCTACTATAGCTCCTGCATCACAGGCTAGGTCTGCCCCACCTTGTACAATGCGCTCACCCTGGAGAACGTATGACCCTTCAGTGCAGAGTCTCCTTTAAAAAAGAAAAACCGTCTTCCTTTAACCATTGAGCTCCATAATATTTAGAATATCTCATTAAATGCATCGCTTTTTTAAAAACATGCTGAAATCACTGATATACTGTATAACTATATAACACAAATAGATGCATTTGCCAACGCAGAAGGTTAACATAGACAAGAGGTCAGCCTACAGCACTCCATCTCTTAACTCTATGCTGACTGGAAAGTATGGCAAAGCTTCTTACACATTGTTTTCAGCCGGGCATAGCTGTAACTTCTAAGATCAGGCTGTTCTACCATGTCTTTAGACAAACTACAGTGATTCGTGTCTAAAACAACTGCCAATGGGACCTGCTCAAATTGACCGTGCAAGTGTTTAACTGAAGGGCAAACTACATAGCATGGGAAACCATGGGGATCTTTTGAACTGGTTGTTTTAAGACTGGGTGCCTATTAGAGGTGGGTTTTAGCACAGTTTTCACTGTATTCTCAGCAATATATTTTAACTGGGCAACGAGGCTATATTTTTACTAAGCATTTTTATATATAAAATTATATTTAATGTGTTTGGGTTTTTTATCAAACTTTTTTTAAAATAAATCCAAGGATATCCATGAGCTCTACAGCATTTATGTAGCAAGGCTGGATTTTAAAAGAAGAAATATTTGGAGAAAAGGGAATTATGATATCAATATTGTTGAACAATTGACTAGAATTCTGTACACTCCTTACCCCTCTCCTCCCTCTGCCCCCAAAATAGAACTGCATACATTTTTATTGTCTAGGTCTGTCTGGAGAGCAAACTGTCCTCTGGTTTGCATACTGGTTCATTATTAAAACATCTTCATATAGTTATTCCCATCTTGTGTGCTTGCCGTGTGAACACATATTTTCCGCAAATGCATGTTGTCGCAACCATTTCCAGATTATTGGATCACTTGATTAATGTCCTGACAGCCTAGCAATTGTATTAATTTCAATAGTATCGCCCGCCAGCACTAGGAAGCCTTGTAAACGCTCTCCAAAGATATATGAAAGGCGGCTAGTGCTCAGAGAATGTCAGCAGACACAGTCCTCATGGCTGTCTCACCCTCTCTTAAATTTCTCATTTTGTAAGTGTGAAAGATATGTTCTATGGGGAAAGCATCTGTTCTCAGATAAATGACATTTAATAAAACATGTGATATCCTTCTCTTGACATTTGTGTGCCTCTGTGTGGTTATTATTTTGCTAGCATGGCTGTATGCTATCATATACAGCCTGATCCCTACAAGCTTTTCGCCTACCCTCATTCGAGTCAAAAAGTGCAAGGATGGGGCCCATAAAAGTTGCAAACGGGAACGTCTTCTAGCCCGGCCAGTGCAGGCTTGTTCCCTGTAACACATTTTCTAATGCTTTGTTCAGTCTAGTTATAAAACATTTCCAGCAACAGAGCTTCCACCATGATCCTTTGCACCCATTAGAACTTCCTTGCAGATATTCAGCTTACATGGTCTTTTTCATGGTTTCAACCCATTGTTATACTCATTTGGGTCCCCCAAAGCAAATCTTATCCCTCTTTCCTATTTTATGCCTCTCATTTTAATTAGTTCTATTTATTTCTGGTAAATGCAGCACTTGCACCAGAATATTTACAAAGGAAAATACCAATCTGTTGCATAAATTGCTTGCGGCATCCGTTCATTGAACGCTGGTGATTTAAACCAGATTGATTTAGCCCAAAAAGGCTACTAAAAAATGAATAGACAAAAGGTTTTTGTTGTTGGCAGGGATTTGCCATTTAGGGGAGAGGGATATTTAACAAATGACATGAATTTTCAAGCTTCTCCTAAATCAGACCCACGTTAGTGTTAACAGGACTAAGTCCTGCCCCATTTTTTATGTGAAGTGCCAATAAATGAACGGAGTGTTTGTTCCCATTAAATTACAGAAAGGAACTCCATTGTGTTTCCATATACAGTATGTAAAAAGGGGGTGGGGGGGAATACATGGAAAAATGACATCATAGGCTAAACGGGAGAGCTGGCTTATGGCCACCAGTGGGTGTGTCCAGCATGTGCCAGGATCACCGGCTGAAACAAACAAACAAAGAAATGGGAAGCATCCTGTGTGCCTGGACAAACGACTGCGAAAGGAAACAGCCTTATATAGGCTGAATCCCATTCTAGTCCCCAGAAACAGCCTGGAAGGAAGGAGACCAGGGGAAAAAGAAAGCAAGCTCTGACTGATTGTCCAGTTCTGAGCTTCCAAGTACCTTGCATATTACCATGTGATCACTTCCTGTGATTAAAAAAAAGAAAAGCACACTCAGCCCCTCTCCCATCTGCCCTGGAGCTGACAGAGGAAAGGTAATGGGTAGATTAGATCACAGAGGAAATGCTAGTCATTTTCTACCACTAGAATTTCCTTCTTTCCCCCCACTGTTAGATTTGCAAGCTATGCTAATTCTGCCATCCCAGAGGATAGCTAGATGATTCTTTGCCTCTTATACTACAGTTATTTGGGTCCTCCCCCCTGCATTTTCATTGTTAATTGAATGCTGCTCATGATGCTAGGAAGGCAGATTAACATCGTCAAAAGTGTCTAAGTGACGTGGGCAGTTCTGAAAATTTCACCAAATCCTATCTGCAGAAAAGGCCCAGTATGGGTAGAAGATGCCCTGCCGCTGTGCCCTAATCGAGCTGGAGGGGACATTTCTAGAGGTCAGATAGCACTTCAGTGTCCATGGCCCAGTCAAACCTTGGCTTCTCTACGGAGGTTGCTAACTATCCATAGCTGGAGTTGAGTAGATGACCAGTTTTGTATCCCATCCCCAGTCCCCCGAGCCTTGCAGTCATTCACCAAAAGGAATCAAACAGCAAAATACAGGTTTCTATCCATGTGTTGTATGAGGATGAGGTTCTTTTAATCACTTTGCTGTTGTTTAAGATGTAGCTGCTTAACAGCTGCAAAAATACATGGAGCGAGCGGCTCTTCGTCAGCTGATGGATGCATCTAGCCGAGCGGAGAGAGACTATACCGGCCAGATGTTTGAAGTGTTCTTCATTCTAGCCATTGTTTACAATGGGAGAGAGTCCCTGACGGCTTCATGGCTCCAGATCGTGTTCTTTTTAGATGGACAAAACCCTGCGCCTGACACACACACACAAATCTCACTTAACCAATGTCTTGATAACGCACTAAATCAAGCCCCCAGGTTTGAATTGCCCCAGACCTTGGAAGAGTTCAGATCTGGATCCAAAGGTTGAAGCTTGGGCCCATCTCTAATTCTGTTCCTCTGCAGGGCTCACTGAACAGGAGGTCGGTAGCCAAAGGAAGCAGAGAAGTGGCGTGTGAGGCAACTGCAAACAGAGATTTGTGCGTGTCGCTCCTTTGGAAGTCAGAAACAGTCTGAACCTCATTCCCACTTCTCCTGTTCCTACAGCCCAGGGCTTTTTAATTCCTTGGCAATGGCTCACCACTGAAGTTAATGGCTTGACGGGGACCTGCTCTTGGTTAAATATTTCTGCAGCCAAGCACTTGGAATCATACTGTGCATTTCTGCGTTTTAATGGCCATTTGAGACTTAAGGTGTTTAAAACTCTATTGCACCACTGCAAAACAACACTGACTGATGCAGTCCCTGGGAGCTCCATGCGCTTCAGCACAAAGGTACTTGCAACAAAACAATCCCCACCCCAGCCACGCACCATCTCTCAGACATGCTGGGCCAGATCTGCAGCTGGTGTCAATCTGCACAGCTCCATGGACTTCAGTGGCGGTCTGGCAATCGACTGCAGCTGAAGACCTGACTTTCTGTATTAGTAGTAAGTACTGACAATAGCCCCTAGTATGGGGGTGCTCATTGCTGATAAATCCTGACCGCTGGATTCTACCCTGATCCAAGAGTTCAGTGTTCGTTTTCTTTAATAACACTTGCTACACCCCGGTACCTGTCCGTTCTGCTATTAAGGCCTTTCTTTGACCACCGACTCTCAAGTCTTGACAAAGTCACTGAGCACTCTAAAGCATTTTGTAAACATCATTATAGATCATTACTTCTGCGTGGCCAGTATTCCCCATCCCACGCACAGTGGCATTCTTCCCTCATGATGGGCGTACAGCTCTTGGAAGGCAGGGGTATGTGGCTTTTGTAAGGATGCAAAGTTTCCATCAGGTGGCTCATTCTGTATCCATAGGGGTGCCTTCTCCCTAGCCACTTACCAAAAGGTGTAGCTCAAATCACCACTGCAGGGAAAGAAGCTGGAGTGATTTACGGTTAGTTAGTCCATCCCGTCCCAAGAGCCCCATCTACAGCATTAGCAGGTCTCCTTGCAGGATCATCTTCCTACTGAATCATCTCAGCTGCACCGTTCTCTTACCCATACCCCTAGTGAGGGAGTTCTCCTGGATACACACCCAATGAAAGGTTGAGTCCCCAGGCAGCAACGTGGCCGGTGGAAGCAAAGCGTTTTCACCCGCAAGGACAGGCAGGGAGAGGACAGTGACAAGAACACAACCCCTCCCCCCCCACCCCGTCCAACTAGATGACAATCGGCTCATGGCCTGACTGAAGATTAGTTGCTGGTCACGTAGGCGGGGTGTCTCCTGAATTCTCAAAGGCTTATCCCGCAGCCCAGCTAGGCTTTAGGCAAATGCACCACTGCTCGTTGTGCGTCACCCTAACTCCATCCCACGTTTTACAGTAAAGGCTGCTCTCTCTTCTACATCAAAGCGGCAGAGGCTCTTCCAGCCCTGTGGCCTAACAATGAGGCATGTGTGTGTTTTTTAATAATAAAGCATAATTGCAACCAATACTGTGAACAATGCAAAGCTACACACACACCACACCCTTCCCCTCCCCTCCCCTCCCCCACCCCTCCCAGATCAGAGAAACGAGGAAGAAGGAAAACAAAACCACATCATAATGGCAGATGAAAGGTTAGGAGAGTGCATGTCAGTCGCAGATTTCTGTCTAACCCCTTTGGTGACAAACGCCTTGTCTTGATCAGCCAGAATACTAGGCACAAGTCGCTGTAAGGAGTTAAGGCTTCACAATATGCCTGGTAGTGGAAGCGGACAATATTGTTCTCTCTGTTTCCCAAACAGAGAGCGTGAGCCCTAGAAAGGTGACTTGACAAAGGTCGCAGCAAGTTCAGCGGTAGAGGTGGAAGAAGACAGGGTTCCCTGCCAGGCTTGCATTCTAATCACTAGACAATACTTTGGCTCTTTATAAATAGAAGTATAGAAAAAGCGTCTTCCTCCCCTGTCCGTTATCCAAATGGCCGTAGGAGGAACCAGATTTGCTCTTCACTTCTTCCTCACTGAGAGTGCTGAGTTTGTCTCAGTGTGGTTGAGTCCTTCCTGACCTTGCTCTCCCCATAGACCTTCCCTCCTGACATTTGGGCCAATCTCCCCTTTTTGTAGGATCCATGGATAGCTAGGAAGGTCTCTCATTGAGTTCTGGATCTCAAAACCACAACTTCTTTATGGGTCAGATTCAACCTCCATTGATTTCAATCAGAGTTGGATCCAGCCATATAGCTGCTGGCCAATATTCAACCTACCCCAAACTATGGCTGTTTCCAATTGATTTCCCCTTGTCATTTTAAAGCTCAACAGAATCCCAGATTACCTTGGCCATCCCATAATGCTATCACCAACAATGTCCCAGAGATACTTTTCTTAATTCTTCACATTTCCAGGCTTGGAGGTAGCATTCTGGGAGCCCGATCTCAATCTTGCAATTCGAAGAATTAACAAATAAGAAAGCAACGGGATAGCCTTATATTCAGGAGTATTGTGTCTACTTCATCACAAAATCCAAAAAGGCCCCACCCTGGGCCTGAATTCATCCTTTGTATTGGGCGGCATCATGCTTTTGGAGCACCTGTTCGTTGATGGACAGCACTGAAAGCATGATGGTGAGGGCAGTGAGAGGTCTTTGCAAGTACCCTTATTATTAATGTTGCGATTGTGTCATTTGCCAAGCACATTTTCGTGTGCCCCAAATCTCAGATTTGCACACTGGTTGGGTGCATAGAAATGTGCATGTCGAGAACTGTGCAGCAGCAGCCATTTATTTATGCCCATTTGTGGGTGCAGATTTAGGGGTCATTCTTGAAAATTTGACCCTCAATATTAGATAGCAGAGGGGGCACAGATTCGCAGTGCTCTGTGTTTATAGAATCTCCACTGCAGTATTTTCAGAGATAATCAGGTTGTCTAGTATTTGTATTTTAGCCCAAAGGATCCCAGAGCACTTTACAAGCTTTATACATACACACAGGAATCACTGAAATGTAACTGCTTTTGGAGCAGAACACAGGAGCTGCTAAATTATCGCATTACATGTTAGCATGCTAGCACACTAGTCTAGCACGCTCAGCTACAGAGCAGAAGATCACCCCAATGCATCACACACAGAGAAGTGTGGCTAAGCAGCCTTGGACCTGGGAGAAAACTGATTCCTGAGCCAGATCATTGACCTTCTGCATCTTGCAGGCTGGGGCGGAAAAGCAGAGAGAACAGTGCAGTGCTGGGAAGCAATAAAAGTTTAGCAGTGTGAAACAGCCCTGAATATAAAAAGTTGACCCCCCCCCCCCAAAATCATGATTTTAGGAGGAAAAGACATTTTGCTCTGGCCAAGTTAAAGACTAACCTTTCACCCAGATTTTGTGTGTTGAACACTGCTGTTCGAAGTTGAGCCACTGAGTAGCGAAATATTAAAGGGGAAGTTATACGGCTCCGACTGTAGAACAGAAACCGCTGAAGACTAAAGAGCTGTCCCTCTAAGTGCATGGTTTAGTGAATGTATAATTGGTGTTTTCCCATGACTTCAGTTCCAACTTATTGCCAGCATCACATTTTCTAATTATTTTGTAATCAGGACTTTCGTAGAATGGTTGAGATAATGTCTGCGGACTGACCCATGATCTCAAATGTCTCGTAACACCTGTGGATCTGCTGATTGATTATCTGGATATCTTTTTGGATCCGTGGACTTTCCTAGTTCAAAACTACTGGAACAAGGAGGGTGTTCATTTACAGAAAGGCGATCTAATCAAATGCCACTGGGACACTTGTGCTCCGTTCTGATTTGGCAAGGGAGTCCTGAGGAAGAGTTCTAGCTGGGAGGGGGAGGAACCAGGCAGGCCACCATCTTAAAACACAGGAGGAAAAGAAGACAACTTGATTGTTTGCCTCCCGCTGCTGGCCTTGGGCCATGCAATGCTTCCAAAGAGATTTGTGCTTTCTCCATCCTCCCAGCTGCTTCACTGAGGGGCAGGACTCCAGAAATGTGCATCAACATGATCCAACATCTACAAGCAAGTAACCTCTAGCCAGCCAGCAAGTCCACTGGTGTTCAAAAACCTGAGCCAATACAACCCCCAGCAAATTTGTTCAGCTATGTACCAGCTTCCTGAAGCAGTATGAAACCATGAGAGTCATGACAGCCATCCAGCATAAACAGCAACCTTTCTTTCACTGATTTTTATTGGTAGGGGGAGACCTGTACCTCAGCATCCATGTGTATGTGTGTAAAGATCGCACACACATGTATTCCCTGGGTTCGGAGATATACGCTTAATCCCGAGAAACCATGTTATTTTCCCCTGAATTTGGCATTTGAATTTTAAACATAATAAACTGCTTCCTTGTGAGTTGCACTGGAATGTTTAATGTAACCTCACACTGGCGGGGAGGAAGGGGAGAGGAAGAGACTGGCTATTACCTAACCACCAATACACCACTACTTTGGGCAGGCTGCCTTAACTGACATTAGAGCTGTAATCTCAACATCTGAGATTTGACTCTCCCTCTACCAGCTATTTGGTTGGAACATAAATGTATCAATTGCCGCTGAGACAGAGCACGGCCTGTTACTTTGGGGGCTGATAGCTAAACGAGATTGCTGCCTTCCCAAATTCATACATCGGGTTTATATGGAATTTGTGGGTTCACTTGGTATGATTTACTCAATCTGTTTATTAGATTAATGGGATGATTTGATAATAACCCACTTTCTTTACATTTGATTAGTTTGTATATATTTTTTTATTTTATGTTTTGCGTCGTTATTTCATTTAGGTAATAAAACTGGATGCCTGTGTGGTTTGGCAGTTTCCGCCCCAAATGTCAGGGTTCCAGACCTGAGGAGTCTCAGGGTAAATAAAAGAGATAATCCTGTGACTCTCCTAGGGGTGGCCCATATGACTCCCCCATTGTCTTCTCATAGCAGGTACCCATACGGGGACACCGTCAGCTTTTGTAGGAAAGCTGACTTATATATTGATCATGTCTCTCAATAAGTGACATGGGTTCCAGAACCACTGAATATCAGCTGCTCAGCCCCATAATAAGTCTGTGCTCCTCACGGTAGGTTTAGCATGCAAGACAGCAAAGTGATAGAGCTTTGATCAGCTTAGGTGAGAAGTAAGTCCAGACATTAGCAGACTTGTAGTCCTGGTAAGCTAGTGGTCCCTAAACCTACAGAAACCAGCATCATTTAAATAAATAATAATAACAACCAAAAAAGCCCATAGGCAAGGTTTTTGTAACAGATCACAAGTGGGTTACATGCTGAGGAGGCAGAATCAGGAAGAGAAAAAAAGGTTCCCAGGCTTTCGCATACCCTCGAGAGAAAGTCTGATTGTTCTGATTTTGCCCACAAATATAGTTCCCCTTTGCGGTTTGATTAATCTCTAAAGGACGCCATGGCAGGATGGAGGGGCAGACACTTCCTGTTTTCCTAGAGAACAGGATGTTCTCTTATGATGATGCTTTTGGAGCTGGAGACCGGAGGTCCTGCTTTAAAAGGCTTTCATTCCAATCCTTGACCTGGTATTTACAAGGTTTTCAAAACCACAGGAGACGTGCTTCAGTGATTGGGCTTCAACAGGCAGCTGGGTCCCTTGAGGATACGACGGTGGATGCCCTGGCTATTTATTGTTGTTCCTGCCCTTCAGAAAGCTGCATGTGTGAATTGCTTGGTCACACATCAGGGAGAGGTGCAGAGAGGAAGAAATAGAGAACTCGGTTCCTGCTCTGCTTCCCAGGGGTTGAACCTGGTTTTCTTGAAGTCATGGGGGGTAATTGCCATTGACTTAACTGAGATCAGGATTTGACCCTAAATGAGACGATTGGAAAGACTGGTGCACACACCCACATGGGACCTCCCCTGCAGCCCAGAGAATCCAAGTGGAATTCAACCCTACCCACTCCCGCCCCATGTCACCTCAGCTACCGCCACACGCAAAGCTCTGGGCAACCCTTTGTGCTGCAGATTCCTTCTTTGAGGGGACTGTGGACTGACACAACTCTGCTGCTGTAATCACCAGCTGAAGGACAGCAGGGAATCTCTAAGAGATGGGCAAGGCTGAGCCTGCATGGAAAAGCCGGGGGTAAGGAAAGCTGGGTTGTCTCCTCCTGTGTCTCCGGCCTCAAGCTGAAGCCTTTCGTTTTCTTTCCCTGTGCACTTGGCTTTGGATTTGGTGGTGAGAGGGTTATGCAGTTTGGGAGATGGAGCTGACCAGCCACCCTCTCTCCTCTTGGCACTGTCACTGCTGTGAGCTAGGAGACTCCTTACCATTCAGATATGGACGCGGGCACTTTGAGTGATGGCTCCAGTCTGCGGCTGGGGATTCATTCGCAGCAGACTGCTACCAAAGCTGGGGCCCATTTTGCAAGTGAGAAGAGAGTGCTGTGGGAGGGAACACTTGAGAAGAACCTCTTTTTCTTTCAGGCTTTTACTTTCCAAAGCCACATTCACCTCTCCCCCCTTAACATTTTGTATATATATAAAGATATTTAGGGATTAAATATACAGCTCAGTGCATGGCAAATATACAGCCATGCAACCTTTCTTCGTGCTATTTCGAGTGTGGAGCAGGTCGGGACAAGTGGGGCAAAGAAAATGAGGTCAAGAGTAAGAGAAATCCTATTATCTGTACTTTCTTGTAGGACTTCTGTCACCTTGGTGGCAGAGCACCCAAGAGGCAGAGATGAAAAAAGAGAATCATTGGAGGGAGGAGAGATGGAGGGAAAGAGAGAGTGGGAGGGAGAAAGTGAACCAGACATGGGGAAGAAAGAGAGGTAGAGAGAGAGGAAGACAAGGGTAGCGAAAAAGAGAAAGCCAGAAAAAGAGAGAAAGGGAATCATCCTGATAGGGCAGGGAAAGAAAGACAGAGGGATGAGGGAGAAATGTTACCAAAACTACACATCTAAAGCTGGCATGAAATTCCACAAACTGGGCAAGAAAAGGATGAACATAAGAACGGCCATACTGGGTCAAGCCAAAGGTCCATCTAGCCCAGTGTCCTGTCCTCCGACAGTGGCCAATGCCAGGTGTCCCAGGTAATCACCAAGTGATCCATCCCCTGTCGCTCACTCCCAGCTTCTGGCAAACAGAGGCTAGGGACCCCTGGGTGAGAGAGCTTAGCTCCTAGTTTTCACAATTGACCTCATAAACCAGCCCACTCCCAACATGTGCTTGCAGAGTTTCTCGGAGGGAGGGGGAGGAGTATGTACAAAAGAGACGGCTTCGCTCCATGATGCCCTGGCCAGGTGCACACTCCAGGACCTGCACAATTCACTGCACTGGCTCCTCTCATTCCAGAGCCATAGACAACTCTCAGCCTCTTTCATGGACCGGGTTGAGACCCCTCCCATCCCCGCAGATCCAGCCCGCCCAGCCTTCATCCTACACTTTCTCCATGGCAACTATCTGTGCTTGGTTGCCTGAAAGACTCCTATAGACAGTCGAGACAAGGTGAAAATGAAATGGCTTTAACAGAATGGGGGTCTGCAAGGCCCCCGCAGTTTGTTCCCCATGATGTTTAATTCCTCAGCTGGCTGTAGGCCCAGGTTTGTCTCTTCATTAGTGCCAGTTCTCCTCTTGCTACCTTCAGCCCCACTGCTCTCCTCCTTCCTGTGTGTTTGCAGTCCGGTTCTTTCCTCCTGTGTGTTGTAACCCTCCTCGCACCCAGTTGTGGTGCTGTCTGCAGATTCGATCACAGCTGAGTTTTCCACCCAGGAAACACATGACAAAGACAGGTGCAAGGCAGCCACATAAGGTCCAGAGAGAGTTTCCTGTTCACTTTGCCACAGGCCCTGTCTACACCAGGAAAATAAGATGTGGTTAGCAAACTTGTTAGCTAACATGTTAGCTGGTCATGCTGAACACTAGCTGAGACTTTTATAAGCACAGCTGGGCTGAATTCCCTGCTAACATGACTTCACTGAAGTAGAGGAGTTACTCCAACAGAGACCTTGGCTCTGCTGTCTTTGTCTACACTAGTTGCTAAGTAGTGTTTAAAACCATGTTAATTAACAGGTGTTAGCTAACACCACTGATAACTACACCACAGTTTCCTAGTCTAGACAGGGTCACAAAGGGCTTTGGAAAGAGTCTCAGGGCTTGTCTACACCGGCAATTTACAGCGCTGCAACTTTCTCACTCAGGGGGGTGGAAAAACACCTCCCCTCCCCGAGCACAGCAAGTTTCAGTGCTGTAAAGCGCCAGTGTAGACAGTGTCCCAGTGCTGGGAGCTGCGCTCCTCGTGGAGGCAGTTGCCGTGACCACACAAGGCCCGTTGACCACACTCGCGTTGCCAGTGTAGACTAGCTCCTAGACTGGGATACAACTTGCAGAAAGTTTCCCAGCTTTAAGACTGATGGGTGCTTTGGAATTCGAACAGATATGTCTTGACAAACTATTTGGACGGTCCAGTGTATGTCCCTGTTCACTTAAGGCCTCTCATTCCTTCCAGCCCCAGTGGGAACCCATCTGAGACAGCAGTGCAAAGCCAGAGAATCATGGAAAGATTTGTTTAAAAACTCTCACCCATGTGCCCCCCCCCCCCCGCCCCCGTTCCTTTTATGGCAATTCTGGAATTCAGGAAACAATACACAAGCTTTTTATTTTGTTGAGTAACTATTGAGTGGGGGTCAGGTGTGACATGGAAATGGAAATGGACTTTGCTGAAATAGTTTGGGGATGAGTTCACGGCTGTTATGGCTCAGGCTGGGCCTGTTACCATGCAGTCCCCTTCCAATTTTATGACTTAATCTCTCCAAACTTTGGTGCCTGATGGTTTAATATTGGGAGAGGTGGAGCGCAGGGCTCTTAACAGATCGTTACTGGAGAAATATGGAGAAGGTATTTGACAGGTATATTTAAAAATTGACAGCTCCATCCTGTCGACTTTTCCAGTGATGGTTACTGGGGAGGGGGAGGGGAGTTCGGGAAGAGGGAGAATGGGGAGGAAATGTATTTGGCTTAATGGGCAGGTGGTATCTGTTCCGAGTCCTGTCACTATAGTTTGGAATCTATTCACTAGCTTTGGCTCTCCTCCCGCTTCATCCCGCCTGCTTTTATGCTCTGTGGGCGCTTGGGTCCGTTTCTATCAAGGCTCCCAACGCACACGAACACACGTGCACAGGATGCAACACGGAGCCAGCTGGGGGATACCAGTATGGAGGCCTGCTGCATGGAGAACAAGTCGTCTCTGTGGCAGGGTGGGAAATGCAATGTGGGATTAAACTCTCAAGGCTCTGGCAGACGCGAGGGACACCGGTTCGCAGAATGTAGGTGTTAGCTGGGGACCTTTGCTCCCTGCGCCAGTAACATGGCATGTGGCAGGACACACATGGGGGCGCGTTCAGCCTCCTAGTAGTGGTGGGGAATCGGGCTGTGCTCTTCTAAGAGCTTCTCCTAGAGGCAACACCGGGAAGCTCTGCAGGGGCAGCTCAGGGCTAGGGAGACTTTACCGAGAGCTCTAGCAGCCCCCCCACTCTGCGCCCCCCAACACACACATTCTGTGAGCTCCCCACTCATTCCCAAACACAAGGCAAGGTCCTGGTCCTAGTCTTTAAGACTCTTAAAGGGGCAAGGCCCAGCTATCCTAGGGAGAGCCTCTCCATCCTCTACAATTATTCTCATCAGACCTGCGACCAGTGATGGAAGGGCGGCCCAGTGAGGAGGTCACTAGGCTGGGAGTTGGGAGACCTGGGTCCTGCTCTGCCGCAGGCATCCAGTGTGACCCCGGACAAGTTGCTTTGTCTCTCTGTGCCCATCTGTGCAGTGGGGTATCCACCCACCTCACAATGACACATACACTAAAGCTGGTGAGGTGCTGAGATACTCTGGTAATGGGAGCCATGTAAGTACCTTAGAGAGAGTGATGGCATCTAGGTTGAATCCTGGGGGAGCTGTGGGCAGAGGGCTTCCCAATGGAGTCCAAGCACACCCATTTTCAAGGTCTCTTTTGGATGCACTCAATGTGGATATTAATTTTGCACGGGGCAGCTACATACTGCCCCAATGGGTGCATTAGAAATGCTATTGGGAGGCTGGAATAGATAGAAAGATTCATTTACATGACATTTCCCTTTGAGTTTGGGGGGGGTTTTGGGTGGGGGCAGGGGGTTGAATCCCAGACCTCTCTGTGGTGCAGCCCCACCTGGCCAGAGACCGAGAGAAAAGATCTGGATAATGCTTCCGTGCAGCAAACCTGCTGAGATTCATCCAGCTCAGCTTGCCACTAACCCCACTGGTGCACAGCCAGGAAGGGCAGAGGCTGGGGCGGGGAACAACATTCGGAAGCCCACAGAAACTCCCAGTTTTACAAACACAACCTGCAGAGAGGGTTTGTATTTTGTGTGTGTGTGCGGGGGCAGATTTGTGTATGTGGGTCAGTATGCACTTGGTATGTGTGGGCCTCTGGTGGGGGAGATGTCTGTATGCATTTTCTGCTGGTCCAAGCCAGGTCTCTGCACCAAGCACATGGAAGCAGGCACAGAGCAGGGGTTTCTATGACAGTTCCAGGGTGGGGCCTATAATTCTTCCCCCACTTCACAAAGCTGCAGGGGGGCTGCCCCGAAGTTACTGCAGCCTCAGCGCTCCATTCGCCACAGCGGCTGCTCCCCGTTTAGCAGGGGGATTGGCTGATTGATGGGTAGCTCTCTGAGGAGCTGCGGGGGAGCCACTCCCGTGATCTCCTCATTAACAGAGCCCCCGCAGGGCCCCACAGAGACGAATCTCCGCTTTCATGCATGTGGCGAGTGTGGCTGCACGTGTGTGTCGAACTTGCGCATGCATGTAAGTGTTGCATCCAGCAATAGTAACTTTTGTGTGTGTGTGTTTGTGCGAATGAGCACATCTGCCCCTGAGTATTCTCTATGGGGGCACAGACAAGGTTTGGTGAGTCTGTGTTTCTGAGAGCAATCCTCTCAGCTTATGTGTCGGTGTGAACATGCCGTGTGTGTAGGAGGGGTGAGGAACGGTCTGACGGTGCGTGTCTGTGGATGTGTTTGTGTGAGTGCCCAGGTCGGTGCACAAGAGCCTGTGTGTGTTCTGCTGGAGGATGACTGGTCAGGTTTATAGAGGTTCTGGTGTTTTTATGGCATTATGAAGTACTCGATGACATCAGCCAAATATTAAAACAGCATGGGCCATGAGGCCTTCCAGTGGAATATGCAGATTTGAATCTGAAGTTATTCAAGGGTGAAAAACCAAAGGAGGAGTTTTGGAAAATGGGGCCTTTTTCTTTTGGACGCCACCCTCAATTGCTCCATCTCTCCGTTTCTGCTCCCCATCCTTCATCTTCAACATCCTTTAGCTTCTTTGTGCTCATGGGTCAAGAGATTCTAGACATGGAGGTCTTTGTTGTTGGACTTGACAAAGCTGTGGTGGAACATGCAGTGCTGGCTTGAGTCTTATTGTCTCACAGGGGGAGCCAGGAAGGGAGGGCGGGAAGGGGGCAAAGAGAAGCAGATAGGGACTCAGCGCAACAAGTAATCAAGGCAGAGATTTTCAAAGGGAGTTAGGGACCAAAATCCCATTGACATTCAACAGGAGATGGCCACCTATTGACCCTGGATGTTTTAGAGAAACTCATTCATACTTCTCATTCTGCCAGTCATCTGGAATGAACATTTCTAGATGGTTTACATCCAACTTTCTTTCTTGGTGGCTGAGATTTTCAAAAGTGATCAGTGATTCTGGGTGCCCAACCTGAGATACCCTAAAGGGTCTGATTTTCAGAAAGTGCTGAGCACCTGGCACCTGGGAATAAGCATCCTTTAAGGCAGTGGTTCTCAACCAGGGGTCCGGGGGCCGCAATCAGGTTTCAGGGGGTCTGCTAAGCAGGGACGGCATTAGACTTGCTGGGGCCCATGGCACAAGGTGCTGCGGGGAATAATGCTGGAAATTCAGCAAGCGGTGGTCTCCTCCCTGCCTCCCCACTCACATGTGAAGGGGGAAGCTCTGCCGTCTGCTAGAGACACTCTTTTTTGAAGGAGATGTAAAACAGAGGGTCTCCACTCCTGGTGGTTACTAAATGTCCCTGGCTCTTTCCACAGGAGTCGGACTGTTTAATCCTGGTGTCCTGGCCAAACTCCATTGCATTCTGGCCACCTAAAATTCCCCTTCTGGTTTGATTTGGAGACATTTCTGAAATGTAGTGGAGCTACGTCTTTGATTCGCTTATATCAAGGTTTGCTTTTGGGGATCAGTGAAACGCTGGCAAAATTCCACCGTCTGTGCATGAGTCAAAGCTCCATCAAAGAGGCTTCACATCCCTGGCTATAATTGTTATTACTACCTTGCACCGGTGCCTGTCCAGCACAGTAGCGGAGGGCTACCCTCCTTCTGGGAATACTGATCACATACCAAGGTGCTGCCTGCAGGCCCCAGAGGACCTTTATGTTTATGCATCTCTTTCATCTCTGCAGCATTGCATCTGCAGCAGCCAGAGGTGCCCCCCCCCAGCCCCCGCTTCTCTGCAAGTTACAGGCCTATTCCCAAGAAAACTAGTAACAACAACAACAAAAGAATTTTCATAAAACACAAATCTAAAATGAAAGGAGGCCTTCCTGCCACCCCGCTGCTTTTGCAAATAACGTACATAGGAGCTGGTTTTCAAGGCCGCTGAGCACACACAGCCATCATTGATTCAGTGGGGGCTGCGGGGCTCAGCACTGGAGAAACTCAGACCCGGAATACACAAGCACGCGCGTGCAGTACGGATCAAACCGTCTGCTGGCACCACTCCACTGGTTGCAGCAGATGTACGATGCCCACAGAGAATTTGGCCCCTCATATCATCCATATTATAGGCTTTGCAAAGGAGCAAGGAGCCAGCACAGAGTCCGTAAATGCGTTCCTGGACGAGTTCCCCCCCCCGAGACTAATGTTTTCACAGCATTTCTACTGTTGTGAAGCTCAACAACCCTAGAATGGAGATACCGTTGATTGAGGGAGGTCTGGCTGCTGTTCCACATGCTCTCTCCATGCCCCTGGTCCCTCCTGCCCTCCGCGTTCCCCCTGCCCTGCACCCGATGGCTCAGACTTTGCTTTTTCTCTTTGATTTCCTCCTCTAGAAATTTGGTCTCCATCTCCCACCAGCAGACCAAGAGCAGCTGCCCGGGCAGTCAGCTCAGTGTTCTCAGAGCGCCCAGGTCTCTGACAGGCCCTCCTCTAGCACCCAGGCGCATGGAGCCAGCAAGCCAACTCTCTCCATATGTGCAGCGACCCCAGGGCCAGGTTGAAGAGACGAGCCCAAGCCAAACCCTCAGATCCACAAGGGGAGCTGCCAAGCTGAGACCCAGGCTCTGAGCCAAGAGCTCTCAATGCTGGAGAGCTGTGTTTCAGTTTGGACCCATCCCTAACATCACACTTGCAATGAGAGACTCCTTCAGTGGCATTTGCCCTGGCTTTGTGCTGGGCTCCCATGAACACCTTTCTGAGGCACTTGGTGGTACTTCCCTGAGAGGGAACAGACATCCCCCAGAAGCATTATGGGCCTGATTCTCAGAGATGCTGAGTGTCTCAACTGATGTCAGCAGGGGCTCCGCCTGTCTGGAAATCCAGGCCTACATTAGGGCTCAGAGTTAACACCATCCATCATGAAGATTTCAACTGAAACCTTTTCTTCCTTCTGTGCTCACTTGCCTCCCGGGGTGGGGGGGGGGAAGAGGGAGTAAATCCTGGCAGGGCTTTCACTCGCATCCTTCTCCTGCTGGAGCAGAAACGTCACAGACTCTCTGAGGCCCATCAGGAAAGCCAGGCCAGGCCGCACAGGGGCCATTCTGGGAACCGCTCCAGCCATCAGTGGAGGAGCCTGCCTAAAAATGACTCTCCTGGCTCCCCTCCACACGCCGGCTGTCCCATATGGAACAAATGTACATTTTCCATCAACTGTTTGTATTTTTTCATTTAAAAAAACCGGGCTGCATGTCCATGTGAAATGTCGGCCACAGCAGATCGGGCCCCATCATGGAGATGGAACCTCTGGCCAGCTTTCAAGCTACTCAAATGTATGGTATGAAGCCATAAATTTTAATGGGGGTTTGACATATTTGGTGGTCTCTGCCTCACACTTAATGAATGTTTGTCCACGTTACAAACTAACCGCACAGCTTGAGACCATTGGCCGGGGGAACCAGGGTGCCGGAGGTCACGGCTGCAGTGGTGCTGGCCGTCGTGGATGGAGATAGAGAGGAGCGGCAAGGGGAGCTCACGGCGGAAAGAAGAGGGGCATAACGGAGTGGGTCTGAGTGCACTGGGGGGGAAGCGTATGGGGGCCCAGCACTCTAATAATAGCAAGTACTGAAAGCCAGGAGACCTGAGGTACATTGGCAGAGCTGTGTGAGCACTCAGGAGGGGACCTGCAGGGGCTGCTGCAGGTCAGAACAGAGATGAATTGGCAGAGCAGTGTGGGAAAGCAGGGATGCTACAGCTCAGGATTGAACAGCGTGCCGGGAGGCTGAGCACGGAAACAGGAGGGGGGCTGTGGGTCAGGACGGAGGTGCGCTTGCAGAGCTGTACATAGGCCTAGGACTGGAAAAGCAACGTTCATTCGTGTATCAGTGCACTATGCCTGCCTAGCTGTCCGTCCAACGCTCACCAGCCTGGCACACGAAGCCCTCACTCAGCGCTGGGCTTCCGTCACTTTCACAACCACCATTTTCAACCGACCTCCCTTCCCCATGCAAGCCAAAAAAAAGAAACAGGTCTGTCTGAGTAGCGGCCCCTGGAATAACTGCCACTGGTATGTGCTTCTAAATGGCTGAAACACAGCAAAACCCTGCAGCTGAATTGTTCATGATGGTTGGTTTTTGGAAACCTGTAGCTGCATCCTTACATTATTAGATCCCAGATGTGCTGGGCTTGTACCATTTTATTTCTTTGGCTGGAATCAGAACCTGGGTTCTCTCATGTCCTTTCATAGCTGGCACTGAGAGGGACAGACAAAAAGAGAGGAAAACCAGAAAGAATAGAAAGAACCCCCAACCGCCCCCCCCCCCCCCACACACACACACCTCGTTGGGAAGCCAAGCCTGCTGGTCTCCCCAAAGTTTAATACAGACAAAGTTTGAGCCGAAAGATGGACATGAAAGTGGAGTTTGGCTCTGTTTTCTCTCCCATTCAAAACATTCAAAAACTATTAACTGTGGTGGGGGTAAAAAAACAGATGGTTTTAATATCATGCTCTTCCAATTGTGTTTTTTTTTTCTTTTCTTGAGCACTTTAAGTGACATGGTTACATGTATTTGATTAAAAAGCTGTAATTCAACAAGTACGTTTTCTTGTACTGTACAAAACTGCTTAAAGAAACAGGGTTTATTTATGGCGTTCTGTGGACAGACAAGATGATAGGGGAAAAGGGAGGGAGAGACAGTCGGACAAACTGACAATCTAGTATCTCTTTTAGAGTTTGGTGAATACTGAAAAAATCTTTCTCATCAATATTAGCTTTAATTTTAAAAATGAAGGTCCTTCAGCCACGTTGGTCTCTGTGAACACTTTCATAGATTCCCAGGCCAGATGGAAGCACTGTGCTCATCTAGTCCGACCTCCTGTATAACACAGGCCAGAGAACTTCCCCAGAATAATTCCTGGTTGAACTAGTTTGTGTGAGCAAATTCTGCAGACATGAATGTTCGCAGAAAAGGAGTTCCAAAATTTGCCATAACTATTCATGGAAACTGAAATTTAAATTCACACAGGCAAGGGTTTGCATGAGAGATGCCTGTGTATCATCCAATTAGGGAACAAAGATGATGCCGTGGGACGTATCCGACCAATCCCAAGTAACCAACGCAGCCCGATTTTCAAATATTCATGTTCAATCCATTGAGTAAAAAATTAAGAAAGCAATCTGAGCAGCAGGTAAATGTGAGGGAATCCTAAGCTGCTGGAAGAATATCCAGGCTCAAACAGAAGGAGGCTTATCCAGTGAATGAATTATTTGCTCCACTGTCTAACAAGGACATAGAGAAACAGAAGTGCAAATGCAAGGAGCATCTCACACCTCTGAGTATTGTGCACAATATGCCCCTGCACTGCCCCATTCCTCCACCATCATCCCATTTGTACCCCAAACTCAAAGTGAATCTCAGGGAGTATGTAAAAGTTCATTATAACCCACCTGCAAACTCAAACCACTGTGCTTTGCATGGCTCTCATGAGTTACTGTCACAGAATTATTTTAGAAGGACCTTCTGCTGGGGGTAGGTAAATAGGGTTGTATAAATTAGGGACCATCACGAACTATTACTCCATACTTGACGTTAGCACCCCAAATGTAACAGGAATGAGCCTCAACCAAATTCCCACATCTGACTCCTCAGCGCACACACACACGCTTTGGGGACACTGGAACCTGGATGTTTCTCTAAATGACTAAACCAAGACCCTGGCTTGGCTTTGGGGAGATCTAATCTAGGTCTAAATTATGCATGTTGAGTCCTTCTCTAAACAAGAACCATTTATGAGATTCAAATCCATTGCCCACATTTCTGGAATTTAATTTTCAAGCATCTCTCTGCTCCCTGGAAGCAAAAGCATCAAAACCACCATACGAGGGTGTTGAATCTGAATGGAACAACCAGGAAGTACCAGAAATCTCCCAGGAAGCTTGGATCTAAGGAGAATGCAGCTCTTTGTCTACAGCAAAGAGATTTGGGTACATTTGGAGAAGCATCTAATTTTGCAGATGCTCCTTACTGGTAATTATTCTTGAATATTAATACAGTGCTATCAGTGACTGCATGTGGCTTTATAAACATCAAAGCATTTATTTAACTTCACAATCCCTCTGTGACCCAGGTCAGTTCTGCCCACAACTTACGGAAGACTCCAATTTCCAAAAGTGGCCACTCATGTTGCCCAATTGGAGATGACTTTGGCCTGATTTTGAGAAAGTGCAGATGAGCCCGCCCATCTCCAGGGGACAGCAACGGGAGCTGCAGCTACTCAGCACGCTTGCAAATCTGCTTCCCCGTGTCTCCAGCTGGACGCCTAAAACTCAAGGCACCTAAAAATCAGGGGCTGCTTTTGAAAAGGTTTCCTAAGTGACTTTCCCAAAGTCACAGAGTGAGGCTGTAGCAGAGCTGGAAGCAGACACCTGGCAACTTGATTCCCTTAATCACAAACACCTCCTATTCAGGGAACAGGTTGAATGGAATCTAGGAATTGGTGGATTTACAGATGTCCAGTTCTGGAGTCTTTAATCAAGTCTGACAGCCTTGACTTAATGCTAAAGAGGCCTTTGGTTTGTTTATGCCCTATGATGAGGCGCAGCTGCCAGTCTCAGAAGTAAGCCCCCCCAAGGATAAGAATGGCAGGGGATGTGGGTTTTAACGTGCTGGCTAACAGCTGTGTGTGGGGAATTGTGAGATGCCCACTGAACTATGCTTGGTTCCCACTGCAGGCAGTCACTCAGTTTCAAGGGAACCAAACTGACTTTGGAAGGGGGAAAAAGATAGGGCAAAAAAAAAAAATCCATCTATGTGTCTTTATGCAACTGAAAAACTAAATTTGCCCATGTACATAAAACTCTCCAGGCCGGCTGGAGAGAGGGGAACGGGCAGAGGAAGACAGCTGCAAAGCAGCTAAGCAGACAGGGAATCGCCCAGACTGACAAGACCACAGGAATTGCAGCAGTATCCTTGAGCAGCATCCTCGGTCACTCTATCCCTGAGCTAAACGGAACATGCCGAGCAAACGAGGCTGGTCCATTACGGCGAGCGGTGGAACCCAGAGCGTACCCATGTAGGTGGCAGGACACCAAGGGACTCCTCTCAGTCTTCGCACTCATTGCAAAGTGCAAAATGGAGCGCTCCCAGGCAGCAGCCGGTTCGGTGCCATTAGCACGGCTCCCAGGACACAGGAACAGGCCTTGGAGGCAATTCAGCAACGTCGTCCCAGGGATGATCACTTAGAACAGCATTTCTCAAATGCGGCCTCCGCGGGCGCATGCGGCCACCGGGGGGTTTTCTTGTGGCCACGGCCTCCTGGGCTGTGACTGGGGGGAGGGGCGGCTCCTCCCCGGGGCTGCTTGCAGGGTTTGGTCCCTACCCGCTTCTGGAGCCACCAATGCTGTAAAAGCAGGCATCAGTGGGAGTTCCCCACCTTCCCAGGGGAGGGCTTCAGGCTTCCGCCCGTGGGTGGAAGGCTCTGGCTGCGTGGCGGGGGGCTCTGTCCCCCAGCTGCAGGGTTTTGGGCTCCATCCCTGGACTCACCCCCCATCATCACCTCAATCCTCGCTGCCTCCTCCAGGCCCCCATTGCCTCCTGCCCTCCCCCCCCCGCCTCCTCGTCCAGGGCTTAATTTTTCCCCCAGCATGCCAGGGCTGAGTAAGTCTGCTATGAAAAGTGATATTAACAAATATACAAATATCACTTTTCACGTTAGCAGACTTACTAACTAGCAATGTAAAAAATATCGAAACATGCAAAGCACCTTGTTTTTGTTTCTATTCTCTTAGGGTCCAGTAAAGAATAGAGACAACTGTACATTATTTTTTATTATTGAAGCTGCAAAGGAACCCTACATAAATAAATTACAATAATCTGGACATGTGTAGATGCATATTTATTTGTTTTAAAGTTAATTAAGTATTTTAGGAAAAATTCTCAGAGCAGCCAACAGCAAGAGTTGGTGGCCGCACTTTGAGGCCACCCAAAAATATGTTGTGAGAACCCCTGACTTAGAAGGATAGTCCTGAGGGGTCTGCCAGTTCAGGGGAGGGGAGGGCACAGCAGAATTGAGGCATCTAGGAGGTGGAGCTGGGTGATAAGGCCACAAAGCGAACTGATAAGGCAGATCTGGGATCTGTTGGAAGAGTTGTCCAAGTCCCCTTGAGCTGGATCAACAGCTGCGTGTCAGGATTAGAGTGCACTGGAAGAGCTTGCATGGCATATGCACACACTGTGCCCAGCTCTGCCTGGACACCCATTAGCATCAAATGCATCCCCTTCCCTAGCCAAAAAACCCCAGCACGCTCAATTGCTCAACTGAGCTAAAATGAAGTCTGTGCAGAGATGACCAGAGCGGTGGGTGACGTAGGGCAGTAAAATCTAGGCAGTGCCATGGTAACTCTAGGTGATTATTTCTCCCACATAAGAGCCACATAGAACAAAAACTGGCCCTGATACAGAACACAGGAGCCAGGAGATTCAAAGTTACAGCCTGCTACCAAAGCAGGAGAGAAATCCTGAGGCGTCCTTTGCTCACACCTCTGTGCATGGTTCTTGGTCGTGGCATATGATAGCTCTGCCCACCACCCTGAACTTTGGAGGATCATTCCAATTTCTCCAGCGAAGTCCCACATCCTACAAGCCCATCACGGTACATGCTGGGAAAATGTTTCAGTGCAATTTTTTTTTACTCCTTCTCATAATACAAGAATACAAGAACAAGGGGCCACCAAATGAAATTAATAGGTAGCAGGATTAAAACAAACACAAAAAGTATTTTTTCACGCAATGCACTGTCAACCTCTGGAACTCCTTGCCAGAGGGTGTTGTGAAGGCCAATACTATAACGGGGTTCAAAAGGGAGCTGGATAGATTCATGGAAGATAGGTCCAACAGTGGCTATTAGCCAGGATGGGCAGGAATGGTGTCCTTAGCCTCTGTTTGCCAGAAGCTGGGATTGGGTGACAGGACATGGATCACTTGATGATAACCTGTCTGTTCATTCCCTTTGGGGCACCTGGCATTGGCCACTGTCAGAACACAGGATACTGGGCTTGATGGACCTTTGGTCTGACCCCGTATGGCTGTTCTTATGTTCAATATTGCAACGCCACACATTTGTCCTGATGGGACGAGCTGCAAAAGCTGCAGCCTTGTTCTATAGCCCATGTGCTGCAGAATCTCTTGGTGCAGTGAGGGACAGAGGTCTAGGTGGGGAGCCGGTTTCATTCTTAATGCTTGGCCTCTGGTTGGTTAGATTTCCCTGCATTTCCATTCCTTGAATGGCACTTCTGTGCGTGGCCCCCGACGTGCTGCCAAAATAAAATTCACCATGGAAAAAACTTTGCATCCCCCACTACAGTTTGGTTCAGAACAAAGATTAAAAAGAAAAATAAATATTTTAAACTAGAACTGAGGCCGCACCAAAGCCCCAGACCCAAGAAGTCCCAAACTCTCGGGAACTTGGGATCTGGATCCAAACTTGGTGATTTACCCCATCTCTTTAAAGGACTGGATGAAAACCTGGATCTAAGCACCCTGAAATCCTAAGAATTTTCACACCACAGCCCAAACTTTGTGCCCATCATTCTATGAACCCTGTCAGAGCAGGTCTTAGGGTCAGCAGCGTGGGAACCCTCTTCCAATTCTCCTACCACAACACACAGAAACCCCTTGAAGAATCCTCTTTCTTTTGTTTTGCTCAGCTCCTCTCGGTTTCCCTCTCTTCCCGCACTATTTCCAAACACTTGCATTGGTTCCATTGACAACCTTTAGGAATTTCTTGTTATGTTACCAAGAGGCAGGATTTTGTATCCAAGCCGCTTCCTGGCTGCTCGGACTGGTGTCTTTTCCTTGGCTCTGTCCTGCTCAGGGATCACCTGCGGTTCATTTGATTTATGAACGGAGAATTTTTTGAAACGCCGTTTCCTTTTCATTGTTGTTTCAGTTGCTGCTCTCGCTTCCTCCTCACTTTGAATAACTCCTGCCCTGCTGCAAATGATGAGAATCATTGGGAATAAACACTCACACTCCAGCAGGGATTCTTGGCCTGCTGGCTGAGGTGCTGAATAAAGAGACCACCCTGGCCCACCTGCCCCAGCCCCAAAACATTCTGAATCAGCCTGGCTTGACATTCAGGTGAGGAGCCTGATGGGAAGTGGCTGGGAAGAGGGCTGCCTGCACCTGTTGCTTGGTGCATGGGCCGATCTTGTGCCTGGGGTGTCTGACATTAGGGGAGCTAGCTCAATACCACGCCGCCTGATCCGCCTCAAAGCCCTTTCAAGGCAGAGCACTGAGCTCTCCCCGGCAGCCTGTAAGGACGACCCAGTTCCTAAAAGCATCTCCCAGTTTGCCCCGACGTTGCTTCTTCCTTGGGGTCAGGAGTGGGTCTCCTGGCCTGTTTTGGGGTTTGTAGGAGCCAGTCACTAATTCCAGGTCTAGCTGATGCCCCCTGGATGCAGCGAGGCTGTGCCTGTCCCGGGCAGCCCAACACCTAGGTAGTCACTGTGCAGGAGACGCACACGCTGCCCTGCATCGCTCGGACAAGATCGCCGCTCAGGTCATTGCTGGAGGGCATTGGGGAGGGGATGGGGGAAGAAGAGGAAAGACAGATACCTGGAGGCCTGGGCTCTAGCTAACATACCCCAGTACAGCAGGCCATTCATCCTGAGCTGCTGCAAAAGGTACCACCGGAAGCTGATGTCCTCCATTTACCCACACACACAGCCCAGGCCACGGCAAGGCAAGATTCCCCACCAGGCCAGGTCACCATGTCTCACCCCTAGCCTGAAAGGCTCCCATCTAGCGGGAGGGGCCCAGCTCATTTTTGTACGGGGAACCAGGAAAGGCCGGGAAGCCCGGAACCAGGTGACTGAGCAGGCAGCATGCCCCAAGCTCTGTCTTTGGTCAGGGGCTAGCTCGGAGGTCAGGATGTGTCCCGTCCGTGTCCCCCTCAGCTCCATGGTTGCAATAAAAACACAGCAGGTTCTTGGGGCAGATCTGCAGGGGCGATTTCCCTCAATACAGAGGCTCATGGAGAAAATTCAGTCCTGGCAGTTAGCGTTGCCATTGCAGAAGCTCAAACCCATGGTTTGTGCTCCTCCTACCACATCAGCTCTGAGTGCAGGGGGAGGGGACGACCCCCCAAACAGGTTTTCTCTGTCCATCCCCAGCAGCTGCCTCAGGTCCCGGGGCCTGTCTGTCCAGGAGCGAGTCTGATTTCCCCTCCCTTTGGTGTGGCATCAGGACCCAGGGGATGCCGGGATGAGTTCTCCGATCTCTATCTACTGATGGCAGAAAAGGAAAATGCAGGGGTACACGATTGCCTCTGCTTTCTTGTGGGACCTGGGGCTCTGTGCTGGAACCCATCTGTTCAAAGGGAGGTGCAGCTCTCTCTTGAATTTTCTGGAGGGAGGAGGTATCTCCAATAGGGCTCTTCCAAATCACCTATTCTTCTTGAGACACGTTCCTAGGGTATCCCCCACCAATTGCCAGGTCCTTCTGGGAGGACTTTAGTCCACTCCCCTCTCTCCCCCTCCTCCAGGCTGAGTCTGATGGAAAGCTATCGGAACTAGGTTCAAATGCATGGTCTCTGCACCACCGCTGAGAACAGAATGCAGCCAGAGAGGGCCCTCTTGCCTGTCTCCAGAGAAACAACCTCTCTTCCTTCTCCCTTCAAGAGAGTGATGTTATAGACTCTGGTTCAGATAGGAAAGCCCGGAGAGACGATGATTAGATTTATAGCATCCCTCCCCAGGACCTCATCCTATCCCAGCCCTCAATCCTCCACCGCTTGCTCCTCAAAATGTTTCATTCTGCTGGCGAAAGGAAGAGCTGCATAGACCCCTGACTATCCATGGACTGTAGCCTAAGATCCATCAACCTATGGATTCTGGCTGGCCTACGTCAGCAACAGCTCCATAATTACCTCGCTGTCCTGCTGTAACACAGCCATGGCCACCAAAGGACATCCCAGCATCATTCTGCTGCACACTCATGGTGTCTCAGTAGCTGCAGAGATGGGCCCAGGATCTTCCTGCTCCGGAAGGGCAAACATCTGCCTCCAGAGCTAAAGGGGAACCTCTGATAGAAGTAGAGGGCATATGGCACACAGTTGAGCAGTTCTGATTCCACACAGTAGAGGGCAGTAGTCTCACATTCACCATGGTCAGTTAATTACAATGCCTTGTGCTCCCTCGGAAGTCAGAGTGGATCTGGCTCTCTCTGAGAAACCTGCAGCGGGCTCTTGCAGGGAAGCACCAGCTCAAGCCAGTCCCCTCAGGTTCAAGGCTGCTTGCCTCCCCAGCTCTCACGAGGGGCGAGCCGCCCCCATTCTCCTCCACGCCCTATTGTCTTCCATCACCCGTCCCCCACCCCCCGCTCCTCCTGCTCACTCCCCAAGTGAGGCTCCTCCAGGCCCCCGCTACTGCCACTCCGGGGGCTGGCTAGAAAACAGGAAGCTCTCCCCAGCGTGATGCAGCGGAAATGAGACAAATGAAATGCAGTGGCAGCAAGGAAGCAGGCGGAAGCTGACAGGATATTTGGAACGGCCTGTGAATTCTTGAGCTTATCTCTGTGCAGCAGAGGCCCAGAATTCCTTCAAAAACAGAGCACAGCTGGAGGGAGGCCCGCGGCAGAGCTGGGATGTAGCAACTCGTGGCGTGTCAGGCCAGGCTTTTCCCTCCAACGAGTCCAGGCCCCATCGTGGAAGAGGGCTCTTGTTCCGAGGTGGAATCTGGGCTCATGTTTTTGGCGGGAGTCGGTGCTACTGTCAAGGCATCACCTGGGGCTGGGATTTCTAGGGGGGGGTCCTGGAGTAGCAGGTCCTGAAACTAGCATTCGAAGGGAGCATGTCCTCAAGCACAGGGCATGATCCAATGCCCAGTGAAGTCAGTAGAGGTCTTTCCACTGGCTTCAATGGGCACTAAGTCAGGTCCATAGTGAGTTAGGGCACAAGCCTAGTAAATCCACAAGGGGAAGTGAGTTAGATGGCCCTATGCAAATCCCCATTTGCCAACATCCCTAAATCACCATGCAACCAGGCCTGGTCTGCTCAGAAGGCCCAGACTGGGATGGAGACGCATGTGCAGAGCTGTGTGACCGTCTTGTGCAGTGCCTGCCGGTGCTCTTCCTGGATCTTGCTAGGACATTCAGTCCGTCTCTTTCGGGAGCGCTCCATTTGCTCACACATACCTAACCACCCAGAGCCCTCCAGCCTCTGACTCTATGGGAGTCAGCAGAGAGGAGCTTTCAGGCTAGCAGGGAACCAAACCAGCCCTCAGTTTAATGAAAGAGGGAAGCGGGGCCTAGTGGTTCCTTTTAGACAGTGATGAGACTTGGCACAGAGGAACCTCATGGACCAAGCATGGAAGCTTCTGCAATTGCAAAATGAACCCCAGCGAGCACAAAGGAAATGCCAGCATTTTTATGGCAGAAACATGGCGTGTTCTGTCTGTAGGCTGGGGTCTCCCTGCAGGGCCAATCATGATGGTCCTTCCGGTTATTCTCCTGTATGCTGCATTGCAAGGATAGAGGAGAATGGAAGATTGTTAGTGCACTTTGTTTCCTCCAAGGGGGCTGGGTTGCAACCTCTGGCGGTAGAAGACAAGGCAAAACTTGTATATATTGGAAAGGGAGATGTGTCTCCTTGCTACTGCAAAGAACCAGATCTCCAGCATGGAAGATCGGAAAAGAAGCATCTAGGAAAGAGCTCTCTTGGGATGAGGCCACTTGCTTCTGCTGTCTTATTGCTGAGGAAAGTCCTCAATAACTTTTTCTGTCCCTCTCCCAGAGGGTGAGACAGAGACTGCCTTGTACAAGGCAATGGGAAAGGCAGAGACCCCTATCATATACCATACCCATAATCTCAATCTCAACATGTCATCAGATGAGCTACTCTTTTTGAAGGACTTCAGTTTGATTTATATCTGACATGAAATCAGCTTGAGAGACCTCCGTCTCCTTCATTCTTTGACCAGCCCTACCTTTATCTGAACTTTTTTACTCTACTTTCTCCCGTATAGGTCATCTTTGGTTCACGTTCTCAAAGTTCAGCTTCCACTAGATCCCCCGTGGGATCAAACAACAAACAACAACAACAAAGCCAAACAAACAGGAGGAAACCAGAGCCAGAGCTTCCGTCCCAGGTTCTCTTTTCCTTGATGCCACCTGTACATAGGGACAAAACAAATCAAAATCTGTCCCGGACATGCAGACATATAAATATACACAGCACAGAGGCAGACACAGCCCCTCCAGATGCAGAGATTCCCTAAGGAATGTCCCACCGTCCAGGTCCCAAAGCATCACCCCTCTTCCCCTACAGTCTAACTAACCGTAGGTAGCGTGAATAAGCCTCTTTCTCCCTTTATGTTATTGACCCGAGATTTAATTAGAACCCAGCTTCCTCTCTATATGAAAAATCACTTCCTCGAGCAGGTGGGTCTGCGACTGCAGGGATTCTGGGGGGTGGTAAGTTGGGGGAAGAGTTTGTTGTTTATTTTTGTATTTACAAAGCACAGCTTTTTCCTGATCCCGGGCATGGGAAGAGTGACAGGATGTGAACTCCATCCATCTCCTCCGAAATCAGACAATACCCGCGGCACAATAACGATTTACAGTGGAGAATAAAAAATGGCCCCTCCTGAAATGCCGGTGCAAACACCTGGTGCCCTCACACACATGTCGTTAGTGTTGCAGGCAGAGCCGGACGTGTGCATGTGTTCCCCCACCCCCCGTCATTCCCAGCTGTGTTGTATCCTCTCTCTCACTCACTCTCACACACACACAGACACACACACACAAAGCAAGGTTGCAGATTTCCTCTGTACAAAACAAACTCCAAGGCAGAGAGAGACAGAGGCATTGTGGGAAGGGAGGGAGGGATTTAAACAGTCTTATTTTATTCTTCTCCATTATCTCCAGTGCCTTCAGGGGTGTCTAAATGTAACCCTTCTGCCTGTCAGAGTTGGCAGCAACAAGGGCCGGGTTCAGTATCTAGGGGTTCCATTCCAATAACACAATGCAAAACCAGCTTGAGCCCCCCCCAGTGACCTGGGACAAATATATACCACCCCCGCTGGGTGCCTCCAAGAGGCAATACTTCCCCTCTCCAAGCACATAGTCTGAGTGTAACAAAAAGCCTTTTAATAACAGAGAGAAACAATGTGGCATTATGTTGGGGTGTCCACGCCAAGCAAATTGGGGCATGTCCTTTCCCTTTGGTTCTTGAGTCCAGCAACCCAAAATCACCCGAAGTCCCAAAAGTCCAACGACCCAAAAGTCTCTGTCCTTGGTCAGGGCAGCCCCAGAGTTCAAAAGTTTATCTGCAGAGTTTTTACCTCCCAACCTGGGTGGAGATTGGGGGGGGGTGTTAAGGGGCACCTTACGTGGTCCAACATTGATGGCCCCACCTCTCCATGGGGCTCCGCTCCACCAGCCACTCTGCTCTGCCAGCCGCTCCGCTCGCCATCCCACAAACTGAACTGCTCCGCCAGCCACTCCGCTCGCTATCCTGCAAACTGCTCCGCCAGCTGCTCCGCTCACCTTGCTGCAAACGGCTCTATCATATAGCTCCAGGCTCCCCCACTTCTTAACACAACACTCAGTCATTTCAGCTAGTACTAGGAGAGCCACAATGGTGGTGCGCTATTAGCCCAAAGTGAATTCAGCTCAGCAGCCTGTAACTAGACTCCTAATAGAATCAAAAATAGCTCTGATATTCCACAGTGGAGATAGGAGGAAGTACAATTAGCATGTAATGCCCTCACCAGGGGGCCCATACCACCAGATATTAATACCTGTTCCCAGCCTCTCTCCATTCACAGAGTTTTGGAACCCATGTCCCTTGCCTAGCGAGTGCTACTTAGTTGATGGTGAGTCCCTCCATCATAACAAAAGGCCAAGTACAGTTCCACTGTCCTTGATTCCCATAATCAGGGTAATAACAATTTATTCTTCCTGCCCCAATAACAGAGACACTGGGGATCCCACAGCAGCCAAAGTGACCATTTGGACAGCTATGGCCTCATTCTAGGCGGGGTGGGTGTGCCAATGCAAATGAGATCAGCCCCTGAAGTTCTTTTCCACAACTTGCCACACCTCACCACCAGATGTCAGGGTGGAGCTCATCCTGACTCTGCTTACATCTATGACACAGGGGGTCTCTCCAGCCCCCAGAGTAGCCCAGGTGCAAAGGTGGCTTAAAGTCACCAGAGCTCCCCTCCCACTAGGCTGGGAGTCCAGTGCTGCATTTCTTAGAGGCACGGTGCAGAATCTCAGCCCTGTCTTTTTAATTTGCTAGGGAAACCTGAGGATGGGTTAATACCTTAGGATGAGCAAATGGGTTTGGATAAAATAAAAAATGACCTAAATCTCTGCCAAATGTGAAGTTCTGAGGTTCAAAGTGCTCCCTCTCTCTCTCTGTTTTTCTCTCTCTCTCTCTCACTCACACACACACACACACACACACTTTTGTGCCCTTACACAGTCCCCCGGACACACAAAATCCATGCCATCTATGACAACCTGGGTGGACAGCTGAGATGCAGGAAAGAACATTCCCAGAGAAGCCAGCTCCTGCCCCATGAGATAAAGGGAATCTCTATCAGCTGTAGTGGACTGGAATTCTCGCGAAAAAACCCAACCTTTGAAGATTTCCAGTCCAAATGAACACGGATCCATTGAAGGAAGGCGCAAAGCTTTAACAGGAAGGGTAATTACTTATTGGCTCATTTTACCAAGGATTATGGTGGAATCTCCAGCTGCTGGAGTCTCTACATCAAGACTTGTCTTGATTAGATGCCGTAAGACATCTTTCCAAAAGCTATGCTCTAACTCCACCACAAGGTATTGGGCTCAGTGCAGAAGTCACCAGGTTAAGTTATGGCCTGTGTTATAAAAGGAGGTCAGACTAGATGATCGTAAATGGACCTTCTGGCCTTCAAATCTCTGAAACTGACAAAATGGTGCGTCTGAGGAGCAGCTGTTCTGGGAGCTGTTCTTGTTTTGTTCATACTGGGAATGTGGTAAAAGGAGCAGCTGTACTATGAATCGAAAGATAAAGTGAATTCATGCTTTTACATTCTTTTAATTAAATAAAGATATGAATTGTAAAGCACTTTTTTTAAAATAAGCCCTCCCTAACTCACCTGAGTACTGTCTTTTGTTCTCACCGTTGTATTTGCTCAATCTACTCCGTGATCGAGGTTCTGAGTCAAAGCTATAAAACATTATAATGACCAGGCTTGACTTGTAACCCTGCCCTTCACTGTATGGAATCAGAACTGTTCTGCATTGTGCCATAGGCCTTATAGTGTTAGCAGATACGGAGATTCTCTGTTAGCCCAAGTGGCAAAGTCTTGTGCTTTCAGAGCACTAATGTTTGAGTTCTAACCTTGTTGCTGGTAAAAGCTCTTGTTTGTATGTCACATGGTGATAACAGTTAAGTCCTAAGTGACTAGGAATTTGTTACAATATTTAACATTTCTAGAGGGTCTTTCATCCAGAAAGAACTTCACAAGCTATGACTGCTGTGTGTAAAAACCAAACCATGAAAAATTCAGCTAGTTTCAGGTTTCATTGCAACCTGAAATCCCAGTGCAAATGAATCAGGAGGTTTTGCTAAGGCACTACTCAAGTAACCCCGGGCCCAATGTGGACAAGCCTGTGATGATTTATGGCTTCACTTCAGCATTAAGCAAAGCTCACACACTGGATTGATATTCTCTTTGAGTTTCCAGGTTTTTTCAACCCCCAAAGCACAACTGAAGGAGTGCAGACCCCACATGCATCCTAACCAAGGAGAATGTTTGCACAGTGCTCTGCATACAACAGCTGCCTGCTTTCACACAGCTCTGCAAACTCTACACGGAGATCACAGCAGAAATGCAGCCACCTCTGGGGTAGAGGGCAGCAGCCACCCCGTGCACAGTACTCTGCACAACAGTGGTAAGAAGGGAGAGAAAATTTTTGCCGATCCCCCTGCTGTTGTGGAAAGTGAGATGGGAATCTTTAATGCCCACCCACAGCAGACAGCACCTCCGGAGATATAGATTTTATCTGCGAAGAGAATTGCAACGCTGGGATTGGAAACAGGTTTCAGAGGGGTAGCCGTGTTAGTCTGTATCAGCAAAAACAATGAGGAGTCCTTGTGGCATCTTAGAGACTAACACATTTATTTGGGCATAAGCTTCCATGGGCTAAAACCCACTTCATCAGATGCATGGAGTGGAAAATACAGAGGCAGGTATAAATACATAGCACTTACCAAGTGAGGGGTCAGTGCTCACAAGCCAATTCAATTAAGGTGGAAGTTCTTCTCAACAGTTGACAAGAAGGGGTGAATACCAAGGGAAGGAAAAAAATCACTTTTGTAGTGCTAATCAGGGCAATGTAATCAAGGTGGCCCATTCCCAACAGTTGACAAGAATGTGTGTCAGCAGGGGAAATTAGCTTTTGTAGTGACCCATCCACTCCCAGTCTTTATTCAGGCCTAGAAAGTTTGTCTTTATCCTGTTGGTGTTCCCTGTATTTCAAGAGAACACCTATTGGGCTCAATCCTCCTCCTGCTCAAGTCAGAGGCTAAACTGCCATTGACTTCCATGAGAGCAGGTGCAAGCCAGCTGCGATACACTGTACATCTCAGGGCGACACGCAAAACTCCCATTGACCTCGCTGGGGTTGCTGGGTGTGATGGAGAGCAGAATTAGGCTGGTCATATCCAGAGGACCTTTACCTGCTCCCATTATTAATTATTATTATTTGTATTACTATAATGCATAGGAAACGTAGTCATGGACTAGACCCTATTTTGCCAAGTACTGTGCAAACAAAGAACAAAAAGGTGGTCCCCCTCTGTCTTGATCCTTACACTGTATATACTCCTGGGATGAACACGGTCATTCCCTGACATTGCTGTTCCTGCTCCGTCACACACACACTTCTGTGTACAGTTGGTTGCAGTTACAAGCATTTGACGTAAGTAACTTCCATTTGCATTAACAGGAGGAGAGAGAGAGAGAAAGAGGAAAACCCAGCTCAAGGCAATTTTTAATAAGTTCAGCTTTATGAGTTGGGGAATGAGTGGAACACACAAGTGGTAACACAGGATTAATCTCTGCTTTAGCCCTGGGAATTATGTTTTCATTAATCCTAATTTTTCCAGATGTTTCACTCCTTATACCAAGGGCTTCAAAGCGTCTGTGGCTGTGAGTTCCAATGAAGCCATAAGAACATTTTAAGAGAAAGATTCAAAGCTTGAATTGCTTCCTCCCCCCACCCCCCCCGGCTGTTTGTGAGTGTGTGTGTGTGTGCGGTCCTGCTGCCTCAACATGTTGTGTTACACAATGTGCTAACAAGATGGAGTGGGGCATTTGGACTGGGTAATGAGAATGTGACGTCTTTATTTCTTTTCCCCCCAGGTTTTACAGGGTTTTGTTGGAGGTTTGGCCACCTGCCCATAATTTGTCAGTATTTTATGACTGTAATAACTCGAGAGACAAGGTTATTTGGGTCTGAAATATCTAGTTGTTTTTAAATATATTTATTCACCATGCTGCCATTGACCACATTACCCATGAAGCATTAAAAAAAAGACAGCAACAGATACTGTTTATGTAGGACCTACAGTGCCAAGGGATTTCACAGGTTTTCGGAGAAGGCTGCGTCTATTCTCCTGGATCTGCCATGAGAGCTGTGCTCACTTTATAACGGCAAACTGGAAAGATTTTAGAAAACAGCTGCAAGGCTGGGTTGAAGTCTGGAAAACCTGCCTTACAATGAGAGACTAAGGAAGCTCAGTCTATTTAGCTTAAATTAAGATGTGGCTGAGCCATACTCTCAGCATGGACCTGCGGGAGAAGATTTCGAACAGCAGAGTCATTAATCGGAGGGCAAGGCAGCGTAAGAGCCAGTGGCTGGAAACTGAAGCTAGACAAATTAGGACTAGAAATAAGGTGCAAACTTTGAATGGTGAGGGTCTGTCACCGCTGCAACAACTTACCTAGAGACATGGTGGATTCTCCATCACTTGAAGTCTTCAAATCAAGACTGGGGATGAGATCCTCACTCCCACGCCAGCCTCTTTACAGCACATAAAAGGGATGGAGCAGCATAAAAGACCCTAAAGACTCGGGTGGGAGCAGGCATTGGGGGAGAAAGCTACCAGGCTGCCTTCCCAGAATACCTTTGTACACCCACGCAAAGGGGGCATACTGGGGGGGTGTCTCAAGGGCAGTGTTCTCATGTAGTCAGGTATTTTGAGGGTCTCTATATACTTGTGCTTAAGCACTTGAAATAAAATGTACTTAATAAAAGTACTAATATCCCTCCTCACTGTCTCAGATCCTGGATGCCCCCCCCCCCCCAGAACCCACTGTCCTAGCTGGAGCTTCAAGCACCAGGTTCCAGTTCTTAGGGCTTTTCTCTAGTGGACCCACTGTTGCACCGGCCAGGTGGGTGGCAGCCCCGTGCCCTTCACATCTGATTGGTCACAGGGGTAGCGTGGAGACTTGCTCCCCAGCCCAGCAGAGCGGAGGGGTGACTCGGGGGTGGGGGGGAGAGAGACCAGGCAGACACCTACCTCTGAGTGTCCTGCAGTGATGGAGCAAGCCCAGTTGCTGCGTCCGCTGCAGGGTGGGGTAGGAAACGCCTGCCGGCCGCTGGGCATGGATGGGCCAGTGCTATGGGGCTGTGGGGGCCCAAGCAATTGCTTAGCATGCCTCTTGCCTTCCCACCATGGCTGGTGTTGAGTTGGTTCCCCAGCCCTTCCATCATAAAGTGACTGCCCACGCAGTTAAAGGGAGATGGGGGAAAATTCACGTCCCTTTTGCCCTAGCTCTCACTAGATGCCTCCTTCATCTGGCTGGGACACCCCCAGCCTCAGAGGCCTGGGTGCCAAAGAAACACGGCTGCTAACAACACTACTGTCAACAGAGGGGACAAAGCCACCCCACCACTCTCACCCCTTCACACACGACAATAGGGGGTGGAGGGAATGGACACACACTGCACCTTTCCAAGCCCAGGTCTGCAGGGGAGGGACCCCCACTCCTTGAACTGGAATGGTGTGACTGGAATATTGCTGGTGACTGCTTGTGCTGGAACTTCAGACTTTTTTGGGACTTTAACCCTTTTATAGGTGCAATAAAGATTTTTTTTTTTTTTACTCTTAAAACAGGTGTCTTGGGTTTGATCAGTGGCTCCCCATCCCCTTCCCACCATCATGTGGGGACTTGGCCCCAAGGACTAGGGATCACTTGGATTTTTTTTTTTGAATGGCTCACGCAGGGGGCTCCTCCCCCGTTACTGATTGGGTCACACCTCTTGTCTGACACCTGCTTTATGCAGACTGGTTGAGGGCAACTGGCGGCTATGCTGATTGAACTCAGCAGACTGATCCCTTCCTGGTGTTACTGGTGATAGTTTTAACCCTTTGCAGTCAAGCTGCACTCGTCACGCAGCAGGGCACACTAGGTTCTGTACAGCTCTGATTTCTAGGCATCTGTGTTGGAACTGATTCACATTGACATTTCAGTATGGAGAGAGACACAGGCGAGACATTGTGTCTACTGGACAGACCACAGGGCAAGGAACCAGGAGCTCCTGAACTCACATCCTCACATGATTGGCAAGCCACCAGTTCACCTTTATGTGTCCCAATTTCCCCACTGGTAAAACTGGGATAATAAAAACCCTCCCTCCCTCCCAGGGGAATTGTTTGGAGCACTTCATAAGGCTGATTTATTATTATTAATTATCACTATTAGACCTCAGTAAGAACCCTAACTAGGGAGCAGATATCTGCCTGCTGCAGGGTTCTTACACCTTCCTCTGGAACATCTGGTACTTGCTGCTGTCACAAACAGGATACTGGGCTAGGAGGACCTTGGGGCTGCTCCAGGCTGGCAGTTCCTATGCTCCTACTGTACTGAGTACATCAGAATAACATGTACTGATTGAATAATAGTTCCATGTCAAGGAGTCTTTGGGTTCAAGGGCATGAGGCACTTTTGTATTGTAGATATTATGATGGGTTTACAGTGGCTACAGGGGGTGTTGCAGGTGCTGAAAGGGCCCCTCTCCATACCACACTAGCTGACTCACAAATGTTTTCCATGAGTGGGCCTGATTCACCATTGCCTCGCGCCTTGGGTAGTCACTTAGGAAAAGTGGACGTGTCCTGAGCTGGAACCATTTGACACCTACTTTGTACTAGCTTAAGGAACTGCACAAGGCCGTGGAGAATCCGGTGTAGCTGCCAGCAGTCCTCGTCTGGCTGGGGACATCCCAGGTTTTGCAAACCTGTCCTGAGTCAGGTCAGGTTTTCTAAACCTCGAGAAGTCATCAATTCCAATCCCCTGCACTGAGGCAGGACCAGCTAAGCCTGGACCATGCCTGACAGGTGTCTGTCCAACCTGTTCTTAAAAACCTCCAATGATGGAGATTCCACAACCTCCCTAGGTAATTTGTCCCCACGTTTAACTACCCTTATAGCTAGAAAAATTTTCCTTATTTCTAACTTAAATCTGCCTTGCTGCAGATTAAGATCAGGACTTCTTATCCTCCCTTCAGTGGACAGGGAGAACAACTGATCACCATCCTCTTTATTACAGCCCTTACCACATTTGAAGACTGTTATCAGGTCATTCCCCTGCCTCAGTCATCTTTTCTCAGGACTAACCGTGACCAGGTTTTTAGCCTTTCCTCACAGGTCCAGCTTTCTAAACCTTCTGTCATTTTTGTTGCTCTCCTCTGGACTCTCTCCAGTTTGTCCACATCTTTCCTAAGGCATGGCACCCAGAACTGGACACAGGACTCCAGCTGAGGTCTCACCAGTGCAAAGTAGAGTAGGACAATGACCTCCTTTGTTTTACATATGACTCTACATAAGAACGGCAATACTGGGTCAGACCAAAGGTCCATCTAGCGCAGTATCCTGTGTTCTGACAGTGGCCAATGCCAGGTGCCCCAAAGGGAATGAACAGACAGGTTATCATCAAGTGATCCATCCCCTGTTGCTCACTCCCAGCTTCTGGCAAACAGAGGCTAGGGACACCATCCCTGCCCCTCCTGGCTAATAGCCATTGATGGACCTACCCTCCATAAATGTATCTGGACTCTCCTGTTACCACACCTCAGAATGATATTAGTCTCTTTTCTGCAACCACCTCACATTGCTGACTCATATTTGACCCCTTGAATTTGCCCCTGGCCTAGTATCACACATACCAAATAGAACAATTCTTAGATTATGCTTGGTCTGCCCAGAGACCAGTGAAAGGGTTAAAGTGTGGTACATGGCTAGCCTGGCTAGCCCTGGGTTTCCTGTGTCTTACCGCCATCCCTCCTCCTCTGTTCCTTCTGACTGGTTGTTACCCCCTCTTCTGCACCTTGTTTTATTTAGACAATAAACTCTTGGCAAGGACTGTCTCTCATTGTGATTGTGCAGAACCTAGTGCAATGAGGCCTTAGTCATGGCTGGGACCTCAGGATGCTAATCATTATGATGTAAACAGGGTCTGAATGGATTCTCCCCTGACAGCTAGCTGGGAAGGGAGGAGACTTCAGGAGCAAACTGTATTTACATGAACATGCCTACTCTGCTTAAACATCCAGCAGTTAGAGCAGAGTGTTGCTCAAAGTGATCAACTTTGGCTGGTGTTTGGTTACAAATCACTTTAGTACTGAATGCAGGGGTAGTGAAATGCTGTTATCAATATTGTTGTCATTATATGAATAAAGGGGAGCAGAACTGTGCTTAACCTGTCCCAAATGAGGAGGTCGGTTTGAGCATTGGTCTGCTAAACCCAGGGTTGTGAGTTCAATCCTTGAGGGGGCCATTTAGGGATCTGGGGCAAAAAAATTTGGGGATTGGTCCTGCTTTGAGCAGGGGGCTGGACTAGATGATCTCCTGAGGTCCCTTCCAACTCTGATATTCTATGAGGTCACGCTTAGCTGAAAGGACCTCGTTAAGCCAGGGGCTCGAATGCCAGTGCCCTGTGAAAATAAGAAGGGTGGGGCCAGATATCCCAGCCAGGAGGTGGGGACTCACCCCAAAAGTCGCCTGTCTGGTTTAACCTATTCCTCCCCACTGTTCAAAGAAAGAGCTAAATAGGCTTCATTAGGAGCCTCTTTGTTATTTTAAATGCGCAGTCAGAGCTGAAATCACTAGTGGTGAGTCTGTGTTTCTGCCCAGCCTGCTAAGAGCTAAAAGTCACTAGGAGACTGACCTGAGCAATCACAGTAGAGAGGCAGGTAGCAACAGAAGGTGACTGATGAGGGGCCGGCAAGCAGGAGGCCGGCAGGAGAGGGTGGCAAGCAAACAGGCGGCCAGAGTGGCTGCCAAGAGCAACAAGCAAGTGGCCAGTGAAATCAGCGAGCAGGTGGCTTAAAGGAGCGGCCAGCCAGAGCAAGTGCTCAGATGGTGGAGCAAGCAAGGTGCCTTCTTCCCCGGGTTGGGGGGCGAACTCACACAGCTGCACCTCTGAACCCTGAGTCCTCACTAACCAAGGACAACCTCTGTGAGTGGGGTATGGTCAGAGAGCAGAGGGGGGCACAGTAAAGGAACTGTTGGTTGTAGAACTCAAGAACATGAGGCAGAAGGCTCTGTCTCACGCACTCTGGGGTGGGCGTCCTGCTCACAGTTTTATGTTTATGAATCCTACTTGTGGCATTTTCCCTAATTAATGTCAGGTGACTTCTCTCTTTCCATTAAAAGTTTCTTTTCTACACTCAGACTCTGTGCTTGTGAGTGAGGAATATTGCCTCTCAGAGGCGCCCAGGAGTTGTATGGAATTTTCCCAGGTTACTGGGTGGGAGCTCAAGTCGGTTTTGTGTTGCATTGTTGAAAAGGAACCCCTAGATATTGAATCCAGCCCTGGCTGCTGCTGGCTCCACCTGGCAGAAGGGTTACATAATGCAATTACCCTGGGTCCAATTGTACATGTTTCAAGTGTTCAGTCCCCTCACATTGTAATTTTTATTTATTTCTTTATTATCTCTTGGAAATCTTAAAACCCTTGTGTGTGCTTTTATTATTGCAAAATGAGACAAGCCACAATTTATGAGTATTACTTTTTTAAAAGTCTGCTCTCCTAGAGCATTAAAGTGTATCCCTGATTAAATTTTAACTGTAGCAACAAAACCTAAAACGTAAGAGTGCCTCAGTGCTCAGCCCAGCACATGAGCCTGGCACAGGTTGGGCTGGTTTCCATTCCGAGTGAATGTGGAGGCAGATGGCGGACGTTGCCCAGAATGGCAACTAACTCATAGGCTGTGTGTCGTCTGCTGGTTTATTGCCTAATCTCCTCTGCACAGAATCTGCTTGGCACAGCCCAGTGCAGAATGTCCAAAGTGTTTTGCCCCAGTCTCTGCTGCCGATTGTGCGTGTCGCTTGGCCTCTTTCAGTGAGCCCTACTGGTGCTCTTTGACCTATGATGACCACATGGACACCGCCTCTCAGGCTGCAGATGCCAGCCCTGGGTGGTAACCAGCTCTACAGTCTCTTTCCCCTCTTCCAGGACATGCAGGTGATGCAGCTGGAGGGACAGGGCCTCCTTCTGGCTTTAACAAAGCTGGATGGGCTCAATGCCAATCTTACTGGCCAGCTTCTCCACCCAGTGGGCCTTAGTCATGCAGGGGTTTGTGCACGACTACCACCATAGCTAGGTTCACCTCGGCCTTGGCAGAACTAGCCCCTTCCAGCTCCTCCTCCTAGCTTTGTGTGAAATCCCCTTCTATGTAGCCTGCAAATGGATGGTCAAAGCCCATCTGAAGGTCACTTATGTTGGAGAAACCATACCTTTCCCTGTCTTTACTTGCTATTTTGGAGTTGTTGTCTCTGCTGCTCTGTGCCTGCCGGGGATGTGGCAGGAGCACCCCCCAAGAGACCCCCTCTTACCAGTCCAACCTCTTGTCCCTGGTAGGAACCATGTTTCTCTGGATCTTCTGGCTGATCTTTGTGGCAGCCCTTGCCCAGCCAGGGGATGCCTAGCACCAGGCTGGGCTGTACAACTTCATCACCCTCAGCGCCGGTGCTCTGATCACAGTCTCGGCTTCCCGCCTTCTGGAGAAGCAGGACAAGCTGAGTATGTGCCACCCGCCTGGTGCTACCTCCACTGGGGGCATGGCCATTGGGGCGTTGGCCAACATGATGATCACACCAGCTGCTACCCTTCACCCTGGACATCATCTCCTCTTTGGCATGCATCCTGGGTCTCAAGTCTGCGACTCCCTTCTTGACTGGGAAACTCCATCTCCAGCAACCAGTGTGGCATTAACAACCTCCATGACCTGTGTGGCGTCATTGGCACCATGGGCGGGATGGTGGACATCTGGATTGCTTTTGAGGAGATCTATGGCCCCCACCTCTACCAGATCTTCCCTCTGTGTGACTGGCCAGGTGGCAATGTCAGCTTGGATGCATCCTCATTGGGGGAAGAGACTGGGACGGAGCACCTCAGAGCAGGTTCTCTACCAGGCTGAAGGTTTCGGGGCATCCTTTGCGGTGTCCCTCTTTGGAGGGTACCTCTGTGGGCTGGTTCTGAAACTCCCCTTCCTGGTCCCACCATCTGATCACCTCTGTTTTGATAATGCTCTTTATTTTAAGATCCTGCATCCGACTGAGATCTCGGACACTGTTAACCTCCATCAGGAAGTTCACCTTGCCAATGAATGACAAGGTTTAACAGTCCTCTTCTGTTGAGGCTGCAGGCCCGACTTGACCTCCTCTCCAAGCACCAGCTAGATCAAGGCCCTCATCCTCTCCCTGACAGGGAGCTGTGTGTGCATGGCACTTTGAATTATTCAGTGACTGCGGCCTGTACTGGTCCCTGAAGAAGGAGGCGCAAGAAGCTTTCACTGTGTCCACTTGGCCTCTGATATCTCCAGGCCTATCTCCCATGGCTGTATCTAAATGATGCTGCGTCCTCGCATTGTGTCTATCTTGTTCCCTTGTTCTGCTTTAGGTGGGAATGACCTAAATCCACGGAAAGGCAACTTGGCTGTTCAAATCAAAACAGCGTCACATGTGGGCCTGGATTGGATTCTGTCTCATTCTTGACTTTCCAGCGGGGAGGCTTTGGGCTGCCAGAATGAGTCCCACATTGCAACGGGGTCTCAACCAAGCCCCTTCCCCAAGCCTTGGGGAAAGCACCCATGCAGCCAGGCCCACCTGCACTGAGCACACATACAGGCAAGGGGTGGGGAGCAAGGGAACAGAGACAGAGGTATTAGGGCAGACCTGGGGGACCAGTCTCTACCTGTGCTGCTAACTGCCTCTGCACAGCCTCCGTGCTTTTTGTCATCTTGTTATGAACCAGAGGCTCACGTGCTCTTAGGGCTGCCGGCTGCCAGGCAAACAATCTCCCAGATCCCTCAGCCGTGAATTGGTGAGACTCACTTGTCTTCCTCCAAAACACCTCACAGTGTCCCTGCACCATGTTTCCTTTGGATTATGAAATCTAAGTCCTCTACTTTTCTTGCCTACCAATCCCCCCTCTCTTCTTTATGGGGAAAAGGACCCATCTCCATTGATTCCTAGGGAGGATAATCTGCAAGGTTAGTGAGACTACTCTAAGGTTTGGCTCATATATATGCGCAGTGATGCCCCCCTTCAACAGGCTTTAAACCTGGGACATTCTGCACCAGCGCATAGACCTCTACTGCTTGTGCTAAAGGAGCAGCTCCACGAGCTGGCAGCAGTAGCCAACTGTTATCTCTTTGCGGTCTGGCTGCTGGAGGGAGACAGGACCCACACTGCGCAAACGTGTTACAAATATCTCGCCTCTGTCCAGTCTTGCTTTTAAACGTCCCCGGTCATGGATCCTCCAAAGACTTCCCTTGCGGAAGGCTCTCTGCCTAAGAGTTCTTGCTATCCGGAAGCTTTTATTGTGCTGATGGCAAACTTTCATTTTCTGTCTTTCGACCTGCTGAGTCAAAGTATATTACCTGGTGAATTCCTGGGTGGGCTGCTGGGGCCTCACCAGAATCTGAATGCGTCAGGGAGGGCTCAGCGGTGGCTAGTTCTCCGATGCAGATACCAAAGAGGGGTCTAGGGACATTTTTATAGGGGCACAGGCCTGCACCCCTATGGCCATGTCTCCCAAAGTATAACCAGCTGCAGTCCCTCAGCACAGAGCAAGTTTCCTGCTTTCTTCTGCTGGGGCTGCGGAGCAGCAGTTCAGAGTCTGGCCCAAGACAGAAAGAGGATGCTGACTGCTGGGCACAAAGCAAACACTTGGCCCCAGAGAGAGCTGTAAACAGGACAGTGCAAAGGGGATTGCCCCATCGCTGCAAGGGGAATCCCATACCCATTACCTGCCCATGACTGTGAAAATTTAGGGGAGAGGAGACAAAAATGTCAGAAAAAAGACACCACTGCAGCGGAGATCCATGTAAACTGCAACCCCGTCCTTGCAACAGGAGGGCTGGCAAAGCAGCACAAACCTCATTGCTTCTCTGCGGCTTCCTGGTCGCTCCCAGACTGCTCCTCCCGCCGTGGCGCACTTCGGTGTGTGTGTGTTGTCTTTGAGTCTTCCCCAGAAGCGCTGGCTCCTGTTTGAGGCTCCACTCGGGCAAGACACCCTGTGCATTGCCCAGACAGGAGCCCGGGAAGGGGTGGGCTTGGAGAGCGCAGTGAGATTCTTAACTGGTTCTTAATCTGAACTGGACTGGAGGGAAGGGAGCGGCTGCCCACTGGAAGGCAGAGCAGTGGCTCCATGAGTGGCCAACATCCCCCCAAAGGCTCCTGGGATTCAGGGAGCAGCACCTCCCCTTGCCTGCCCCCCTGCACACCCCTTTCTGCAAAGGGCATATGAGTCATGGCCCCATGTGGTGACGCTAGTCCCCTCTGATCCTGCTACTGCTGCAGATACAATGCCACAGAGGGTGTTCTGTTCGCAAGGGTGCCCCAAACCACCCCTCCTCCCCCTCGCCCTTGCTTGAGGAGTCTGGAGTCTCTGCATGGCTGGAGGTCCAGAACACAGGGCATCCAGCTGCTGGCCTGGAGCCAGCAGACCCCACTTGATGGATTGCACTGTGAGCATCTCCCCTCCTCCTGGCACAGCGCCATGGAGAGGAAGCACCCAGAGCAAGGCTTGGGAGTTGGTCCTGAAATAATCAGAAACAGGCCCAAGTGCCATGGGGTTGTTTTGTTAATTGTTAGAATAAAAGAGTGTTAAACTCACCCAAAGGGATTCTCCCTCTGGATCCTCTTCCCCGAGAGCAATGGGCCCGTCCAAGTGGAGGCCACAGGGTGGGGTGACTGACCCACTGGGGCTGGGAGAGGTATAACTCAGAGCCGTGTGGGCTCCCTCTTTCCTGTGTCCCATCAACTCCACACGAGGCCCCATGGCTCAGGCCTTTGTCTGAATGTTCCAACAGAACCAGTTTAATCTAGATCCTGTTTGAAATCAATTCGCTTCAACCCAGTGTGGACACCCATATGTCTGTGCAAGCGGCTTATTGTAGTTTAGCTTGATCTTCTCCTAAGGTCACATCAACACTCAAACTGGCAAAATCAATGCAGACTCCTATGTATTTGAAACTGTTTACATGGGTTTCACTTGGCCCCAAGATAAACTGCTCCAAGCCAGATTCAATCAAATTAAGTGTCTACACACAACATTACATTGGGTTCACCTCATTAGTTTCAGCTCACACCTTTAGTTAAAACAGTGTCACTTTGGGTGTAGCCTAGGCCTCACTGACTCAGGGTCATAATTTCAAAAGTGCCCCAGGTCGATCGTCAAAGGTATTTAGGCTCCTAACTCCCATTGAAAGATCTGGGTCTGAGTGATTTAGGAGCCTCAGTCCTATTCGCTTGCAAAGAGACTTAAGAACCTAAGTCACTTTTGAAAATTTGACCCTCCAGAGTAGAGGTGACATGTTGGCGGGGCAGGGGGATCATGTGCCCCGTCCCTCCCCAATTTGCTGTTTGGCTTGTACAGAGCATGGTCACATAGACTGAGCATCCCCAATCACACTGCTGAAGCCAACTGCACTTACTCACTCACTCTCCCTCCACACACACACACACATACACAAGTCATCTCTGCTCCAGAGAACTCAGTGTATGACAGGGTTGGAGGGAGTTCAGCACCCTCGTGGCCCTTTGATGACTAGAACCGGGCAACATTTTACGACTGAAACATTTTTCGGTGAGAAATGCAGCTTCGGTTGCACCAAAACATTTAACGAATTCCCGTCAATTTCTCCAAAGTGTTTTGGTCAGAGGAAAAAAAATCAGAAGGTTTCGTTTCGATCATTTCAAAACAAAAATGCTTCAATTCTTCTATTCGAAACGCCCTTTGGATTCGGAACGTCCGTTCGTTTTATTTTTTTTTAATTAAAAATGTAAAAAAACCCTCAGGATCTAAATGAAATGCTCTGTTCGGCCTGCGGTGATTCCCCCCCGACAACTTTTTCAGGGACCAAAAATTTTGAAATCCTTTATTTTCGATTCCCCCCGGAACTATTTGGTTGTTGTTCTTTTAACTGTCGGCTCAGCTCTATTTACGACACCCATTTTCATCCGTCATTCAGGAACGCTGTGCAGCTCTGGAGACCCAGCCACCCAGAGAGTGACAGGAGCTCAGGTGTTGGAGAAATTGTTATCCAGCAGAACATGTACCCACTGGCTCCTCTCCCGGTCTGGTGCCTGCCTCCAGGTGAGCAGGTGTCCTGGGACCAGCCCACGGAGAATTCGGTGGGGCTGGAGAGATGGGGGTTGGAGCTGCAGAGATATTGACGTCTCCTGATTTCTGTAGCAGCTGCTCGGGCTGGAATCCCCTCTCTGGTGTGGTTGGGAAGGGCTGGTCCCTTGAAAGGAGCACCCCCGCTGAGGACATCCTGCTAATGGAGTCCCAGAGCAGGCACGCCAGGGAGGCCCCCATGCTTTGTGGCACTCAATCTGCTTGGCAGATGGCAGGAATATTTGTTGTCATGCAGGAGCCTGGAAACCCAGCAGCAGGACCAGAGAAAGGGGGAGGTTCTCCCCCACCCAGAGAGCCTCTTTATTATTAGTTAGCCTGAGGTTTTCAGTGTGTTTCTTGCTCATGGGCTCAGAGCTCTGCCTAAAGCCTGGCATGGAGCTAACAGACAGCATGAGTGTCTCCAAGCAGCTCCGCTCAGGCACCTCCCTCCCCGGCTGCAGCCCGCGCCAGAGACAGCCAGACGCCCTGACGGGCGAGGCACCGCCATGCAGGCCTACGGGATCCCTGCTACTCTAGTCCTGCACGGAGCTGTGAAGAGCACATCTCGGCGGGTCGGGGATTGTGGGGATGGACAAATGTCCTCCAGGGTTTGTGACCTGGCCCCTCGCATCGTGGATTTCCACAGCTGCATTGGATGGGGACAGTCTGCGTGTCTTCCCATTGTTTTCCACACCTGGGGGCTCCTGCCCGCAGAGGAATTCCTCTCCTCCAGCCGGAGCCAGGGAGGGCCTGCAGATGGGCGCATCGCAGGGCTCTCCAAAAACAACTGCTCTCCAAAGGATCGAGCCGTAAAATATTAACCAGAGCCCCTAGCGTTTATCACACTGTAAATCTGGGCTTTCAACAGCTTTATGACGCTGCGCAGAGACAGGGAGAGAACAACACACTGTTCCCATTGTCATACACAGACTTAACATGCCAGGCCAATTCCCTTCTCCCTCAGTGTCCCTCGCTCAAGCTTGTCTGGGATGGGGGTGGGGGGGGGGTTGCAGGAGCCCACCTTCCAGGTCTGGAACACCCACAGGTGCTCTGGAACTACAGGTACAAGTTCCAGGGTCAAGTCAACCAGCCTTCCTTTGGAGGCCGACAAAAGGAGCATTGTTGTGGTTTACTCCAGGAAGGGCTTTTGAAACCAAGAGTCTGCCCCATAAGTAAATGCGCCTCCGAGGGCGTTTGCACTCAGCCAAACCTTCACCCCAGAGGCAGCTGCATTTTGGTGGGGCAGAGTCCCTGGCAATTGTGAAGCCCTTGGGGTGAACAGCACTGTAGAAATGTGAAAGATGTTATTAAATCGCATCCTTGGAGGAGGAAATGCTGCAGCGCCAATCTGAGGGGTCCCTAGCGTGTCACCGGACATGGGCAGATACAGGATCAGCTGGTCTGGACGCCATCAGAACCCAGACCCAAACCGCACGTCTTTGGCCATTAGAAACAGTTGTCTTAACTGCAGCTGTCCCTCTCCCTCCCCAGCTTCAACATCCTCATGCTCTCCAGCTCCAGGAGCCCATGAGCTGCCCTGGGATGTTCTCGTGGTGTTTTTGAGTCTCCAGGAATGGGTCCATAACAGGATGGCTAGGTTTGTGCTCTTCCAGGCGTGATCCCAGTCTAAGAGTTTTGGGGAATAGCAAAATAGCCAATAGCGTCTTGGCTCTAACCCTTTGGCAGTTCATCCATCAAAGGGGCTGGGCTAGCGCCCCAGGGCTCTCCAGAAGGAACAGATCACTGGACTTCTCCATACTGGGGCATCTCACCCCAGAGCTCCCACTCAATCTAGCCAGGCCTGCATTTAGCAACATGGAAAGGGCAGAGGGAGGGGGCGGCCCCCTTGAAATCGGTTCCCAATCCCCTTGGGAGCTGTGACTTCCCAGGCTGATGCCACGACCTACCCAACCACTCCCTGCACTACCCCAGTTAGGAGACAGGCTCTGGGCTAAATCCTCTGGAGCATCCGCAGGGAGTAGCTACCCCATACTGGTCCCACCCCACTGTTGCTGCTTCCCCGGCACAGCCGAAGGACGGCATAATGAGTGATAATTACACAACAAGAGCCCCAGAGAAGGAAGTTTGGATTTGATGTTATCAAGTGCGTGGAGCATATCTGTGACAGCCGTTAAATGGACCTCTGCAACACACACGCATCCCATCACACGCACGCAGACACGTGATGGCCACACACATGTGCTCTTCCACACGCATCGAATATAAAAGACACGGTGGCCCGGGCATGGGCATGGACCCAAACAGGCACCGCTGCTCACGCCTGCCTGCACACAGACATATAGAAAAGCACACTCAGGGCAACCCCAGACCTTTCCCCCAACACACACACACCCCTCCCCCCACACATACATTTGCTTTTCAAATTCAGCAGCCAGCAGGCAGAGACTGCGCAATCCTACAAAGCGCCAATGCCCCAGAGCTGGGCACCCTGCTGGGTGCCAGCCAACCGCCTGGCACTGCGAGGGGGAGCGGCGACGGGCTGCAAGGAGCCATCCAGGGAGCTGGGATCGGGGCCACTTGCCAGAAGCCCCAGCCGCCGGGCAGGGAGCGTGCGCCCTCAAGGAAATGTGTTCACTCCCGCACTTGGCCTTGCCTCCCTTCTATTTTTATTTTACTTTTCAGGCCCGTTTCCTTTTTCCGGCTGTTTTGCTGCAATTCCACCATCGCTCCAACCTCCCTTTTCCCCTCCCTCCCTTTCGCATTTTCCTTCCTTTCCATTCACTCATCCCTCCCTGATGGTCCATAACGTTCTGTCTGCCCGGTGCTGGTTCTGACCCCCCCCACCCCCCAGGCTTGCTTCAGTCTCCACCAAGCCCCACGCACCCTGCTCCCAGCCGGCAGGGGATGGCGGAGCTGCAGCCGCATGGAGCAGCGAGAGGAACGGACAGGAGAGGGGCAGGGGTTTGGTGTTTATTAGCCGTTCGTTCGTGCAATCACTGTAAAGCCCTCATCACTGGTGGTGCCATGGTCTCGGGCAGCCGCTGGAAGGACACCTCCTCCCCTGTCCCCGGGGCCAGTGCGTTCTACATCTCGCTTCCCACGTCCGTGTAACCGCCCTGGCCTCTGTCACGTTTCCCCTTGATAACTCAGCCTTTTGCTGTCAGCATAAGCTGCCTGCCAGCTCTGGCTGCCGCTGCTCCCACCCTGCTGCCTGATCGTTCTGCGGCTATCCTAGGTCTCTGAGGCAGGGCCTGAGCCATGACGTCCGGACGTGAATCCAAGCGGCACCCACACGCCGGAGTGCCTGGATCCGAGTTCAGGCCCGTCTAGGCAATGCAAGGCCTTGCCTGCAGTTTCCAGGACAAGCAGCAGCCTGGGAGTTTCACGGCCGCTCCACGTTATGCGCCATGGGCCAAGAGAATGGCACAATCTGCCCAGGCTTTGCCTTGCTTTCTCTGGGACCATGCTGCCAGTTCGGGGGGGACTTGGCTCCATGGCTCCGGTGAAGAACCGAGCGAGTCGTTCAGACAACACAAGTCACAGCCCGTCCTGTCGCATGGAGCCACCAGACCCGTTACGCTGGGAGCTGGCAGACGGAGGCCCCCAGCCACGTCTGGATCCCCGTAGAAGGTGGAGGGCTATGGTCCAGAGCCCGAATGCCTTTCAGAGACTGGTGGGATTTGTGTGACGGGAACATGCTGCTGTCCCCCGTACGTACAACCCCTAAGCGAACACGCCCCTCTGCCAGGCCCTCGGCAACCGATCTGCCCCCACAGCCCAAACGACGGACCCTCAACCCGAGGGCCAGCCGGTCCCACCAGCCCAAGCAGCGTCTCAGTCGTGGCCCCGCCTGCAAGCTGCAAACGCAGCTAGCTGCAGCAGTGCATGGGGCAGCACCGGCTAACGCTGCGAAGCACCTTGCCTAAAATAGCTCCCTCAGGGCGGCCTTGAGCCAATCACTGGGCTGCTATGCAACCCCTTGGCTTTTCCGCAGGCTCCGCACCAGAGAACGGGACAGCGCATGGCAGTAGCGGGGACGCCCGGGGCACACTAAGCAGCACCCGCCACCCCACCCTCAGCCTCCCGCTGCTGGGAACAAACAGGGAAAACGTTCGCTCCGCGGGACCTGCATGAATCATGCTTCCCTTGGTGCATTGGAAAGGCTGATGGCTGAGCCTGGGGGCAATTGAGGAACCCCTGCCCCAATATTGTTATAAAACCGGGATGTAAATTGGCGAAATCTTTGCTATTTTAGGACTCTCAGGGGGGTGGTTGCTAGGGGGCGGGATAGCTGGTCTCTCTCCCCCTCTCCCCCCTCCACTTAACAATTAAAACGCTCTTTGTATCTGACCTTTTGTTTAGGGAAAAAAGCCCAAACCCAAACAATGTTTTCAATGCAAAGCCCCCTGCAGAGCTGATAGAATGTGGATCAGCAAAACAAGCCCGTGTTTGTTCTCTGCACCAGCTACTGGCTCTCGGGAGCCAAGCAGCAAACTCTGCCCACCCCGGCCACCTCCCAGCCAACTTTGCTGGGCTGGAGGGGGACGTCGGGGTAAAGCACTGCTCCCCGCTGACTTGCAAGGCCTGCCTGGGGGCATGGACAGGAGGGGGCTCTGGGAGTTACGGGCTCCCTGTATAGGATTCACACACCCCTGGGCATAAACTCCACTCCAGTTCCAGGGCCCATGTGAGTCTGACATCCTTGTATAGGCTGCAGCTGCCACCAGGAGAGAACCCCAGACTGTGAGGAAAGGAGACGGACCCAGCCACCATAGACCGGGGCAGAGGAAGCGCAGCAGGCAGGCAGAAGGGGCATAGTACAGGGGCGGGGCTGGAGACAGAGGGTCAGGTGTCAAAAGGGAGCGAGTTTGGTGAGACACCTGGCACTCAGGACGGCAAACCCTTCGCCAGGCTGCTGCTGGCCAACAGTGGCCTCTCTGCCCGTAAAGATCTCTTTCCTCCAACTCTGCCGCAGCACTTCCTGCTAATGACACTGGGTCAGGGTGGGGAAGGGGCCTGGTCTCCTGATTTTCCTTAAAGCCCCAGCTCCTGGAGGCAGGTGATTGTGGGCGACGCTCAGCTCTCTCTCACTTTTTTTTCCCCCCCAGTTTCTAGCCATTGCCTGCAAACATGAGCCAAGGGTGCCCTAAAGGCTAAGGAACCAGAAGGCAAAGCAAAAGGAGGCCCCATTTTTTTAGATCTCGTGATTTTTAAGCCTTTCTGGAGGTGGGCTCAGGCTTTCGGAAGGCTCCCCTTGGCGATGCCCCTCCGATTGATGCAGGGACACTTCCTCTCCGGTTACAACGACGTGGCAGCCAGTAGCCAACGAAACAAGGAAGCGCTAGGTCTTGCTGGGGACCGAGCCCCCAGCAGCGGGGGCACGACAAGCCCATGAGGACCCTCCATCCCCCTCTCTGGTGAAATCGCACTGACTTCACTCCGAGCGAGCGAGCAGACGATTTCCCCCGACCAAGAACATAAGGAGGGTGGGGGTGGCAGGCTGGGATACTCCCCGGGAATCCGAGTTCCACCCTCCAGCAATTCTTTGGGCAGCCCCACACAGTGGCCGCCAGCCACGCTGCGTGGCATAGCTAACGTGGCTCAAATCCCAAGGTCCTGGCCGCTTGGCTGCACAGTCTTTCTCTAGCACAGCCTTGCACAGCCCTCTCCTGCCATCTAGCGTCGTGCAAACGCCAGGAGACCAGGGCCAGGTTCTGTGCTCCACCCCGTGTTGTCTTACGTTGGCTCTCAGGCTGAGATTGTCCAAGGGCCTTGGCCGGGCTTGGTTCTCAAGCCCGAGCGCTCTTTGATGGACGGGCGTCCTGCAGAGGCTGCGGATGGACCACAGCCGTCCCCCGGCCGACACAGAGCCAGACAGGCCATGGCTCTGGATGCCAATCTCCCGCCTTGCTCCACGCGCAGGCCTGGCCCCAGTGCAACGGCTGCACAAAGCCCCCAGCAGCGAGCGGGCCTGGGAAGGAGAGTGACGAGCTGGATTAAGAGAAGCCAGTTCTGCCCTGTCCTGCCCCCATGCTAGCTCAGCAGCGTCAGTGGCCCTGACCAGGTTCAGCTGGGGTCAGTGTTTGGCCCCCGGTGCTGGGATCTGGACTCGGGCCTTGGGAGGAGCAGTCCTTTCGCAGAGGGGCTGCGAGCACTTTGCAAACAGTCAGTTTGGCTCAGCCCAGCAGGAAGGGGAAGCTCTCTGGGGCATGGGCTAGGTCTTTCTGGGCTTGTACGGCACTCAGCACACTTGGGATCCTGAGCAGGGCCTCTGGGCACTCCCTGACCCTGAGTATTAAATAAAGAGAGATTAGCCCCATTTCACAGCTCGGAAAACCCAGGCAGGGCGCGAGGCAGGAATTTGCCCAGGGTTACAAAGAGGGCCAGCGGCAGAGTTGTGGGGAGATGCCTTCCCACCCGGTCCTCTGCTTTAACCACTAGCCCATGCTCTCCCCCCCTTGCTGGGGGCAGGGAAAGTGCATTGCTCTAGAAGGGAGATCGCTGGCTCTTGGACAGGAGGGGTCATAAGGAGGAGCCTCCCCCCAAGAGTTTGTTTGGGTACTAACCTTAGCCACTGAGGCAGCCTGCGGCGTCAGGACGGGGAGGGACGTGGGGCTGCCAGGGCACCGCACAGCGGCACGGCGAAGCAGGGGGCAGGAGTGTAGAGACAGAGCGGGGGTGGGGAAGCCAAGGAACACGTGAGGGTAAAGGGACGGGGCAGGGGCTGATGGAAATGGCTGTGGACTGAGCTCCTCTCCAGCCTGCCCCGTTCACCAGCTCCCTGCTGAAGCCGCTCGGTGCACTGACCGCGGGGCCCTCAGGATCAGGCCCAGAGGGGCTGGCTGGAGCCACTGCCATCCTTTTATCACACATCCCCCAGGTGCATTGGTGGAGGCTGGGGGCAGGAGAGGGCAGAGGCCAAGCCTGCCAGGCCCATTAACCCTCTAGCAGCAGCGCCAGCCGCCCCGCTCCGGGCGGGTTTACACAGGGGCCAGTGAGGAAGGGGGTTTTGCTGCATCAGTGATGAGCAGCCCCAAACCAGGTGTTCCCACCGCGGGGGCCCTCGGCCGCTCGCGGCTGTCGCTCCGGTGTCGAGAGAATAGTCACAGCCCTTGCCTGAGCCTGCCTCCCTCACTCGGGCAGCGTGGCGTCCCGGAACAAGGGAGGCTGGCTCCGTTCCAAACAGACGGGCAGCTGCATGCTGGCAATGGACCATCCAGCCCTAGGTGCCGCTTCTCTGACCTGCCACCACCCCAGGAACGACACATGGGGCTCCCAGTTTATTCACCCTCTCCGGTTCCTAACAGGCTGGCTCAGGGTACAAGCCATCCTTGCTAGAAGAAAACCAGCAGAATCATTTGCATGTGTACAGTGCCCTTGAAGGCAGTTGGGGAGAGGTTCACTTAAAACTGATCAAGGGATTTTTTTCACCCTGTGTATAACTAGCCTGCGGACGCCCCTGCCACAAGATAGTACTGAGGCCAGATGATAGCAGGGTTCAGATCAGGACTGGGCATTGATAGGGAAAGGACAGTAGGACTAAAAGCCACCCAGGGTTTTGAAAGGGATCTAAACCTTCATACTTTAGTGCATGATCCAGCTTCTAACTAACTGAGGTCAGGAGGAAACTTGCTCCATGGGCAGGTTTTCCCATTCCTGCAGGCTGCAGTGTTCTTTGCACCTTGCTCGGAAGCATCTGGTTCTGGCCAGAGCCAGAGACAGGATACCAGCCTAGATTGTCCCCTGGTCCAAGTTTGTCTGACAAGTCCTGCGATTAGTATCATACCTGCTTTACAGCAAGAGAAACTGAGATTAACAGACTGGGTGACTCGCCCAAGGCCAGCCAGATGCAGAGTCAGGAACAGAACCCAGCAGAATGATGCCTCCCAGCCCTCTGTTCTAACCACTAGGCCAGACTGCCACCGTTACTCTAGGAACTCCAGCGTCAGCAGCAGTTGAGGTTGTGTCAGCAGGGACGGGGCGGGAGGTGTGAGAGGCGTGGGATGTAGCTTGCTCTCCTGTAGCCATGGTGGCTCTGGAGTGGGGGGCTCATAGGCCTGGGAGGCGCACAGAGAGCACATGCCACTTCTCTGAATGCAGTCCTGCTCACCTCTCCCTCATCATCCAGGAGTTCAAACAAGGACCGGGAGCCAGGAGATCTGGCCTCTCCTCCCTGAGTCTGCTACCAACTCTGTGAGTGACCTTGGGCACGTCACTTAGGGGACATCTACCCTGCAAAAAACACCCTGCAGCAGCTAGTCTCTAAGCCCGCAGGCTGGGGCTCACAGTATGGTGCTCAGCATAGCTGCGTAGATGTTCCCACTGGGGCTCTGAAACCTGGGGAGTGGGGGGCTTTCAGAGCCCGAGCTCCAGCCCAAGCAGGAACGCCTGCACGGCTCCATTTAGTGCCTTAGCGTCAGCCTGCGTCTGTAGGCTCGGGCTGTGAAACCTGCGGCGGCAGGCTTTTGTTGGGTGTTTTTTGCAGCGTAAACATAAGCTGGTCTCTCTGCGTCTCTGTTCCCCATCTGCACTCCAGGGATAATAGCACGTCTCTGCTCCCAGGGGTGTTGTGAGGGTAAACTCCTTGAGGCCTGTGGGTGAAGCAGAGCCAAAGATGTACCCAGACAGGTTGTTGCAAAGGGTTACGGTTACAGCAGAGGGACCGTACCTGCAAGATAGCCCCACAGAACAACTGGGAGTTGCACAGGATGCTCCGATGAGTCTGCACCACCTCCTTCAGCCAGCAGGGGGGATTCTAGTTTCGTGATAAAATCTGGTCCCCAGACTGAAAAGTATTTTTGCAGCAAGGAAGGGAAAGGATGATAGTAAGACGTAACCGCAGCTCTTGTAGGCCAGACCTGCGCTAGCTTTAATTCAACTGGCATGGCTGAAACCAGCAGCCAAGGCACAGAGGCCTGGACTTCCACTCCAGCTGTACAAACTCTAGAAGAGAGGGGGGAAATCTGTGTTTTCTAGATAAAATATCCAGAATCGGTAAGGGAAGAAGTTTTATTTTCAAGCTTCTGAGAAGCTGCAAACAATGGGGCATTCACACGGAAGAACTGAGAGAAGGCAGAATGTGTTGGTAAGAGAAAATTTGTTATTCATGAAACAAACTATCCAATCCCCCACCACCTGAGGTTTTTTTTTTTAATTATCACCATTATGGCATTTCAACATTGGATACACTGGGGATTTATGCATTTCATGGATTTGAAGGATTTTTGCAGAGGTTTTTGTTTTGGTGCATGGAAAACGCTTTCCTTTCCAACGCTGCTCCTTCGAGCAGGCTCATGTTGAAATGTCAGGCAGCCAGTAAGTAAAAGGATGTTTCTTTACGATCTCTACTCACCACCTGTGACGGTCACTTGTCTGCACGAGGCTGGCTGAGTGCTTCTCGAAGAGCTGCAGGTGCTCAATGAATCTCAGAGCAGCTCCTCCTGAACTCAGACTCGCCACTGACAGCAATGGAGTGGCACTCCCTAACTCCAGCAAAGAATTTGGCCCTTGGTGTTGCGTTCCTAACCAAGTAAATATCTTGGCCAACAGCCACCTGTATATGTAGGGGCTTGGTTGCCACCAGTAAGGGTGCAGAGTACAACAACGGCATTGTCCCATGAAGAGCAGAGAGAAGGAGATTCATAGATTCCAAGGCCAAAAGGAACTACTGTGATCAAACACTTTTCACTCCACCTGCCACGGCCACAGGGGGATTTGAACCGCCGCCCTCTAGCATTGCAAGCAGGAGCCAAGTCCCAATGCCACCTCATATAGATACAAGACTGCTCTCAGCAGCCACTGGCTAGGGTGTCCCTGAATGTCCTACTGCATGGCTCAGCATGAATTCACAGCAAGTCGGGCCCTCTGGTGAAGCGAATGGGAGCAGCATTGCCTCCAGGCCTGGAGCCCTACCAGCAACAACTGGTTTTCTATAACGGATGAAAGGGTGAGGTCTGGTGCCTCTCTTCTAGAAGCAGGGGATTTGTTTTGCTGGCAGGAAGAGGACAGTAGTTACAACAACATAAATGATGAGCAACTAAAGGCTGGTTTTACATCTCGGCAGCACAGCCTTCCCCTTAGCACCACGAGGCAACGACCGTTCAGCCCTGACCCGGAGGGAAGAGCACCACTTACTGAGTCACTAACCCCACCTCCGACAGCCCTTTGGCTTTCCCTTGCCCTCTTGCAAGTGTCCATCACAAAGAATGACGCGAAGAGAAACCCGGCCCCAAGAGGAGATATAAGTGGTTCTCAATTGCCTATTCTTCCTGGTTTTTCCAGGAGATGGTAGCAGCTGTAGAAAGTCCATTTCATTCTCCGACCAGCCTGTTGAGCTCAGGTTGAAAGAACGAGGGAGAGAGAGCTAGTTCAAACCCATGGAATATCAGGGGATCTAAGATTTTCTAGACTACTTGCCACTATGGCTACCATGCCCAGCCTTTCGGGAGCTAGACGGCTTTCTTTCCAGCACCTGCTGGGATAGGAAGCCAATATTGCATGTCAATGAACAGTCCTGGGAAAGCAGCAGACATGATCAGGTGGTGCAGTTGTAACCCACACACCTCCTGGGTGTGGTGTTCTGTCCCATCTAGTGGTACCAAGACCACTTAAAGAAAGAGATAAAATGAGTCTGCTCCACAGCCTTAGCTAATAGCCAGGGGGCTTTTAGCTCATGCAGTAGAGGCTCATGGACTAAGCTCCAGAGGGGTGCCAGCTTCAATCCCACCAATCAGGGTCTGTCAGCGTTACACAGTGCGAGAGATTTCCTAGCAGACAAGAAGCATTTTCATGATCCGGGAGCCTCTTCTTACCCTATTACCCTCTTCTTTCACTGCCCTGTCCTTCCAAATTCCTAACGTACAGACCCGTCGGAGCCGAGACCTCCACTGTGGAAATGTCCCACAAGGTGTTATTCAGAACAAAGGAGCAAATTCTGTCGATGCCACTCAGTTGATTTCAGGACTGTATCTGACCCTCAGTATTTGCTACCTGGAAGAGTAGTAGAGTGGGCCATGAACACAAGAGAAGTCCTTCTCCAATCCCCACAGAGAAGGATGGGATGCAATGGAAAGCAAGCCCCAGCACTGCCTGCTTCACCCAACGGCAGAACCAAGAAATCAGAAGGCAAGGAGTTTCCATGAAATCAGTGTTGCTTACTGGCTAGTATGGAGGTGGTGGTACAATCCCAGGTGCTCAGCACCCATGGGGAGAGCACCATACATGGCTTCCTACTGACCCTATGTGTCCCAGTCCTTTGAGTGCAGAGAGAACAGCTTCTCCCAGCAGGTGACCAAGTTTTCCACCGTTCGCGCTATCTCCTTCAGCTGCTTTCTCCTGTTGCCCTGGCCTCTGTGTCGCGGTTTCTCTGTAGCTGTTGACAGACTCTTCTGTTAGCATGCAAAGAAAGAAAACAGTCACGGCAATGAAAACCATGGCCTAGATACAAACACCAAACAGGACAGAGACCAGTTCAGGGCTGTTCGTACCCCGGGGGAGTACTGGAAAATGAGGGTCCCCAAGCATGCATGTAACCCACAGGTAACGGTGGGACCTGTATCACACACACTTCCCAGTGGGTTGTGTGCACTCTGCTGGAAACCTGGACACTCATCCCAATGGGCACATGCACATCTGGCAGTACAGGAGAGAAGCCACCTGTGAGGTGTGGGGTTGTACCATCGAGCATCACTCTCCAGAGAGGGTGGGTGCGTTCCAACCTGGTGGAACTTTCCAAGGTAAAACTTCCAATGATGGGGATGGGGCATGGAGGTGTTTCTCTCTATATATATATTTCAACAACAGCCTAAAATCCTCATAAATAATCCCAGCGTTGGATATTGGCTAATTAATGCAGACCACACACATCTAGTATGGAGGAAAGTCGCCTGGCAAGTGGAGAAGATACAAGATCTGTTCCCCAGATGCCTTGAAATGGTTCCCTCCCCCAGGTATAGGTCTCCATTCATAGGTGCTCTGATAGACTATTCAGACCAGTCAGCCACATTCCCCAATGAGACGACACTAAATAAATTAATTTCTCTGACAAATTGAATGGAGGAGGGGCGGAGCCAGGGATTCCCTAAGACTGCCAGGTAACCTGAGCTCATCGGCAGACTCTTGCACGAGGGCATCAAACATGAATGGATTCCCTCAGCTTGGGCTTTCCCCCGCGACTCTCCCAGGTGAGGAGTATCCGTTAATGAACCCTACACAAGTGCCAGATAGGGAGAGGGTGGCTATCAGCTTGGAGTTTCCCTAAGGTTCTCCCGCAGGAGAAGGCTAAGGGAATTCATTTCAGACACAACAGAACAGCTCAGTGACAGTTCAAAGGCATCATTCCAGGGCAGACGCTGGATCTTGCCCCAGGCCTGCATGTGATGCTCAATAAAGACAAAGTGGGTGAGGTAATATCTTTGATTGGACCGACGTCTGGTGATGAAAGAGACAAGCTTTCGAGCTTGCATGCACAGACCTGAAGAAGAGCTCAAAAACTTGTCTCTTTCACCACCGGATGCTGGTCCCACAAAAGATATCACCTCGCCCACCTTGTCTTTCTAGCATCCAGGGACCAACAGGGCCACAACACTTAAACGTCTTCACGAATGGCATTTTTGAAAGGGCTGGAGAGCCCTGGAAAGGCTGCTGCTTTCTGCAGCTGTGTTTCTGTAACCCACACACCTCCTGGGCGTGGTGTTGTCCCACCGAGTGGCACCGACACCACTTAGAGAGAGAGATTAAGGAGTCACTGCTACAGCCTTAGCTAAGGGCCATTTGGCTTTTAGCTCATGCAGTAGAGGTTCATGCACTAAGCTCCAGAGGTCCCAGGTTCGATCCTGCCTGCCAGCTACCGGGCTCTGTTGGTTTTACACTTCTATGCTGGAGTCTTGCTGGAACGTGCATGGTGCAGTCTGGTGCAAGGGGGCAGGTTCCTCTATAGGGATCAGCCTTCTGGGAGATCTGCTCCATGGACCAGCTGCTGGGAATGGCACAGACTCTGGAGGAAGATCACTTTCTTTTTCCTTGCATTTATTTTCTGAACGGATCAGAGCCCAGGAGCCCCAAGGGCTAAACCACCACTGGGAGAACTCCTTTGGACTGGGGTGCCAGGTGAAAAGCTTGGGAGCTAATCAGACTCACTGAGCTCAAATTTCAGTTGGGAAGAGGTGCCGGACAGCTGCACCCCAGACTCAAATGATGGCCCAGATCTTGGACAATCAGGACTGTGGGAAAGGATTTGCCCACTGCCCTGTACCCCCCACCCATGGCTGCTGTTTTTTGCACTGTCCCAGCTGCATGGCAGAAGAGAAAAGCAAGCCCCAACCTTGTAGATTTTCTTGCAGTTCTGTTTGGTCACAGACTCCGTGTTGCTGACCACCTGCATCACAGCCACCACTTCAGGATTCCTCTGTGGGCCTCTTACCATGTCCCTGAGAGACATGCTCATGGTGGAGATAGACAGCAGGATTTTCTGCTCCTGAACAAAGAAGGATGCAAAATCCAGATGAGCAGAGCCAACTCGAGCAGAAAACACTAGGATTAGTGGATGAGCCAGTGCTAGCTTAATACAAGCTCGGGGTCCCAGATTCTTAGATCACTGGAGTAAAGAGTGCCCTAAAATATAGTCGTTGGCCACCCCTGCCCCCCACCCCCAAATTCCCTTCCCCCACTCTGTGCCGTAATGCCCACTAGAATACAGCTGAGGGAAGCTGTTCTGCTGACCGCTTGGGGAACAAGGCATGAGACAGTGTCACCGGGGAAGCGACACCAGCGTGACCTGCCGCCCACCCACCTGCACTGCCATGTTAGCATTGCTGCTGCCCAGCAGGAGCCACCCCAGCCGCTAAAGAGACCCGCAGCCTTTCCCTCAAAGGGCAGGTCATGGGCACGTCCATTTCCCTTTTTTGAGGATCCCCCCTCACGCACAGACACACTTCCCCTTGTTTGAATACAAAAGAAAAAGCCCTCGGTTATTAGCTACACAAAAGCTGGGGGGCAGAAACTCAGAACAGAGCAAACAGCAAAATGCTCAAGTGTTAGCAGCAAACGGTGCGAAAGGTGGGGTGACCAGATGTCCCGATTTGATAGGGACAGTCCCTCTATTTGGGGCTTTGTCTTATATAGGCGCCTATTACACCCCCCCCCGGGTCCCGATTGTTCACACTTGCTGTCTGGGCACCTAGTGAAAGGGGCACATATCACAATGAACTGGCTAGTGCGTCTATGCTCTACTGCCTCCTCCTGGGTGGAATCGTAACTGCTCCAATAGTTAATGGCGGTTCGGAGTCCCAGGGGTTTGGAGTTCGGTAGCCACGGAGCTCTGAGGGGCCCTGGTGTACAGCCCAGTGACAACACTGGCTGCGGACTTGTCACACCAGGGTCAAAGTGAGACGGGAACTTCTGTGAGTCTCAGACACTCGTGGCTGGGCTTTGTCTAGCGAGGGGAGTGTGTCGAACTGGCTAGAGAGCAAGCGTCAGTCATGGCCCTCTGCTGAGTGTGATAAGAATGATTTGGCCGTGTCCCTGCTGCCACGAAATGCTGAGTGACCCTGGCATGAGGATTAGTCACTGGGTGGCCACTCACACATTCCCACAACAACTGGCTTTCCGGTACTTCCGGGAAAGGCGTGGGCCCACCCCATCGGTGCGACCTTGCGCACGTGGGGCACAGGAAATCGCTCTGCAGGCTCCATTTTGAAGAGCGCGCCGCTCCATTCCCGCTGGGGTGACCTTGCACACATGGCGTGCATGAGGTCACGTTGCACAGATGACGCCATTTTGAAGAGCATGCCGTTCCAGCCTTGCCACGTGACCTCGCATGCACCGGGTATGCAAGGTCACAGCAAGGGCGGGTGGAGCGGTGCGCTCTCCAAAATGTCAGCCCTGTCCAATACTTGACAAAACCACATCTGGTTTTGTCTCAGTCCTGGACAGGGAACAAACCACCCAAGAAGAGGACTCTGCAGCTTAAAACCAGACAAACGGCCTGCCTCCATGCACTGCAGGATGGCCTGATGTGTGACCCAGTATTGTACAGACTCACATCTCAGCCTCCATGCTTTTTCTCACACACAAACACACACCCGTTCAATGGCAAAACCTGTGTGAAAACAGGAAGAGAACGCAGATCACCCTGTTCCACATACACAGACAGGGCTCATTGAGCTAAAGGGAAGTACTGGCTGTTAGCTAGCAGTACAGGGCTGATGACACACAGTTGAGCAGTCCTGATTTCATCTAGTACAGGATGCTGGTGTACAACCCCACACCCCCACCAAAGTACACTGCAGAGAAAGCATTTGTCTAGAAGCCAGCATTTACCTTGTTAGAGAGGCAGGCTAGGCCAGCTCTCCCCCTCCTTGGGGTTCCAGCAGATCCCGTCAAGTTTTTCTGTGTAAAATACAAGGATTACAAGCTGCTCAGCTGTGGGCCTTTCCCCACGGCTCCCCTGAAGTTACTGTCCCGCGCTCTCTGCATAGCGCAGGCTTTGTGCGCTGGGGAGAAGAGATCCACTGAACTGAGCAGAGCACCCCATGAAGCTCTATGGCTGGCTTGAGAGTGGGGAGAGTGCTCCTTACAAAAATCTCCTGGCACTTTTCATGGGGCGGGGAGTTTGCTGTTGCCTTGGCAGCTGCATTCCAGTGGTGCTCTGGGCGCGCGCTTCCCATTCTCAGGGAACACTGTTATATTCCAGCAATGCCTAAAGGCCCAGGTAGGGTGGAGGCCCGATTCTGCTGGGCGCTGTACCCACATCAGTGAAGCCACAGTCCCTGCTCCAAAGGACCGAGGCAGCCTAAGACAACCTGTGCCACATGGCCAGATAGCTACATTTTTATACCCGCCCACCTGCCGGGGACCGTCCACTCACCAGGTTCTGGAGCTCATCGAAGATCACGGCTTGGTACTGCCGCAGGATTTCCACAATGCTGCACTTTGCCTTGCCCTTGCTCAGCACCGATACGAGCAGCAGCAGAACAGCACAGAGGAGAGTCCTGGGGAGAATCTAGATGTGAAAGAACAACTCAGCTTCCGCATTGTACACTAGTGCCCGACCTGCCTTCCCTGTGCCACAGAGGCGAAAGGAAGCTGGTTTCTCTTGTGTGGTTTAAAAGCAGGACAGGGAGAGGTCAGCATGGACTCAGACTCCAGAAGTGCATATGGGGAGCTCCTATATAAGAAGTGGAAAGCATTAAGGGTGCATTGGACTGCAGTATAAATAAGATATCCTCCGGGAATACATGTCCCTGGGTCAGCTAACCAGATTGTGCAGCATTCCCAGCAGATTTGGACTTTATCAGACATGGGGAGAGGAAACTCCAAAGCTGAGAGGCCATCCTGGAGGACCTGCTGCTAGCACTTTCTTCTCCCTTTAGAGCAAAGAAGCTTCCATTTCACCCCAGCTTGCAGCTCTGGCAGCCTGGGAGCGATGCAGTCTTAAGTAGGATGGTCCTAGGACATTTCAGGGTCAGATCCAAAGACTTCATTTAGAATTAATGGCAAGAGCATCTCCATCCTTGGAGAGGTGTTTTTATGTGTTCAAACAAAACTGGGGGCAGCTGTCACAATGGTGCATAGGAACAGAGGAGGCCTGAATAGGCAGAAGAATGGCTGCTGTGTGGGAAGCCTATTTTGTCACATTTTAAAAAGGTGCTGAATATAAAATACAGGAGCAATAAAATCCGGTGAGACGTGGTCTCTTGTGCAATTGTTCTGCACTAGGTAGTTCTGCGTCTGCTCCAGTTTTTCAAAAGGGTCCTTTAATCCAGGTGCTCAGTGGTCTCCCACAGGAATGAAACAGACGCTCTTGATGGCTAAATGAGGGGGGAAATAGCCTATGCAGCTCTCTGCTTTCATTGGTGCAGCACGGATCCCTAGTCAAACCTTCAGGCTTCATGCTTTCCACGCAGTACTGAAACCAGCTGTGACACAGCCCTGAAGCCAAAGCTTTGATATCTGAGACTGTTGAGTGGCTGGAGTAAATAAATTTTATCTTAATGCTTGTCCTGTCTTTGAAAAATCCATGATCCTCAGACATGTCAAGGGATGGTCTAGGTTTACTTCCTTCTGCCCCAGTGCAGGGAGTGGAATTGCTATTTGGGTGTGGCAGAATCTTCTCAGATACGCCAGTTCCACACCTTTGTTTTCTCTGTACATTTCCCCAAGAGAAGGGAGAGATCACTCCAGAGCAAACTTCAAAACAGCACAGAAGATATAAATAATGCTCAAAGCCATTCATCAAAATGCCAGCTTCGCTGCAAACGGAATATCCCTTTCCACACAGACACCGGCCAAAGTCTAAGGGTTGCTAGTCTGGAAGGCTTCCCCCCAGAGAAAAGAAGGCCATGCCACTTCACTGGAACTATTAAGTAAAGGACTCTTTCCATAAATATCAAATTCCGGAACAGAGCAACAGTTGCACCATTTCCAAGCAGCTGGGACGGGTACTACATTTTCAGTACTTAATATGTGAAGAAACACAGTCTGCCACTAAAAAGACAGGCTGGCTACACTCTCAAAGGCCATGACCCGCGATTCTCACAACTCATGTGACCAGCCTGGTGGAGGGGCGCACTTAAGAGATACGCCCTTGTGGAAGGAAGACTCTAATGAACAAATCATGAGAACTGTTTTCTCTTAGTAACTGGCACTGTTCAGAGGTGGGAAAAGTTGTTACAGTTAATTCACATGCCCGGGGATTACTAATTCTCTCTCCATGACGGTGTGAAGGCTTTGTCCCTGGCCCCCCTTACACACACACACCCCGCCCCCAACATTTCAAAATCAGCCTCACTTAATGTTTGTCAGTAGCATCCAGGAAAAGTTCATTGTGGGTTTAGAAGTCACCTGGTCCCATGGAAGGACCAGGGCTTATCTGTAAGGTTAAGAACAGGTCTGTGAAGGGCACAGGCAGCTAGGTCGAAAAATTCAGCCTGTTAAATTGTGCTTTGCATACGCCTGAAGGGGCTAGTTTCTTCTTTCCCGGCTTTAATCCTCTAGCAAACCCTGACAGATAAGGGAAATCACCAGTATGGACAGCAGTTCCTGGTGTCTCATGCGCTAACCTCAGCGGCACAGAACCTGCTCCGGCAGAAATCACTTTGCCCCCCAGTGTCCTGACTTGCACCGCCCTGATAAGTCTGCCCGGGGGGGTGGGCCCTGTAGCTTTGGGTAGCTTGGAGGGCAGAAGGGGTCTGGCTGGCTCTGCCTGAAACCTCGCAGAGAAGCACGAAGGCAAGCCCGAAGGAAATCGGTTTCCACCCAGGGCTCCCCGCAGTCTCTACGCCCGCCCACGCTCTCCGAGCCAGCCGGCTCCAGCCAGGAGCCAGCACCGGGGCTGCGGGGAGGGGGGATCCTGCCCTTTCCAGAAACAAGCAGCCGCTGCTGAAAAGAGGGAACATTTACAGGAAAGTCTGGCCCGCGGGACGCGGGGTTTCTCGCTTGGACGGGAACCGTCCCCGGGGGCCGGTGCTGAGTGGGAATTTCCAGTTTCCTTCTCCTGGATCTAGCTGGAATCGGTGCTTCTCCTATGCGCGGGGGGGGGGGACCCCACATGGTCCCAAACGACCCTCTCAGCCCCCTCCCCCAGCAAACTTCCAGGTATCAGCTGCCGCGGGCTAGGATCAAGTCGCCCCCCTCCCTCTCCCCCCGACGGGGACACTCACCATTTATCTCTCGCGGTGCCGATCCCCACTTCTGCAAATGCCCGGGGAGGGAGGCGAGGTGCCCAGCTGCATGGTCCCTTCCCGCCCCTCCAAGCTCCAGGATGCCCGGCGCGGGGGGCCCGTCTCAACCTGTGCCCCTGCCTCCCCTCCGAGCCCCGGCAGCTCCCTCCCCTGCTCCAGCTGGGTCCCAGCATTTGAACTTGGCTCCAGGATCTAGGAGGAGGAGTGGGAGGGGATAAAGCACTGGCGGCTTTAGTCCCACCCTCCCCATCCCCAGATCCTGCCTGACCGAGTTATCCCAGGGGGAGACCGGCACCTGCCCTCCCAGAGCTGGAGGAAGGGAAAAGGGGGCGGGGAGGAGGTGGGGGGGAGGTGAATCAGCCTCTTAAAGCTTCGACAGGGGGGTAGGATCAGGGCAGGAGATTATAACTTGTCTAGAGAGGAGATGGAGAAGCAAGTCTGGGCCTGGGAATGGAGGGTCAGGTCAGATCGCTCTGCTTTACAGTGCAAACTGCCGGGAATCAAGTCCCAGTGGGTGGAGGGTCAGATTTTCAGTATGCCCCAGAAGTACCTGGTTGAAGAAGGTGCTTTTTGACCTGTATATGGAGCAACCAGGGCAAGTCCCTTCTGGGTTTCAACTGAAATTTCAAACCTTGATTATGAACTCTTTGGGGCAGGGACCTTGTTCCAGGAATGTAGATTGCAGAGACTCTGAGTCCAGGACAGGGCTACCATACTACAGGTAATAAATAACCATCTCCCTTCCTAAATGTTTCAGAAAGGCTCCTGAAAGCCAATTTCAACCTGAAGTCCTCGGTGCCGGTTTCACCAAGCATGCACAGGCCAGGTAAGGCTTCCAAAACACTATGCAACTACTGCTGCTGAAGACAGCCATGCCTAGGCCAAGCTGCCAGAGATCTGAAGATCCTGAAACAAAAGCAAGAGGAAACACTTGCAAGTTCTGCTTTAAAAACAAGGCGTTGGCTCCATCCTTATTCCCCAAGAACCACCTTTCAGGGCTGAGGATTTTTGCTGTGGGGCTAACTGTGGTCAAAGACCCCGGATCATGGCAAGGCAGACCTTTCCCTTTCAGTTTCTACTAGCAACACGTTTTAATCATTAGCAATTTCTGAAAGTGGATCTAAAATGGAATTAACCTACTTTAGTGCTCATAACTGCACTTTGTCCTATAAAATCTTGCTACACGTTATCAATTTATAGACCTTAGTGGGAGTAGCCAGTGTGAAATGGTTAAGACACTTTAGCACTGTTTACACACAAATAGAGGTTAAAAAGGTACCTTTGTTGGCCTCAGACGAATGAGCCCAGAATCGTATTTGGAGTGTGAAGTCAGCTAAACCTAATTTAAATTCTTTTCACCATGATTTTTACAGAACAAATTGTGGATAACTAACCTAAAGATTTGACAGCAACCAAAAGCATGCTTCGCCCTTGGGTATTAATAAGACATGGCCCATGCCCCATGCCCCAACAAGTTTACAATCTAAGTTCACACACGATGCAACAAAGATTAATGGACCAACAAAGGAGAACGGGGTTAACAGCAATAAAGAGAGTTACTTGGCAAAGGAGAGGGCACAGAACCATGAAGCAAAAATGTGTGGCTTTTCATAGGATACCTGAATAACCTAACTAAATTCTTATAGACGTCTTGGCAGAACTGTGCCTCCCAGAAGGGAATGGTCTACTGGATCATTGCTTGAAGCAGGAGGAACTATGTATACTCAAGGACACACCACTAAAGGCTGGATCCAGACATGTTTATTGTGCTCTATGTGCCCATAAATCAAATTTACAGGTTCAAAAATCCATTTTCAAAATTTTAAGACATCTAAAAACATTAAGCTGGTAAAGGGAAGGGTCCATTTAAAAAAAAATAAGCATCAACATTTAAGGGCCTTTTGAAAGATAAGGTGAAAGGCAGAAACACTGGGTGGCAAGAGGAATTTCATGCTCTCAAAGAAACGAATCCACGTGCTGGTACATCGCCCTCACATCGTGATGCTTTCAATACCCCATTCTGTGCCTCAGCACTGGGAGAGAGAGTACATTTACCCTGAACGGTGAATTTTTGCATTAGTATGTTGCTACATTTTATGCTCTTTAAATTAGGGAAAGTTCACTCCAATATCACACAAAGCCTTAATGAACGGCCTTTGTGTTGAACAAAGCAAGGGAAGGGGAGGATGGAATTCAGCCCTCAACCAATGGGCAGGGATGCACTGTGGAGGTCAGAGTCCTAACCCTACAACCGTTTCTGGGAGTTTCCCAGACATTGGAGCCAACAGCCCTTCCCCAGCCCATTCCAAAGCAAAGTGTTAAAAACCTCACTATGTTCCCTCCAACACAACCTCACTGCAGGACTTAAGTGCCATATAGGGCTTCACAGGTCCTCGGTACCTGGGTGACCGTGAAGCCCAAGCTTGCTGCCCTGATTACTATTGTATGTAGATTGTCTAGCACATTTCCAGTACTATGGCACTTTCCAACCAAAAGGAACAGTCCCCTCCCCTTACCACCTAAGATCTTACCACCTAAAGAGACAAAGGACAGATGAAAAGACAGGGAAGGGATACCATCAATAAGCAGAGGGGTCAGGATAGGCCCCACAGGTACTCAATATGTAAATGCCATTTGTTAATATATGCAGTAGCCATATTGGTCCCAGGATATTAGAGAGACAAGGTGGTCGAGGTAGTATCTTTTATTGGACCAACTTCCATTGCTTTAAGCTTGTCTCTCTCACCAACAGAAGTTGGTCCAATAAAGCATTACCTCACCCACCTAGTCTAATTTGTTAACAAATTTTTTCAAGCTGACCCCCTGCAGAACATTAGTTTGACCCAACTCTGGGAAATCCTACTTAAACTATCCCCTTATCTATACCCTCCCCATCCCAACCAACAAACGCTCCTGTCCTCTCTCAGTACGGTTAACCCAGACTCAGACTCAGCCCCTGCATCCCCCATGCAGAGAACCTTCACTCTCCCTCTGCATCAGTCCCCATTCTCCAGCGACGGAAGGAAAGTCACTGTTGGTGGTGGAGAATCTCTTGGGATACTGGAGGTCTTCCCTCTCCATGCTGCTTGCCCTAACAGCTGCAGGCCTGAGCCTTTGAAAGCTTACAAGCCCACAGCACACCAATGCGGTATACTTTTCTTAATGAAGGTGCAATTGCACATGTTCTCACCAGATACCTGAGAGAGAACACATGGGTTTCATTTCGCATTTATAAATCTGGAAGAAAAACTTTCATCAAGAGTGGCCACTTCTTAAACAATGTGGCACTTAAAGCAAAAGAACATGAGAAAGCTTGGCAGACAAATACATTCCTCACAGGGGCACCGTTGTAAGGAGTGTAGCTGGCCTTTTATAGGATACCCACCCACTAGTCAGATCCAACCACCCTGCATTTAGTCTTTGACACGCAACAGTCAGTGCAATGGAGGAAATGGTGCTCAAATAGAATTCAAAGCGAAACACAAGACAGTTGTATTTTATAGCATCCCATTACATCTGTACAGTTTTCCAGGCAAGTGACAGGTTTTCTTCAAGCAACATTCTATGATGATACATACTTAAAAAAAATCACTATATCCTAATATACAAATGCTATTAAATGAAGTTGGAGATGTTTGTATCTTTCAGTTGGTGAAGAAAATAGACACAATCTCTCTGGAGGACATTTCTTTTCACTCAAAGGAGGATCAAGAGACCGAAAGTCACCCCTTTGGGTCAAAAAATGGCACTGCTCATAGGTTTAGAAAACCTTACTCATGAACCTAAGACAACTTACAGGGGCCACAGACACAGAGATAATCTATGTGCTCCAAGATCATCCCAGCAACAAGCTAGTTTCTCCATTTGAGTTTGGAGAAGTTTTTCATATCCATCCATCCTGGAGGTCAGCTTCAGTTGCTACAGCACATGGCTTCTTAATGGTTCTAAGAATAAAGATTTTTTCTTTAGAGAGCCTCAAGTTGTTTTTACCATGTTGTTTTAACACTACTGCTGTAGTATTACAGTGAAATTATTCTATTAAAATAATATGCTTACATTATACATTTAAAAATTAGAGAAAATATCACTAAAAATAGGTTCTGGTTATTGAATTTCACAAAATGCTCAATTATGAATAGTTTTCCACAAAAATCTGACCAGGATTCTACCCCAAAAGTTGAGGAGGCAGTTCCAGTCTAGCTTTGTCACACCAAACACACATTTTTGCCTTCCATTTCTGCCACCATGCCCTTCTTTCCACCCCAAAATTCCAGGCATGTCTTCCACCAATTATTGTTCTTTGGTTCCTCTATTTACTTTAAGCCTCAGTATGTTTAAATATCAAGGAGACAGCTTTGTTGACAATGAGTCATCATTAAATGGGCCAAACACCAAGAAACTGAAGGCCTGGCTGACAGGAAGAGAACTCGTGCCAGGGAAGACACCAGAGGAGTTGCAAGTCATCAGAAAGTGATCAAGTAATAATTAAGGTTTGAATTTACAGAATGGGTTCACACATCCAAATGAGAATGCCCATCAAACCTATGCAAAATTACTCAGCACCACCACCTGCCAGCAATGTTCACAGAAGACACCATAACACAAATGCATCTGATTATGCCACACCAACGACGTCAATGTGCAGTCTCAAGGGCTACCGCAGAAGTGGAAGGGACTGTCTCCTCATCTTAATATTTTTTTTGGAAAACCAGGGGTCCTCCTTTGTTCCACCAACTTCCTTCGTTTACTCTACGCAATTGTGTTGCTGGCAGGGTTGGAAACGTATAGCAAAGGGGCCGTGTCCTCCAGGGGTGATTGACGCAGCTGAACACAGCATACTCTAGAAGGCATTTTTAATTTTGGCTGCCACAACGACTAGGATCTCTCCAATTTTCTTCTGCCAGTTCTCTATGTCCTTGGACACTTCACACCACAGCTCTCCATGGCGGGGCTCAGCATTCTCACAGCGCTTTTTCACCTCTTCCTGCTGCTCCTATGGAGGAAGGAAAACAACAGGCTGGGACTACCTTAATCCCCCAATTCTTTCCCCTAGCTGAGCAAGAAGGTCTTCAGATCCTACCGTTCCTCCTAACGCACTGGTACATTGTGCTGGAAGTTAAGGGCGTATACAAACCATTAAAAAAAGAAAAAGCGGTGAAAATCAGGGTTAGGAATAACTGAAGGTTAAAGATTGGCAGCAATGGCAACTGTTCTGCTTTGCAAAGCAGCCCAATGGCTGACAAACTATTTTTGGTTTTCCACCGTCTACCTTTCCCCACATTCTTTACATAGTTGCTCTTCACAGAATTTAAGATTTGTGGTGAGAGAACACACAAAAACGGATATTTTGCGGAGTTATGAATCTAATACGGTGCTCTATAGCCTAGTCTTAGTACATTCTAGGCTGCCAGACAATGAAACCGTTTCCCTATTCACAGTTCAGGCAGAATCAAAGCAACTGTGGTGGACGCTTTCCTTGTGTTGCCTAAAGACATCACGCATATCGAGGGGGACTCATCTCCCTGAAGCTGAGAAGTCTCACATCAGCTCAGTACCAGGTTTCTCATGAGCATTACATAGGAACTGCCATACTGGATTAGAACAATGGTCCATCAGATCTGATATGCTACTTCCAACCACAACCCATATAGATATTTCAGGGGATGGGATAAAAACCCTCATAAGGGGCAATTATCCAGCAACACCTATAGGGAAGCTTCTTACTAACCCCAAGCAGCTAGCGGATGGCTTACGCCTTGAAGAATGAAGGTTGATCTCAAAAATTTTTGTATCTGCTAATGTAACTGTGGATGGCCAAGACAGGCTGCCAACTGTGTCGCGTTCTTTGTGGTGGTGTTTTTTGTGATATTCACTCCTGGTGGACTGAGTGGAAATACTATCTTTGGAGGACCACACAGAAAAATTAGTGTGCGTGGGGTCAGTGCTCAACAATGCATATTTTACTGCAGCTATTATTGGGGTAGCAGTTTCTAATTTTTAAAATCTATATTATTTTTCCATGCTGTGATATCTAGTGAAATTGGTAAAGGAACACCAGAGCGCACATGTAGAGAGAAGTGCATATTCGGCCTAAACGTACAAGAGCTGTGGCATTGCTAACTGATCCTGAAGAATCCCCCATCCTCTGCTTCAAAAGCAGAAACTACACACTTCAGTTTAAGAGTAGATGTGCAACGGCAGTGAGCATTCAAGATGGTATTTGGCTTGACAATTACCATTTCCTGCAGAACCACATAGAGAACACAGATGGGGTACACTAGACTTACAGTTGCTCTGATCTATAATCAAACACTAGGCTTGCACACAATTGTTTCCCAGCCACATAAAGCTGTCTGTAAAGATACATAACCTTTTTTGTTTAGAGCTTTGAGATAGCTGTTCTGAAAGGTTCTGGATTCATAAAATGATTAAGTCATTTGTAGGTTTACATTTTCCTTTTGTAAAGGCAGTCAGTTGGCAATTTCTGAAGGTGAAATCTAAAAAGTAATTCCATCTATTAACAATGCTGGTTTTAAAAACATCACGTTTTAAGTCACACTGCTCATAATTATCTAGTTAGCAAAAGCAGTCTCAGCCTCTCACTCCTCAGGCCAAGTGTAATGCAGAGCAATGCACTCTCTGCTAGGAACAGGGTGCCCTTAACGGCTGAGCAGTAATTCCTGTTGCTGATTAATCTGTAGTGACGATGGGCTGCAAAAACAGTCCTGTTAGCCAGCGGAAGATGGGATGGGCACGCCACACCACTCCCCAGGAGGTCACGGCTTCTTTCTAGAGAGAGAGACACACTCTCTTACCTCAGTGCCATGCTGGAGCTCGAATTTGTAAAAGAAAGCCCAGGCATCCCCCAGGTCTGAATCTATCTTCACTGTCCGATGGAACCATTCTCGGGCCTTGGTTATTTTACGCTCGCTCCAGAACAACCTGTTGTGGGAAGGAAAGAGAGAAAAGCAGAAGTGGGCAGTTGGCAGGTCACTCTCTACTTGTAGAGACAACTGGTCATCTGACACGGTTTAAAAAGTTCAGCTCTTGGCTCTCCCAGAACAAAGGGGGCAGCTATGCAAAAGAGATCCTTCTGCTTGGGAAGGTGGAAGAGAGACTACAGAGGTGAAATGGAACACCCACTGTTTCCTTGCTGATTGCTGAGTCTAAAAGGGTAAATTAGCCCCCAACCCAAAAAGGAAGCAGGTGGGAGAGTCAGATGTTCTGAAGAAAGAATGTTATTACTTTCTTGAAACCCAGACAGAATCTTCCTCCCTCATTTGCTTATTGTCAGTCAATCATGCTGCCCCAAAGTCAGAAAATGACAGGATTAGGCAGGCAATCTTATCTCCCACCCCCACGTTCTTAATGTTTTGAGATGATCTTGTAGCTATCTAACAAGCTATGTACAATCTTTAGATATTTGGAGCTTATTTAAGTCCTGTACCTACAGAAGTGTGTCCAGATTTACGAAGGCCAAGCTCTAAAGCAGAACCCATCGTACCATGCATGTATATAGTGAAATACTAAAATCTACTGAAACAGATGTACATTGAAAATCTATTTCAATGCAAAAGGGTAGGAGTGGGATTTAGATGTTTAAACCCAACTTTTGCACTCACATTGCCTGTCACCATTTCTAAAATTTTCTCATGAATTTCAAAACTTCTCCCCCCAAGAACTACTCAACTGTGTCAATATTTTATGGGTTTGGTTTCTGTACATCAAATAGAGTTCAATTAAAACTAGCGAGGTCTTTATGAATAGGAGGCTGTGTGATTGGCTAAGCTGCTAAGTTGTATAATTTTATGGTTTGATAACATGATTGATTTTTAAGCCTTATGATACTCTTGATTGTTCGGTGTTAGATAAACTGTGATTTAAAGAGCATGAACACTGATAGGAAACAGACAAAACACCTGCGAAGTAACAATTTGCAGTAACTTATTTACTTTTAACAAAAGCTCTTCACAATCATGTTACAGCCCTAGGTATCAGAGATACATACATAAGACTCATTATGGGAGGCGGAAGCAACTTGTGCTGGGTTTAGTTTAGCTACTAAATAGTCTGAGGCTGTACCAGAAAGGGCCTGGAACCAGTTTCCCTAAAGCGAAAGTTAAAATTCTTCTCCTTTGCCGACAAATCTGAACAAGTCAGCTGTCATTGTCTGGCAGACCCTAGTGCCACAGTAACTGGAGTGAATCCTGTATGATTTGCTTTGGCTTACAAGAAAAGTTGTGAAAGAGTTGGGCACTGTTTTACACACTTCCTCTATTAAACTCTTCTGGTATTTACAAAAGAAAAAACAGCTGGTTTCAATCACTATTGCACTAAAATCAGCCCTGCACTTGAATGGAGGCCCTTAACATAAAAGAACAGGAAAAAAGCCATGAAGCACAGTGTATTAAAGTACTAGCCCTTCAACATTCGATAACTCAAAATTTGGTCTAGGCAACAAGAGAAAAATGATATTTTAGTCTTGCTTCAATTCCTAAATGGACATTTGCCTGCTTCACAGAAGCAAATTCAGCACAATTGGCAACTTATACACAGCAAATGCCCAAAATGAAACAGCATGGGATGACGGAAGCAGAGCTGGAAAAGCAGAATACAGCAGGTCAAGATTATGGGCCACTGGCAGAATTTGGGGACTAAGAGGGCAGGCGGGGAAGAGACGGAGTTTAAATAACCTGTCCACATTAAACTGGCACAGTGGCCAGCCCAAGCAGCCCCATGCTTCCATGGGCATGAACAACATATCCTAAAAAGTAAAAGCAATGACAGCTTGTCTTCAAGTCTTTGTCAAAGTTATGTACCAAGGTATCTCCTGCTAGTGATGTTTTCAGTGTACATAAACCTAACACTAGAACAGATCTCAGCATAAATCCACTGTGTTCCCCACTGTACTCCTACACTTCCTAGCTGACATTAGTACTCTGAGAAAAGGCAGACAGCTTGTGTTCAACCAAGCGAAAGAAGCTGATCTGCACTGATGCTCACAGGCAGCTACACAGATGCATCAGTTGTTCCTGGATTTGAGGCATATCAATACTGTATTGAAGCAAGACCACGTGATACCGATCTGCAGCAGTGTTTTTGTTGTGTATGTGACCTCAACTTGTGTACAGAGACAAAATGTCTATTTTTACTTAATTAAAATAGGAATAGCTACTCACTTGGCTACAGCCAACAGGACGTGAGGGTCGTGCTCACACTTCTTCAGGGCATCCACACTTTTGGTCTTTCGCTGTGGTCTTGCCTCAAGGAAAATTGCTTCTGACCATAGGATTCCTAAAAACCAAATAGGAAGATTCCAATTTTTGTTAAATCAGAGATTAAAAGGCCACATTACCAAGAATAACGAGTATGATAGAAGCTTAAATCCAGAATGGAGTGTCTTTACTGTCTCAGACTTTCAGGCCAGAAGGGACCATCATGATGATCTAGTCTGACCTCCTGCATATGGCATGCCACAGAACCTCACCCACCCACTCCTGTAGTAGGCCCATAACTTCTGGCTGAGTTACTGAAGTCCTCAAATCTTGATTTAAAGACTTCAAGATACAGAGAATCCACCACTTACTCTAGTTCAAAACAGCCAATGACCCATGCGCCTCACTCTGAAGAGGAAGGCAAACTCCCTCAGGGTCTCTGCCAATCTGACCTGGGGAAAAATTATTTCCCAACCCACATATGGCAATCAATGAAACACTGAGCATGTGGGCAAGAACCACCTGCCAGACACCTGGGAAAGAATTCTTTTTAACTCAGAGCCCTCCCCCTCTAGTGTCCCATCTCTGGCCAGTGGAGATATTTGCTAATAGCAGTCAGGGATGGGCCATAGGCCTTTGTAGGCAATCACACCATCCCCTCCATAAATTTAGCAAGCTCAGTCTTAAAATAAGTTAGGTTTTTTGCTCCTACTACTCCCCTTGGAAGACTGTTCCAAAACTTCACTTTTCTGATGGTTAGAAACCTTCATCTAATTTCAAGCCTAAACTTATTGATGGCCAGTTTCTACTCATTTGTTCTAGTGCCAATGTTGTCCCTTAACTTAAATAATTCCTCTCCTTGCCTGGTGTTCATCCCCTGATGTATTTATAGAGATCAATCATATCTCCCCCTCTACTTGTTTTGTTAGGCTAAACAAGCCAAGCTCCTTAAGTCTCCTCTTGTAAGATAGGTTATCCATTCCTCTGATCATTTTAGTAGCCCTTCTCTGCACCTGTTCCAGTTTGAATTTGTCTTTCTTAAAGACAGGAGACCAGAACTGCACACAGTATTCCAGGTGAGATCTCACCAGTGTCTTGTATAATGGTAACAACACTTCCCCATCTCTCCTAGAAATACCTTGCCAGATGCATCCTAGGATTGCATTAGCCTCTTTCACAGCCGCATCATATTGGTGCTTCATAGTCATCCTGTGATGAACCAACCTAATGCTCAAATAGCTCTTACCAAAACTCACTAACTTTGTACTGAATGTTTCTTTATTTTGTGCTCTGCAGTATCAGCTGCTATTCCCTGAGTACTGAGACTCCAGCTTTGAAGAGTTTCCACAATACACACTCTTAGCTTTCCATTTTTTTTGGTACTTCATACACTAGGTATGTGCCGGCCCCAAAGACTTTCAGCTGAGACCACCACACAATGGGAACAGTGCAATATAGAACTATCCTCAAACCTCTTCTGGAGACCCTGCAGCATGCAACACACGATTGGTGTTATGCGGTGGCCATCGGCCATTTATGGATGCATCTGTAAGCAATGTTTGAACACGGTTATCCCACAAGTGCAGGTAAATGTTTTAATTGTACAGACAAATCACATGCATTTGCCTACATACTAATTCAGTTAATTCATGAGTGCCAAAAGGTGGGATACACTCATCAGCTTTCCAGTGGTTAGCATGAAGGGATAAACGGTCTGATGAAACTTTCCACAGTTCTCTTCATGCACACAGTATATTTCCCAACACCACTGCCAACAAATTATTAGAAGCAAAGCTAAAATGCCTTGAAAATATATACATTTCTAGTAGTCTGCTATGAAGGGGACACTTAGTATGAAAATAATAGACCACACAAAGTCATTATTGGCAGATTGGCAGTAGCTAAACTTGAACCTGGTCTATACTACAAAGTTTTGCCAGCAGAGTTGTTGGCTAGGAGTCCGGGGGAGGGTGGAAATCACACCCCATAGCCAACACAGTTATGCCACCAAAACCCTGGTGTAGATGCAACAATGCTGACAGAAGAATGAGCTGGAGCAGCTATGCCTGCAGAAGAAGAACTTCTGCCAGCTTATACTGCATCTGCCCTAGAGAGCTCTGCATCTGCACTAGAGAGACAAGCCCATAGTGAACAACCCGGACCAAAAAGGTAACCAAATCTCTCAGATAGGCAGGAGTGAAATTGTTGAGTATGTAATTTTAATTGTACGGGACACACTACATCTATCTCTTCAAAGTGAATATGACAGGTAATTACCCTCAGGAGGAAAAACATTAAGAAGCTATAAAACATACCACCTGGAAGTAGTTGGAAGAGTTTGATGAAGAACGCTGAAGTCCTCCCAATGATCCTTACTGTACACTGCTGCCAAACAGGCCAGTCACAGGAGGCCCAGAAAAACTGCTCTAAATGCCCACAGAAGTTTAAGGTTACACATCCCCAGAGAATTTTTCTTTCATTGCCAAAAGCTGAAAAGGAAATCTGCTCAAAGGAGCATGAAATCTTCTGGTTCACATGTCAGCCAGCCACACCTGTGGAACACTCTCAATCTATGAAAATCTTCAGAAGTCTTACATCTGTCAGGATTCCATCAGGTGGTTCAGAGCAATAGCTTCCTGTAAGTGGTAGCCATGTATGCATCATAGGTAAGGATACGATTCTGTCACGGATATTTTTAGTGAAAGTCATGGACAGGTCATGGGCAACAAACAAAAATTCATGGAAGCACTGACCTGTCCCTGACTTTTACTCAAAACATCCCTGACAAAATGGGGAGGGAGGAGGGTCCAGCACTCTGCCCCCCTGCCTGGGAGCTGCAGGGCTGTTGGGGGTGGGGGGAAGGGTTCAAGCGGTGGCAGTTGGGGAGCTGTGGGGGGGCCCGTCAGCAGTAGTGGCCAGGGAGCTCTGGGGTCCCTGTGGTGGCTGGGAGCTGCGGGGGGGCCCACCGCCATCCACAGAGGCTCGGCTGCTGAGGCAGTCCCCTGCTACTTGCAGCAATTGGTCAACTGCAGGGCCCCCAATGTCACGGAGACTCTGGAAGTCATGGATTCTGTGACTTCCACGACCGCTGTGACATAATTGTAGCCTTAACCATGGGTGTGTGTGTGTGTGTGTCTCTCTCTCTCTCTCTAACTTTGTTCTGATTTCACTGATCGTTTAGAGCAAGAATTTTCCCTTTGTCTCTTTCAGGGCTTCCCTTTACTTGCAGGGTATATTTGTACCAGTGTAGAAAAGTCCATGACCTGACCATGTGTTTTATGACTATTGTGGTATTCCACAACAGGGGGAAAAAAAGATCCTTAAAATAAAAAGCTTTTCTTTCTCAAGATTATTTACCTATGTAGTTGCTACAGGGCTGTTATACAATTGTGATTAGGAAGAGAACTCAGCAATCATGAATGGCAGGGAAGGAGGTTCAGGACGAAATACTTCTATGTGGTTCATGCTACAAAAATGTTCAGAAACTCTTGACCTAGTGGGAGGGTGGGAGTCAGAACACTTGCATTCTAGTCCTGGCTCCAACACCGATCTGCTGTGTTATCCTTAGCAAGTGCACACAATTAGTTTTCCCCGTCTATAAAATGGAGATAGTATTTATCTATCCCATGGAAGTGTTGTGAAGGTGCCGACAAGCTACGATATAAGGAATTCTTATGAGTGCACATCTCGTAATGGAAGATGCAAAGAAATCTCATAATTTTTCCACTAAATCATACCCTGCTGAACAGTTCTACTGCACAAATGATCTCTGTTAACCCAGAGTGCTTTCATTCAATCCCAGAACTTATCACCTCTTTTAAACAGGAGACATCAGTTTAGTTCTCAGAGGAAAAAAAAGTTACCCATGTCCAAGATACTCTCTCAGGAAACCAGGAACCACAAACTGGACACAGGCCTGATATCACAATCCAAGCAACACTGCAGAAAAACTGAACCACCTGTGAACAATCCATGCCCTTTTCTTCAGGCAAGAGTCAAGACCTCTAACAGATCTGCAACACTTCTTCTGAAGAAGGAAATTACCACCTCCTACAGCATATCATAATCTGACCGGTACATAAGACGACATGGCTAGTAGAAACATCTTAGAGAGATGAGGAACCCTCTTATCCACCAAGCAAAAATAACTGGATTTCAGAAAAATCAGCTCCTCCTTACCCGAGTTGGGACATTCCTGCAATGCCTTGGCCATCAGCGTATTAGCAATGTTCTTTAGTCCAGCTCTGTATTCTAATCGCACGGACTCTAACCTGGTGTGGAAAAGATAGCATTGTCAACATCTCAATTCAGTATCTAAGAAAGCAGGAGCCCACCAGTGAGACATTTCATTTGAAGGACATGGGATTGGTTAAGAACACATCTACCAGTGCTCTCTGCACAGCTTCCAGGAGACTAATTTTGCTCACTCTCATAAGCTCATTGGGCTAAATGTATTCAGCAGGAAATCATGGAAGAATCAATGACTATTATAATTTTTCCATCCCCTGGGTTAAGAGACAATTGTGACCTTTATTTTGTAACTGTCATCTTAGATAAAAAACATTTAGAGGAGACTGAATTAACATGGAAAAGGAAAGACCTGGTTTCAGAACGTTAGTTTAAATTAATCTACAGTTTCCATTAAAAGAAAACAGCTGGCAACCAACTGCATTCCCCGAACAAGTAACATGATGGCAGCTGTGTCCTAGAAGAGCCCCCCAGAGGACTGCAGGTATTCAGAAGGGAATTGTTGTCCCCAAAGCAAAAGAGTGAAATGCCCAGGATTTCCTTCTGGCTATATGCGATAATTTGGATAGAGAATCCATGCTTGGATGGCAGGAGGTTGGGGAAGGGTGAAAGGTGGTCAGCATAAAAAATACATTGCCCTTATTGTTCATGTGTACTCAGTTCAGCTCTACACTACTCACCAGAGGTCTGGATTCTTTGGATTCTTCAAGCGAGACTTCTCCAAGATGGCTCTAGCTCTGGTCAGTTGCCCAACTTTCTCCTCCAGCCTGGACAGCAAGAGCCACAGGGGTGTGGAATGGGGGCACTTCTTCAACTGTTTAAAAGAAAGCAAACAAACCATGGTTTGGGGCAACAGGGAGAGATGACAAAGGGGAGTTTATAGAATTGACTACTTTTTATGCCAAAGCTGCAGAGCAACTTCCAGAGAAGCGAATCCTTAGTGAAACTCTGAAGTATGGGGAGAAGGGGGAAATGTGAGTCACTGGTGTCACTTGATATTTTTCACAGCCTTTCTGGTGAGTTTTATGATAGGAATCCCTGTGAAAAATAATTTTTTGTCTTGTCTCTTGAAGTTCCAGGGGAAAAAAAGGGCAATGCACTGTATATTACTGAGCTGCCTCAGTGTTATGAGGAAACACACCTTGACTAATGGGTGTATTCAAAATCTGTGTCGCCTTGAGATGGAACATAAAGTGCTGCATCAGCAGAGGAGAACATGGTATCCAAATTTAGGTTTCCTTTGACTTTAAGGGACTTTAGGCCACTTTTAGCCTCCAACTACTAACATGTCTCCAAGTCAGTTTCATGGCTAATTTTAAGAGCATTCACTCTCTTATTCCACATCACTCCCAAGACGTGCCCCAAATATATTTGGGGTATATGGCAGCATGCACCTTTTTGGTGGCTAATGAATCTCTTTGGACTACATAAGCTCTCTCCTTGCACTTTGTTCCTCGTAAAACCTACCAACGGGTACTTTTTTTGCTTTGGTAGCCATTAGAATATTGAATAGAAAAAGTAAATATTTTAAAGGGGAGCTTGAATTCCCCCTCCCCCCAATCAAGAACAAGCATATGGCCAGCTTCCTCTTAACATTGTCAATACAACTGAAAGAATAGGTAACTCGGTTATAGCATAACCATAGTCAATCTACTTGGATGTGTGGTTTGATGTTTATACTACAGAGCATGAATGTGTGGCGAAGAAGAGATTAGCCTCTCATTTTACACAGACAAATCTGAATGCACCAAATACATGTAACTTGGAAGGATCTTGGAATGAATATTACTCTAGTGGAGGATAAATTCTATCCAGAGACTCTGGTTTAGATGTTCATACTTTGCTCAACCTCTTCACCTAGCTATTCCTATGTGATCATTCTACCATTTTAGCAAGATGTCAGCATCCAGCCTACCGGTTTGCCAGGGACAGATTCCTACAAGTTATGGCTTTTGCTTTGAGGAAGACAGTCAATACACAATTTCCTCATACTGGAGGCATGAAAGCAGAGATGGAATCATATCCATTCTTACCCCTTGATTATAGGCTTCCCGAGCTTTTTCTATTAGCTCATCTTGCTCCTCGATCTGCCCTTTCATCATCCACAGCTTGGGGAAGTCTTCATAGTGCTTCAGGGCTTCCTCACAGAGCTCCTGGGCAGCAGCAATGTTCCCAAGCACCCATTCCAATTTCACTGATTTCATAAAGACCTAACACCAGACAAGAAGGTGCTTTATCATTAGCAGTTATTGATCCAGTAACATATCAATGCAGTGGATTCCTTGTTCCACAAACATACAGCTATTACATTAGCAGACTAGGAACAGACTTCTGAAAACAGGAAAATTAAGGCTAAAAAAATTCTGGAAGTCAGCAACAGCTAGAGATCAATACAAAAGTTATCCAGGAGCTGGAACAACATGATCAAACTTAACCTTTGCCGCAACTATAAGCAGAGTGCATATAAGTGATATTAAAGAAGTATTCCAGACACAAATATTTAGGCAGTAGAAGAGCATATGAACATGAGTTTGCTCACCGGCTTTCCTACCACACCCCACTTTCCTTTACCAGGTCTCTACCACAGTTGTAAATGTGGCTCCCAGGACCTCTTTCCCTCCTTCCCCACACTCCAAAGCTCTGAACTAGAAGGCTAAGGACTGCCACATACTGCTTGCAATTCTTCGCTTTACCATTTAGAAGGGCCATTGTTGAGAGGTAATGTGCTTCTTGCTGGTCCAGATTGTGAAAGACTAAAACCAAAAATCAAATACAGACTGCAAGACATTTAGATACTATTAGCTTCCCACATCTTTGAACACCCCCAATAGCCCATGCAAGGAGCAACAGCATCGAATCTGACATACGAAAGTTTCACAACCCTGACTGCCAGGTAGAGAGGAATGTTGAAAAGATCAAGGATGAGGGGTAAATTTTTTAAATTAAATTTTGCTTTATTTTCCCTATTACAAAGACTAGATCTATTTTGTTTGAGGGGTGCGGTGGGAGGCTGTTTTAAAATGGCCCAGTTGAAAACTGGCAAAATAACTTCTGCCTACACATAATATTGCTAGCTAAATCCTACGGACTGACACACCAGTGTAGTTTTATATCACAAACCAGAAGAGTCTGGCCTTTTAGATAACATGCCTGTACTAGGAACTCAAAAAAATATGCATTAGAAAGTCTTCCCTACAAATAGGATAGTTTCATTTTTAAACGTGAGAAATGAAATGCAAGACATGCTTTATGTAACATGTCTATTACATAAACTGTCCACTGTAACTGGGAATTTCTTGACCTTTGCCATCTGTGTAACATTCTAAAGTTTTATTTGATCCTAGTCTTTTTTCTCCATAATACGTTTACTTCATGTTGCAATGCGCTGGGGAAGCACTTTAACAAATCACTCATGTCCCGGCAAAGCACAAATAGCAGGATGCCATCTGCCAAGTCTCTGGGGCCAGGAAAGTGAAGGAACTTCCTCTTCTTCCCGCCCCTCTCCCCCACATCAGAAGAAGACTGTCGTTCCACCCATCACATGTTCTTACTCTGGCTGTGGGGGCACTGCTACGCGCTTTTGCCAGTAATCTCCTCGCTCTTTCATATTCGTTGTTTTCAGACTCCAGCTTCACAGCAGCCAGCCAGATCTCTTCACTGTTGGGATTGGCCTACGAGAACAGAGTGAAATATATACTCTGATTCATCAGAAGATTTAATCCTTTGTTTGGTTCAGATTAAAACTGTAATCAGGCCCTTGTCAATCTGCACCAGGATTCTTTCAGCTCAAGCTCTTCCCAATCATCTATGGCCTTTTAAGGTTACAAAGAGTTCTCCCAAACAGACCCACAATCCAAGGATCTACGCCAGTTTAGGAATTGGACGTTTAATTTCTAAACTGCACAGAAGAGTTGGTCCTTGAACCTTCTTCTGAACCACCAATTACAGTGAAAAGATTATAACGCTGACGCAGGGACTTTTTTTTATTACCCCTGAACACAGTGCCTGGCAAAATGAACCCTTGATCCCTGACTGGGGTCTGTAAGTGCTCCTGCAATACAAAATAACTTCAGGGCATCAATGTTGGAAAAGGTTCAGAGCTCTAAGAACAATTAAAAATTCCAAGAACCTAGCTGTGGAATCAAAAATCAGTCACCTCCAGTAAGAACAAGTCTCTGCTGTCATTCAGTTTTACTACCACTCTGCTCTTGGAGGCCCCACTCTCCTCAGCATCAGCACTATGGAGCTCCCCACTCCTTTCAGTGTCTAGAAGATAATTTCCTTCATTATGCAGTAAGCTGACTATATTGGTCCAGGCTACAGACAATTACAGGGGGCAAATAGGAGGGCACTGCACTATCTGTGGGTATGATCCTGGTTCTGGAACCCAAACCTGTACATTTCAATGAATGGAGGAAGTAGACTAATTCATCCAGAGGAACCTGCTGATAGTGGGGAGACTGCTAATCGGAGAAACTGGGCTGGGAGTGGCAATTTTGAAAGGATTGCAGTCTACTGGGTTCCTTCCAGCCTGTTTCTCTTTTCTATCTGGGAAACACAGAAACAAAAAGGAATGTGAGTTTTGCCATTTTGAAAGGCTAACTTTGCTGCTGCGGGAGCTCAGAGCCCTCTCTAGAAAGGACCTACTCACTTGCTTTGCTCTGTTCCACCCTGGCAGTAATTAATTTATGCATCTGCCAAGTGCTCAAGTCTGTTAAATGAAGGCTACACCCACCTGGAAAGCCAGGGCCAAAATGCTTCTGGCTGCAGGCACATCTCCAGCCAGCCACTTTGATTTGGCTCCCATGAGCCACAGCACTTCTGCTTTAGGACAGTGAGCCACCGCTCTCTGCAAGAGAGCCTCCAGCGATTCCCTGAAACGAGAAAACGTGAGCTACGATAACTCGAAGGCACAGCTATAAAGCTGAAGTGCCAGACCCTACTTCAATTATTACTCCATGTTATAAATAGTTATTGTTGCAAAGTCCAGTGCTGTAAACTCTGATAAATCATGTCATAAGGAGAAGGGGATGGGTTCTTTTTCCATGAAGTTTCTAAAATCAACTTCTGAAAAGGGCTCGACAAAAAATGAATCGTTGTTAAGACACCATCATTTGAAGCAAGGGTTTATGGAGAGACCTCATATACAGCTTGTGTGTCTTGGAAAGTGCTGTTCAGCCCAACAGTAAACCGTACTACATATGGGGGCAACTGACGAAGAAGTCTTTTCCAGCAGTATCAGCTGAAGTAGCCTGGATCACACTGATAAGAAGTTATGTTTTCAGTAGAGTAAAAGTTTATATTACAAGTGAAATGCGGGGGTAAAAGTCAGTCACCACCAGGAAACTTGAAAGGCAACTGACAGCAGTGGAGGAAAAAACAAACAAATGTGCTGAGAAAGCACTCAAACATTAAAAGTTAAGTCTCAGATCCCGCAATCAGTTACATCTGAGTAGTCTCAATGGCTTTAATGGGATTACTTGCGAGTGTGTATGTGTTTGTAGGATTGTGGCCATAGGCCCTTACAAGTTTAGCCCCTCTTCCAAGCTTTCTAAGGAGAAAATATTAGATGCATGTGACACAGCACAAGCTTTAGATATACTATCTGCAGTGGCTTTTCTTTTCTTTTTAAATTTAAGTTCAAGAGTGATCCTAATCAGAACAGTTATCTGATACAATTTAGCAAACTTTGTAATTAAAACCTGACTGAGGGCCTCCCTGCACACACACTGGCTCACTGACCACCCAGTGTACTTGGAGAAGTTTAAATGAAACACATGCTAGATTTCTAAGTGACTTACCATCCTACATTCCCACCATTTCTCAGATGTCCCATTCCCAAACAGTTTAACACCACGTCCATATCATTCCCACATACCAGGTAGCCCCAATCACCAAGAGGATTTTTAATGACTTCACACCAGTATTATGTGCTGTCTACCACTATAAGAAATTAAACTCATCTCTGCATACAATTCCAATGGGTTTTCATCAGCTCAGAGACTTTCTAAATCCTGTTATTCAATAGTTTGTGGTCAATTTATTAGCTTCTTTGCTTACAATAACTCCAACCCACACACTTTAGAACTGTAAGAACACCCTTTTGGTAGCGTGAGAAACATGCAGCATATGTACCTGGTTCCATGGTTCTTTTCAAAGTAGGCTGCTCGCAACCAAACACTTTTCTTGCTTGGGAAAACTTGTAAGGCATAAGCATAAATCGCCCGAGCACACTCTAGGGCATTGTGAGCAACACACTAGAGAAAAACAAAGGGAGGGGAGTAAATCAAAAGGGAGTCAGTAGAGGGCCTAGAGATATAAAGTACAGGATAGAATGACGAACATATCAATGGTGACACAGGGCTCAAGGTTTTGCAAGAATTCCGGTGACTGGTATTTACCAAGTCCATATATTAGCAACAGGACAAACATCTGAATAACAATCACTTAGCGGAAATTAAATATATACTGGATTCGGAATAATGTTTAACTCTAAATAAGGTGCAATGGTGGGATTCTCACAAGCACCTAGGAGTCTCAGGAACATGAATGCCATTGCTTTTCAATTGGGCTTGTGCTCTTAAATCACTTAGGTGATTTTTAAAATCCAATGTTTTTAAAATTGGTCCTATATGCTTGCATATGCATTGCTTACCTACAGAACTCACTGGTGAGCATGATTACATGTGCACACATGGCTTTGTAGCCTCAATTCCAGGTTAACATATTGAAAATGTAGCTTTGGAAGTTTTATAAAAGTAATACTGGTAATTTAGTTATCAGTGCATATTCAGTCTGTCCAGACTGACAAAGAAATCCAGTTAGATTATGTAAACATTTGAGCTAGAATTTTCAGAGGAGCCTAAGGAAGCCTGCCACCTAATTTCCTTAGGTTCCTTTGACAATTGCCATCTTGGCCTACAATATCTACTCCTATTACTGCAAAATTTCTGCGCAACTAGCAGTCTCTAGAACAGGAAGGTTGCTGCAACTAAAATTGAGAAGTGCTGACAGAACTCAGAGACAAGCTTGCACAGAGTCTGTTGGTATCTGGCCAGTAATATCAGCCCTTCGGTTTCATAAAAAACAGATCTACCTTCCCAATTGTCAGTCCGTTTCCCCTACTATAATTCAAAGAGAACAGAAAGGCCATAATCGGACATACACTATCTGCATCTTCCATCCAGGTATGTTTGCGATCTTCTTCTTCAATCCCAATCCCAATCACAGCTCGCATAATAGCCTGACACGTGGCCACACTCCCAGCTTTATCACACTCCTCAGCATCCTAGAGACAATGAGAGCAACACTAAGACAATCTGTTATTTCAGTCTGAAAAGCCAGCAAAGGAGACAGCACATTCTGTAGCATCCTTTGAGCAGGAGAAGACTGACAAAGCATGACCTCTCCAGCCTGGAAGGGTGCTCTATTTCACAGATTCCCTTTGGACTGACCCAACTGTGGATTTTTCCAAAATAAAATGCTGAAAACTATGAAGGGAAGTGAGGGGAGAGAGCATGAGAAGATAAGAAACGTTCCAAGACAGACTGAGCCGTGAAACCTAACAAAAATCCTGTGTGAAATCCTGTGTGAAAACATACACAAATTGAGGATGGTGGCATCAGTGCTCATAACCTCAAAATTACTGATCTTCCTTTACATTTGGCTTGATTCTCAGATCTCAATGTTTAAATAAAACGCTGTCGGCCACCACCAAGTTAAGAAACATTTGGCACATTTATCAGAATTCACAGGAGAAAAGGTTTGTTTTAATATACACAACTCAAAAAAGGCTAAGCAGATTTTCTTGAACCTGAAAAATAAATTCTGCTTCTCACAGGACATCCAGCATGGAAAATTCCAACACTACAGAAATCTGAGGAGGAGGACAGCAGGTTTATAATGGAATTTTAATTTCAACCCTCATTAGATTGGTTCCTATTGCTATAAATGAAGTTGTATCTGGTTTAAATGATAATGGGAATGGTAGTTTTATAATTCAAAGATATAGTTTCCTTACTGAAATTCTTTTGAGTGGTGTGCCAATTGTGCAATGCACAGGTGAAGAAAAGCTCTGTGTAGCTCAAAAGCTTGTCTCTTTCACCAACAGAAGTTGATCCAATAAAATAGATTACCTCACCCACCTGGTCTTAGTGCATATATGAGATTAAAGTTAACAGGGTAGGCTCAGACACTGCCTTACTTGAATTTTAGTTTGCATTCAGAACAAGAGCGTAGCATATGAAAACACTTTGCTGCCTTCATGCACTCCACCAAGTGCTTTAGGCCAATAAAATAAGTTATTTTAAAATAATTTTCTGCCTTTCAAGTGCAATTTTTTAAGCAGAAGGATTAGAATATTAAGCCAATTGAGAGGTACATTACAGAGGCTATTGCCAATCCAGGGGCTTTGCAGGCATCATTGTTATCCAAAACATTCAGATATGGACACTGCACAAAATCGCTCCCCTACTTTTTGCTCTCCACATGCAATCAATTACACCCATTTCTTGTGATGTGTTGTTGGAAAAGGTCTCCTTCTGGTGAGTAGATGGCTCTTAAACCAATAAATCCAGGTGTAGGTAATACACAAAAGCACAGCTGGAGGCTTGTGCCCCCAACATCCCCATATAGCAGCTGCTTGAAGTAGCACGGTTTAAAAAATAAAAAATAATAAAAAAAAAAAAAGATGTAAATCTGACTACAGTAAAGTACATTCTCCAGCTTGATTGCATGTTACTCCCAGACATACCACTTAATCATGGCACTAGCCTGGTTCCTTCCAGCTCAGATAGTTATTGATCAGAAGTGACTCAGACATGGACACTGGTTTATATCAGAAATGTTAAGTTCCATATTATTTAGCATCAGTAGACTTCAGAGCGGGAAGAGAATGAATAATCTGAAATGGACTGTAGTTCAATACTAGGATGCACAGAAGGGTTTTTTAAAAAAGGGAACACACACAAGTACCTGGATCCACTGCTCCCTGTTGATTTCTACCCCATTTGCCCTGAGGGACGTGATAGCTCTGTCAATGATTTTCTCCACCATCTGAGTGTTTCCATTGGCTTCCTCCAGTTTGGCAGCAGTTATCCAAATGTGACGGTCTGTTGGAATGTTCTCACGGGCTTTGTTTAAGACTTTGCGAGCATTCTCGTATGTCTCCAGCCTTGCCAGAGCAAGCCAGAGCTGGACAGCAACAACAAATTATATATTAAAACAAGGAGACGACAACACTTTATACAGCAGTATCTGCCCAGTCAACAGGAGAGAGAGAGAAGACTTTGGTAGATTCTCCCCATCCCACATTGTAGCTAGGCTGCAAGATGCCAATATATAAGTAATAAAATAATCAGCGTTTACCACTGGCCTTGAAAATTCAATACCTCTTATTCCAAATGTGTGAATATGTTGTCTCTGTTGGACTTCTGCAGTAATATCTTCTGTTGTGCTGTCAGTTGGATTTATAGCTCAATATATAGTTCAATGTTTTTAAAGTGAATAAAACAGTGGCCTAAGTAATGTGTGTGTGTTTGTGCAATTATCATAAATGCATGTGCAAATTAGGTAACTGTGCAAGCAAATATGCCTAACTAGCCATTTATGGGTACAATTACCCAATTTACATGTACAATTACAGTAACAAGTACCCAACAAAATGAGGTGTAAAAACATGCTGAAAACCACCACCTGAGGCGTGCAAATTAACCCAGAAAGATACTGCCAGACCTGTCTTGCTGGTCAGTTAAAATGCCTGGTAAATCCGCACATTGCACTTTACTGTCAACTTTGTTTTTCAAACCTTGTAAACATCAGATCCTTTCTATAGGAACATCCTTAACCTGTAGCAGAGAGAGATTTGTTGACTTACTTCCACACTGGTTGGGCAGCATTCCACTGCTCGGCTCAGCATTATCCTAGCATCTTCAGGTTCTTCTAACTCCACTGCTGCCTTCCACAAGCGTACTGAGTTCGGAACATGCTCAAGGGCTAGTAAGGTGAAATAATAATATGAATCTTGGTAAAGAGAGAGAATGCTGTACTGGCAATAATCACTTCTGCAAATATAGCTATCCCTTTTCTTTCATAGAAGAAGTCTTAAAAAAAAAAATCATTAAAAGTTTTGCTCACTGAGAAATAAAAGTGGAGTTGGAGAGGAAGAAAAAGTACTGTTTGTCCAAACCAGAAGGTCCTCTTGTTTCTCTTCAGCCAGTACAAGAGATGGAATTGGAGCAAAATCTAGCCTGAAATTCCACAGGCTGCAGAAGTCTTAACTGGTAACATCTGTTAATTCTTTCAGAAACTGCTTCAACAGTTGTCAGAACACAAAATCAGGAAAGCAAGGAAGCCATAAAGCACTGTTTCCCCAATTCAAGCCAAACAAAAGTGATTTTCAGACAACTGTTGTGCAAGTTAAAGGCTTTTCCATTTAATCTTGGCTGTGCCCAGTTTGAGATTTTAGAGCTGTTAGATATTACAGGTCTAAATAGGGTTCAAATCAATTTTAGAACATTATGACAAATGTTTTAGCTCCTTAGGACAGGCATTTTGTTACTGCGTCTTTCACTCAGGTATAAAAAGAAGCACGCAGGGATTAATTCTGACAAAGACAGATATGACAGAGGGTGTTCTATATTTTATTTACAATCTCTCACTCCTGAAGTTGGATTAATGTACCAGACATATATTACTCCTCCTCCTCCATCCAAACAAATCTTATCCACTACAGCATGAAACCCACAGCGTCCTAAACCCTCCTTGTCTCTGCCATATAGACATCTTGGTGTGTGAGCATATGCAAAACACCTTAAACATTGAAAGTTCCTATAAAAGAGTCATGCATCCCAGAGAGTATAGATTTTATTCAATAATAAATTTGTTCACCAGTACATCATGCATTAGACACCATCGTGTAGTAGGAAGAGAGCCTGAGATACAAGTCCTCGTATTAGAGGCCTGGTATGAGACTTGAGCGAAAGTAGTGGGCACCTAAACCTGGCCGGGCACCTTTGCACCTTCACGGATCTTGCGGTCATTGGGTGGTTTGCTTGAGGTCTCCTGTGCCGGCTGTCTGCGCAGAGCTGGGACAGCACACAGGGAGATCACACACACGCGGCCAAACATCTAACAACACATCCTAATTGTCAAAACCATCCCTCAACAATTAAGCTCTCTTTTAAGCATTTGCTGACAGTTTAATGGACAGTGGTTTAACTTTCCCCAAAGCGATCTATCAACATATTACCCAAAAATATATAAATTATGGTTTTGGAAGAGCTTTGAAAAAAATGTTCCAGGCCAACACTAAAAATATACAAGCCACTGAATTCTAAGTGTCCTTTCAGTAAAGATTCCATTTAACCAAGAGCTTTTCAGCTTATTTTAGTCTTGTCCAAGCGGTTTTTATCCTTGATAGAAATGCATTCCCAGCAGATTTTCCTGGATGTGCTGTCTGAAACATTAAACTTCAAAACAAAACTTTTCTCAGCTCACCTTTTGATACCTTGGAATTTAAAGTGACACTGTGAACTTAAGAAAAAAAAAATCAAACTTTTTTTTAAAATCTTTTCTTACTACAAGCAACACCAAAAGATAACAACAACAGAATATTTCTCTACTTTTCAGGTGTTTTTTATTTGATGCACTTCGTGTACATTCAGTTTCATTGTTTTGCCTCTCTGGTTAGTCTTTTCCATGCTTATATGGGAATGTTATAGCAACGGGGAAGAGAAACAGTTTTAAAACAGGAAAACGTGATTGTAAAACCACAAAAAAACTGAAAGATGATTCCAAGGCAAGTGTAACATCTGAAATTACTTTTAAACTCAGTTTTTGAAGTTGAGCAGGTTTCAAGTTAAAGGTGTCCCTTTAATTGTTCCAACAAAGGTCCAGAGAAGACAAAGATTGTTATCCCGAGCTTCTCTCAGACTCAAAACCAGTGGGAAATACATATAGAAAATTATTATGGTATTCTGACTAGCTGAACATTAACTGTTCTTCATCAAGTTTATAGTGGCAGGAGCTTTTCTTAAAGTATTCTAAATGAGTAATGTCAGCCTCTGATAGCTTTAAGTGCTACTTGGCAGGAAAGAGCATTAATTTCTACACCTCAAAATGGATTCTAGCACTCAACTTGCTGCCTCACTAGAGACGATAAAAGCATTAGAAGCTCTAGAGTGTTTGCTGGGTGATAGGATCATACAACCCACAGAAACAAAAGAGAAGCACATTACAGGATCATATTTCCGTGCTGTTACTTGGCACTTAGCCCTGATTATTTTCTGGTAAATACTGGTTAAAATCACCAGTCCTCACATGATTCCTGATCCAAATTCCTCCAGGCATCAATTTTGTGCTGCACCATAGGAAGCAGTAGCCTAGGAACACCATGAAGCTGATAGTAACGTGTGGAAATCAGAAGCAGCATGATAAACTTGTATTCTTTTCCACCTACATGAACAGCTATACACCAAACTTTTTACCAGATAATATTCTGAACTGAAAACTAAAAGCTTCTCACAGAACATACAAACTCTCTAATAATTTAAACATCAGACGGAAAAAAATAACTTGTGTACTTAAAATGCTGTAAATCATTGTTATAATCCAGCTCACAAGTCAGATCCAGAAATCTATCACTTTCTCATATGACTAACATCTGTTTTTCTATTTAATACTTATTGCAACTCTTATAGGCGCACACACACACAGTTTAATAGCAGCAGCTGTGCTTAGCAGCACATTGCAGAACAAATTCTTTTGCAGCATCTAACCCGTAATTAAAAAGCCACACACAAAATAAATATCTGAACTCTTGCAAGTTCCAGAACAACAGCTGCAACCCTGAAGTGCAAATCTTTTATTCAAATGTTGGCAAGTACAACACAAGTGTCATTTCATCACAGATAACTAACTAAGTTGCAACAGTTAGGTAGGAGGTAATTTACTTCCCTTGGTCCTAATCCTTGCAGCAATCATACTAGATGCTATGCAGTCATTTAATACTGTGGATTGATGCATATTGAAGATCTACAAAAACCTTAAATCCTTAACCTTCTCCCTAGACCTTTAGAACACTGCAGTAACTCTGAGTGTTTGTTACAGAATTTAAATGCTAGGATTCAGCAGCTTGACAGGGAGGTAGTTTTAGTCTCTTCTGAAATGGGACTAGCAGATTGACTTCAAACAGCCAAAGAATTAATGCTGTGGTGCCATGGGCAAGACCTCTAATTTCAGCACACCAGGATGAATGGTCATGAGAGAGAAGTGCCAGCCATGCTGTTGTCTGCTAGTTAAGGAACAGGCATTATGAGTTTGAAGGAGGCAGTACACTTCAGATGGACGAGAGCTGTGATGGCAGCAGCATAAAAGACGCAAGCATTTGAGTAAATAATGTAGAGAAAAGCTATCTGTCATAGGAACATGGAAATGTCCATACTGGAGATCTATCCAGTCCAATCTCCTGGATCCTCTGACCAGATGCTTCGGAGAAAAGTATAATACCTCACCCCTTGTAAGCTCTAATAGTTAGAGGCTGGCTTAAGTCCTGAAGCACAAGGTTTAATATCCCTTCCAAAGTTTTTGTTGTCAAAACTATAACTCTATATCCAATCCCATTTTGATCCTGTTAAGTTCTTAGCCTCAACAACTTCCTGTAGCAATGATTTCCACAGTTTAATCACACATAGTGTGAAAGAATATGTTCTTGCTGACGACAAGAACAACAACATTTAAAATCCCAGGCCATGCCCTAAAGAGTTTATGTTTTATTATATTTTTAGAAGAACGCTTGCAGGAAATTGAAGGGTTAGTTGTTATAACCCTGTAGAAGGTCTCACCTTTCCTAAGGACACGTTTCTTTGCTCGTATATCTGTCTCCAGTTCTGCTGCTCTGATATAAATCCGGACAGACTGTGGGAGGTGGCGGACTGCCTGGGCCACCACAGCCTTAGCCGTATCTCCAGGCTGCAGCCGGGCAGCTTCTAACCAAACATCTTCACTCTGTGGGTCAGCAAACAGTGAAACTGACACCCTTTCCATCGGCACAAACAGTGGCAAAAGTTCCATAACAAGTTTAAACCAGAGCTTTTGGATAAACACTGTTTCAGCTCCTCTGATAAGTTACAGGAGACGTTATATTAATCTATACCAAGAAGCTTAATGGATGAAAATATGCTTTTAGTAAAAGAGCTGCCATACTCTTTTCACAATTTTTTGGAACAATCAACAGGGAAGCAAAACAACTCTTACCTTGGGGCACATTTCTGTCCCCTTCATGATGAGGTTTCGAGCTACTTGCAGTTTGCCAGTGACCTCTTCCAGGCGGGCTGAAGCTATCCAAGCTGGTGGATGATGAGGGTTGGTCTCCCGCACAGATTTCAGAAGTAAACGAGCTTTCTTGATGTCACTGGTAAAGGAGAAAATACAAACAAAGCTTTTAGTAAGCTAAGGAACAGCTTTCCTTCACCAATAAGCTCCCCACACCCAGTTCCTCACAATCACACTCAGATGCACATTAACTCAGACCTCAGACATTTTTGCACACAGGTAACACATTGTATACTACCACTATACCTTTGTGAAGAATATATTTTATGTAACTGAGGTCAATGTGAAGGTTGTGTATATTTAAGTGAGATTTAACCCATTTTGGCCAGATACATTAGAAATATAAACTTCCATTTACATGCAGAAGGGTCAACCATTAATAAATGCCAGACCACTTCACCCCAAACTAGACTTACTTGATATCTCCTCCATGTGTAGGTATCATAGAATTCAAGTCTGTCAGATATCCTTTTGGGTCTACCACAGTTTGGCCACTCACAGAGTCAGACACCTGGGAAAGTAAATCCAAAGCTGATGAAATTACCAGTCAGAGCACTACAGTTTGGGCAATGAAAAATACAGTAAGAGTGAAAACATACAAAAACTGTTCTCTCTTAATTTACATGGTCATCTGATATGAAAACCAAAATGGAGTAAACTGGAAAACTTTGCACAATCTTTACATAATGTATCTTTACACAATTAAGCCATATTATCAGAGTTTAAGCAAACAGAGAGGGGAATTAAGAGGCTTAATCAAAAGCAGAAAAATGTATGCAAATGAGATTAGAAATTAAAGGGAAAGTTACTGAGGTAAAAAGATCCAGAAAGGGTGCTCCAAATGGCAGCTGCAGAGAAGACTGCTCCTTTATAAAGTTACTAGTTTTGGTACAGAAGCTGAGAGGGGAGGACTGAGTAGAGAAGAAAAACATCTGTGAAGCAGGATGGAGCCAGTCCTCTGAGGATGCTTTTTAGCTAGACCCTGTTACAATCAGAAAATAGGAACTGAAACCAAGGCAATGCAATCAAACCTCTCTATATGTGAGAAACTAGGCAGAAATAGCCTGCACATGCTGTGTAGATATGTGTAACTATGACAGACTGAATTTCCATGTTCCCGCTGAATTCTGATCTTGAAATCTGGTGCACTTACTATGCAATGCTAATTACAGAAAAATATTTACATTTGATATTTGACACACATCACCAAAAGTTTAATGGTGCAGACTTACCAAAAAATCCCATTAATTTCTTCAGTGAGCTGATCACATTAGACATTAAGACCTTCAGTTTTGAGAAGTTAAGGGAATCTAATATGACCTGTCCTATTGACTGGGTTTCATTCAAGAGAATTGTCAAAGGCACGAGAACTTGCTGCAGGCACCAAAGCTGATAGTCACCCTAGCCATTAACTGTTACTTGTTAATATTACATACGCTCTAGTTTTATGTTTTAAAAAGTTGGCAAATGCATAAGAACTGTTGATTTTACAAGAAATGGCACTGGTACCAGCTTGCAATTAAAGATAACATGAAGCTGGCTTGCTTAGTTAATCCTTTCCTGGGATTTCCTTAAGAAATTTAGCTGAAGAGTAAAGTAATTAAATATTTGATTTTACTGGGGAGAAGGGACAAATTAGAGAAAAAGTTTTTGTAATGTTGTCTACAGAAACATCCCCATGATTATGTCTATAATAGGCATTTGCCTTTCATGCAGCTATTCATTCAACATTCTATGACTATGTAAAAACAAACATACTCTGTGTATGTATTCAATCATATCTGATGTTAATGATATGGTGCATTTTTTACTTCTGTGACAGCACTGTAGAACTAACACAGATACAGGAAAGGAAGACCGATTCTGTTCTCTCACCTGAATCAACAGGACTGTTAGTTAAGTTCCAAACATCTGGCCAAATTTTGCCTTTAGTTATACTGTGCAATCCCTCTCAGATAATAGGTTGGCCAAGCAGAACAAAAGGTGCAATTTAGCCTGACAAATCTTTAATATTTGCAAATATACACCACAGAGTCAAAAAGCACACAGCTTGACTCAGATCCCATGGGAGAGTGTAGTGCTGATAGTTAGAAATGCCATCTTTTCACTTCGGAAGCACAGGGAAATTTGCTCTTCAAATCACTGAAATAAATATAGAACTCCATGATACCATTTCAGAATAAGTGTTGTGTACTGTATGGTTCACTAATTAAGATAAGAGGAACAACCATCGCATCAAACTAAAAACTGACTCTGTAGGTCTGATGTTCATTTCTGCCATGACTGGCATGCTCAACTCCTCTGTGATGATCCAGAATGCACTGACCCATCTCCCAGAGAATTCCTCTAGAACAGGCCTGTAGCTAAGGGCTGTAGGGTATTCTTTTAATTATTATTGCCCTGCTTTTCAATGTTTTTTTCACTATTTAATATCCCAAAAAGAATAAAACAATAGTTTTTCAAAACCAGGCTTCATTACAAAACAGGTACACCTTTCAGGGTTATGGTGTTCCTGTGCCCTTACCTGGCTCAGTCTCATATCCATCAAGGTATTCCTGGCCTGCCCAATCTTCCTCATATCTAGTTCACCTGTCCCAGGTGTCATTAGCCCAGGTGTCATTCCTCCTGGATATGGAGTGTTCAAACCCCCTGGATACGGAGTGTTCAGACCGCCAAATTGCTGCCAAAAAATGAGACATCATGTTAAGGTTTATGCTGGGATTTACAACAGAACTCAAGGGAGTTAGATGCTCAGCTCCTATGGAGTTTCAATAGGTGATAGATCAGGGGTGGGCAAACTATGGCCCATCAGACGTTTTAATCCGGCCCTCGAGCTCCCACCAGTGAGTGGGGTTGGGGACTTGCCTCGCTCTACCCACTCGGAACTCCCCAGCCCCTGACTCCCAATTCCCTTTATGAGCACCATCTTCTGGCACGCAGAGCCACACTGCGCAGGCGTGACTTCACTGCGCTGATTTCCAGGATTGGAATCCTGCCCCTACGCGGCGACAGCCTTCCCTCCCACCCCGCATGCAGCAGCGCGCCCAATCCCCTCCCAGTTTCCTATGACCCCACCCTCGAGACCCTCGAAACTACCCAAGGGCCGCACCCATCCCAGCTAGGGTGCCTCTGCCCGTGACTGGTACAACAGCCTTGGTGTCACTGCCAGCAGGGCCCCTAGGAGTCCCCGGTACCACCCTGTAGAGCCCCCCTCCCCAGTAACATCCCTTTTAGATCCCCCCATGCTAGACCCCCATCGAGTTCCCCTCCCACACAGGGCATTCATGGCCTGCTATACAATTTCCATACCCAGATGCAGCCCTCAGGCCAGAAAGTTTGACCACCCCGTGCTAGATGTTTATGAGTTTGAAAATCTTTCCCATAGTATTGCCAGTACAAGTTGAACAATTGCCGCCAAGTCACAGTATGAACTGTGGTTCTTATACTGGGAGTTGAATAACTTCCTATAGACTATCAAGTGGTACTATTCAACAGTAAAACATGAGAATAGGTATGTTCTCAGATTTTTTTCATTAAGTGTCAAAAGATGATCATGACAATATTAACTGAAAGAATATTAGCAATAAAGTCATGTAATCATTTGGTGTCAATTTAAGTCCAATAAGTTTTCTCTTCTATCAGCTGATCATAGTACTCTGCATCCATTTAAACAATTAATTATGATCCAAAAACTTCAACCATTGACCTGTCAACTGAAAGTGAAATGTCTTAATTCTAGAAGAAATTGAATACAGCAGCCACTAAGGGAAGTTTAGATTCCGCTATGTGTTACATATTTGGAAAAGTTTCAGTCAATAAGAAATACAATGTTGGTTTACTGACCAAAATTAATTCTGGACATCCCTTAGCCAAACGGAGCTAAAACAAAAGGATTTTTAGAAGCTTCCGATGTTAAAACAAAAGGCTGTCTGATTATTCTTGCTCAGATTCTGCTCAGCTCCAGAGTTTGCTGACTAAAATAGAAGTTTCCAATAAGCCTGGGACTGCAACACACAGCAACCTCTTCTAAAGGCTCTCATACTAAAGAGGTCTTTCCATATGTTATTCACTTAAGAAAGGGTTATAAACCTAGTGCCTTGTCTCTATTTTAAATGGAATTGCAGGATGTGTTCTAGGCAAAGAATAAGGCACATTTCACAGCCAAGTACTTGTCTCTAGCTACTATTAAACATTTTCTCCAATTTACCATGAGTAAAGCGGTAACTTCTCCATGTTTGTTTTCATGCTCACCGTTTGCCGGGGGTCCACAGAAGTGTGATTCTCCCCAGTCTGTAAGTGTTTAGCAAAGAAACTATCAGGAACAGGAGTCAGTTTCTCATAACGTGGGTTCCTCTGACGTTTGTTCCTAGCATCACCAACTTCTGGAATACTCAGCCACTCTTCCTCTGTGACTTCCGCTAGCTTCCTCTACACAAACAAAAGCTGTCACTACTAATTTTAGAAAATTCTGCTTTTAAAATTTACAATTTTTCTATTGTTTAGTGGACTCTCAATCCATTGGTTTCAGAGAATTCAGGGTCAACTGAGTCCCATTTTGAAATAAAAAGTCAACACTAAAGAATTTCAGTGCACAGGGGAGTTGTATACTTTTAATAGGAACCCTCTTTGTACAGACTGGGCTCTTGACCTGATATTTTTATACTTTTGCCTTGTTAATTGGTAGAAATTGTTTTTAAATTTTAACAGGGTGTTATAAATATGTAGTTTAATCTGACTAACTGCAATGTCCATCTTGAAAGCGTTGAGAGTCAGGACTGAAATTTTTCTTCCTCCACATCAGTTATGTCAATCCTGGACATTTTAATAAAGCACAGTTGCAACATAGCTTCTCAGCTGGGTGACCGGACCAACCAACTCTCAGGATGCAGGGCTTGTTTATACTTGTGGAGCCAAAAAGATTGGATACCAAAATTTGTGTATATTTCAAAACCCTAATATGCCCATTTGGAATGGCAATGATCACATACACCTACAACTAAATGGCTGGTAAGTATTTAATCCTACCAGTCTTGAGAGTACATACACACACAAACTACCAATAATATTGATTTACTGTTAACGGCATATACCAACAGTACTCCGGTTTAAATCAATACTGACCAGTTAAAAAAAAAAAAAAAAAAAAACCTGTGTCCCCAATCCAAAACCATTTGCTGAAAATCATACTACAAGACTTAAGACATTATCAGCCCCAAATTGGTTTCTGCATCACTAGCTACTACCTTCATACCCATTCTTGTCTATTATTCAATGGAAATCAGTTCTAGTCTTAAGGCAGGGGACATGCATAACATTCTTAACAAAATACTATAGAATAGGAACTGTGCAAATAAATGCCCAAAGTCACGTCCATCTCTTCACTCTTAAAATGGGCTATTTTCTTCATAATGTGTAGGACAGTTATCTCCTTACTTTTAAATCTGAGAACTGCTGCTGAATTTTGGGACGTTCCATACGGTACTTTTCAATCTCCTCTTTCTCCCGTTGTTCTCTAGAAAATAAAGAGTGCTGAAGCCAAGCTCACTGAAACTCTAAATCTAGTACCATTATTAAAGAAACCTGTTTGTCAGAGCTCTTAAGGCATAAGCCTGTATCAGAGAACTGTTAACATACTGCATATAGCAAGTTGAAGTTATTTATCTATTTACAGAAGAATATTAAATATCTCGTCAAATAAGACATATGTCAGGATCCTCAAGCAATAATACTATAGAATAAAAACTGAACTTTGGATCCAGGTTTAGTCTTAATCCCCAGCTCCCTATGGATCTGATAAAATACTCCGTTTTTAGTAACGTTTGTTAATAAACATACAAAACGTCCAGATTAGAAGACTTTTCTAACAACGTCTCACTTGTTGTGTGATGCATTTAAGTTCAATCATATTAGTTTTGGATTAGCATATCTCTAAATCACCAAACCTCAGCCACTTCAACCATATGCAAGAAAAGCTAGTCAGTATTAGCATCTGTTCAAGGTGTCATGCAAAAAGCACTTCTGAAAATCAGACCCACCATCTCTCACATTGGCTACCCAAAATAAGTGGCTGCTTTTGAAAATTTTTCCTTTAGAGATTTGCCCAAGAACACAGATTGAGACAGTGGAAGAGCTGGAAACAAAAGTCACAAGTTCTGACTCCTAGACCCACTACGATCAGCAAATAATGCCTCTCTTGACAGTGCAATAATTATACCTTCTCTCTTTACGCCGTTCATCCATTCTCTTATCCAAAGCTGCATAAATAGCATCAGCTTCCTCATCGTCTTTTTCGTATGGACCACTTGAGAACAGGCTCCCAGCATAGCCGTTAAACTGAGAATTTTAAAAACAATAACTTCAGTTTAAAGATGCTATTATATATCTAGCACAGTTATCAACATCATTCGGGATAAGGAAAAGACCTCAGCAAGCCACTTCTAACAAGAGCATCCATCTAACACAACCCTAAATAAAAGCAACCCTTCCCTTGCCCATACTGTATGAATTTCAACAGCAAAACCTTTTAGTAAATAAAAATTCCCATAAGGTAAAACCATTTCCTTCAATTTTGCCTGGTTCAACTCAAGAGACTATACAGTCCAAATAAAGACAATGACACGTCAAAGGGCAACAAAGCTCAGATTTCACTTCTGGAGGCAGACGAAAGATGTATCCCACAAAGTACCGAGACTAATGTTTTATTTATAGATCCCTCCCAAGATACTCAGGGCATGATATGGACAATTAAACCATAACAGACAAACATCAAAACAAAAACCACAAACAACACTGTGGCATCTGTACAAACAAAACGTAGTGTTAAGTGACTCTACAAGGAACTCTGCCCTGGTCTCCTCTACTGTAGATCTGACACGATTAAGGGGAGTGGTTAGTGTGTGTGTGTGCACGCGCAGGGGTAAAGGGGAGCAGAATTATAGACACCTCCCTCAGCCAGGAGGAAAAAGCTAACAGGAATGCTACAATTACATCACCTCATCATAATTGGTGTCATTCAGATCTTCATCATCATCATCAGCCTGGTTTTTCTTCATCTGGTCCCCAACAGTTCTCTTCCCTGGTGGAGCATGACGATCATCCACTGGGTCGTTGGCATCTCGAGCTGGGCCAATATCAGAACGGGTGGTAAAACCCGTGGCACTATATTGAGAGACCGGTAGCCAGCATTTAGCCTAGTAGAAATAGTGCTACAATATACAGATGTCTGTTTTAATCACTCTGAAAGTGAGCCATTACAAACCTTAGAATCATAGGACTGGAAGGGCCTCGAGAGGTCATCTAGTCCAGGCCCCTGCACTCATGGCAGGACTAAGTATTATCTAGACCATTCTTGACGGGTGCTTGTCTAACCTGCTCTTAAAAATTTCCAATGATGAAGATTCCACAATCTCCCTAGGCAATTTATTCCAGTGCTCAACCACCCTGACAGTTGAGAAGTTTTTCCTAATGTCAAACCTAAACCTCTCTCGCTGCAATTTAAGCCCACTACTTCTTGTCCTAGCCTCAGCGGTTAAGAAGAACAATTTTTCTCCCTCCTCCTTGTAACAACCTTTTATGTACTTGAAAACTATCATCATGTCCCCTCTCAGTCTTCTCTTTTCCAGACTAAACAAATCCAATTTTTTCAATCTTCCTTCATAGCTCATGTTTTCTAGACCTTTAATCATTTTTGCTGCTCTTCTCTGGACTTTCTCCAATTTGTCCACATCTTTCCTGAACTGTGGCACCCAGAACTGGACACAATATTCCAGCTGAGGCCTAATCAGCATGGAGTAGAGCGGAAGAATTACTTCTCGTGTCTTGCTTACAACACTCCTGCTAATACATCCCAGAAGGATGTTTGCTTTTTTTTTTGCAACAGCATTACACTGAAGACTCATATTTAGCTTGTGGTCCACTATGACCCCCAGATCCCTTTCCGCAGTACTCCTTCCTAAGCAGTTGTTTCCCATTTTGTATCTGTGCAACTGATTTTCCTTCCTAACTGGAGTACTTGCATTTGTCCTTATTGAATTTCATCCTTTCTGCTTCAGATCATTTCTCCAGAATATTTTGAACAAACTTGTAATTCACAGGTATGTTACCTGGCCCCCATAGCTAAATGATGTGATATCATGCAGGAACAACTGTCCTCTTAAAGAGACAGTTTTGTGCAGGATGGACCCAGGTTTTATACAGCCCTGTTCGCCCACCAGCTATTATCCCAACACTGCCACTCCTCCAGGTCCACCTCCTTTTTAAAAATATGTAAGACCGAGGGCAGGCTGTTGGCTGCTCAGAAGCCCTAAGTCCCCTGTCCCTAGCCTTTCCCCACTCTCCCAATGCTCTTTAACTGCATTAGAGTTTCTCACACTGAGCTCCTAAGGCCTTGCCCACATGTGAAAGTTGCACCAGTTTAACCGACGATGTGAATTTAAACTGATTTAGGGCTTGTCTACACTTACCCGAAGAGGCTAGCTACACTGATTCAGGTAACCCACCTCCCCGAGAGGCGGTAGCTACGTTGACAGAAGCGCAGTCTACTGTCAGCTTAGCTGGGTCGCTCAGGAGTGTGGATTTTTTCAACCCCTGCAAGCAAGGTAGTCTAGCAACCACAGTGTAGACACTTCCGACGCAAATCCACCCCCGAGCGAGGAGTTACCCCAACCCAACCCCCAGTTTAGAGCGGGAGGACTTCTACCGCCGCTCCTGGAAGTGGAGTAGGTACACCATTTAAATCGGTTTAAATTCACCCCAGGGGTACAACTGTCTCATGTGGACGAGACTTAAGGGGCCAGCAGAGGGGCTGTTTTTGGCCTCCCTGGGACCCACGGGGGGGGGGGGGCCGCGCCTGCACGCCCACACAGCATGGCGGGGGGGGGGGGGGGCACACACCCACATGAGTTGGGGGCGGGAAATAGGGACGCTGAGCCCGGAGCGTCCCGGCTCTCCCGGGCCCGCAGTGCTGGGGAGGGACTGGCGGAGGGGAGGGGGGGTCCCCAGCGACGGCGGGGGGCCCAGGCCGCCTCTCGCTCACCCGCGGCCCAGGCCCGGCACGTAGCCCAGCGGCGCCGGCATGCCCAGGAACGGCTTCTTCTTCTTGTTCATGGTGCCGGTGATGGAGGCGGTGAGGCCCGAGGCCCCGCCGGGCCCGGCCGGGTTGGAGCCCCCGGGGGGCGCCGCGGCGGAAGCGGAGGCCGAGGCGCTGCTGGCCGCCATGTTGGGGAGCCGCGCGAGGGGGCGGCGCTACCCAGGCGAGCCGCGCGGCCGGGAGGGCCCGGCGGGCTCCGTGTCGCTCCTCAGGCCGGGCGTGTGTTACACACACCACACACCCACCCCGTGTGTCACACACACATTCATAGACATACACCCGCAGTGTCACACTCACCCCGTGTGCTACATACACCCAGAGTGTGTGTCACGTTCATAGACATACACCCACCGTGTTACACACACCCACCCCGTGTATTACATACACACACAATGTTACTCACACACACAGTGTTACATTCATAGACATAAACCCACAGTGTCACACACGCACCATGTGTTACATACACACAGAGTGTGTGTCACATTCATAGACATACACCCACAGTGTTATACACACACATACACACACCGTGTGTTACATACACACACAATGTTACACACACACACAGTGTCACATTCATAGACATAAACCCACAGTGTTACACACACACACACACCATATGTTACATACACACACAGAGTGCTTGTCACATTCATAGACATACACCCACAGTGTTACACACACACACACACCCCATGTGTTACATACACACACACAATGTTACACACAGTGTGTATTACATTCATAGACATACACCTACAGTGTTACACATACACAGTGTGTTACACAACACACACAGTGTGTTACATTCATAGATATACACCCACATTACACATACACAGTGTGTGTTACATACCCAGACACATGCAATGTGTGTTACATACACACGTGCGATGTATGTCACATACATAGATATACACCCACAGAGCGTGTTCCACACAGATACACACAGAGTGTGATATATAGACATACACCCATATGGTGTGTTACACAATTTTACATGCACACAGTCATACGCCGTGTTACATACAGTATTACAGACATGCTACAGACACAATATTATGTACATAGACATACACAGAGTATGTTGCATACACACACAGTGTTACATTGACATACACACACATACACAGTGTTACGTACACAGACGTATACACAGTGTGTTACATATGCACATACGCATCTGGAGTGTGTTACATATGCACACAGAGTGTTAGATACATACACATATATACAGCGTGTTATGCACATGCACACACAATAATTACCCATGCATTCACACAGTGATATGCATGTGAACACCCAGCATTACATACACACAGGCACACATAGTGCATTATATACATACACACACAATACATTATTTATATACTGTTACCCCCATTTTGACCTGAATGGCTAGTCAGGACTTTGTAGGTTATTCCAGTTGGGAGCAGAAATTGACAATGGAGTTTGGTATTTTCTTTGATGCAATCTTGTTTATTTACAAGGTATGTACAAGGTTCTACTTCTTACCAGGAGGAACCAAAACCAGGGGATAGCTTTTTTGCGTACAAGCCCAAACTTCATTCATCCATCATGTGTGACCCAAAGCCTCTTTCTGGACTTCTTCCAGGGCCACATCATGCTTTGACGCTGCTCCGTGGCTTTCTTGCTCTGCCTTTAAGTCTCTCTCAGTTTCATGTCTGCACTCCATCTTCAGCTTGTTTTTTACACACACACACGCTGGCCCAGTGGCGCCCTCTGCCCATGTGGTGTTAATTTCTGAGCAGACTCCATTATAGATTGTTTTAGGTAGGGCCCCTTAACTGTCTCTGACAGGTATTTTACATGAAGGGCATGTTCACACCATCAGTTTCAACAAGGATTTAACCCAGCTCATTACAACAGCACACTCTCTCACACACAGAACATGTTACACACATACACATCCCCTCAGTATGTTACAGAAGGGGGCAGCAGCCTTCCTAAGCCCAGGCCTGCGAAGATCCCTATTGCACATGCAGAACCTTTCATCCCCAAAGGCCCCAGGATATCTGGCAAACTGCAGATGCGGCATCTGCCACGAGGATGCTGCATCCGCCATGACGAGGGGATCTTTTGAATGAGGAAGCCAGGACCTTGTCTACACTAGGTCTAATCTTTTTTTCTTAAATTTCCCACTGTTGCTACTGCTCTTTTGGGCCGGCAACTGGGAGCGCGAGCGCAAACAAAGCTCCAAGTGTCCACTAGAGTTTCACGCAGTGTGGGTTTCTCTACACTAGAAACTTGCATCGGCGCAGCTACACCTTATATACGTAGTTACACCGAAGTAGTCCTATAGTGTAGACCAGAGCTGTGTTGCATAGACCTGTGCTGAGTATGTTGGGTGGGGCATTATGAACAGATTTGTTTTTCAAGGAGGCTGTCTTGGAGGCCATTCATTGGTAGCACAGAGTTCAGGGAGTACTTGAGAGGCAGGGGTCTTTGGGCCCAAACCAATGGGGATATGGGAGAAAGTAATCTGTTAAGGAAGTGGAGTTGCAGCTGCATAGTTTCCTTTCTGGATCTGGCCCTCTGTTCATAAAGTACCTCTGAAGCACAGCTGAGGTTTCCCACTTCATCAATGTGGAGAAGGCGGGTAGTCCGGAGAGAGAAAAATGGTACATTGTAAAGTTAGGGCGTTTACTTCCCGTTGTTGCCTCGGCACATTATGATGCAGCGTGATAATGGGATGTCTGTACGTCAGCATGTCCTTCGCATCGTCAGAACATCACTGCTACTTTGCTTTGCCTGGTTTCCATTCACCCAGTAAAGCTACCCAGGTTCGCTGGAATGAATCTCAGCCCTACTTCATAAAAATGTCCTTGGCAGAACTTTCAACATATTCTGGAGTGAGTGACAGATTTATAGCAAGTATCAGAGGGGTAGCCGTGTTAGTCTGGATCTGTAAAAGCAGCAAAGAGCCCTGTGGCACCTTATAGACTAACAGACATATTGGAATATAAGCTTTCATGGGTGAATACCCACTTCGTCGGATGCATGACGAAGCAAAACAGGCAGATTTGCTTTAAAGCTGCATTAGAAATATTACAGAGCTCTACAAAACTCCACTGCATTGACTCAGCTCTCAAGTGGCTACTCTTCCACTGTGAGAGACTTTTAAGAATTTGTTGAGGAGTAAAGACTTTTCTCTGTGAAATCTTGATGGTTCCTGATGGCCTTTGCTTTTTTGTTTGCCACCAGATGGAGCACTTTACACATGAATTTGTCCATCAGAAATAATCATCTTACAGATGCATAGTTGAAGAGGAAAAGAAAGAAGCTAAAGGTTCTTTCTACATGTCCACACTTAACATTCAAACCCACCTTTCTGAATGAAAGCATATAAAATCTTCACACTGTACTTTCCAGAATTCATTCAAAACTCAAGGGAAAAAAGGTCTTCATAGCTTTAGTAAATTTCTATCTACTCTTCATCCTAATGATTACAGCCTAGTTTTGTACATCAAGTGAACTGGTGTCTCATGTAACAGATCTTTATGAGAAAATTAATGCCATATCTTAGCTCTCCGTATGAAGTTAAGTTTAATCTGTGTGGGTGTATTTTGCTATATTGCTTATTTAAGGGATAATATGCATGGCACTGATATATGCAAAGCAAATAATTGAGCTTGTTGTTGATTAAATGCTGAAGTGGAGCTGTGGCATTTAATCAACGGCAAGTGCCATTTATTGCAAACATCATTCAGTACCATGACAATTACTGCCATTGTACTATTAGAGAGCACTTTTAGGAATCTATTCTTATTTCAAAAGGGTTTTCAACTGGTGTGTTGCTATCACCATCTTTGTAGGACTTTACAGTGATGTTTATATCTGGGATAGGTGGGTGGAATTAACTATTGCTGCTGGCTTTTAGGACCCTCAAAATAAGTGTAGCCCTCTGTCCCACTCCATTCCTAGTAAGCCTTAAATTGCAAAACAGTAGGATATTTTACATAGGGTGTGTTGCTGTGTCAGTGCATTGATTACAGGGGGAGGGGAAAAGAAGATTGAGAGGGGTGCAAAGAAAGATGGATTGAGGGGATTTATGGGGCATGTGGAGGGAAGACATTATGAAGGCCCTGATCCTCCTAAAAAGTCATGCTGATGTCCCCCAGAATCATAAAACTGGTTCCATTAACTACAGATGAAGTGCAGGACAGAAAGTGCATGGCTGATCAAGGGTGGGTCTTTAATGTGAATAATTGATCCAGGGTGGAAGGCATGTGTGGAGAAAGGAGTGAAACCACTGGAGATAGGGTCTGAATGTCAGTAGTGGTTTCACTGTCGTGAATAATGATCGTGCTCTCTCTTTAGGACTCCATTTGGCTGAGAGTGTTCTTTTCTTCTAGACTGTGCTCAGTGTCATTGTTATGAGTTATTATTTGCTTGGCACTGGCAGCGTGCTCAGTCTTTTATCCCATGTGCATGCAGCAACCTGGGGCAGCAGGAAACAACAGCAGTGGAAAGAGAAATCGGATACATATATACTTTAGCCCAGAGCCACAAAATTACTTTGATGCCTAAACCCCTGACTTAGGCACATGAGTCCCAGTTTTAGGCACCACTACAATTCACAAAACCACTGCTTCAGCGTTGCCTAACCCTGGAGGTGCCTAAACTTCCACAGGTGCCTATGTTCCTGCCCCTGCACATGCTCACAGCTGCCTTCCTCGCCACATCTAGATACCTATATCCTACCGAATCCCTAGCCTGAGCCACAAACCAGGGGGAAGCTAGGTGGAGGAGCACCTCTCACCCATGGGGCACGATCTGATAGGTGTGCTCATAGCCTGCCCACTAGATTGGGTCCCATTCAAAATCTGGCAGGTGGTGGTTTTATAATTGATAAACCCAGTGGTTAAGGCACTCACCTGGGATGTGGAGACCCAGGTTCAATTCCGATTTCAGGCAGAGGCGGGGAGAAAGGATTTGAATAGGGGAGTCCAACACCTCTTGGGAGAGGGGGGTGCTAACCACTGAGCTATTCTGGTGTAGGTCTCCCTCACTCTTTCCTATGGAAGATGTTGCATTGTGGATTAATAATTAAAGAATCACTGGAGCAATGGGACAGGAACATGGGTCTTTCACCTCCTAGGTGGGTGCTCTAACTAGCAAGCTATAGAATCATTCTTCTGCTGGCTTGCCCAACAACTATGATTATTGCAACACATAACGCCCTTTGCATCCGATGAAGTGAGCTGTAGCTCACGAAAGCTTATGCTCAGGTAAATTGGTTAGTCTCTAAGGTGCCACAAGTACTCCTTTTCTTTTTGCGAATACAGACTAACATGGCTGTTACTCTGAAACCTGTCATAACGCCCTTTGTAACTCTGGACCCTTCTAAAATGTTTCCAAAGCTGTTTGACCAGACTCCATGGTACATTTTGCTATTACTGGATGTTCTGTGAACTGGATGTCCTGTACTTAATGCATCCTTGCATATACTTACTTGATGTTTTGCTTCTTTGCCAAAATTAGGACAAGTACCCAGAGACAGGACAAGGCTTTATGGTTTTTCTATTTCTTCCCCTTGGCACAGAGCAACATTTTCAGTTTTGGCTCAGGGCAGCAGAAAGAGCTTATCCTCTGGCAATTGTAATTCATTTTGTACATGCCTCTTAAAATATTTTTATTGTGCAGTTATTTCATTTTTACAACGTGTGTGTATGATACTGTAAAAACGAAAAGTGAAGTATTGCACAGGACTAGCGTAGCTGAACTTAATCAAAAGGAACCCAAATAAGTCCTTTAATATCTCTTCAGCACTATTGCTTTGCGGCACCGCAGTTCTGCTTAGAAGATAGAAGGAGATCATAATCCTGGTCACAGTGTTGCATGGACAATCCCTAATGGTATAAGTCCACCCTCCCCATCAATATTGGCCCAAGGTCAATCATGGATGGTACAAACTGCCCAACTACTTCACAAATTATTCCTGTTGAGGCAAGCCCTGCAATAGAGACTGAAGCAAGATCAGTGGCATAAGACACCCCGTGGAAACTGTCCCTGGACAATAGCTGGCGCATTTCCAGACGGTTCCGGAGAGTGCTTACGAAGGACAAATTTTAGCATCCCCAGCCATGCAATGAAGATGGCTTGGTGGATGGACCTCTTTATATGTGGTAACTATGAGTTAGGCCATCCAGGTCTAAATAATAGCTCTTGTCCTCCATTTCATCCCCAAACATTCATCCCTTTGGTATATTCCAAATTTTAAGCTTTTTCAGGAGCTTTCATAAACATAAAGAAGGAGAGTCTGCGTTGCCTAAATCTGATTTAAAAAAACCCCTCAGTGCCGCTCGCTTTGCTACATAAAAGGCACAATAACTGAAAATAAGTATATAAGACTAGATCCTTACCAGGTGTAAATCGGGATATTTTCAGTGAAAAAAAATGGAGCTGTACCAATTTACAACAGCTGAGGATCTGGTCCATAAGAAAGAGCAAAGCAATTTTCCTCCTAATTTGTGTCTAATAATGAGAAAATCCTAACAGATTCATGCCATACTGAACAAAAGACGTGCACATGCATTTAAATAACTTGGATCTTTTTGCTGATTAATTACAAATTGGGTTCTTCTTCTTTTGATTTCCAATTAAGAGTTGGAACAGATGGTGAAAGCTTAATTTAAACTTATATATCCCTTGAAATAATCAGAATCTCTGTGTGCTGGGGTTTCTGCTACATCAAGAGGCTTTGAAAAGAATCAGGACTATAGGAGAAGTCATCTTTTATTAGAAATTTATGATTGGGTAAGCTAGATGAGCCAGATGTTTGCTAATGCTTTGTGTTGTCTTTTGCCTGTGTGTCACCAGTTCAGATCCACTCCAGGGTCGTAGACTGAAAGTTGTTGACATCAGATGGATGGTTGTGTGGTAATGACTTCATCTAGTTTCTAAGGGACAAAACCCATATGATAAAAATCATCATCAAGCTTATGCTCAAATAAATTGGTTAGTCTCTAACTAATTACTCCTTTTTACTTTAGTGCCACAATTACTCCTTTTCTTTTTGCGAATACAGACTAACACAGCTGCTACTCTGAAACCTATCATCAAGATTGGCACCCCTGCAACCAGTTTTCATCTTAGTATATGCACAATGTGCCTCAGGTGGCATGTGACCAGGATTCATCACCGCATTTGGTCCACTGGTTGGATGCTTAGCTTCCCTGGTCCGGGCCAGGTACTGACAAGAAGCACAACAGAAACATTGATCCGTGCCCTGCCTTGCAATCAGTGTTGGGCCATAGTTACTGAGTTACCCTCTCACTGCCACTAGGGCCTGAGCAGGCAAGTTGCTGAGCTTCCTGACCTCAGAGATATCAAAAATAATGGAAGAAGAAACTGCTTTTAAAAGAGTAAGGTCCAGAATTTCAAAAATATTAGGCTTGCAAAATGGTTGTGCAACTGTATGTCATATTCATGCATGCAGATACCACAGATGAGTGTGCAAATGGGGTAATTGCACATGTAAATATGCTTAATTACTGTTTGCATGTGCAATTTCCCCAATTTGCAGAAGCTGTTGTAATAACTACTGTACTTGCACAAAGTGGGGGTGCAATTGCACCTATTGTGCTTTAATAAATCTGCCTGTGAGAGTGCACTAGCTGTAGCTCGCTGGTCACAGGTAATTGTGTAACAGAAAAGATCACAAGTTTAACTGGAAGCAATTAAACTTTTATGGTGAAGATTGTTGACACTTGGGGGCAATGGTTGGGTAGTGAGGTAATTAGCCCAATAAGGGGATGGCATACAATTGTCAGGAATAGGAAGTAAGGGGGGAGCCATGTTCTGCCCTGCTTGGAATCTAGTGATTAAAGGTACATACGGGGAAAAGAAATGGAGTGTATGCTGTGGGCTTTGCAATTAAAAACAAAAATCATACTTCTCCATTTCACTGAAGGGAGTAGAGCTACTGGCAAGAAGTCAGTAGTGAAGTGCAGTGGGAGGAACAGAAGGCTTCACCCTGAGGAAACTATTGGGATGTGTTACAGTCCTTCCACACAGGAAACTAAAAGAAGGCTGTGGAATTCTGAGCTAGAATAGTCTCTCTCGGGTCAACAACTTGGTAAATCTTATCAGAGACCAGTAGCCAGAGAAGAGCTTTAAATACATAAATAGATAGAAAATTGCAGGTTAATGCTAAGCCTGCATATTTTTTTTATTAAACTACAGTTTCCCAGTGTTTTAAATAAACTGTTTTAATGAGGTCTCTGAGAAAGGATTACTTTTTTTCTCAACTATTACCAAACGCCTCAGCATCCTTCTTCACTGTCCTTTAATCATCCCGTTATAGTCCAAAGTATATTAGATATATTATATAATATAGTATATTAGACGCTTCCTTTATGCGACATTATAGCTGGCATAATGCCATTATTGCTGAATTCTTCTGTGCAAATGTGTTTATGTTTAGGGGATATTTGAAAGATTTAAAAACAATATTCTCCTGGGAGCCATATTAATCATAGTCAGCCCCTTGGGCTTGATCTCCTTTCTTAACCATGAACTTTAATACAGGAACATTTTCTAGCACAGCACTTTCTGAACAGACTAATTAAGCCCCAAAGTAATTTTCTGTCCAGCACCAGAAGCAGCAGCAGGTTGTCATCAGGTGCAAGTGGCTTTAATTTTCAGCTTTGTCTTCCCAGAGATGCAGAGGTGTCTGTAGAACGGATGGCCTGTTGAATGTGAACAGAAATGGAAAATCAGCTTGTTGCAGGTAGAGCTCTGCTCCTGCTTTCCAGCCCCACAGAAACAGTTCAGCCTCCACCACTTAGATGTCCACATTGTGCAGTTTATTTCAGATCCCTCCACCAACACCTTTACAGATCCATGGGGCAATACTATTTAGAGCAGCGATTCTCAGACTGTGGGTCGGAACTCCAAAGTGGGTCACGACTCCATTTTAATGGGGTCACCAGGGCTGGCTCAGACCTGCTGGGGCCCAGGGCCAAAGCCTGCGGGTTTCAGCCCTGCATGTTGGGACTCAGGTTACAAGTCTCCCGCCTGGGGCTGAAGCCCTTGGGCTTCAACTCCCCCCAGGTCAGTGGGGCTCGGGGCTTCATTCCCCTGTCCTGGGGTCGTGTAGTAATTTTTATTGCCAGAAGGGGTCGCGGTGCAATGAATTTTTAGAACCTCTGATTTAGAGCATCTCCAGGACCCAAGAGGTCTACCGCCCTTCCTTGAGAACTCTCTGAGGCTATGTCTTCACTAGCGCAACTTTTGTCAGTAACACTTTTATCAGTCAGGGATGTGACTGATTGGGAGCGGGCCCAGATTGGATAACCAAAAATTCAGATAATCAGGAGAATTGAAAAAGAGCTTTCTATCCCATACTTTAAGATGGGCAGGGGAGGGCTTGGGCACTCAGCCCTGCGTGGCGGGGGCTCAGGCAGCTGGTGATTTGGTTAAAACAGAGAGCCGGAGAACGGAGGCTTGGATAAACAGGGTTCTACTGTATATCAGTAAAACATCGAGTTCAACGGATACCTATATATAGTGTGGCTAGGGAAACTAAAGTTCAGCATTTCATTTTAATTATGGAAAAACATGGATTTTTATGTTTTTTTATCACAGAAGTTTGGGTTTTTTATCACAGAAAACGAGGATCCCTGCCCATTAGATAATTACACTCTATTCCTCAATGAAACCTCCCTGTGGGAGCCAGTGAACACAGTTCTGGATCCCTTGCTAGCTCCCAGCACTCTGTCACACTGTCTCTGAAAACAGACACAGTTCAAATGTATTATTCTCAGGGTGACCAAATAGCAAGTGTGAAAAATCAGGACACTTTGTTTTTTCAGAGGTGGGGGGGGAGAGATAGTTGCCTATATAAGACAGGTTTCAGAGTGACAGCCGTGTTAGTCTGTATTCGCAAAAAGAAAAGGAGTACTTGTGGCACCTTAAAGACTAACCAATTTATTTGTTTGTCATGCTCAAATAAATTGGTTAGCCTCTAAGGTGCCACAAGTACTCCTTTTCTATATAAGACAAAGCCCCTAATATCAGGGCATCTGGTCACCCTATTCTCAGCTGAGTAGACAATATCAAATGTGGCTGCGTTCTCTTTGGTTTACTTAGACATTTCATGATACTTTTGCAGTGGCAAAACTTTTCTCAGGTTTGCTGCCCCTTCTTTTCACTGTTGCAAAAGGCCTTTTGCTTACAGTGACAATCTTGTGAAACTACACCAGCGAAAAGTGATTTGTGTTTTGCCATTTTGCAAAATTGACAAGAAGCCAAAATAAATCATTTTTTAAAATGACTTGAAGTGGGTCATTTCTCATCTGAAATAGGGGCTTGTGCCACCCAGAAGTGTGTGTTTTGTAATGTATATATTGGTTGAAGAAAAGGGCTCACCTTACCCACTTTGTGTTTCTGTTCTTTTGGGGACCTGTACAGCTCTTGCTATTTGTTGTAGCTATGATTGGCTGATTTCAAAAATTGCAGAGCACCAATGGTGAAATTCACCCAGTTCACAGGGTCCACGTTAGACCTGCTTCAATCCCATTTAAGATTAATAGGTTTTAAATGGCACATTAGCCTTATGCTGGCCTTCTGCATAGGGGTGAATTTCAACCCTAATGATCAAGACAGTTCGGAAGGCCAGTCTCTGATGTTGAGGACCAGTCTCTTGATCTGAAGGTCCGTATTTCCTGTTGAAAAACAGTCTCCAGTGCTGAAGACCTTTCCCTGATGATTGGTGGACCTGCACAGGGGTGGAAACGGCTTATACATTTTCCCAGTATTGCTGCACCTCTGCTGTCTCTTGGCCTGACTCAAAGCCCATTGAGATCAATGGAAGCCCTTTCCATTGGCTTCAGTGGACTTGGGATCAGGCCCTCTGGGAAAGGGAAAAGGAAACAAATTGACCAGACTAAAGTTCTTTGGAATTTAAATTTTATGGGGATTTGGCATTCTACCGAGATCACTGAAAGCTTTCGCACAAGCAATTATAGAGTTCATTTCTAATCATGCTGGAGAGAGAAAGACCTACTGTGCCCTTGTCTTTTTGATAGATGGGTTTCCTCTCCTGAGCTATCCGTCTTTTCTAAGAGGATTTTGTCCATAAATGTAAGCTCGTTGGGTAGAGAAAGCGAACTTTGCTTCTGCTGTGCAGATGGAGTGACTGTAGGGAGTAGCCTGATTCTTTCTTCCAAAGCATTGGACAATGCTTCAGAATAATATCTGGAAACATAATGAATTGGGAATGGGCTGCTGGGCTGCCAAAGCACATGGCAATAATCTGGGGAGCACTCAGTGATCTAAAGATCCAAGTTAAATATTTTGCATTCATCTTCCAACCAGCAGCCTTGAGATTTGTTCAGCTGGAGTTCACGTCTCCTGGATAAGCCGTTAAAATTGTCAATAAAGGACTGAAAATAGAGAAGGTTTTCAGTGCGCTGAAGGGCAGTACATAATCTTGCACAGTGAGGACGAAAAGGGACATTGATACAGGAGCGATTTACATTAACTAGCAAGAAAGGGCTCTGCAAGGCTCCTAGGTATATTAGAAGCTTCATCCCCTTTCATAGCCTCTTGCTGCAGCAGCAATGAGTGTGGTGTCACAAAACCTGAAATGATTACTTTGCTTTAGCATCAAAAACGTAGCTGAAGAAGAATTTGGGGAGAGGGAGGAGCTCTATTTACAAGCAAAGTGCAAAGTAAATAGTAACACCCTCTTCCCTGGGACAAGTGGAATGAGCTAGGCAGTCTCAATCCAGTGACCAGAAGATGGCTGTACACATCACAAAATTTAACCAGCCCTCTGCTGGCTGTCTCATTAGAGCTCCAGGACTGAATGGACATGAAGACTTTTACTCCAAGACTGAGGCAAATTGGTGGGTCCAGCTGTGGACGTTTACCGTCATACATGGTTTACCTGCTTTCTAAGTGTCCAAAGCTGTCAGGCCAGCATCTTTCACCAGCACAAAATTCACACGAAAAAGGTCTTTAAGAATTTGTTTTAAATTACTGGATTTAAAGGAAGGGAAAGCTACTAGAAGAGAAGTGATTAATACACATGTGGTAGGTCAATGTAAGATTGCCTAAGCCCCGGTGAGGTCAATTCTATTAACATGGAATTTAGACCACTTAGGGCCTGACCTAGCTTGCATGACTCATACCTAGGGTGACCAGATGTCCCGTTTTTAAAGGGACAGTCCCATATTTAAGCCCTCCTGCAGGTATCCTGAATTTTTCTTAAAAATGGGCAAATTGTCCTATATTTTCTGTCTCTGCACCATCAGTGCTGGCGGTCCTGCTGCTGCCAGATCCCTGCTCGCCAGCCACCAGCCCGCTAGCAGAGGGGAAGGGCTCCAGTGGCCAACAATGGGGGTGGGTGTGCAAGGCTGGTGCGGGGCGAAGATGCAGCGTGCGGGGCCGGCCTCTCCCCCTGCTGGTCCGTCAGCGCAGTCCCCACTGCCTGCCGGCTTTCGGCCGGCGGGGCCCCACCCCCCATCCCGTTTCCAGCCAGCGCTGGCTGTGAGCTGCGGTGGCTGGTGAGTGCAGGCAGGTGCCAGGCAGCAGCCGGTTACATGTCGCCTCTGCTGCCCACCCATCAGCCTTTTACGTGCTCCCCCTCTCGCTGTCCTCTCCCTGCTTTGCCCCCCCCATCCCCACTGCTCCTCCATATCCCCCCCAGTGGGGCGCATCCTACTCCCAGCACTGGCCAGCAGGCTCCTTCCTTCCCCCACTGCCTCTGGCTGGGCCAGTGCCCTGGGAAAGCCCAAGACCCTCCGGCCAGGGGTGCTGGCCAGGAGGAACTGAGCCCTGCATGTGCCAACCCTCTCCCCCCACCCCCCCACCCCACACACACACACAGCACTGGCTTTGGTGATGAAACCTTTCCACCCCTCTGCTAAGCTCTGGAGTTGTTGGGGGAGGGAGGAAGTGATTTCCAGCCTGTTCACACCCCGAACCTGCAAGCTCCACAGCAGCCCCCTGGGCAGGGGCTTAGCACCCTCTTCAGCCACACCCACTACCCCGCCCTGGATCCTGCCCCCAGGGAGCATGGGCTACTCTGTCCCCTAAGCACCCTCCCCTACTGAGCCACCTCTCTGGCCCAGTTCGCTGAAGCCCCTGCATCCTTAGGGCTTGACCCCTTCCAGCCCATGCTGAAGCCAGAGGTGGATGGGTTATGTCGCAAAAAGAAAAGGGGTACTTGTGGCACCTTAGAGACTAACCAATTTATCTGAGCATAAGCTTTCGTGAGCTACAGCTCACTTCATTGGATGCATAAAGTGGAAAATGCAGTGAGGATTTTTTATACACACAGACCATGAAAAAATGGGTGTTTATCACTTCAAAAGGTTTTCTCTCCCCCCACCCCACTCTCCTGCTGGTAATAGCTTATCTAAGGTGATCACTCTCCTTACAATGTGTATGATAATCAAGGTGGGCCATTTCCAGCACAAATCCAGGGTCTAACAAGAACATTACGCCGGTGGCCAGCAGCAGCCTGGAGGTGTTATGCCTTTCGACACTGTGGGGGCAGGAAGGGACAAGCTGTTTCTAGCCACACAGGGGTGGGGGTGAAGAGATGAGCTCTGCAAAGACATGGGCCAGGTCACCCCCCCACAGCTGGAAGCAGCTCCCATCCCTTCCCTCCCGGGCCACATTCTGGTGCAAACCCTGGCAGAAATCTAGGGGGGGGGGGGCATGTGGCCCTGCGTGCTCCCCCCAACATGTTGCCTCAGGGATATGTGGTGCCAGGTACCAGCAGAGGCAGGTCCGTCCTGGGGGCCCAGCCAGGCATGGAGGGCCAGAGCATGGGCTGGGAGGGTCAGGTTGGTCAGTCACACACACCTGTGTGAGAGAGGTGTAGTGAGTGTGTGTCACTTCTCCCCAGGTGTGTATGTGGGAGGTAGGGGTGCCTTCACCCCACCCCGTGTGAAACCTAAGGCCTTAAAGATAAGAAGGTAAATAAAAAGACTCCAACTAAGCAGTATTTCTTTTTAACAGGGGCTCAGTCACCTTGATGTTAATCTGAACGTTTGTCCTGCCTCGTTCTGATCGATTGCTATTGAACTCGCTTGAATACGAGTAATTTCACCAGGTGTCCCATATTCAGCACAGGGAAATGTCATTTTCCTACTCATGCCATTACTCCTATAGGACTCAGTGAGATTACACAAGCCACTAAAATAAGCAGGATTTAGATCTTAGTTTTCAGCATTCCCTTTGAAACATCCAGAGGAAGTAAGTGAAATGACAGCTGATGCCAGATTGTATATTTGAAATAATGTTAGGTCTTGTTTCATATTTTATATAAAAATGCAGTAAATTATTCCAGACATAATGAATCTATAGCTACTCTGTGTCTCTGGGAATATGGCGTAGTGGTTAGCTCAGGGCACTGTGAGTTGGGTCTTCTGAGTTCTAGGCCTGTCTCTGCCAGTGGCCTGCTGTGTGACCTTTGCTGAGTCCCTTAACTGCTCTCCATTTCCCAATCTGTAAAAAGAGAGCAATAATACTTATCTACCTCATGGGCAGTTGTGAATCTTAATCAATGTCTCTAAAGTGCTTTGCGATCCCTACATGTATGATGGCCAAGTTGATCAAAGTGACTGGTGGTTTTGGGTGCCACTTTGAGACACCTCAAGGGGCCCTGATTCTCAGAGAGCTCAGATCAGATTTTTTTCTGAAAATCAATCTCTTTTAGGTGTCTCAAGTTGGGCCCTCAAAAGCAGAGGCACCCAGAATCACTAGTCACTTTTGAAAATCTTGGCCATTAGTATTATTACTATTATTAATTACATATAAGAGGCAGCCTGGCACTAAAACCCTCGATCTGAACATTCCCGCTGTCAGCTAGGGTGTTGTTCAGAATCCAGAGGTAATTCTGGATTTTGCAAACATTCCCTATATTTCTAAGGTGATGAACCAAAACCCAACGAAAATCTGGAGTATTTCAAATCTGGATCTAAAGCTTGCAGATCAGGCGGAATTTCTGTTTTTTATTTTTCTGCATATTGGCATCAGAAACTCCCTGGATTTTAGAGGATGGGGAAAAGAGCATATGGTGCATTCAGCTGTAGTCCAAGTCAGTTTGCAGACAGTCCATGGCTAGTGCTGGCTGGCCTGGATCCTACATCTGACAGTCTCAGTTGGAGGACAGAGAGAGAATTATGTGCTGATGTACAGCTCTGGGAAATACCTGGGTCTCTCGTCTTCCATGTGAGAGCACTCATTTATCTCTAGGGGAAAGGGAAATGACTCCACGGAGGCTCAGAGGCAAGATTTTATTACAGAATTCGACCACTACCATGTCCTGTGACCTTTACATCACATCACATCTGTTAAAACAGCTGTGTCATCAAAGGGTGGAAGAAGTGGCCAGGCCTCCAGGAGAGAAAAACAAAGGCCTATCGAAGACTAAAGGCAAAGAGAAAAAAAAAAACTATTCTGACTCTTTTTTCTCTTTCAGTGGCTTTCTCCTGCTGTTCACCTTAGCCTGTCCCAGGGCAGCTCACCTCCTGGAGGCTTCCGCCCAGCTCCACTAATCTGCCCAGTCCTCTAATTACACATTTCATGGTTTAATGAGTTAACACATATAACTCAGGGCCTCTGAAGGAGACTGCAGCAGAGGGTGCCTAAAGCAGGATTATTGTTTGTGTAAATCTCTTTAAACCACTGGCAAATGTGGCGTCCTTCATTCGGCTCAATATTTGATTATAAAGTTATTCCCTCAATGCAATTGGAAAGATCCCAGGTCCTAAATAAATGAGGGCATTGGTGAATTCTCAATGGCACACAGCAATCTTGCACATGGAATAATTTCTATTGTTTCTTTTAAAAACTGTTTTTTAAAAAAATGTATATTTAGGGCATCGCGTCCATTTCCCTCTAGATGTCGCAAAGGTAACACAAATGGAGCGCAGCTATGGCCCAGCTCCTCAAAGGTATTTAGGCACCTAACTCCCATAGAAATCAATGAGAGTTAGGTGGTTCAATCCCTTTGAGGATCTGGGCCAGTGTGACAGTGGCTAATAAAGACACAACACAGATTTAGGCCCCAATCCTGCCGGCAGCAACCTGCAATGACACAGAGCCCTGGAGAAGTCACTCATGTTCCATGGGCAGAATCGGGGCCCGAGTCCTTAGAATACACTGGCAATGCTTCTATAAAATAAAAGGCATGCCCCTCTGTGGGTGTATAAAGCATGCGGTTTTGTGCATCCTAGAGGAGTTGGAAGCACTGAGCTTTGTTGCAGTTCTCACACCATAAATTCTCTCACTCATCTCTGGTGAGCCCGGAAATGCATGAGCTGGAGTCAGGCACATTCTTAACAATATTTTTCCCTTCTGCTGTGCTTTTCATCCCCACACCTTAACGTGCTTTGCAAATGCTAATGAATTTAACTTCTGACACCCCCAGTAAGATAGCTCTGTATTATCCCACTTTGCAGAGGAAGAAACTGGCACACAGCGGTGAAGTGACATGCCCAAGTCTTAATAGCAAGTCAGTGGCAGTGCAGCGAATAGAACTCCCAAGCCCCGACTATCCATGCAAACTCCTGCATCACTAGATCACACTCCCTCCTTTCCGTATCCCTTTAGCTTTTGTTTTCTACTTGCTTTCCTTTCCAAAGCCCATCTCAGAAGCTGGAAATAGACAGTTTTTAACCCCCTACCAATTGGTTCTTTTTCATTTGGCAGGCATTGATTTCCTCCCCTTGCCCCACATTGTTTCTAACGGCGCTTGAAATGAACTTGCTTCTATTTTGCTTCCTGTTTGTGCCACAGTGAGGAGGACAAAAAGCAAGGCCTGCCGCCGGGTGGCTAATTGTTTTTAATTTTGGGGGGGTGGGAGGTTGTTCGGGGGAGGTTTTCCATTTGAGGATTGATTTTTTTTTTGTTCGTGTGCTGGATATTCCTTTTTCCCTGTGGCAGGAATGTGCTAGCAAATGTGAGTGTGAATGGTGGCAAGTTCTAAATTGCTGTAGACTTTCCATCTCTAGTCTGTTTCATTCTGTTCTGTTCTAGTCTCTGTAGATTCCGTGTTCATCACCACAGTATCTGTGTCCTCCAGTAGCATATTAACATGACTAACACATCTGTCATGGATTGTTTGTTTTCTCGTCCGTTTCTCCAGGGGCACAAGCATGTGCAGTCAAGTCTTTGTTTTTGTTGGGATTTAAGGATTTGGTCTGGGTTTAAATATGCGTATTGCTCTATATTTATGTTAGAGAAGGCGAGGCCAAAGAAATGCACCTTGGAGTAGCAGGTAGTGAGGTTTTAGTGCTGGTCCTTAAGTTTCTCTGTTTCAGATCCTCAAAGATAGTTAGGTTCCTAACTGCCACTGAAATCAACCCGAGATAGGTGCCTAAATACCTCTGAGGATCTGAGCCTAGTTTCCAATCCTGCAACTGCATCCATGGATAGGCTTTAGATGGGCTTGTGCCCACCAGTGCCGTGAGAACTCAATAGGTACATCCATGGATACAGGCCTGCATGCCCTTTGAAGTCAACAGGGCTCTATGCAAGAGGTCCCTTGAGCTTATGGAGAGCCCATTACTTCGGTGGGGCTCCACACGGGTCCAAGGGTCCACCCACATGGATGCCATTGCAGGATCAGGGCCCTGATGTATAAATCTTACCTTGCTGCATAAGGAACTGCCATGGGGATGGCCTGGCTGTTGCTGTCTCATACAGTCAGATTAGCCTTGTTTAGGTCTCAGGTGCAGTGAATTGGCAAACTCTTGGAACCTGAGTTTCAGGAAGTGCAGGAATATAAAGAGAAAACTTAGCAGCAGGGTAGATAAGGAAGCTATGAAGAGAGAGTCTAATGCTGGAGCTGGCTAGAAAACCTCATTCTACTTTTGGTCTAAAGATTTTACTTATGGTAATTTTGTTGATATTCTTGTGCCTTTGGCTCCTTTCTCTCCACTAAAGGAGATTAATAAATTTTATTTTACCTTGCTTGCTTGGTCTGGTGCACCCTTTCCTTCTGTGTCAAGCCCACCTTCCACTCCCCAAGCTATCATTATTGGTACAAGGGCTGCTTGTTTTCCTATTTATCAGGAACTGAGCTAACTTCTGTTTTCTGAAACCAATTTAGATATTTAGGAGCAGTCTTGGATTACTTGAATTATCACCTTGGGTCAGGAACTCTGCTCTGTTTTTACAATGTCTAGCATCCTGGGGTCCTGTGTCCGTAACTGGTGTTTGTATTAACTCCATATAGTTCATCATTCTGGTTGACTACCTAGTTTTGCTAACACTAAGGATTCAAAAAATCATGCCACGCCTCCCAAAATTGAGAACTTATTTAAAACTGAGGGTTTTTTTTTTAAACTTGCCTGCTTGTTTATTAATTTTTTAGGGTTCATATTTTCAGACTCTTCAGGGCTGGAACCTGGCTTTAAAATAACCAAAAGCAGAGCTTGAGGTGTACTTGGATTTAAGAAAAACACCAGATTGTGTAAGACTTAGGAGAGTTGGCAACACAGGATGGAAAAATGCCTGCAATTCTACCTAAGTGATGTGTAATTATCTAGTTGAATTTAAAAAATAATAAAGAAGCCTCTCTGAGGCTTTAGGCGCCTTAATGTAATTAATTGCCCAATAAATGCAATTACATTAAAACTCAGCAGCAATGAAATCGATTCCACAGGAAGTTGGCTGGTTGGCCACCTAGCCTTCCATCATCCAGGAAGCATATCCTCAGCCTTCTCCAAAGACCCTATCAAACAGGTGACTTTCAGGGTATGCTGCCAGACACCAGATTTAGGGTATTTTGGACCCTGGGGGGAGATGGGAGGATCAAACTCTAAAGTCTTGGAACCCTCACAGAGAACGTCCTGCCAGCCACCTCCTTGCTTTGACAACTACAGCTTACGTTGACTTTATGTGCCAGTAGTCATGGCACGGAACTGGCCTGTGCATGCTGGATTATGTAGAGGATTCAATTCACCTTGGATTTTTTTTTCCTGGTATAAAATATACTAATCATTTCAAAGGCAAATTATCCTTGTGACTATGAAGAGGTTTTTGTGCTGATTGGTTTTGGTGTATTGAATAATTTCATCAGCCCCTTGTCCGTGGCTGCTGGTCTGCCTGGATTTCTTGCACTTTTAGGCTGTGGTGGATTCTAGATCCAATTCTACAGCAGGTTTAGGGGCTAAAATTCCATAGCGTGTAGAGTCCAGCTAAACAAAGTAAGGGGTGGAGTGAAATCTTTCCAAGGCTTGGATTATACAACCACCAAGTCAACCATTGAAAACACCGACTTCTCACCTCTCTTTAGACCAAACCTGAGTCCTTTACTTAACCGAGATGGAGTCAGAGTCTGCCTCCCTTACTCTGCAAATAGGAAAGAAACACTCAACCTAAGTGAGTGTGGTGGAACTTTGCCCTTATGACCTGCCCATCGATGGGGTTTCTGCCCACACTGCTTACTATAAAAAAACTACTACTCCCACTACTATACAAAACAGGCAGCCATAACCATGCCTTCCTTTCCCCACCCATGTTCTAGTCAACTGGGCCAACCCACCAATTAGAAAAGTCTCCAGAGTCTAAGCCCAAGGACAAGCAAACACACGGTGTCTCATTTCTGGTGCAGCTTATTGCTCATGGAGATAGCCCTGCCAATCAGCCTTTGCCAGTGAGTGAATCCACAAAGAAATGCAAGAGCTTATACAAGGATTCCACACAGGGGGCTCTCTAAATAGATCAAAAGAGGCCACATGCAATGGTGTCACTTTATAGGGTAGGGATAAACAGTGCGGGGGGGTGGGGGGTTGCACTCTCTTTGTGACCTTGTCTGCACTGATGATTTTCCCCAATTTCACCCATTAGTTGCCCAGCCATTGGCACGACCCTTAGTGTGGACAGGTTACATTTGCACTAAAGCAATTTGTGGTCAATAGCATCTTCACCTTCCTACGTTAGGTTGAAGTAGGGGCAATTCATCAGCGTAGACCAGCTCTGTCAGTCTCTCTCTTTCTTTTGTGCAGAAAAGCAAAATTCCAGACTTTGTGAAAATGATTCATTTGGTGCAGCCTGCAAAAGCGATCCGGGAGTGATCAATGCATGTTACACCTAGATACAAGGGGAGAAGCCACAGTTTAGACCATTTATCTTCCTTCAAGCTGGAGCCTGCAGTGCTAGCATGGACACTTGGAACCATTTCTGGGTTATGGGGAGGTGGATGAGCGGACGTTTGGCACAGCATCCCCCAGAGTCAAAATGATCCCCATGCTGACTCCATCTCTGCCACACTGGCAATCCGTGTACTGGGGAGCTGTCTAATGGGGCTGGAGTTTGAAACAATCTCTACCACTTAGCAGCCCATTCAGAGTAGAGGAAGTTCACCCCCTCTTGCTTTACTAAGTCCATCTGTCTGAAGACAGACTCAGAGAGGCCCTGTTACCCTGAAGATTTGCTGCAGCTGGGATGGGTAAATGGGGCCTAAAACAGCAAATTGTAGATTCACATGAAGGCTCTTCACAGTCACAAAGAGGAAAGGGTTCTTTATTTTAATGAAAGCTCAGACTCTGAAGAATTGTGTGTGTGTGTGTGTGTGTACAAGGGAAGACGTTAGTTACACAACTCAGTAGCATAAGCAAAGGGCTGGGATTCAGGGACCTCTCCGTTCTAATTCTGTTTCTGACACTAATTCCCTCTGTGGTCTTGAGTAAGTCACCTAACCTATCTGCCTCAGTTTCCCCAGCTGTAAACATGAGGCTATTATTAATTTGCCTTTCCCATACAGCTGGTATCAGGATTAATTCGTTAAGATGTGCAAACTGGTTTTGAAGATGACAAGCGCTAAGTATTAATATCTCTCTAGGATGTGGAGCTGAACGGCCGTCATCCTAGAACACACTGCGCTCAGCTGCTGTCTGCAGCTCTTCACGAAAGGTTAGGGCCTTGGCTGGGGCCACGTCAGCAGGGCTCATTAGGGCTCTGCAGAATTTGAGGCTGGCATCTGTTTGCAGTAGAGAGACAGTAGTAGCACGTACAATTGAATCTGAGCAGGGGAAGGGGGAGAAATAAAAGACTGTCTGAAAGAGAGAGCCCAGGGAGATTTTTCTTCCAACAGGCAAGCCAAGGAGCTTGTACTGACTCCCTACTCAGTGAGGGCAGGGAAAAGAGAGAGCCCTGTGGCTCTGGAGGAAAAGATGTCGGCATGTGAACCCGGCAAGCACAGAAAACCTCACTGCTCCTCTGGCCAATGGCTCCCCCTCTCTTTTGAAGTCCCTGCCAGGTTGCTGAGCTCTGGATTTTGAAGTGTAAAGCAGCTGTAGCTAGGACACACAGCTAGGTTTCACATACGCGTTTCATATTGAGCTCTCTGGTTTTAGTTTTGAAATCGTTCACCTTAGGCGAAAGGTTGGGGTTGCATGAGGATCATGAATGCTGGGCATGGAACGGCAGGCTTCTGTCTGAGAGGCTGGATCTCAGAGTTCAGATGCAGCATAGGGAACAAATTGACCCAGTATCAGAGGGGTAGCCATGTTAGTCTGGATCTGTAAAAGCGGCATAGAGTCCTGTGGCACCTTATAGACTAACAGATGTATTGGAGCATAAGCTTTTGTGGGTGAATACCCACTTCGTCAGATGCATGTAGTGGAAATTTCCAAAGGCAGGTATAAATATGGAAGCAAGAATCAGACTGGGGATAACAAGGTTAGTTCAATCAGGGAGGATGAGGCCCTCTTCTAGCAGTTCTGGTGTGAACACCAAGGAAGGAGAAACTGCTTTTGTCACTGGCGAGCCAGTCACAGTCTGTATTTAATCCGAGCTGATGGTGTCAAATTTGCAAATGAACTGAAGCTCAGCAATTTCTGTTTGAAGTCTGGTCCTGAAGGTTTTTTGCTGCAGAATGGCTACTCTTAAATCTGCTAGTGTGTGTCCAGGGAGGCTGACGTGTTCTCCTACAGGTTTTTGTATATTGCCATTCCTAATATCTGATTTGTGTCCATTTATCCTTTTACGTAGGGACTGTCCAGTTTGGCTGATGTACATAGCAGAGGGGCATTGCTGGCACATGATGGTGTATATTACATTGGTGGAGGTGCAGGTGAATGAGCCGCTGATGGTGTGGCTGATCTGGTTAGGTCCTGTGATGGTGTCGCTGGTGTAGATATTTGGGCAGAGTTGGCATCGAGGTTTGTTGCATGGATTGGTTCCTGAGTTAGAGTTACTATGGTGCGGTGTGTAGTTGCTGGTGAGAATATGCTTCAGGTTGGCAGTTTGTCTGTGGGTGAGGACTGGCCTGCCTCCCAAGGCCTGTGAAAGTGAGGGATCGTTGTCCAGGATGGGTTGTAGATCACTGATGATGTGTTGGAGAGGTTTGAGCTGAGGACTGTATGTGATGGCCAGTGGAGTTCTGTTGGTTTCTTTCTTGGGCTTGTCTTGCAGCAGGAGGCTTCTGGGTACATGTTCATTCACCTGCACGTCCACCAACATAATATACGCCATCATGTGCCAGCAATGCCCCTCTCCTATGTACATCAGCCAAACTGGACAGTCCCTACGTAAAAGGATAAATGGATACAAATCAGATATTAGGAATGGCAATATACAAAAACCTGTAGGAGAACACTTCAACCTCCCTGGACACACACTAGCAGACTTAAAGGTAGCCATCCTGCAGCAAAAAACCTTCAGGACCAGACTTCAAAGAGAAACTGTTTAGCTTCAGTTCATTTGCAAATTTGACACCATCAGCTCAGGATTAAATACAGACTGTGATTGGCTCGCCAACGACAAAAGCAATTTCTCCTCCCTTGGTGTTCCCAGGGTTCCAGGTTGAGGGTTCCTAAGCAAGAGCAACAGGGCTCCACACTGCTGTAGGGAGCCAAGTGCCATGCGTTAGCTGCTGCTCCAGGCTGGTCGGGAGGAGATCAAGTCATGAGTTGCCCGTGTTCTGATTCCATCAGCGAGCCCAGAGCTGGCATCAGTTGCCTCCCATCCATTCCTGCTGCTGGAAGGAGAGAGGGCACCAAGAATTGCTAAGTGGTTGCAGGATCTTCCAAAGTTCTAGCTCCCCGGGAGGTCACTTGCTTGTGCTCTCAAGACCAGCCCTGGAAATGCCCATAGAGATCTGAGGCTGTTCCTCAGAAGATGACTTATTTGGCAGCTTCTCCCGAGGAAATCCCCAAGACCGGAGCAGTCAGGAGAAAGTCGTGCATGGGGCAGTCTTCCCTGTGTGCACCAGGCCTGGCTCCAGCCAAGTCAATTAGCCAGTTGCTTTTAGGAATACAAACTTCACCTAGTTTAGGAAGAAACAAAGCAACTCTGGTTCCCAGAGGCAAATTGCCCCGGCTCTGTGGTTCTTCCTGCCATTAGCATAGTTGCAATAACTGTGCAGTGGATTGGATGCTGCTAATATTTCTTTATCCTATACCATCTTGTGCACTCGCCAATTTGCTAAAATTAGATCTTCAGAGAACAACACTGTCAATGCAAGCAGCAGAGAAGAAAGCAGCCCAGCTGCCCCACCCTAGCTTTGAAGTGTCAGTCTGCTTAGCTTAATGTTTTCTAGCTGCTCAGCTGCCATTTTCTAGGCAAATATGGCAGGCCAGGCTGTAACCCCTTCGCTGCTGCCGGAATTCACAGTGTTGTAATAAATGGGAGAGCATGGCAAACCAGAACTGTGCACATAAAAGGCCGGGGCTTGCTTTCACCATGGTTCTAGACGGAAATCTGGTGTTGGGCTAGGCAGACAGACATGTAAGTTCCGAAACAGCCATTTTCATGCTCCATTACTTGCTCTGTGCACACAAATGTAAGTGTGCAGTTGTAGGCTTGGGCCTGCAATTTTAATGTTTGACCCAAAGAAGGGAGGTTGGCCATGCGTGAGACGGAAAATGATTGTCTTGAGGTTAACTCACAGCAGTGGGAGACATTTGTGGCTTTGCCACAGACTACCCTTTGTGACCTTGGACAAGTCACCTAACTTCTCCTTGCCTCTGTTTCTCCCTCCATAAAAGAGGGCTAATGACACCGAGCTGCCTCCCAGATGGAGCGTGAGACTTGGTTTGCTAATCGTTGGATTCTGAGAGCCTGGGAGGGGAGGGGCCAGCCAAGGGCAAAGTGTCATTTCTCCAGCTGGGCTTTTGTAAGGGTGCTCTGGCTGGATTGTTGGGGTGCGAGACGAACTATCTCTTCTCCATACGGCGTGAGCTGGGGGGCATTAGAAAGTTCACTCTGCGTGTTTTGCAATCATTGCCTCAACAGCTGGGAGTCAGCGTTTAGGTCTGGCTTGTCCCACTGGGAGCAGACGAGGGTAAGGGATGGGGGGGAGGGGGACGACTTTGTCAATTGTGCTCTCTGTGACCGTACTCATACTGTGTCAGGCGGGTGGACTTATCCTGTTGGGACCCCAAGCAAGGACTTGGGGCCAAGAGGAGGAGGGCTCAGTAGTGAAGTGCCGCCCCTCCAGCCTTGCTGCTGTTGCAGAAGATCAGGTGGTGGGTTGCCTCCCTCCTGGGAAATCTGGCTGGCCCTGGCCTGTGAGCTAGGATGGTGCCTCCAGAGGTACAGTGATCACTTGCAGTGCTTGTGCAAGGCTGAGGAGGCACCGCAGTGCTGCCACCTGTCTACCTTTTACCTACACGAGGGACAGGTCACTCTCTGATTGGTTTCTGGGTTTTAACCTGGGCAGGGAACGCCTGGCTTTCTTGGGAAGGTTGGTTGGTTCCTGGTTTTGCAGACCAAGGGCGTCATTCCTCACAGGCCTCCAGCTGAGCTGAATTACAGCGGGTGGGAGCTGTTACCTGCTGTTGGTCACGGAGCCAGGGCAACAGGATGATGGACCACCGGGTACCTGGACTGGTTAAAAATCAAGTCAGGAAAAGCAAATGGGTCAGCGAAGAGGGTGCAGAGAAAGAAGAGAGGAGAGGATGGATGGGCTCAGAGGAAGGGAAGAAACGGAGGGGGAAGTGGAGAGGCAAAAAGAAGGGGGAGAAGACAGCAGAGAAAGTGGGGAGGGGAGAGAACAGAGGTAAGAGATTCAGGGAGGAAAAAGAATGAAAGGAAGGGGGTGAGAAGAGAAGGTAAGGAACAAATTCATGTCTCCTCTGTCTTCCTTCCCCACAGCCAGCGTTCCTTCCCCGCTCTCTGGCACTGGAGGAGGAGAGCTTGCTGCAGCACAGCTGAAGGAGTAATGGCCTAAGGGGCCTTTCAGGCCAGGGCCTGGCACTCACTAGAGAGGAAAGGCCAGGCCAAGAGTTGCATTTGTCGAGGCAGCAGAGGCCTTGAAGGAGCTGGCTTTGCAGCTTCCCTGGTTAGTAACGTCACAGAGGAGGAAGGGAAGCTGAGAAAGATTGATGGGAGGAATAAGACAGTGTCCTACCCTTGTCCCAGTTCCTTTCCGAAGAAGGGTTGAGCAGCAGGTTGAGGGCAGCGTAAATCTGTTTTCACAGGCAGCCTGGGTGCCAGGTTGATACTGTCAGCCAATGTCCCTTCAGAAAGTACATCAAACAGTGAGTCATCAGAGGAACCCTTTGCATAAGGCAGACAGGTACAGGCTGTGATGGGAATTGCAAAGGTGACCTTACCTGTCTTTCAGCTGGCTGTGAAGGTTGGAGGCACATTAAATCAACAGAAGGAAGAGGTACCACTGCACATAAGTCTCTGGGTGAAATCTTAAAAGCCTTATTAAATTTCACTGATAAAATTACCTAGCCAGACCCCTCTCTCTCTCTCTCTCTCTCTCTCAGCTTCTTCCCTCTGCCTCCTGGCTGGCTACAAACAAAGTGTTGGGCCATAGATTCAGCTGGGAGATGAGAAGATTGATCTGTTTCTCCAGACAAATGTGACAATATCTTCTTCATCACTGGGTGCAGCAAGTGAACTGTGGAGCCTTCCCAGTCACTGCATCTGTCTGCAAGCAGATCGTGTGTGTGTGGTGTGTGGGGTGTGTGTGTGTGTGTGTGTGCGCATCTGTGGTGTTGCTTTTGTTTTTTTAATTTAGAGACATGGCTCTGAAAAGACCCTGTTGTTCTAAAATACAAAAGGTGGATTCATGTGCTAGGGGAACTAGGCTAGAATCACCCAGGGCTCGCCTCTGCACCCATGAGGAGAAGGGGGCAAATCGTTTCCTGATCGCTTGGTAGGCCCAGACATTCCACAGTAGACTGAGAAGAGTTTAAACACTTCACAAAACGACTTGATTTCCATGATGTCTAATACCTGGTGTGGCAACGTTGCATGTCCTTTTCAAAGGCAAGTAAAAGGGCAGAGCCTGCAAAAAATACACATCTCTTGCACTCATAAAATTCACATTGGTACACACAGCCATCCACTGGTGTTAGAGTCACAGGTGGAGGAAAAACAGGCTGACAGAAGTGTTTTGCGGCTAAGGCACACAGATGGGAGATTGGGAGTCTATCCCCTGCTGTGCTAGCAACCGCCTGTGTGACACTGAACAAGTCACATTACCTCTTTGTGGCTCAGTGTCCCCATCTGTAAAATGGGGATGATAGTACCTTCCACACAGGGTGACTGAGGATACATTGCACCTTGAAGGGTTTAACCCTTTGTTACTTGCCAGCTGGCCTCTTAATATTATTTTCAGGCACCCTTTTACTGCCATTATGGAACTGCTCGCTTTTGATCCTGACTTACAATCAGAGTGACAAGGTGGCTGAGCTAATATCTTTCATTAGACCTCACCCACCTTGTCTCTCTAATATCCTGGGACCAACACGGCTACAACAACACTGCCTGTTACCATCCCAGTGGCAGGCAGATGTATTCCATGCCCTTTAATATCTTTTTCCTTACAAATCTGCCCAAGCACTGATTCTGTCTTAGGCCTCAACGTTTTGGCCCCTTGTCGTGACAGTGTAATTCATCTGGCTTTGCTTTCACTGGGTTGATACTTAAGTTCTGGGGCTTTGGAACGTAGACAAAATGATTTCTTTATTTGTATTGTACTGGTGCTTTGGGGGCCCAGTCGCGGATCAGAACCTGCTGTGCTGGGCATTGTACAAATACGGAACAAAAAGATGGTCTCTGCCTCAAAGAGCTTACAGAGCATAAAGACTTCCTAAGAATAGAGTGGTCCGGATTCTGATCTCAGTCACCGTTATGTAAATCCAAAGTGACATGAGAATCTGACTCAAGCCACTGAGGGGTTTTTTCCCCCTTGTTTCACTTGATCCAGGAACCGCCCCCATAGATGATCAGCTTCCCACCCCCGTTTTAGGAGTGACTCCTCCCTCTCAGCATCAAAGCAGATGCATGGCGCAGGGAGGGGGAAGGCTGCACTACCCTGCCCAGGCTCCTGGGTCCTAGGCTTCGGAGCTGGGAGTATTTTGGCTGAAGCCTCTCTATTGTTGCTTCATGCAGTGGCTGGCAGAGCATTCATGAACACAGCTGGGTGTGGCCCCTGCCTGTGGATGTTCGTGTGAGTGCAAACTTGGAGGGCTTTGCAGCTCGTCACAACATCACAGTGTGATAGGGAATCCAGATTGGTGAGACAGAGGGCTCAGCTGAATCCCAGTTCCTGGTGGCCCCCGGGAGGGAATTGTCACACATGTGTTTTTCAATTCCCAGCTTCCCAAGAGTTTCCTCCATTCCCCTTTAGAGTCTGTTTGTATGTACCTTAAGTCTTCTCATTTTGCCAGTCCCTCACGTGTACAGCCCTGCAGTCCTAACGCCGAGGATGCCGTCCTGAAAAACGCGTAGGAGGACAAATCCGGAGAAATAGCGTGTGAATTTCACCAGCAGAAGAGTGGGGGTTGTGTCTCTGTGGTGCAGGAGCCAAACCCTGCAGATCTACATGGCTCTCAAGGGGCCCGCCTGAGGCACAGAGCCATCTGCACCCGAGGCTGTATGCCTCTCCTCCGGCTTTCAGGGCACGCTCCATCTCCCCCATCCCACTGCTGCCTCTGGAACATCGTTCTCTGTCCCCTACCGTGTCAGGTGCACATCAGAACCATGCTTCCAGGACTGTCACAGTAACTCCCTTACAGACGTACAACGGGTGTGTACAGCACAAATGCAGCCAACAGCTGAACCCACCAATGGCATAGGGAACTCCCAGACAGTCAGGGTGTCCAAACTTGGCTTTACCAAGGATCCACGCTGGTTTCTTGCCAGGAGCACAAGGGACAGTTGAAAATGGGACAGACTGTAAACTCTTTGCTACAGAGGGCACCGTCCACGGAGATTGAAGGCCCTACTTTACAATACTCCCCTCTTGAAAAAAGCATCTGTCCTCTTTAACAAAGAGGCCATAGGGAGAGCAGATCCCAGTATCCAAAGCAGCCGCCTGCTTGGCCGGAGATGGGGCACTGCTTGTGTGTTGGGATCCCCAGTCTCCATGGGCCACTGTTAACACTGAAAGCAGCTGGGAGCCAAGCTGTCGAACTTCAGGCATGTGACCGTGAGTCACGCTCTGGCTGCTCCCACCAGACTGAAATTAACATGATGACATTTCCAATGCCCCCTTTATCACACAAGCCCTCCTCTGAGCCTCTGAAAAATCAAATGCCACAGAGGACAGGACCAGACTGGCACAGGCCTTTCCTTTTCCATTGAGCTGGGCTATTTTCAGCATTAACAACAGGGAAGGGACCACCAAGTTGCCCTCTTTTCCTGGGACAACAGAAATACAAGACGAGGGAGCTGGGGTGGGCTTAGCGGGTTGCATTCATCTGGCCTCTGCCCACGCTATTCTGTTCCAGTGTGTTGGGAGCCAGGGCCGGTCGGCTATTCCGTCACTCCTCTGGACAAGGCATGGTCTGTTTCCATCTCCGATTGAGTTCTTGTTTTTTACAAATCCTCCAGTGTTGCAGGCTTGTCAGCGGGGCGAGCAGCCTGATGAGTAGCCCAGTGTCTCCGTGGAGACGGCTAGTGAGGACACCTTTCCAGGCAAAGCCAGGCTGTCCCCTAGGACCTCTGTTGCCCTCGGAGCTGCGTATGGTATTTTCTTAACATCTTTGGCAAGATCTGTTGTAAACAGTGGAGGGGTTATAACCAGGTTCTGGGAACCCCTGGTCCTTTCCTCCGGGCTTCCAAAGCCGTCTAGCGCTTTATCTGACAGAGAAACTCAGAATTCTACATGTGTATAGAAAGTAATGTAACTAGAGTACCATGCACTGCAAAGCAAATGGATAATGAGTGATTATCTCTCTCCCCCAAATCTGGGGTTGGTCCCAGGGTGGTTAGTTTAGGATCTCCTGAGTATAGTTCCAAGGGTATGTCTGCACATGAGCTAGCCTAGAGAGGGTAACTATAGCAGTGAGGACAGCGCAGGTAGAACAAGTCCCATGTGGACCCTGGGTATGAACTCAGAGCAGAGCGCACTGGCGAGCCATCTTCACTGCTGTTGTTACTCCTGCTAACTGAATCAAGCTAGCTCGGGTCAGCTAGCCCCTACCCAGCTTATGGTGTGTAGACATACAGACTCCTGGAGCTTGGGGGTAATTACTAAGGACTGCTATTTTCTTTACATGGGCAAACCTCCAATGGCCAAGCCTTGCAGATGCTGAGCACCTCCCCATTGATTTCAGTGGGAGTATAGAAGTCAGTGGCAAGTAGCCATGGGCTCCAAGGAGAAGGTTCTCAAAGAGTGTGGCAATTACATGCTTAATTTATATGTGTTGTTACCAAGGTTGTTCATGCAAATAACCAACCTTGGTCAATTGCGAGTGCAATTAACTAATGTGTCTACACAAAGTGATTTTATGGAGTAATTAGGCCCATAAATATATGGGGAAAGGTCTTAATCCCAGGCTGGGCTGGTCAACACTACAGCCCTATACAGGTATAACTATGTTGCTCAGGGGTGTGAAGAATCCGCACCCTGAGGTCACGTCTACACTACGAAAGTACTCCGATTTTACAGAAGTTGATTTTTGGGAACAGACTGTGTAAAGTCGAGCGCATGCGTCCACACTAAGCCCATTAATTCGGCGATGTGCGTCCACAGTACCATGGCAAGGGTCGACATTCGGAGCGGTGCACTGGGGGTAGCGATCCCACAGTTCCCGCACTCCCCGCTGCCCATTGGACTTCTGGGCTGAGCTCCCAATGCCTGATGGGGCCAAAAATTTGTCACGGGTGGTTATGGGTAAATGTCGTCAGGCAACCCTCCCACCCTCCCTCCCTCCGTGAAAGCAACAACAGACAATCATTTCATGCTCTTTTCCCTGGATTGCCCAAGCAGACGCCATAGCACAGCAATCGTGGAGCCCGTTCAGCTCACTGCAGCAGTTATGACCATTGTAAACACCTCGCGCATTATCGTGCAGTTTATGCAGAACCAGCACCTGAAAAACCAGGCGAGGAGGCAACAGCAGCGCGGTGATGAGGACATGAACACAGATTTCTCTAAAACCACAGTCGCCAGCAATTTGGAGATCATGGTATTACTGGGGCAGGCTCATGCCGTGGAACGCCGATTCTGGGCACAGGAAACAAGCACAGAGTGGTGGGACCGCATAATGTTGCAGGTTTGGGATGATTCCCAGTGGGTCCGAAACTTTCACATGCGTAAGGGCACTTTCATGGAACTTTGTGACTTGCTTTCCCCTGCCCTGAAGCGCAAGAATACCAAGATGAGAGCAGCCCTCGCAGTTCACAAGCGATTGGCAATAGCCCTCTGGAAGCTTGCAATGCCAGACAGCTACCGGTCAGTTGGTAATCAATTTGAAGTGGGAAAATTTACTGTGGGGGTTGCTGTGATGCAAGTAGCCAATGCAATCGTTGAGCTGCTGCTATCAAAGGTAGTGACTCTGGGAAATGTGCAGGTCATCCTCGATGGCTTTGCTGCAATGGGATTTACTAACTGTGGTGGGGCCATAGACGGAACCCATATCCCTATCTTGGCACCGGAGCACCAAGCCGCTGAGTACATAAACCACAAGGGGTACTTTTCAACGGTGCTGCAAGCTCTGGTGGATCACAAGGGACATTTCACCAACACCAACATGGGATGGCCGGAAATGGTTCATGACGCTCGCGTCTTCAGGAACTCTGGTCTGTTTAAATGGCTGCAGGAAGGGATTTCCTTCGCAGACCAGATAATAACTGTTGGGGATGTTGAAATGCCTGTAGTTATCCTTGGGGACCCAGCCTACCCCTTAATGCCCTGGCTCATGAAGCCGTACACAGGCACTCTGGACAGTAGTCAGGAGCTGTTCAACTATAGGCTGAGCAAGTGCAGAATGGTGGTAGACTGTGCATTTGGACGTTTAAAGGGTCACTGGCGCAGTTTACTGACTCGCTCAGACCTCAGCGAATCCAATGTTCCCATTAAGAAAAGGAGGACTTGTGGCACCTTAGAGACTAACCAATTTATTTGAGCATGAGCTTTCGTGAGCTACAGCTCACTTCATCAGATGCATACCGTGGAAACTGCAGCAGACTTTATATATACACAGAGAATATGAAACAATACCTCCTCCCACCCCACTGTCCTGCTGGTAATAGCTTATCTAAAGTAATCATCAGGTTAGGCCATTTCCAGCACAAATCCAGGTTTTCTCACCCTCCACCCCCCCACACAAATTCACTCTCCTGCTGGTGATAGCCCATCCAAAGTGACAACTCTTTACACAATGTGCATGATAATCAAGTTAGGCCATTTCCTGCACAAATCCAGGTTCTCTCACTCCCTCACCCCCCTCCAAAAACCCACCCCCATACACACACAAACTCACTCTCCTGCTGGTAATAGCTCATCCAAACTGACCACTCTCCAAGTTTAAATCCAAGTTAAACCATGTTCCCATTGTTATTGCTGCTTGCTGTGTGCTCCATAATCTCTGTGAGAGTAAGGGGGAGATATTTATGGCGGGGTGGGAGGTTGAGGCAAATTGCCTGACCGCTGAATACGTGCAACCAGATACCAGGGAGGTTAGAAGAGCACAGCAGGAAGCGCTGCGCATCAGAGAAGCTTTGAAAACCAGTTTCATGACTGGCCAGGGTACTGTGTGACACTTCTGTTTGTTTCTCCTTGATGAAAACCCACCCCCTTGGTTGCCTTTAAATTCCCTGTAAGCCACCTGCCCTCCCCCCTTCGATCCCAGCTTGCTTGCAAAGGAAATAACGTCACTATCCTTTAAAAAACATGTATTCTTTATTAATTAATTATAAAAATAGGGAGATAACTCACAATGTAGCCCAGATGGGGTGTGGGAGGAGGGTAGGAGGGAAGGAAAAGGCCACTTTAAAACTTCTTGTGGAGTGGTTGGGTGCCCGGAGCCTCCCCTCCACCCGCGTTCTTGTGCACCTGGGTGAGGAGGCTATGGAACTTGGGGAGGAGGGAGGGCGGTTAAACGGGCTGCAGAGGCAGTCTGTGATCCTGCTGCCATTCATGAACCTCCACCAGATGCTGGAGCATGTCCCTTTGATCCTGCAGTTGCCCCGGCATTGCCTCATGCCTCCTCTGATCTTCCTGCCACCACTTCTCCTCACGTTCATCAGCCACTTTCCTATACCCTGCTATTGTGTCCCTCCACACATTCTGCTGAGCTCTGTCAGTGCCAGGTGACTGCATGAGCTCAGAGAACATTTCATTGCTTGTGCATTTTTTTCGCCGCCTTATCTGAGATAGCCTTTGGGACGGAGGAGGGAGGCTTGAAACATTTGAAGCTGCTGGAGGAAAAAAAGGGGAGTGAAGTATTTAAAAAGATACATTTTACAGAACAATGGCTATACTCTTTCACGGGGAACAACACTATTCACATTACGTGGCACATGTGATTTTGGTACAAGGTTGCATTTTGCATCTTATATTGAGGGCCTGCGGCTTTGGTGTTAGAGATCACACACGCAGTGCCGGGCAACAGAATTCGGCTTGCAGGCACCATGGTAAGCCATAGTCTTTTGGCTTCTGCAACCTTCATAACAGCAGCGCCCTCCCCTCCCATACCAAGCAAAACACGTTAAGTTGGCCATTTAGTGCTGCGGTTTTCCTGTTAACGTGCAGCAGCAGAAACCAAACTAACCCCTCCCCCCCATCCAATTCTCTGGGATGATTGCTTTACCCCTCACCCCACCGCGTGGCTGGTATCAGGGAAGATCCCTGCTCGCCAAACGCGAACAGCTCAGCGCCAATATCCCCCCCCACAACCGCGTGGCTAACTGCGGGGAGGATTTCTTTTCAGCCACAGGCAAACAGCCCAGTAGGAACAGCCATCTCTGAATGTCCCCTTAATTAAATTCCTGTATTTCAACCAGGTTACCATGAACGATATCACTCTCCTGGATAACAGAGAGATAAAGAACGGATGTTGCTTGAATGTCAGCAAACACTGGGACCATACACTGCCAGGCTTTGTCATGCAATGATATCAGATTACTTGCTACTAGCATGGCATGGTAAAGTGTCCTACCATGGAGGACGGAATAAGGCTGCTCTCCCCATAAACCTTCTGCAAAGGCTTTTAGAGTACTTCCAGGAGAGCTTCATGGAGATGTCCCTGGAGGATTTCCACTCCATCCCCAGACACGTTAACAGACTTTTCCAGTAGCTGTACTGGCCACAAATGCATCCCAAGTCCTCAGGGCTACTTAATCATTAAAAAATGCTTGCTTTTATAACATGTATTATATTTAAAAAGGTACACTCACCAGAGGTCCCTTCTCTGGCTTCATTGGGTTGGGAGGGTATTTCAGTCAGGGTGATAAAAAGATCCTGGCTGTCAGGGAGAACGGTGTGCTGTGTGCTCTCCTCAAGCTCGTCCTTCTCCTCCTCATATTCCCCATCCACAAAATCCTCAGGCATGGTGGAGAGTGCCCCATCATCGGACAGGGATGGGGTAGTAGTGGCGGCCCCCCCTAGAATTGCATGCAGCTCAGCATAGAAGCGGCATGTCTGGGGCTCTGTCCCGGAGGGTCCATTTGATTCTTTTTGTTTTCTGGTACACTTGTCTGAGGTCCTCAAATTTCACGTGGCACTGTGTTGTGTCCCTGATGTAGCCTCTGTCCCTTGTGGCCTCGGAGATTTTTTGAAATGTTTTGGCGTTATCTCTTTTGGAACATAGTTCTGATAGCACGGATTCCTCTCCCCATACAGCGATCAGATCCAGTACCTCCCGTTCGGTCCATGCTGGAGCTCTTTTTCGATTCTGGGACTGCATGGTCACCTGTGCTGATGAGCTTGCCTGGCCAAACAGGAAATGAGATTCAAAAATTCCCAGGGCTTTTCCTTTACACCTGGCCAGTGCATCCAAGTTCAGAGTGTTGTCCAGAGCGGTCACAATGGTGCACTGTGGGATAGCTCCCGAAGGCCAATACCTTCGAATTGTGTCCACACTAACCCTAATTTGAAACAGCGATGTCGATTTCTGTGCTAATCCCCTCGTTGGGGAGAGTACAGAAATTGGTTTTAAGAGCGCTTTATGTCGAAAAAAATGGCTTCATTGTGTGGACGGGTGCAGGGTTAATTCAATTTAATGCTGCTAAATCCGACATAAACTTGTAGTATAGACAAAGTGACAGTTACACCAACCTAACCCCCTGTGTAGACAGTGCTGTCAGTGGGAGAGCTTCTCCTGCCAACATAGCTACCATCTCTCACCTGGCGGCGTAGAGCGGTTTCACTAAAGCGCTCCAGCCGCACAGCTCCGAGGCAGTGTTTCGAGTGTAGACCAGCCCTCTGTTTCTCTCGCACACACACTATGACTTGTGCACAACATTAAAGCCGCATCTATGCTATTCGCTGCGGGGGAGTGACTCCCAGCTCGTGTACTACTTCCCCCGGCGAGAACTAGCGTATTTAGAAATAGCAGTCTAGCTACAAACCCACCCATTTGGCCCATCTCAGCCAAGCCACCACTTCCCATGCTGCCATGGCTTTGCTATGTATACTCATGCTAGCTCTCCTCGAGCTACCAGAGTCTGTGCACACAAGCAGGGAATCACACCCCTAGTTCGGAGCACAGATGTAGCCTGCAGGTGGCTCCTTGGAGGTGTAAGGTAGAGCTGCAACTCAGGAGGGGGAAAAATTACAGTGAGGTGTCTCATGCTAACAGAGATGTCAAGCCCAGAGCCCGGAATATAATGCAAAGCCACATCCAGGGAAATTGGCCCCTGCACTTTGCAAATAACTAGCTCTGTTTAGGTGTTGCTGCGTTATAAGCCTCAGTGTGATGATGACTTAGATTTCAGCTATGAAAGTGAGAGAAAGGGCTATAAAAAAGGACTTGTTTTTAATCCTGTGTCTGCCTCGTCAACTATTAAATTAACACGTCTGGAAACTATTCTCACTTGATCAGTGCTGCCGAATCCTCAGAAGACAGGATGTCCTACTTAGCGAAATCAACTCTGCATTAGGTAAATATACTTCCTGAAATATTAAGTAGTCCCATGCAGCAATCCTGAGGGGCTCCCTCAGGGTACAACTACCACATCTGCTTGCTTCAGGATGGGAAACAGATGCTCAAAACTTGCCGATCATAGGGGAGACTTTCAAAGGCACAAATGGTAACTGGCTGCCTAATTCCTATCAATGTTCAGGGAGAATTTGGAGCCTTTGAAAATCTCCCCCTCCGCCCAGTGGCAGAGCTAATAAGAGAGCCATGGATGATGTCCGCCACCTGCAGTGGCCTTCACATGTACGTACTTGTATGTATGTTCTTCACATGCATCCGATGAAGTGAGCTGTAGCTCACGAAAGCTCATGCTCAGGTAAATTGGTTAGTCTCTAAGGTGCCACAAGTCCTCCTGTTCTTTTTGCGAATACAGACTAACACGGCTGCTGCTCTGAAACTTCACGTACGAGTGGCACCTTTTCAAGCCTATTTTGCAATTGACAAAAGGAATTGTCCGACGCAAAGACTGGAACGGGAACCTGCCCCATGCTCACCTGGCCTGAGCATTGCAAGATAGTGAAGAGGGTCATGTGGTGCTGGGACCCCATGTGCCAGGTCCCAAAGCCACTCACTCATAGTTGGCCCAGCCATCCCTCCCCTCCGTCATAGCCGGGCCAAACCTCAATGGCATTGCAACCCCGTGCACCAGGTCACAATGCCTAGAGTGAGGCACTGACAGAAGCCACCGCTGCTGGGTGCACGCGGGGAAGACTCGCTCTCCAGCCCACCACCAGTGACCCATCACTACCCCTGGCTGCAAAACCTGATTCTGCCTAAGCCTGCCAATATCCCAGAGACAATTAGCAGGGTCTGTCTCATAAATCCTGTCTAAGCTGCGCGGCCACACAGCGGGCTATAAAGGCCTGCTCCGGTGGGGAGAGGTGCCTCTCCCCTGGCCCCAGCCCTGGAGCTGCACTGGGAGAGGCGCTCTCCCCCGGCCCTGGACTGCTGCAGCAAGAGAGGGCTCTGGGGAATCCTTTCTCCCTGCTGCAGCCCCGGGGCAGCCTGCACCCCAAACCCCTCATCCCAGCCCCACCCTAGAGCCCGCACCCGCAGCTGGAGCCCTCGCCCGCCCTGCACCCCAACCCTCTGCCCCAGCCCTGAGCCCCCTTCCATACTCTGAACCCCTCATCCATGGCCCCACCCCAGACGCTGCACCGCCAGCCAGAGCCCTCACCCCCCCACACACACCCCAACCCTCTGCCTTAGCCCTGAGCCCCTTCCCACACCCCAAACCCTTCAGCCCCACCCCTGCTAAAAATCACCTCCATATTGGTGCACGTAACAAAATTCATTCCGCACATGGATGTAAAAAATTAGAGGGAACATTGCCAGTCTCTAAAGCTTCCTCTGTGAAGAATTTGCACCCTTTGAAATGGTGCAAACTGGGTGAATGTCAGCTAACAGCTTCCGGGGAATAATCCCCATTTTAGGGACAGCCCAGAGAAAGCTAAAGGGCAGTAGTTTCTTGCCAGCAGCCAGCTAATGATAATACTTAGCATGGCTACAGCACCATTCCTCCAGAGATCTCCAAGGACTTTACCAAATAAAGCCAAGATTTATCACAAAAGAGACCCATGATTTTGGAACTTGAGATACCTTAAAGATTTTCAGAAAGCACTGAGTTCCTTCCCTCTGGAAGACCCTTTAAGGTGTCTCTAGTTGGATACCCAACATCACTCATCACTTCTGAAATTCTTGGCTTACCCCTCATAGCTTCCCTGTGAAAGAGGAGACTTCTTAAAGCCATTTTAGAGAAGGGATAACTGAGGCACAGAGCAGTTAGGTGATTTCTCAAATCTTCCCAGCCGGGGGTAATAATACTTAGCTCCTTCACATTAATTATTTGTAAAGCACATGGAGCTGACAGTTGGTGTGGAATATTATTAATAGACTCAAAACAATCACTGATTGGGAATATAGAATGTATAAGGGACTGCTGGTTGTTGCATATAGAATTACATGTGGGTCTGCAACAACTGAGCAAGTTCTCCAGACAATGCTCTCCTTTACTCTGCAGCCCTGATTCATCCCCAGAGCAAGTCCAACCTGTGCACTGAATGAAGCAGGGGTCCTGTGGTTAAAAATAGATGTGACCACATAATAAAAGACTGCATCATAATGCATATGCCCAAGGGGGCTGAATTAAGGTTGCACAGGCAACCTTAATTCTGGCATTTCTTAAATTTTGAGGGCTGGACTTTGCAGCCTCACTAATGTTCTTTCAGTGTGAGTTTTTTTGGGGTGTAATATAACTGTATCGCAGGCTGATGGTTTGCAGTTCACAAGTACGTACCTATCACTTATCAGATCACATAACACCATGCAGTTATAATCAGAGCACAGCAAATCAATTCAAGCTGTCCTCTACCTTTTATAATCAAGCAGTGTAAATAATAAATCAAATGCCATACGCAATTAAAGATAGCAAGCACTGAAATCACAATCCTGCAAGGGAGTGAAAACTTCAGGTCACATGTACGTATATAACTACTATACTTCTCATGCAGGTTAGCAGCTAGGGGCTTAGAAACCCTTCTTGGGTAACTTTGTAGGGCCTTATCTTAATAGGCACATAGCCACATTGATCTCAGTGGGGCAGCTTGCAGAGTAAAGAACTAGTCATTGAGAGTAAGGCTGTTGGCTTCTGGCCTCCTGTGTGTCACAGGGTTACATACTGCCATTTCAAGGGCAAACTGTGGCCATGTACTCATGTGAGTAGACCCACTGCCTTCAGTGGGACTCACTTGCGTAAGTGCTCGCTAAAGTGAGCGAGTTCACCAGTACTTTCAATGGACCAGCTGGCCCTTAGCTCACCCTTCCATTGAGGTTTCCATTGTTGGACTCGTTACTGGGCTTATGGAGTTCGCACGCGTCCTGGTGCCGATTCTCAGGGTCTCATCCATGATGTGCGGTGGTTTGCGGCAAGACTCTATAATACCCCTGGGGGAGTAGGAGGTAGTATAAGTGGCGAGGCAGGAGGTTCAAGGCCAGATTCTTCTGCCATCCAAGAGGGTCGGGTTTTCCGGTACTGCTTCCCTTCTTGGCTGACAAACCCCTGCAGAGTGCTGAGCATCCTCTACAAGCTGATAAGCTCTCTCCACTCACAACGAAGACAAAAGGAGTTGAGGGCACTTAAACTGAGAGCTCTTTTGGGCAGGGACTGTCTTTGTGGTGTGTGTGTGTGTGTACAACGCCTAGCACGAGAGGGTCCTGACTAGGCCTCCTAGGTACTACAATAATAGAAATAATAACACAAGCCCTCCCGCAAATGGGATCAGAACCTCTAGGAGCAGGTGGAATACTCAGTAATGAATGAAGACATGGATAGATGCATTTGGAGCCCCCAAAGGAACAGACAGCATGGATATATTATCAAGGGAGCGCACATTACAAAGTCCTTCCATTAAGCCACTAGGATTGTGTCACCTCTGTCTTTGCATTGCAGCTGACAATGGTGCCTGAGGATGATGAAAGCGAGGAGAACAAAGCCAACAGTATAATTTAACGGGACTGAGATAGGAGGCTGGGGAGGAGAATGAAGAAGCACGAATATTGCGAGACTATAGCCCCAATAAAACTAGCCTCTCTGCACATTTGTATTTGACAAAAATACCTTTTCCCCCTTTGCTAAAGCCATGGCTGACGGGGGTCACCCTTCTGTAGCCTGCAGTGACACCTGAAAACGGATAAAATCCCTATACTGAGACCAGTAGTCATTTATATTCAATTGGATTTTTTATTAGTGTTTGTTTCTGCTGCCTTGACATAATCCTGATTAGCTTTTCCTAGCCCTGTAGACTGCTACCACTACAGTTATAAGCTGGAGTTAAAGGTGAACTTTCCTCCTCCTTTAAGCGTGCTGAGTATAGATTACTGTTTTTAAATACAATTTTCTGACTTTTTCCATGCAACATTCTCACTGTTGAGAATATTTGTAAAGCTAAGAGAATATTTTGGCAAGGACTAAAATCTCCAGTGAATTTAACTCCCTTTTATGCTCATAAAATATCCATACCTACCTACCCACCTCCCTGGTCATCCAGCCTTGGAATCATTCCCAATTCTATGTCCTCTACACCTCTGGCACCAGCAGCTGAAATCACCAGTTGCCCGCCTGGAAAATAGCTCTCCAACACCACCTTCTGACTTTCTGGCCCCTATCGGACAATCACCAGAGGCTGTGCAACCTTCCACAGAGGTGAGGGAGGGGATCACAGGTTAGGCAGGAGGGCACCCCAAGGGGGATATGGGACCTGATCATAAGCTGAGATGGAGGACGATTTGTTGCTTTTCAGGGGACCCCTCCCCAACCACAATTCAGGGCCTACCCTGTTTAAGTACAACGGAATAAAAAGGAGAGACATCAAATGCGGCTGATTCATTAGCACTGATGGGCCTTGACATAGTATTGAATTGAATGCTGATGGCAAAGGTTAATAATGTCCTCTAGATTCTAGATATACTTAATGGCCTCTTTGATTTATTCCCATCATGTGCTATGATTTTTCCGGCTGATGAGAGGTTTCCATTAATGAATGTGTGAGTGAAGTAACGGTGAAATTATCCACTTCTGTTCCTGCATTTTTCTCCTTATACAAATAACTTCCGGCAGAAATCTTTTTATCTCGTCTTCCTCCTTTAAGATTGCATCCGAGGGTTTAGGCTGGAGGGAGAAAAGCTTGTGCTTAATTACTGTCACTTAGCACTGGTCTGGCAGGTTTCCCCAGAAAATGCAGGTTTGTTGAAACTGAAACATTTTGTGGGAACATGTCAATTTCAACAGAATGTTTGATGGAAAAGGTTTGAAATAAAAATGGAGTCTTTCCTTTCAATGCATATGCTGTTCTATTAACATACATGTCAATGGTCTCTGTTGTAATGGTTTGCCATTACTGAAACAAAATGTTTCCGAATCGAAATAGTCCAAGATTTCATCCCAGTTCTGGACAAAACAAATTGCAAAGGGGGATTGACAGCAGAATGGAAATTCCATTTTCTGACCAGCTCCACTCACCCCATTCACTTCCCACTCCTGTCCTGGGAGCCACTGCTATCATCTGATAGCTCAGCTGGGGTGGCACCTGTCTGGGACATCAGGGGAGACACCTGTGCTGTGCCTGGAGAGGGAATTAGCAGTACTAGGCTCAGGTATGAAGATGCATAGGTACCATACTGACCCCATCACTGCTAGTCTCTGGATGGCTCCTTCCCCCAGGGCTGTTCTTAATTACACTATAATGTCAACTCTGTGTAGCTGATTTTGGGGGGCTCTCAATAAAACACAGGAATTCTGCTTGTGCCATCTGCCGTTTCTCCTGCTAGAAGCCACTTGCAGTACCAAGGCAGAGCTTCAGAAATGGCCCCTCTCTCCAAGTTTGGTAGCACTCACTCTCCACTGCAGGCTGGGAAGGGACAGCTCACGGGAGTAAGGGTCCAGAGGAAGTCCCCTCCCTTGCAGACTGGAGACAGGGGCAGCTGCTGGAGCCCACCAGGGAAGTGGGGAGACTGGGATCATGGGGGGGCTCTTGGAACCTGCCAGGGGATTTGGGCTCTGGGTGACTGGGTGCAGGAATGGGGATCTCTGGGAGTCTGCCAGAGGGAGTGGGGAACCTAGTGGGGTCAGACCCAAACCCAGGATTTATTCTTTGGCCTAAATATCAGGAGTGTTTTTTTTTTTCTTCTTAATTTCATGATCTTGGAGGTTCTGACTCATGACTGTGGAAATGCTGGGATTGGCAGTGCTGATTACCTTGCCCCAATAGAAGTGGCTTGGAGCTGAGACTCTGGAGGAGGAAGAAGAAAATATGAAAGCAATCATCCAAAATATCTTGATCAGCTCACTGCTTCCTTTTTAAGATGGAGGAGGGGATTTACCTAGATACTGAGCCCTGACTGCCTGCGACATTTCACTGGAGCAAACAGAGCCATTTGCTTTACTGGAGTGCGAGAATGGACTGAAAATAGCAAACTTCCATTGAAAAAAATCATCTAACTTTACAATGTCCAGAATTATTATTATTATTATTATTATTATTATTATTATTATTTTATTTATTTGTTATTATCTGATTCTGAATTGGCACCTGTGAGAAATGTATTTTTAGGGTCAGACTTCCTCTGATCGCTCTCCTCTCGGAGCAAATGCTTACAGTTGAGTTACTCGGTTTTATATAGGAAGTGTATAAGAGACACTTCACCGCTGGCAGGCACCTGGTTACCCCTGGGTTATAAACCCCAGGGTTAAAATGGAGTTAGGTTTATTATACAAGAGCCCAGAGCGTGTGCACGCAGAGCTCTTGTTCCAACAACTGTTTGCGTCTCTGCACTGCACACTGGCCCTTCGTTTCAGCAGCTTCCTAGATAAGGAATGTTGCGGAGAAATAAAATGAAATTACAGGTTAGTGAAATGCTGCTCTACCGAGACACAGTCCTGGACTGCAGCTGAACCTCCCACTGACGTCAAGGAATTCAAGAAAGGACCCTAGGTTTGCATTGCATAGACTGGAGTTCCAAGCCCTGTGCCCACAAACTTGTTAGAACTTCCCCCGAGACCCCTGATTGCTGCTAGAACAGTATGAATTCAGAACAGGGAAGCACTTATTTCGTAATAAACACGGTTGGGCTTGGTCTGCAAACATTTTTCCAATGGCGTTAGCTTCTTTCTCCCCAGATCCATTTTTTAAGCACAGTTTTCTTGGAAGACTGTGGACATGGTGTACAGACAGAGCCTTAAACTACTGGGATTTAAAAAGTAATAGATAACAGGGTCTCTAAACAGAGGGAGAGATGTTTACAGAAAGCTTTCTTTACCTATATTCCCCAACAGCATTACTCGCAGTGGGAAAGGAATGCTGGTAGCAACCGTGCTAGTGTAGATGGGATGTCAAGCAGCTATTGGGACCTCATCTAACCTGGCAGGTGATTAGAATGGCCTTTGCTACTGCTCCCAACATTGCAATCTCCAGTTCAGCTCTGTGTGTAGGAATGATGTTTGGAAACTCGGGACAACCCCTCCCCGCCCAAATCCTAGGCCCTGATCGTGCAAAGACTTACACTCATGTTTAACTTGACATTCGCAAATAGCCCCACTGACTTCAGTGACATCACACATGAAGCTAAGCACGTGCATCGGTGGTTGTAGGCTCAGAGCCCGCATGTGGATAACAGTTTCATGGTTTCTGAAAAACAAAAAAAGTTCTGTTTCTGAAAACCAGAACATTTCCGCTTGGCAAAGCTGCCGCGGTGGCTCATGGAAATTGCCTTGTGCCTCCATTTTTCTCTGTAAGATGGGCTCCCTGGTTGGACAATGTCTGAGGTGAAGGGTGGGGCCAGTAGAGGTCCCCAAGCCAAAGTCAGGGTTGGTGCTGGTTGAGGTTCTTTGGGTAGGGTTGGGTCCCCCAGGGCTCACTGGACAAGGGTTAAAGCTGGGGCCAGTACAGGTCCTTGGGATGGGGCCAGTAGGGGGCCCTAGGTTATGGACCGGACCGGAGGGTTAGGGACGGGTCTAGTAGGGCTCTCTGGGTTAGGGACAGTGGTTGGCTGGCAGGGGGCCTGTACTCAGACTAGGCTGAGTGTGGAGTATGGTTAGGGTTGGGCTCTGTTGTGGTCCCTGGCTATGTTTAGGATAGGGGCCACTGGGGCTATTTGGCCAAGGTAGTGGTGGAGGTGCTGTTGATACTGGGGCTGGGGCCAGTAGGGCTCCCCAGTCGAGAGTTACATTTGAGGTCAGTCGGTGGCTCCAAGCTAAGGTTATGGTATGGCTGAATACGTGGCTCCAGGCAAGGGTTTGAGATGGCTGGTGGTTCCAGGCTACTGACAGGGCTGAGGTCTGATTGTTGCCCTGGTCATGTGGCATCAGTCGCTGGCCTCAGTCTGGGGTTGTAGTTTGGAACAGTTGGTCAACCTTTGTCAGGGTTTTGGTTGGGTCCCCTTGGTAGCCTCAGCCTAGTATCAGGGCTGGGGTCGGCAGGTTTCCTCACACTACACTTAGCGTAGGGGCTGGTTGGTGGACCCTTCACGTGCGATTTGGAGCTGGTGGATGATCCTGGTCTAGCATTACTGTTGGTAGTGGTGCGGTTAGGGGTTGGGGTTGGGCAGGTTTGACGTCTCTGGCTCATGTTAATACGATGTCATATTTATTAATCTCCGTGTAAAAATTTGGAAAGTGCTGAGGGGTCTAATCACGTTTTAAAAAGTGCCTTAAACACTTATGGGCATAAGTCCCATTGATCTGGATGGATCTTATGCCATCATGAGATTGGTTTATAACCAATTCTAATAAAAGCAGTGGGATGCAGGTTTTCGCAGTATCCCGGTGCTTTCCCAGGGCCAGTATCACTGATTCGCAGCTGAATTCAGAGTACCCAGGAAAACACAGTGAAAGCTAGAAACCTACATGCCAGAAATACTCAGTTCTTGTTTTTATTACAGAGGCATTTGTGAAATATTTCCCCCCTTCCAGCCGCTTGCAGGATTCCTTTGTTGCATAGATCAGAAGAAACTATTCACTCCTCATTTCACTTCATAGCACCTTGTCAAGGAACTGCGGAAACTTCCAAGTCTGTAAATCCTGTACATCTTTCTAGATCTGGAGGGAGAGAATAGAGGCTTTGTGCCGTGAAGAGAATGGGCTTTCTGATAGGGAAGGGGGTTTAGTTTCCAGCACATCTGAGGATTAACTGCCAGTGTTTTGCACGGCCATGCTATTTTGTACCAGGCGGCTGGATGATTGGTTTTCACACACACACACCCCCAGGCTCGATGGGGAAGAAATATTTTGTTTCGATCTTCCTATCTGCCTCCCTCGCGGTGCACCGCCCCGCTTGCCGAGCACTCATCGATGGTGAACCGACCGGGCTTCCCTAATCATAGGCAAATTAGCGGATGACCTGTCCGACCGTCCCCTCCCAGGACGCTACCACAAAGGTCCTGTCCTTCCAACCGGCGCCTCCCCGCCCAGGTGGAACCGTGGGCGGAAGGGAAGTGGGTGTATCTCTTCCCTGCTGCAGGGGACTAATGCCTGGGAGCCCGGAGAATACCTGGGGCTCGGTTTTGCAGCTGTTGCCCTGAGGGGGTCAGTCGGGGGCAGCGGCGCACGAGAGAGGCGAGAGGGGGCTGCTCAGCTGGACACGGAGCAGCTTTCCCTTGTCCGCCCGGATCAAGCTCAGAGCCAGGATTAAACCAGCCGCGGCGGCGGCACGTGTGGCCGAGTGAAACCCACCAGCGCCCTGCAGAGCGCGCCAGGGAAGGGAGCGCACAGCCGCAAAGGAGACCCGCCAGACGCAGCGGGCCTGGGGGTGACCATTGCACCGCTCCCCCGATCCCCTCCAGCCCGGGGGGACCCCGGAGCAGAGAACCCAGGCGCCCGAGGGGAAGAGACCCGGCCGGGCGGCCCCCTGACCTCTCCGGATCCTGCGACCAGCTGTTGACGGACTTGCAAGCGCAGGGGGAGGGCGGCTGCCTGCGGACCCGGCGCCGCCGGCCGAAAGGGGCGAGCGGGCGCTGAAGGACGGACTGGCTCCCTTCGCCCAGGCTCCTCCCTGAGCCGGATCGGCCGAGGAGCCGGGGCCAGGAGGCGGCTGGGACATCGCCCCGGCGGGGCTGGGCTGGTGACCTTGCTGGGATGCCGGCGCCGGTGCCCCCTCCCTCCAGCCAGCCGCGTAGCGGGGCTCTCACGCCGGGGACACAAAGGCGAGGCGGCCGGGCAGCGACCGGGGCCGGGCAGGCGGATTCTTAGTGCCCGAAGTGGGATCCCCCTGGGGCGGGCGGGAGAGAGAGAAGCCGGCGCCCGGCTGGATGCCCACACGCCCAGCGGGAGGCGGCCGCGGCTGGACTCGGGGCAGCGGGCTAGGTCCTCCTCCTTCCCCAGCACGGTTCTCCTTCTCCCGCTGGGAGCCGGGCGCCTGATGTTCACCGACCTTCGAGCCAAGCTCAGCCCCCCGAGAGGCCGAGACGGGGCTCTGAAAAGGAGCTACGGCGACCCGAGCGAGATGGACGGTAAAGAGCGATGGGGCGGGCGCTGGCTGGCGGCGCGCTGGGTCGAGCTGGGGATGCTCTTCCCAAGCCACAGGCGCCGCTTGCGAGGGGCAGGGGGTCGGCGGGGGGCAGAGCCCGGCCTGGCGCTGGCGTGGGCTCTGGCCCTCCGCGGGATGCACCAGGTGGGGGGCGGTTCGCAAGCTTTCGACCCGGGGTGTTTTTCCCCCTCCCCTCCTTTATCTGGGCCTCCAGACCTTGCAGGGGTCGGTCCCCTGTGCAGCAGGAGCCCCAGCAGAGCAGGCTTGTGGGGGGGGGGGGGCGAGGTGTCTTGAGCTCTTTCCGGGCGCTCCTGGGTTTGCAAGACTGAACGAGGAGGAGTAAAGGCAGGATGAGACGGGGCGGGAGCTGGAAGCGCGGGCTGCGGCGGGCAGGGGCGTGAGTGCCAGGGAGGGAGGGAGGGAGGGGCCGGGGCTTAGCTCAGGCGTTAGGGTGCTTTGGTTGTGGGCGGGACCCCTCGGGGCGAGGGGGGGGTCAGATAGAGAAGAGCGTGTCCGCTGGAGCGATACGGACCCGGGGGGAGAAAGACTTCAATCGCCTTGCGGTAGAAGGACAATGAGGGAAGCAATTGTCTAGGCTCGGTGCGCTGGGCTGGAAGGGCTCGCAGAGGACATCCCCGGGGACCGGTTTCCATGCACAGTGGTCTCTGGCTCCCCCCGGCTGTGCTTTCACCAGACTCTGGCATCCATCACATCCAGGCGGTGCAATTTCCAGGAGCTGCCCTACGCCCTAGGTGCTAAAAGTTCGCCTCCCCTTTACAGCCCCGAGGGGGATGTGGCAGCTTTATCTAACCATCCGCGCTCCTTTGTCTGGGCCCGTCTTGCTGCTCGGAGTCAGGCTTGTCCAGGGCATCTTCCACCTGCTGTCCCCATCTCTGCATCTCACCCTGGCTGACCATCCTTAAGACAAGTCACCCCTCTGTAACAATACTTCCCTCCCTCTCAGCGTGTTGAGAAGCTAAAGGAATGTTTGTAAAGTGCTTTGAAATCCTCAGATGAAAGGTCCCTGTAAGTGCCGATGAAGTGAGCTGTAGCTCAGGAAAGCTCATGCTCAAATAAATTGGTTAGTCTCTAAGGTGCCACAAGTCCTCCTGTTCTTTTTGAGCATTATTTAGGACTCCACACAAGCCCAGGGGGCAAACACTGTTCTTTCAAAAGACTTTGATCCAGAGTCTAGATCAGACCTCCCTAATGCAGCAGCCTAATCATTGACTTCAGGCAAGGAAGGAACAAGACCTCTGGGCTAAATCCTGACACATACTGAGCACTAGCAAATCCCATGGTCCTGAGCGCCTGCCCGCATGTGACCCTCCATGCCTAGATTTTCTGTGGTCTTGCTCTAGGTGGAATGAAACACCAATTTTCCTGTCTGATTGTCAGGGCCTTTGAAATATTATACATACAGATACATTAAACAAAGGGCCTGTCACTCAAACCCAGCACAGGCAACTCATCCTGGTAGTGCCTGTCTCCACTTGGTGTGCCCACGTACTCGCCTTCTAGTTCTGGCCTGGTGGGAAATCTTCCAAAATTTGCAGCTAAATCAACCTTTGGGCCGGATGGCGCTCATTTCAGCGAGCACTCACTTACAGGCACAGTCCTGTTCCCTTTTGTCGTCATTCCTTGCATTTCACCTGGCTCCTAGCTTTAATTTTCAAACCAAAACCAGGAATTCAGTGCAGGAAACAGAATAAAGCAGGTGCAGTTTGTTTTCTTTCCTCTCTTCTTTCTTCCCCCTCAGATGAAATAGCAGGAAAAGGCATCGACCTGATGCCTCTTAATGTAAATTAATTTTAAAAGAACAAAATAATATTTACAATGTAAATATTCAATGAGAGAGCTTTAAAGGAATGGAAGCTTTAATGGAATATTGAGATTAGCATAAACCAAGGCGCTGATATACACTTAATGGGCCAAATGTGTCCATGGTGTAACTTCATTGACAATAGAAATGAATTGGTTCATTGGTGTCAAGCCTTCCCTTTAACGGCGTGTAATTTCACTGAAGCCAATGGGGATCTCTGGATACAGCGGAGGGTAGAATATGGCCCATATGTTGCACTGAAGCTTGGACTGGGGGTGGGAAGGCCATGTCATAATTTGGAGGCTTAGTGATCCAATGTGCTATGAACCACTCTTCTCAGGGGAACCACGTCACTCACGCCCTAGTGCCCAGGAATTTTTCCCAGAAAGCCGAGTAGAATTCTCCATCCTTTACAGCATTTTAAGATCAGCTGAAGGGGAAAAGTAAAATAACATGAAGGCCAATTTATTTTGTGGTTCACATGGTGAAGGTGTCGAAGGCCAGGCATGACCTCTGGGACCCATTCCATGAGTGAATAATGTGATTTATTCACCCAGTCCTCAGAAGCCCCAGAAGAACCTTGATTGTTTTTTCTTTCCCCGCTGCAAGCAATGAAGGAAATGCAATGGGCCTCTAGTTAATCAGAACCACAAATCCATCTTCTTGATTGCAGGCCAGTTTCTTGCACCATTAGGTGCTAAATGTCTCTTTCCCATGGGGAAGTTGGAAATGCAGCAAAATGACAAACCGTTTTTATTCGTCATAAAGCACACTTCTCTAAGGCATTGTATGAAGCTTAGCATTTCTGTTACTGGGTATAATCTATTGTAGGTACTTATGTGACCCCCATCTCCATAGTATCTGTGCACATCACAATCTTTACTCCTCACAGCACCCAATGAGATGAAAGTGCTATTATCGCCATCTTACAGATGGCGAACTGAGACGCCAAGAGACTAAGTGATTTGCTCAGAGTCCTAGAGGATGTTGTGGCTAAGTAGGAACTGATCCCAGGTTTCCCACAGCCTAGCCTAGCACGCTGACCACTGGACCATCCTTCTTCTCTGAGGAAGTTCAAGATTTTGGGGCCAAGATTTCCCAGAATGGTGTGTGAAAGAGACATTTGTGCACTCCTAACTTGCACACGCACGTATCACTTCACACAGCTGCAGTAACGGAGCACACAAAGTAGATGCAAAAGCTGTACCCTTGTGTTTTGTATGAGTTTGAATTATTTGCTTTGGGCTTTTTTTTTTTAAATAAGAGACTCTGAAATAAATTTATGGCCCCATATTTAGGCCTCCTATTGACATTTGTCCCAGGCTGTAAACCCCCGTGAAGTCTGGCATGGTTCAGAAGGACTGGCAATTGAGAGGGAGAAAAGGTGCATCAAAGGGCCTATCTCTGGAGGTGAAGGGAAGATTGGAATAGCAGGAGTGTCACAGGTCAAGACTGAGGTGCACTGGGTATGGAATAGCAGGGCTGCAGTACGTGTAAGACTTATATGCCTTTCCCCAGGTATTAGCTCTTCCTTTTCATGAACAGCAAAATCACTCACAAATTTTAAATGGAGCTTATTTCCCTGAGGCAAAATTCACCTCTCTGACTTGTGTGCTGATGTTCTGCTTTTCTAGATCTGCATAGGGAGAGCTGATCCCTACAGAGATCTGCCATTTTTATTTTGCACTTAACAGGCCCCTATTCCCATAGTATCTGAGTGCCTCTAATCTTTCAAGTATTTATCCTCACAACAGACCTGTGAGGTCAGGCAGATAAGGCCACTTTATAGCTGGGGACCTGAGGCTAAATGATTTGACCAAGGTCACATAGGAAATCTGTGGCATAGCAGGGAACTGAACCTGGGACTCTCCGAATATGTCTACACTGCAATAAAACACTTGTAGCTGGCCTGTGTCAGCTGACTGGGCGTCAGCTGTGGGGCTATAAAATTGCTGTGCAGACATTGAGGCCCCGGCTGGATCTTGGGCTCTGGGACCCTCTCCCTCCGCAGGGCTCCAGAGGCCGGGGGCTAGCCCACACCTGGATGTCTACATGCAACTTTATAGCCGAGCTCTGCAAGCCTGAGTCCCCTGACATGGGCCAGCCGCAGGTGTTTTATTGCACTGTGGACATATCCTTAGGTCCTAGGCTAGTGGTCTTACCACTGGGCAATCTTCCTCTTTGCCAGGTGATGGGAATCTTGCTCCTAATTTGTATGCTTTAGATATGAATTTGGCTGCTTGAAATTTCTCTCGCAAGGGTGGTTGGTAACATCTGCAAGTGGGTTGGCAAAACTGTCATATCAAGTCTGTTCCAAGCAAATTTACAGCAGCAGGTAGCGATCAAACTGCATCGACTCAAAACACGAGGCACTCCCTTCCCTGAGACACTGCCACTGTCTGTCTGTCTCATTCAGTGCTTTCAGGTCCTGGACTGAACAGTGGGATCTATTGTGGAGGACTCAGAAATCATACATTTCCCTCTCCTTTCCTACCCAGTAGTAACTGGTGTTGCATGAGCTCAGGTAACATCCATTTTTCATCAACACGTAGCTAGTGTTAAAAGTGACTTGGGGGGGGGGGGGAATTGAAGCTGCTGTATATTTTGAATGAGTTGAGTGAACTCCATCTTCCTGTGCTGTTCCAAATGGCAGCTCCCAACCTTCTCCTAGCCAGACTCTCGCCCATTCTGAACCCAACCCAGATGCATGCACGGTGAAGAAGCTCCCTAGGCTGTGAATGTATATGCAATGCCTATGTTCCTATCACCCGTCACAGAAAGCAACAGCTGCTATAGGTTTCCATGCAGCAGGTTAGCCTTGTTCAGTCTCTCTGGCCTTTCCAGCATTAGGGGAGAGGCACTGAAATAAATCAAAGGGCAACGAGAGAAAACTAGGAAGCAGTGGGAGATCAGCCAGTGTTTTTCTGTTCAGAGCACACATGCTAACCTGTTAGTTCTTTGTCCCCAGACTTCACCTATCTTCTAGGAAGATTTAGAACAGGCTTATCTCCAGTCACTGCTGGTGGAGGCTGAAATGCTAGAGGGATGGAATGAACCAGGTTAATAAAAAAATAACCCTTTTTCTTCCTGGTTCAACGCTGCTATTAATCACATCAGCTTGGCCTGGTAAGGAAAACGCAGCAAGAGGATACAAGAACCAGTGCTATCTAGAAATTCAGTGAAACCTACTCTAAAGGAGGGAGTGTTGTCTAGTGATTAGATTGGGGGGGCCAGGTCAGTACTGGAATTCAGGACTCCTGGATAGAGCTGGATGAATTTTTTTTGGAGAATAGTAAATTTGCTGAAAAAGGCATTTTTCAGGTCACCAAAACTATTCATGAATTTGGATCAAATTTGACAAATAGTTTCATGCAGGGAAAAAAATGTGAAGTGGTTTTTTTTTTTTAATTTGTCAAAAGTTCATTTTGAAATGAAACCTTTTGACTTTTCTTTTCAAAACGTTTCATTTTGACGTTTTTGTTTCAAAACAGCATCAAAACATAGCGAAAGAAAGAAAGAAAGAAAGAAAGAAAGAAAGAAAGAAAGAAAGAAAGAAAGAAAGAAAGAAAGAAAGACTCAGAAATGATCTGAAACCAAAACTTCACTTTGGGTTAAACGAAACATTTTGTTCAATCTGAAACGAATTTTTTCAGATTTTTTGGTTCAGCCCCAAACCAAGACATCAGTTATTTGCTCACTGCTGCTGCTGCGTTTTGCTCCTAGCGGGTTAAGAGGGGTGAGTTCTATCCCCTAGAGCAGAAGACTGAAAGTCAGGAGTCCAGGGTTCTAGTCCCACCTCTGCTCCTGAAGTGCTGTGAGGCCTGAGGAAAATTACATAATCTTCCTGCTTCAGCTTCCCTCTTTGTATTTAGCTCCCAAAGGTGTTGCAATATTTAATTAATGTGAGTCAAGTGTTTTGCAGTCTTGGGCTGGAAGTCGCTCTAGAAGTGCTAAGTATTATTATGATTACAAAAAGACAATAAATCAAAGAGAATAATTTACAAGGTTTTTTACTGCCGCGTTTCATTGTAGGCAAATAATTGGTTGACGGACCCCAGCAGAGATGTTTTGAAATGGCAAGACCTCCATAAAGCGAGGAGAGATCCCCTGCTCCAAGGCGAGTGGCAGCAAAGGAACAGATCAGGAGTATGATTTTTCTAGGAAAGGAAGCATGGTGGGAAACAGGTAGGCTTGGAAGAAGCATCGACTTTCCATAGCTGAAGCCCAATAGCATTTTAAGATGAGGAAGGCAGGACAGTGAGATTGTATAGGAAGAATAGACCAGGTGAGGTAAGTGTAAACTACGTGTGGGTAAGTGGAGATGCATAGGAGGCAGGAACTCCTGAGCTGTCACTCCATCTCTGACATGACCTCCCTCTGTCTATGGCCTTGGACACCATTTTATCTGTGAAGTGAAGCTAGTGATATTTGCCTGCCTTACCAGGGTGAGGGGTCTGGGGGAGGATCCTGAGTATGTAGGAGGCCCTCAAAGCAGGGAGTGTGGCCAGGCTGCAGGAGGTCCATACAGGGCAGCCGCCCCCATATGTGAGTGAAGAACTTGGGCTCTCTGACTGCTGTGGAGTTGGCTGTGGGCAGAGGGATTTGGGGTAAGAATGGGAGCAGCACAGGTGTAGCAAGTGATCTGGCCTCGATGTGCAGGAGCACAGGGGACATGGGTGTCCCATGGCACTGGGTTGGTGGAGGAGAAAGGTTACATCCCTCTGAACCCAGCTGAAGTCCCCTGGCTGAGGCTCCCTGGCTGTGTCTACACTACCGACTTCTGCTGGCATAGCTGTGTCGCTCAGGGATGTGAAAAGACATGACACGTTCCCCCTTCCCCCCCGCCCCCGCAGACCGGCAGAAACCCCTCATGTAGACGCAGTTATACTGGCAAAGCTCTGCTTCCAAGCTTGTTTCACTTGGGGATAGGAGGATGGAATTAGCTATACCAGTAAAAGCATAGCTTGGCCAGTACCACTGGGTCCACACTAGGAGCACTTTGCCGTTGCAGTATGCCAGTCACCCCATCCCGGCAAAGCACACCGAGTGTAGACACAGCCGCAGGCTCTGCCCACGGGTCCAAGACTTGACCTGGTGCTTTGGGGATGAGAAAGAGATGTGCTGGGTCATCAGGGAGACGGGATAAGCTCTGTTAATACAGGCGAGGGAGGCAGAAAGCTGAGAAGATTAACGTCTCCTACCTTTTTCTCTCTCTGTGTTTCATACATGCCTGCTAAGTAAAGAAGCCAAAGTCTTGCAAGCAGTGAGTAAAAATGATGACTAATACTTCCCATTTCTGTAGCACCTTCCATCCCAGCATCTCACACTGCCCAATTCGGACGAGCCCTTGCTCAGAGCTAGGAGGGGGAAATGCCCTTTTGCTCTTTGCACACCTGGACACTCCTAGTATTCCCGTGAGTGCAAGGACTGCTCCAGTTTAGTGGCGGGACCGAGGGTGCATTGCTACAGTGCTCGGCTCCTGGAGGCATTGTGTTGCACTGAGAAGGTCTCCCTCTGGGATGGTGAAGCTCTACGCTGATCCCCACCATAGATGCTGGAACTAAGGGTGCTGGGGGGGGCTGCTGCACCCCCTGGCTTGAAGTGGTTTCTGTCATATACAGGGTTTACAGTTTGGTTCAGTGGCTCCAAGCACCCCCACTGTACAAACTGTTCCAACCTCCCTGCTTTCCGCCCACCCCGGGCTCCATGGTGTCAGCACGCGGCAGCCCAAACCAGTGAGGCCGCACCACTAGAGCTGGGCAGAGCACAGAGATTCCGTCTCCAGGAGGATTTTGCAATTTCAGAATTCGATTTCATTCTGATTTGGAACGAAACCTACACATGTTTAAATTCTCCATGGAAGCCAAATTGCCCAAAGAGCTGTTTGTGTGTGGATCTCTTTAGAAACTGGAAATTGAGGCATTTTGAAAGGAAAAATTGAAATGTGGATTATGTCAAAATGGGACATAATCAAACTCACCTCCTCCCCTTTTGTTTGCCTCTGAATTAAATGTTGGTGAAATCCATATGATTTAGCAAAGCCTTCGATTCGGGGGGGCTGCGTTTTTCTCATGGAAAACTGTTCCAGCCCAGCGTTCCTGATTCAGCTCTACACAACACCCCCGGGGAGTCAAATGAAGAGCGGAACATGGGGAAACGGAGGCCCAGAGATGCTAAGTGACTTCCCCAGGAGCATTCAGCAAGTCTGGGATTGAGCCAGGAACAGAACTTGGGTCTCCTGTAGATTAGCTGAGGCTTTCCTAATTCTCAGATGAGTTCCGCTTTGCACGGGCAGTTGATGACCACTGAACTGTGACATGCAGGATTGCCACAGGCCCTTACCCTTAATTTTATTTGTTGATTTGGGTTTCTACTGGCAGCTTTGTCTCCAGTGTTGAGCTGCTGAATAGTGCTCCGAACAAGGCTCCTTCCCCTCTTGGAGAACACTTTCACCTCCAGGTATTCAAGCCCGTTGAAATCTCCACTTGACACAGGATTAGAAGGGGCAAGCGGAGGAAATGACAGGCAGATACTTAGGTCTAGTGCTAGCGGGTTAAGCCCTTTTCAAAGTAGTTTACATTCTGCTCTTCTGTGTCACTCCTGGCCATGTAAATGAAGGAGCTTAGCGAGAGGGCTGGGGGTTGTGGGATAGAAGACGGGATAATCTAAGGACAATGACGTGGGGGGAGGGGAGCTTTGGCTGGGCTGTCAGCAGAAGAGTGCTGGGTATAAAGAATGCCAGGGTCTTAATCCTCCTCTCTGCATTGCTGATTGGCTGGGTCGCTGCCCAGCACGCAGAACAAGCAGAGGGTACCGAGTGCTGCATATTGGCAGGAGGGCTGAAGCGCTGATCAGCAGGAGTCGGTCAGGTATGGCAGAGGGCTGAGGGCAGAAGGGACGCAGCTGCGCTCAGGACAGCTCGTCCTGAGCACTCGCCCAGCGCTGGCTCGCTCCCATTCATCCAGCCTCTTCTGAGGCTGCAGCCAGGGTGACCATCCCTCTCCCACGGCGCCGACATACAGAGCCGTTGTGGTGCACCTCGGGAAGGCTGGGTCTGGTGAACCTGAGGTGCAAGGGCCCAGTTCCCTGTTGGTGTAAACGGCTGGTGCTCCATTGAAGTCAGTGGAGCTCTGCTGACTTGCACCGGCAGGGAGATGTGTCTGAGAACAGGAAGGGATGGGGTCATGCCTCTTTGTGTTTGCAAAGATGCCTCTGCCCACCTCCGTACAAACACTGGCTCTGGAGAGGGGGGCCCAGGGGCAGCCAAAGCAAAGGGAGTTATAGTCAGTGCAGAAGGAGACAAAGGCCTGGCTGATTTTTGAATTCCTTCCTTTAGGGTCATCGTAGGAGGAAACCAGCTGATGCTTTTGGTTTTGTGGCTCTGCTAGCGAGCATTCATCTGTGCGTAATTATTACTGTATTTACTGTAGTGTATGAGAGGCATGGATCAGGGCGACACTGGGCTTGGCCTCAGTACTTGACTATGCAAAGACAGGAAATCTCTTCCATCGCCACCACTGTGTCCCGGTACAGTCAGGGGCTCAAAGGAAAAGCTAGGGATGGCTTAGCTGCTGGACCCTTCTATGGCTTGCTGATCTGCTTGTACCTTGAACCCTCTTGCTCTAGAAAGAATGGACTCCGGCCCTTGCTAAGCGATACCTTGACTTCTGCTTCTGTGCTGCAGAACTAAGTGCTGTTGAGTAACCAGAGAGTTGAAACCTGAGGGCTGGTTGGGAGAAGGGAGCAGAAGGTTTCTAAAGAACTGCCTCCGAGCTCTGGGATAATATAACTGGAGCATAAACCCATCGGAGTGCTCGGTATGCTGCCTTTATTTGGAGCTCTTTCATTTTTTGCCTTTCTCGCATCTGCTCCCTGCTCTCTGACACCATTGACTCGTCTCAGACCAAGTTTGAATACAGCTACCTGAGCTCCTGTGAGAGCCTCAGATACTGGGGGGACGGATGCAGAATAATGACCTTTGGAAACAGGCCCCTGTCTTTCAGCTTCTGGCCAGGACCAGGAGTTCTTTAACATAGCAGGACCCCTGCTCCCCTGTGTACCCCTTCTGTACTACATGCCGCATAAATGCAAGTATTTGGGAAGGCGGATGCTAGTCCTTCTGCGGTGAATCTGAAGCCAGCTTCTCCCTACACACCCAATTTTATATATGTAAATAACACACACATTGCGGGTATGTATGTGAATGGCATTACACGGTACATGAACTAAACTGGAGGGTTCCTGCAGTAGAGCTGTCTATCTTCAACAGCCTCAGGGTAACAGCAGGACCAGCTGCTAGCTAATAATGGGCTCTTCAATTTAGCAGGGAAAGGTCTAACACAATCCAATGCCTGGAAGTTGAAGCTAGACAAATTCAGACTGGAAATGAGGCGTACATTTTTAATGGTGAGAGTAATTAACTACGGGAGCAATATACCGAGGGTCCTGGTGGATTCTCCATCACTGACGGTTTTTAAATGGAGATTGGATGTTTATCTAGGAATTATTTGGGGGAAGTTCTCTGGCCTGTGTTATACAGGAGGTCAGACCTGATGGTCAGCATGATCCCTTCTGCCCTTGGAATCTATGAATTACGGGCCCATCAGCAAAGGAAGTAAACAGCCAAACATGGCATGGTGTGGAAATAGAATCTACTATCCCCCTAATGAGGGCGCGTAAAGACAAATGATACTAGACCGAGCATTCCATCTGTGGGTGCATCACGTCTATTATATAATTCTTTCGCTTTTAAAAGGGGAAAACCCCCAAACTCTTGTCAATTGGCTCTTGGGTTTCTGAGTGCAGCTGGTAACCTCTATCACCCTGGCTTGGAATGTTCAGCCACCAGCCGGGCTTTAACTTCTGTGACAGCCATCTTATAATGCTTAATAACCTGTGGATGAGGTCAGCAGTTACCTTTCAGCTCTTCTTTAAGAAAAGGTCCCCTCCTGTCTGTGATGTCAAAGTCACATTACACGGCACTGGCATCAGAATGGTGAAATAGCCCTTTACTTCTGAACCTCTGCACTTCTTCAGAACAGCCCTGTGAGCTTCTCATTGTTCCCAGTTACTGATTCCTTTTGGTATTTACCTGTGACTGGCTTCTCCAGCAGACCCCTCTTTGCAGTGGGGTGGCCTCTGTTGCTAGGCCCTTGCACGGATCTGACTTAGCTCTCTCTAAGTACCGGCATGGCCTCTGAGCACCAGGTTTCGCTATGCAGTTGCATTTCCATGGAAGACTCAGCTCCATTTGTTATATTCAAAGAAGAAGTAATCACAAGAGAATTGCTGCAGTGGTTTACCAAGCAATAATCTCATATCAAGGGCTCTGGTGCCAGGTGCTCTCATGACCCTGGGCGTCATCAGAACCTTCATGGCATATAGAGAGCAGATATATTTAGCAAGCCCATTCTTAGATCAGGCCAGTTTCCCATTCCGTTTTCCCTTATTCCCTTAGCTGGTTTATGTCGTAATTAATTGACGAGGGCTTTTCTCTATTTCTGAAAATTAATGAAGGGAGGACATTCCCTTTCAGAGACCCATGGTCCTTTTGAGCTGTTGGGTCATTTAGTTCCTCCCTTGGGGACCAGTGTAATATTGCTTTCCACAGTGTGTTCCCTAAAGGTTCCTTAAGTCAGATTAAAATGTCTCAGGCGATGGCATTTCCACCTCGTCCCTTGGGAGACCGTTCCACAGCCTAATCGCTCTCACTCTTAGGAAATGTTTGATATTTCTCTCTCAAATTTCCATTGCTGAATGTGATCCCATTGCTCCCAGTACTACTCCTTGGATAGGTTTAGTTCTGTACAACGTATCATTTGAGTGAGGGGCATTTTCTTAGATTTCCGTTTCCTGTTGCACAAGGGTTGATTTTTCTTTTCAAGTGAGGGCTCTCCCCTAGAGATCCCAACTATAGACATTAGCGCCCAATAGTGATGGTTTTTCTTTAAACCTTTAATTCCTACAGTGCATCAGGTATCCTTAGAAAGAGGCTTCTCTGTGTGTGGCTTCAGATTGTTCGTTGTAGTCTAAACAGCGAGATCTTAGTCCCTGCTTTGTGGGATCCACGTGGCTTATGCCAAGCCTCCCACCTTTCATCTAGAATAGATGAGCTTGTGTCTCTTGTACTGATACTTTATTCTTACAGAAGGATTCATTTTCTTTCCCCCCAAAGGAAAATGTTACATTTTAATTGGAACAAACGGAATAGCCCAAGCTTCTGAGCAACCAAACGGTCAATATCGAATGAGCACAATTACTTTTCTTTCTCACCATGGTCGTGCCTGGGCAGATGTGGGCAAGCTCGCACACCTACATGTGGTTATTCACCCACACACCCTTGTGTACATGTGTAAATGTGCAAATACACCCTTGTGTGCATGTACTCGTGTTCCCAGTGCATGCACACACACGCACACACATATGCTGGATGTGAATTCACATTTGCGTGTATCTGTTCAAAGTTCACATGTGTGCGTGTGCTCAGAGCTGTGTAAGTGATCACACATTCACAGACACACGGGCATTTCTGTACACGCTCTGATTGGTGTCTCGTAAGGATTTGGAAGAGGAAATGGGCAGGATCTGCTGGGCTTCATTATAATCTCAAGAAATCTCCTTTACCCCTGAATTGTCTGGGGATAGGAGGGCGTGGATGGAATTTTATCAAAGATCTCCAGGGGATGGATTGACCACTCCATAACACCAGTCTCACTCTAGGGAGGCAATGGGCCAGATACTCAGCTCTCATAAACTGGCAAACTGTAGCATTGTTGAAGTCAGTGGAACGACCCCAATTTACAGCATTTGAGGACCCGGCCCAGTGGATTCACACTGGCATAAAACTGGTGTAGCGAATTGGTGAATCAGATCCTGTGTGTCTCGCTGGCTGGAATATTGGTGTCAAAGCAAGATTCGCGGGTGCTAGCACTGTGTGGGCAAATGTCTCGGGCAGCTCTGTTCATTTCATCAGAGCAAGCTGGCATAAGAAATTGTCGTTGCGGGCTGTTCACGTCTCTTTGAAAAGAAAACAGGAGAATGGTGAGGGCAGGAAGACATTTAAACAGCATTCAGGGTATGACCCAGCCTGGGAATGGGTCATTGCTATCCCCAGAGTCTCCTGGTGTTGTTAACAAGAGCACGGGTTAGGGGCTGAGCCAAGAAGAAGAGTAATGTTTGTCACTTCTCTAGCGCCATCGGCCAAGAATTTCAAAGTGCCTCAGTTGAGGAATCACCTCACTGACTGCTGAAATGCAGCCACCTCAGAGGTCGCATGGACGCTGAAATGTTGCACAACAGCTTAGGGCAGGGAGCACAAAAGGATCCTGTAGTCACTTGAAATTGCAGTCGGGGGAGGTGTTTCAGGGAAGTAGAATATAAAAATCCGTGTTGGCATTTGGCCAAAGGATCGTGCTTTATGTCCCTACTCCTAACAACCAGTGCCAAGGGATCACGAGAGGCCATGCGGCGTCACTCAGGCCCATGGCTTTAACCTCATCCTGAAGGCTGTGCCTTTGCAGTTTGTATCGTGACCTTCGGCTATGATAATCTCTATGCTTCAGGCAAATCCACCATGCACCCAGAGTCGGGGTACGTACAGCCCCATGCATGAGCACCCTCAGACGATACATCCCTAAAGCCTGTGCCCAGGTACCCAGAGCCAGCGCACTCTCAGACCGCACCTGCCATTCCTTCAGGTCAAGGGGCTTCAGCCTGCTGCTCACAGCCTTTCGCTGGCTCACCAGTGATGAGAAGCTTGAGACCTCCCATCGTAGCCAAAATCTCTGCACAGGTTCCTCCATCAGGTGTTTTCCTTTGAAGGAAAACTGGGCTGGGCTGTAGGAAGGGAGGGGCTGTGGGGACTGGCATCAAGTGGTTGGGGTCCGGGGGGAGGGAAGGGGGGTTCGCAGCAGGACTGGGGTAGTGCCGGGAATGCCCACAGCGCAGACCCACTGTTACTCAGGTCGCAGAATCTGTTGCCATGGTAACAGCAGCCATCTGAGCAGACAGGATGGTTTCACAGGCGCGAGGTGGCAAGAGGCAGCTCCCCCGTCACTCGCGAGCCTCCATCGAGCCAGACAACACAGGCTCGTCCTGCTCTACCCACCAGGCCCCCAGCCCTCCTCAAGTCCGGCTCTGGGAACGGTCATAGCACTGAGCATTGGATCCTGGGTTACACAGACCCTGTCTGGCAGTTTCGGGAGCAGAGGTGTACGGCTGTTGGACACCCCCCCCCCCCCCCGACACCCTCCTCTTTCCGTCCTCCTATTTTTACTTTCTGCCCCTCTGAACTGGAGCGTGGTTTCCACGGCTCACGAGCCCAGCACGCAGCCCCTGGGATGTTGCCTCCTCAGCATTTTTGGTGCTGAAATGCCCCTGGAAAAGGCGCCAGGATTGCCCAGCAATGGTCCGAGACACTGCACCTGCCCCGCTCCGAGCCCTGGCATGTGGGCTTCTCACTGCAGAGCTCTCGGGCATTTCTTCATGGTAAGGTACGTCTTTGCCGGCAGTGCCCGGACTGGAGAAGTGTTCGGGGAGCCATACGGCAAAAAGGCACTCGGTCCCCTCCCCCCACACAGGAGAGGGGCAGGCCTGGCCAGCCTAAAGCTCAAGCCACAGCCGGAGGGTCCTGTGCACACTCAGAGCTCCCCACTGCACCTCCCCCAGGACTGGCAAGGGAAGCAGCTCTTTGTTCAACCTCCTCTTTGCACCTCCCATCACAGTATGGAGCCCCACGGACCAGAAGGCCAGTGCCAGGAGTTTAAGGCCCTGTCGCCTCTAAAGGGTTAACGGGTCCTAGCGGGTCACATGGCTGCTTGAGGCAAACTCCCCTCCAATAAGCCTTCATTTGCTGGGACACTAAATGTAATTGTATTGCCTGTGTGGGGCGGTTTCAGGCCCAGGGGACCCACTTAGCCAGCCCTAGGCTGCGGGGGAGGGGGGGCTCTATGTCAAAGCCTCCAGAATCAGCGCCAATGCAGCACCTGTGTCCACACCAAGCGCAGCTGAGTGAGGGGCTTAGCATCCCACATGCCAGTGGGAGACGAGCTCCAGAGCCAGCCCATTTCCTAACAGAACTGGGATTTGCGGTCGGAGCTCCTGCAGCCCGGGTGCGTGGGTCCTCGTCAGCGGCTGTGGCCCCATAGGGTGTCATTGTGCATTTAAGTACCTGCGACCAGCCAAAGCTGGTCACTGAGAACTGGGGCTGATTTCCTGCTCCTTCAGAAGACATGGGATTGCTGACATGCTGCAGCTGCTCCCTGGGCAGCCCACAGACAAGCTTCCTTCCTTTAGAATGGCCTCACCTGCTTCTTATTGGAAAATACCCCCTGTCCTCCCAGCAAGCCCTTCTCCTGGCCGCAAGCGCTGCCATAGCAACAGCCCTCTCCTGCATGGTTGCTCAATGGAGTTTTGCATCTGTGATGTGTAGAACAGACTTCTGCCACGTCAGCTAAGAGCAGGTAGCAGTAGTAGGCTGTTGTCCTCTAGTGGACCAGCCACCAGAGGGGAAGGCAACACAGGCTTTGCCAATGTGGTGCACTTCCCCATCCTTCCCAGATCCTTCGGCCTCAGGGGCAGAGAAGAAGACTGGAGGATGTGAACTCAGTCCTGTCTCTTGAGCAGCAGCGCATAGTGCAATCTGGGCAGCTGTGGGAGGACGCTGGTGCATGGGGTATGTTTGTTGTCTTTCTGATATAATCGTTCTCCTCCCCAGCCGCAGCCGCGCACTTCAGCTTCTGCCGGAACCTCCTGGAGCACACGGTGTCGGCCGAAAACCTCAACTACCGTCTGCAGCGGAACACGGGCAGCAGCCTCACCTGGCACGACGGGCGGAGTCAGAGGTCAGCAGGAGGCAGGACCGTCAAGCTCCTACAGCAGCCGGGAACCGAAGGCTCACAGGTACCCACCTATCAGGAGTGTACGTTCCTCGCCTCTTATGGGACGCTAGCCATGTCTATGTGCACTGCTGAATGGCCCTTTGTGTTAGAGGGGGCCATTCCAGCATATTTCCAGCATGCTGTCCCCCTAACCCCCACCCTCTGGCAGTGCATGAGGTGTCAGAGTCATAGGCTCTGGCTTGCTCTGATCTCCGACCTCACGCTCCTTTTGACTGCCTAGCAGGGAAAGAGAAGGCCTGTTCTCCCAGACTGGTCCTGTAATGTGGTGAGAACCCTCCAAACTGACTGATTTTAAGGGGAGTGTCTCTCCCGCGGAGCTCAGAACCTCGCAAGAGCAGGCTCTTGGTTTTGCTTTACGTTCTCATGATGACTTCATAACCTGCAGAATTTAAGAGATGATTACTGAAAGGAGATTTTAAAAAAACCCACCTTGTGGAAGGAGTAGGGGTGGGGAGTGGAACTTGCCTCCCCTTTCCCCCGCAAGCATTGTTAATTCTCTTTTTTTGCAGGGCTTTGAAGCTGAAAAGAGAAGAGGTACTTTGATTAGTCAGGCTGCACCTGCCACTGGAGTTCAGTGGCACGTGGGTGCATCAGCAGAGTGCATGCTGGTGTCCTGCACTGAGCAGACGTGGTGACCTGGAGTGAGCATGGGCTCTCTGTTGTACAGACCGTGCTGCAGCGTCCCCTTTGGGTATGTCCATAGTGCAATTGGAGGTGTGATTGCCGCTCCGGTAGACATACCCGCCCTAGCTTCAGTCTAAGTGGGATGGATACAATAGCCGTGAAGACACAGCCACCCAAGCTAGGAATGCAAGTATGTCCCCAGGGTTCCAGGCCGGCTTGGACGGCCTGAGCTGCCATGTCTTCGCTGCTATTAGTACCCGTGCTAACTAGATTAAAAGTAGTGCAGGAGAGAGCTGCAATCACACACCTCCAACTGCAGTCTAGACTGGCCCTAAAGCCTGCTTTGTGCACGGCATTCAGTACCTGCCACTGAAGCCGAGGGGGTGTAATGCTAGATCTCTGCAGCAGAGATGAGCCTGAGCTACAGAGTCTGGACCGAACTCCCCCAAAGTCCGGGGGTTTGGTTCTGGCCCCATCTCTGCAGTGACTGCCCCGGTGTTCTTTCTCCACAAAGCTGCCATGGGACAGCTCACTGCATTTTGCTCCAGCCAGGACTGGGGGCACCTGCTGTTCTTTCATCGTCAAAGGTCTCACTACAGTCCTGATTGGCCTGTTGTGGCAGGAAGTCAGCAGGTGAACCCACAGGGACATTGTATTTGTTATTACAAGCTATTAACGATAAGGCACTAGTCAGTGCTGCCTCGTCACTGGAGTATTTCCAGGGAGGGAGGCAAAAGGTGCTGACATCAGCAATTCTGCAACATCGGTTCTTTCATTTCCAGTGCAAACTCCTGTTCATCAGAGGCTGAGTTAAGGGTGCCAGAAGCATTTCGCTTTGTGTCTCCAGCTCAGCGTCTCTCTGTGCAGAGAGACGAGGACCGTGTCTCTCTCTGTGCTGAATGTCTCGGCCTCTGATTTAATTCTGCAGCATTAGAAACCAACCCCACCAACTACAACCGGGCTTCAGAGTAATAGCCGTGTTAGTCTGTATTCGCAAAAAGAAAAGGAGTACTTGTGGCACCTTATAGACTAACATTTATTTGAGCATAAGCTTTCGTGAGCTACAGCTCACTTCATCGGATGCATACTGTGGAAAGTACAGAAGATCTTTTTATACACACAAACCATGAAAAAATGGGTGGTTACCACTACAAAAGGTTGGTGCTTGAGGACCATTGAAGAGCTGGGGAGCCTTGCCATTGACTTTGAATCAGACCCTAAGAGAATATGCAGTGCGCGCGTCTGGCTTTAAACTTGCAATATCTCATTCCAGCTGCGTGTTCATCCTGCCTTCTCCTGGCCAGGGTGCCGCTGAAGTTTAATTTCCTTTCCCCGGTGTTCAGTACGCACTGTGAGTGCAGGGGGGACAGTTCAGTGGCTCCCTCCCCTTTGTGACATGAGTTTGGTGGGTTTCAGTCAAGTGCCCACAATCCAGTTTGTACTAACAGGGCCCACTTCCACTTGGCAGTGTTGGCAGAGAAGTCAAGGGCTAAAGGCTTGTCCATAAGGCAGCTTAGTGCCTGGGAAGCAGGGGTGTGGATCTCCAGCACGCTAACTGGCTGCGCGGACCCTACTGCCATGCACTGAAAGGTCCTTAGGGCACTTTGACCCGCTGCTGCTTGACGTGGGAGTTGGTGAATGTGCGCTAGGGGACTTTTAGTGCCCAAGAGCAGGGACCACCTGGCCGGTCAGTGCGCAGCAAATTCACACAGCCTCAGCTTGCCACGCACTAAGTCTCTGTGTCCATAAACCCTAGGTGACCCATGGAGCTTAAACTCCCGTTTCAGCCTCCCAGGCAGCAGGGCTGAGTCTCCACGGACGGGCAGGCCAGCCTGAGGAAGCTGCCCTGCTGCAGTCTGTGCTGAGCCCATTCTGTGGACAAAGAGAATCCACGCAGGTAGCTGACCCATCCTGCCCAACAGTGACCACTCTGCTCAGGACCCACAGCTGCATCCATGGACTGGCAGGCTCCTTTCCCCTGATGGAAATGTAATTTGCTCATAGGGGACAGGCAAAGGTCTCAAGCATTGGGTGAGATTAACAGAGTCTTGATGAGAAAATCTCCAGCCCATCCAGCTGGAGCTCTGCAGTGACCAAGCTAGAGACGGGTCTGATGGCTGCAGCATGGGTGGTTTTATTTTAGTCCCTGCAGTGAACCCAGGGTGGCCTCCGGAGATGCTCCCTGGAGGGCATTTTTCTCTGGGATTAGAAAAACAAAGTAGATCTCACTCTCTCCCTGTGGTGATCCACCTCTGGGTCCCTGAGTAGTGGTGACCCACAGACTGTCAGCTGGGGCAGTGGCTCAGTGGAGAAATGCAGCTGTGGTCAGCAAGGTCTCTTGCTAGGAGAGAGGAAAATTTAAGTGACTTACCATCAGAAAAGGACCAGGCAGCAGCGAGGGCTGCAGCCCTGCCCTATGAGCCCTGGGTGCATCCCCTGACTTTCCCAACTCTGTCCCAAGCAGCCATCCTTGTACCCCTTTCCTTGAGCACCTGTGCAAAGTGATGGGGAAGTGGAGCTGGGGTTGAGTCCTGGTTCACTGGGGACTAGGAAGCAAAGCTGCTGCCCCTGTCACACAGTCCCATCAGAAATGGGCTAGGGCATCCACTTGGTTTTTAATATTAACTGCTTTGAAGCTTGTCTTCTCTCCCTGCTGGCTGACTCCAAGTC